>NC_141764.1:39994628-40619628 GCF_982258835.1 Parasteatoda tepidariorum
AAATTGCGTAAGGAACAGTATAACTGCACTGAAGTTTCCTTCTCTAGAAACAGGTTATATGCTTGGAAATTAAAACCGGTTTCAGCTTGAATTTTTTTTTTGTTTTGTTCTACTGCATTAAATATTAATTTGTAACCCCTAAGTCATAATATTTTGACTTCAATTTTAGCAAGAGTTCAAAAAAACGTTATTTTCATAGAAATCATCATGGAACGAAACACTGTTGGAGTGGTATGTTACTCCTCTGAGCACATTGAATTACCAGAATTAAGGTTGGATCCTGTGGTGGCAAAAGGTATATTTTCTTTTACTGGCTACGAGAGTGATGTTATTTTGTGTGCATGTAATCACTGAACTTGTAATAACATGCACACAGTTTTGACAGTAGTTGTCACGTCACTATGTCGTTGTGTTCTGTACGGTACGGTGCTATTATTGAAGTATGCTCCGGAGACAACATTTTACAGGGAGGACACTACCACACACCATCCGTCCGCTTGCGGATCGTAATTTTTAAAAGAGACAGAACACATCTATCTCCGATGCAATTGCCCAGAGGTATTGATTTGGTGCGGGAACTTGGAATAATTAGTGACCCCGAAAGATATAGCGTGCACCAGTCACCATTTTGTACATGGGGATGCTTGTGGCGGCGGTGACCGAACGCCAGGGCTCGAAAAACAGCCTGTCCTCGGCGGTCAAAAATTCCCCGCGGACAACTAATTTCTAGAATCCGACGTCCGCGCGGACGGCCATTTTCCCGTTAATGTCCGTGATACATTTTCAATTTTTGTTATCTTACAAGAGTCTAGCGCCTCACTTCTAAAATGACCCTCTAATCTAGAAATACAGCAACATACTGCTCATGGTGGAATTGATGTTCTCTCTGTCTGGGAGTACTGCAGCGGTTGAAAGAGGCTTTTCAGCAATGAACATACAAAAAAACACATTACGTAAACGTACTGGTCTAAAACAACAAGCGTTTAACGCAGTTATGAACATTCACCTAAATGGAAAACCCCTTCCAGATTTCTATGCAGAAACCTCTGTAAATAATTGGCTTGATTGTGGAACTGCCAAACGTCATATTTGATTGATTTAAAAAACGCAGTACCCTCGGATAAATTGACATTCCAGATAACTTGACCTTTGTCATTTAAATTATTTCATAAAGGAAATACTAGGTTACTATTAGTAACCTAGTATATACTATATAATGTAATGCGTATTACTGTATAATGTTAATGTAATCCTAGTAACTACTAATTCATTGTGCAATTTACATAAATGTTTGTAATAAATAAGAGAAAATTATATTTTTATTTATTTAGAAGCGACGGGTTAGTTTCAAAGGAGGACGGGTACATTGTTGGACAAGCCGTTCTAGGGGGACGGGTAAAATTTCTGCGTTTTTTCGAGCCCTACCAGCCAGGCTATCCCGACCTCGTCATTGTGTCCGAGTGATGCACGACGTCACATTTTTATGAAGTTGTATAATAGTTAATTTTTTTTCAGTTGCTTACTGTATCGAAATAGTAAACTTCGTGTATTTAGTAAAGAATTTAAATCTTTACGATTCAACATATGATTATCCACATTCACTGCATGTGGCTCTGCCAACAAACTCTGTATATGAGCAATTATGAGTGTTAGGCTATGTTTCGAAGTATACGTCGTCACATAAAATGATTTTTTGAGAATAATATGCTATTTTTATAACTGCTATAAGTTTACAACAGATCCAGTTTAGTCTCTCTATATCCATCGCCCTCTATATTATTCTGCACAACGTCTTTATAAAGAAAAGACACAGATTTGTGAAAATGAAAAGCATTTGTAGTCAAATTTTTTAAAACTTACAATGCTGCATTATCTGGGCTCATAACAATTTTCTAAAACTAAGAATACGGCAGTGATTTTGATAGTTTTCATCCAAGTGAAAATATGTCGCCAAATTGACGATTTTTAAAAAAGTTTACAAACTTTTAAGATAAGTTATTTCTCCGTTCTTAAGACCAGATAATTCTTCACGGTAAGATGATAAATAACGGGTGGTCCCGAATTAATGGTACAAACTTTAAGGGTAGATAGATACAGGACGTTGTAAAAATCATTTATTGTATAGGAAAGTATAGGTACAAGAGACGCGGTGAGGCGCAAATAGGGGAAATAAAAGAAAAAGAGAAATGGAGTTATCGGTTGGTTGCGTTGTCCGTAGAGGGCAGTAGATGTCTAGCTGCCGTTTAACATCATGCATCTTAGCAGGGGAAAGCGCCATTCACAATTATGCTGACGTTTACGAAGGGAGACTTTACGTATGCCGAAAAAGCAGCCGTGGAAATAGTAACGGCAGAGCTGTACTACGAATGTATGACACGCAGTTTCCTCATCGACGAATGCCGGATCACAGAATTTTTCAGCGGTTACATCGTCAACAGATTCGTTGCACGTCACCAGACATAAAGCTGGTCGACAAAGAGCTGTACGCAGTGCAAGGCTGGAAGAAAGCATCCTATACGTTATGGTTGATAGACCGGAGTCAAGTACAAGAACTGTTGCTTATCACGTAGGTGTGAGTCATCATACCGTTTGTAGTGTTAAACGAAAATCGCTTATAACCCTTTCATTTCAGCGAGTAGTACAGCAATGTACGCTGCAGCCGGATTTCATAACTCATGTACTATTTACAGATGAGGCGACGTTTACACGCAAGGGTGTTTTTAATTCCCATGTGTGGGCAACCGAGAATCCGCATGCAACGCGACCACATGCGTATTAATGATTCTGTGGGAATGTGTGGGCTGAAATTTTCAACTACTTTTTGACTGAAAATACTTACTATCGACGCGACTTAATGGCAACTGTTACATTTTTTTCTGGAACAGGTGTTACCAGAACTACTGTAAGATGTTCTGATCACCATTCGCAACCGCATGGGACTCCTTCCCACTTCAGCACTGATGTGCGCACTTAACTGAATGCTACGTTTGGGGCGCGATGAATTGTGCGTGGTGGACCAGTCCTTTAGCCACCCCGATCTCCCGACATCTGAAGAATCTTGTTCATGCGACTCGACTCAGATGAGGATCTCGTTGCTCGAATATCCGGAGCTGCTCTACAAATATGCGCGAAATACCTGTCATCTTCATTTAAACGTGTACGCTCCACCGACGCTGTCAAACATGTATTGCTACTGGTGGACGCAATTTTGAACAGTTATTGTAATCATTACACTTGTCAACGACGCTTTCAATAAACATTTTGTCCTTCCTTTCGTCTCGATTTTTTGTGTTTGCGCCTCACCGAGTCACTTGCGGCCAGACATTCGCGTACAATAAATGATTGTTACAATGTCCTGTACCTACCCTTTAAGTTTGTCGAATTCGGGACCACCCTGTATACTTTAAAATTATATCTTTGCTCTTCAATTGTAAGGAACTTAAACTGTGGCTTTTTTTATTTCCCTTTTCGAAAGAGTTTCACCAAGGGGTTCAGTTTCTCCACACGCGAATAAAATAATGAATGGTTTTAGTGAGTGGACAATAAAAGCAAGACAAATAAAATAAAACAGAAAAAACTTAATGAGAAAATTCTTTACATTACATGTTGAATGTGATTTGCATATTTACAGTAACCTGAATCGGAATTTGTCAACAAACAGAATAAGAAAATGCAATTCATAGTTGCATCAATGCACAGTTCTGTTCACAGAAGAATGCAAGAGTTTGACTTCATCAACAGTTCTCAACAGTCAACAAAAAAAAGAAGAAAAAAAAGTGGATCGTTTTATTGCTGGCTGCGTATATATCTTATAATAGTTCCTTCTATATTTATATTATACAGATTGTGCAGTAAAGATTAAGTCTCTTGATTGGCATATGGCACCACAGAAGGGGGTCATTTCTTCAATCATCGTCGACCCTAGAAAACAAAAGTTCTGTAAAATATAGAATAAAGAAAGTCCTCTCTCGCCAACTTGAGTGAAGAATTCGGTTTAGAAATATCAGCAAAAGACCTTGCCAATGCACTCCTTCTCCGATGTCGCGAAAAAAATCTCGAAAAATATGTGAAATGAACAGAAAAGTGTGCAACAAGTGAAAACTAAATTTACTATGATGTCAGCAGCATCTCCGAAAAAAGTCCATAGAACGGCTTTGGAGTTTTAAGTACATAAGTTTTGGCAAATGTTTTATTACAAGAGTATCGGTCCTGGAGAGGAGAGTACCTGTCCAATAACCAACTTTGGAGTTGAGCACGAGTATGCTCCAGTCCACAAGGGGAGCCGTATATATATTATTTGTCAACAAAAACTACACTTTAATTGCAGAGTTGACCCTCATCTTCGTCTTCCGTACTCCCGCCGGACTGACGGTTCCTTTGAGCATTTTGATACAGTCCTGCTCGCAGAGCACGCTGCCGTTGACGAGGTTGTAGCGGTCGCCGGGTACCAACTGATTGTGGCATTTGACGCAGGTGAAGCATTTGAGGTGGTACACGTTACCTTGAGCCCGCATCACATAGTCGCTGGCGGGAATCCCTTGACCACAGGCACTGCATGCACCACCGCTCCCAAATAGCCTAAAAAGACAAAAAGAAAATATGTTACAAATGTTATACAATATAAAATGTTACAAAATAATTATTTTAAACAATTTATTATGAAGGAAAAAGTAAATTGGCTAATGGAACACAGAAAACTTGCACCGCAAGGTACCACTATGGGTAGAATATTAGGCAATGCGAAATGGTTATGGAATATTAGGTTAGGTACAGGTAATAGAAGCAATAACTTGTAGCAATATAAGGTACAACTATATAGTACAAACCAAATTTATACTTAAAACAGCAAAATAAATTATTCAATTTCATTAAGTTAATAGCATAAAAACCATTCCATTAAGATATTGAAGATTCACTGGTTAAAAATTATAAGGTGAAGTTGATTTTCCTGTATCATAAAAACAGATGAGTAGACATCTTGATTAAAAATGGACAGAAAAAAAATATTTGTGAACAAGAACTTCAGTTCAGAGAGAATTTTTTGAACGCAATCTATTGTCAGCCCATGTCATTCAATGCAGAAAATAAACTTTAAGGATAAACATTAATCCTCAAAATAAATAGCAATAAAACAAAAATAATTATTTAAAAAAAAAACTATTTTAATGGCCTTTTAATTATAAGTCTCCTAATCCTTGAAAAATGTTCAAATGTATATGTCATTAATGTGTTTTTATATGCAGACAACAATAAATATTTAAAAAATTAAAAAGGAAGAGCGTTTAAATAACACAACTATGAAGCAGCTATAAATTTCGATTCTTAAATAACTAGTAGCAGTACTTAAAAGATTTGTGATTAAAAAGAAAATTAGAATTCCTAAAAGAGTATATTGCAATCAATTTCTATGTAGGACAAAAGTTTCATTACAACAACGACACAAAATCCAAGATTTTCAAAACTTTAATAAGATAAAACTTTTTAAAATTCCAATTTTATTGTTTTGACAGTCATCCATTACTTTTAGAAGGCAATTAGAACGACGTCTTGCTTAATGCCAGCATCACAGGCGACGGAAAACATTTGAAATTGACGTTTAATGACTAATATTCATCACTCTAAGCAATATTAATTAGTGAGAACGTTCCACGACGACTAACAAAATGGCGCAGTTTTGCCAGCAATAAACTTGATGGGCTTTCGAGATCTGCAGCCCGAAGTGCGGGTCCCCCTGGAGGATTTGTTGCTCGAGGCATATTTTGGAAAGGAATAAAATTGCCAGCTGGAGTACTTAACTAAATGCTTCATAAGCGCTAATAGTGATATCAATATTGCCACTCAAACGATTTGCGTCAAAAAATCAGACTATCGCAACGTCGTTAGAACGTATGGAAAATGGTCCCTCGTTAAAGATGGATTATCTGGCGAAAGTGCTGCGGTAACAGTTACGAGGCTCGATTTGTAGAAATGGGACATACGGGGACGAAAAATACTTCAAAAAGTATTTATTCTCCATGCATGACTCAAAATGTTTGTTACTAAGGGTAAAAGACCCAAGTTAAGTATTCGAACAAACAATTTTAAAAAAAATATAATTCGACCATTTATTTGTAGTTATTCACAATACATAAGAATTTACAATACATAAAAATAATTTAGAATCAAAGCATAAAAAGGTTTTTTACACTGCGAAGATATTTTTTTCGTAGTAACAGAAACGATATTTTTGTATATTTTTTTTTGGAGGTTTAAGAATAACAGCAAAGTAAAATATCAGAAATGGGTGAACCAACACTTTTATTATAAAAAATTCGATAGATTTCAAATTATATTTTATTTAAATCAAGAAATCATTTTCCAAAAATAGTAAATTAAGTATGTAAACTGTAATAATGCTTTTATGTCGTATTACTATTCTTAGAAATATTAAAAATGTTTAATAAAAATTAACAATCAAGAGGTATAAAGTATCGGGATCATTGTTTTCAATCCAATGATCAAATCAAGCATTGATAAATTTTTGAAAATGAATGGAAAAAAAAACTTCTTTCTTTTAAACAACTTTTTTTTTTTGGCTTTTATGTTTGAGAGATATAATTCCGATAATCTAACAAAGCTTTTAGCAACTATTATACTGTTTTTTTATAGTTAAAAAAATACCAAATTATATTTTTGTTTGTAATTAGAGTGTCAAAAACAATATTTAAAAAGGACACAGCTGTCCCATCTGAGTCAAAGGGTCATCAAGTCAATAAGCAATAACGTAATAACATTAAGTAATTGCATTTGTAGTTTCAAAAACTTTCTATAAACCCTACGCAGGAATCAAAATTCGTAGAAATTAAGTGAGACCCATAGTAATTGATATTCTGTAACATGAGAAAATAGGATAATCGGCAATCAAAAATACACTTTCGTTAAAATAAAAATTTTAATTAATTTTGATTTTAACCACTTTGAAAATAAGCAATTTCAGTGCAAAATAATCTTAATCCAACCAGTCTCTCCCAAGAAATAAAACCTTGAATCCGATGAATGCTAATAATTCAAACAACTGCATTACACGAATGTTGTTTTCTGATTAGAAACATAAAAGCTTATCAACATTCATTTTCCGTAAAACATCTTTCTTTGTTTCACATCCCATGCTTCTAGCCTAAAATGATTTAAGCATAAATAAGTAAATAATCACATTACGAGTTTCTCATTTGGTAATGGAATCTATGCAATCTTTTTTTTTTCTTCCACGGATGGTGCTCGACATTTAATTGCAATATCCGTACATTATTACAATTACGGATGGTTCTGAGGCATTAGAACATGGGGATCCATTTTTCAGTGCAAACGTCACTGATGCACTACTTTTCAATTAATGGCCATAACCATCCGATTACTGATTAGGTCTCCAACTCTATCACCTTTCGCAGGGCACTGAATCCATTACGTAAATATCGGCGAAAGCCGAAAAGGCTAACAGAAAAAAAAAAAAATCCTTTTTCGTTCAGCCATATTCCTCTTTTATTATTTACCATACCATTTCTAAATTGTTCCTCATTTCTCTCTATTTCTTCGGCAGAGAAAGAAAAGAGCGCCCAAGAACCTGTAGGAGTCCATTAAAAAAATTAAAAACCCAGAGCCGAATCATATCCCTTAGGTGGGAGGGGCTTTCTATCTTAACGTAATTTGGAAGCCTTCCCCCCCCCCTTCTGTATATGAACTGAAATAAGAAGTGGATAGAAAATGGGAAAAAGGTCTTCCTTTTCCCGTTTTCCATCTGTAGAAGCTAGGCGCAACAAATCATGTTAGTGTCAGCGCAGCGCGTTGTAAATCCCAAAAATCCATTATCTAATTTCATTAATTTCGTCTGCAGCCATCCAGCTAATAGGTTTGTAACATTTAATGGGCTTTCATCGATTTATCGGCACCTTCCTCTAGACATCGGCATCCCATCCACAAAAGGAGGAGCCTCCCTCCTCTACCTGAGTTATCCTTTTTTTTTTTCCTTCCTCCTCCCTCTTCTTCCGTTTTTGAAAGGAACCATATTTTCCCGGTAAAAACGGGAACTAAATAGATCGTTTATTTGTTTGAGGAAAATGTTTTCAGTTTTTTTTTACATACATATTTTTTCTCTCTCTTTTCTCCTTTTTTGGATTAAAATTTAAATAAGTGAGAAAGTCAAACATGTCGTTGATAAAAGGTTAGAATAAATGCATAGCTTTTGAGCTAAACATATTTATCACAGTGAATTTTAAGAAATATTTATTTTTCTTCATACTAAATCTTAAGGGCAATTAAGACCTATTTAATGTATGTAATTTTGAATGACATTGGAGATTTGTTTAATTCAAACTATAAATATTTAATTATAATTAAAAAATATGAATTCCTGATAAGATGAGTAGATTTGAGAATAATACACGTAATGAAAATTTATGACACTAACAAATTTTATCAAACATAGAGAAATACAACAATTATTATGAATTCAAATAAAATTAATAGTTTTAATACTAATACATTGATTAGATTCGCATAATCAATTAAACAAAATTTACATCAAAATAATGAATAGATTCACCGAATTTATAAAACAAATTTAATTAAAATATTGAATAGATTTGCATAATTAATGGAACAAATTTCCATTAAAATAATGAATAGATTAGATTAGGTAAGCTGTTTGGTTTGAGCCAAGTATATTTAGTAGATTGAACTTTAACGATTCCGATTAAAGTACGATTATAAATTGATATTTGCAAATTTTGTTTCGTAAATTTACTTCGGAAACTTCAAATTAAGTTGCAAGCACTTAAAAGTAGTACGATTAAAAATTAAAAAAAATTAATTGTTAATGAAATGAATAGAATCTACACTTTATTAGTCAATTTCACACGAAAATATTAAATAGCATAATGAATAAATTTGGCACTTAAAACATTAATTGGAACATCTACACTAATATGCTGAATGGATTTAACATCAGTACACCTAATGAAATAAATTTAAACTTATAAGTATAATGGATAGTCTGGGTCTACTACCAGTAATTTCAATCTTTCAACAAGTCCAAAACGCAAATTAATGTTACAGGTAAACAAAAAGTAGATCTAACTGCAATAAAGAGCTAGAAAAGTAAAGTATTAAAAAGTAGGGCTGGGAAATCAAACTCATGGAACTTAAAATTTACAAACGCGACTCTAAAATAAAATAAATCATAAAGCATAGTTGTTACGTCAATTTCTTTTCAATATCATTCATTAAAATTGGATTACATCATATATCTAAAGTATTCATCATTAATTCAAATAAATACGAATATTCCGTTTTAAAGAACGAGTCCAGCAATCACTGACTGAACTATAAGTCCAACTCCATCAAGAAAGGCATTTTTTCAGAAAGCCCGAAATGTAAATTATTGATTCAGACTAACAAAAAGTACAATTCATTTCAATAAAGAACTAGAAAGAGAATAGTGTAAAGAAAATATTTTCTGACCAATACGACTCATTAGTGCAATAAAATAACAATTAATGTAATTGAAATAGAATAAATAACGTAATTGAAATATAATAATTCAAGTAATTAAAATAATTAACTAAATAAGCACCTTCTGTAAAACATTGAAAGTGAAACTTCACACAATTATCTAAGAAAAAGTAGGACTTACAATTTACAAACATAACTTAAATTAAAACATAGAGCAACGTTTTTTTGCACCATGCGATACATCATATGTTAAACATCAAACATATAGTAACATCTAACTATTAAAGAAGAGTCCAATAATCACTGATTTAACTATAAGTCCATTGTCAAGAAGGACGTTTATTCGGAAAATCCAAAATTTACTAATAGTTACAATTACTAATATAGACTAACAATAAATACATTTCATTGCAATAAAGAATTAAAAGAAAATATCTTCTGTCCAACACATGGCTCATTAACGTAATTAAATTTGAAATAAAATAAGAAAATTCGAGTAATTGAAATGGTTCTCTAACTAAGAAACTTCTGTAAAACTTCGAACCTGAAACTTCACACATCTATCTAAGACTTCAAAATAAAGTAAAACATAGAACATTATTGTTTATGTCCATTTCTTTCCACCATATAATGCATCCTATATCAAACATCAAAAGTATTTATCATTAATTCAAATAAATGCGAATATATTCCCTTTTAACGAAGAGTCCGGCAATCACTGACTTAACTATAAGTCCATTGTCAAGAAAGGCAAAAATACCATTTACTCTAAAGGACTAACAAAAAGTACAGTGTTTCGCAATAAAGCGACGAAAGGAGGAAACACGCCTAAGTCGTTAGGGGATTATTTTTCGGGATAAGATTCCACTCTCTTTAAGATGTGTCCAGGAAAACGGGAATTTCGGGAAATGAAACATCTATCACAATTGTGGATGAATGACGAACGGGGATCCGCCTCATCCAATCCCGAAATTGGGATCCGGATAACCACTCTTGCTGAATGAAGGTAAAATGTGACTATCCAGAATACCTTTTACCGTCATGTCAGACTTAAAAGATGGAATTTCATCACTGATTTGATTTATTTCACAGAAAATCTGTCAAACATGGGTTTGATTTTAAGTTACGAAATTATTTAAAAGTGTAATTGATATTCAAGAGTGTAGCAGAGCAATCGAAATCGCTACTAAATTCTCGTAAAATTAGTATTTTCGAGTAAACGTCATTTATATATAATTATGCAAAGATACTGAGTAATTCATTACTTCGTGATTGCTCATGTTCATTCTTTAAAACAAATTTTTGCAATTTTGTTTATTCAATATTAACAATTTCTACTAGCTCAGACATAATAAAAAATTAAATCTCGTAACTATTTAAGTTTAAAAAAATAAGACAACAAACATAAAAATTCTAAATAAAACCTATTTTTCAGAAGTTTTCTCTTTTATTTCTGTTTTAATTTTTGAGCAGCAAAAATAAAGTGTAACGTTAAGCTGAAAAAGTAATAAAAAATTTGCAAAAAAGCACTTGCAATACTAAGGCTTTCAGAGCGGCCCGCATGGTATTTTTTTACAAGTTTAACAGTTAATTATCGATTTTTTTTTTAATTCCATTGAATTTTCTGTAATAAATTTTCTACAGACGTTCGTAATTATAAGTCTCTAAGTCTTACAGTGTTCGCGAAGCAAAACAAAATGCAACGTTAAGTTGAACACTGAAAGCAACGATGGCGCTTACATTTTTTAATATATATAGAGGATAACATTGAAACAAAATTGTTCAAATTAACTAATTAATATCGGACAAGTGGATTAACACTGGAATCACCATAAATATCAATGGACAAAACGCCAAGACAAATTTCTCAATTTTAAAAGCTAGAACAGCAGTTCAGATAGAACAAAGAAGTTCAATTTTAATTTTAAAAATTAACTTAACGATTCTCGGATAAAGTTATCGAAAAATACATTTCGCTAATATAAAATAGAACTATTTCAGATAAATAATTAGTAATAATTTCAAAACCAGATGAATCAATTCTTCCACAGAACAATACAATCAGTTTTTGAAATTAAGATTGAAGCATTTTAAGCATAAGAATTAAGATTAGAGCATTTTAACAAAATTTAAAAAAATATTTTACACCGAGACTGATTTCTTATAATTAAGTAAAAAATGTATTTCAATAAAAAATAATGAATTTTTTTTTTAGTCAAATAATAAAGTTTCAAATTCAAAACACATTCCTCCACACAATAATACAGCCAATTCAGAAAATTTGTACATCAGGAATTAACATAGGAACATTTTCGTGGAATTAAGTATTTTACCGCTGAGTCCGATTTCTCAAAACAATATGAAAAATTTATTTCGACAATAAACAATTAAATTTTTTCAAACAAATAATTGATAACAGCTTCAACTTCAAACAAAAACACGTTCCTCCACACCTTGCCAAGCTCCACACAATAATACAGCCAATTCAGGTAATTAATACATCAGGAATTAACATAGGAACATTTTAAGGTAATTAACAAACATATTACGGCTGAGATCGATTTCTCAAAATTTAAAGATTAAAGGGAAATAAGTCAAATTTTAACGTTTAAAACTAATTTCTCTTTTTCAGGAAAATAATTAAAAAATATTTTAACTCCAGACCGAAATACATTCTACCACATAGTAAAATAATCAATTCTTAAAATTAATACATCCCTTATAAAAAAATATTTAAAAAAAAAAACTATATTATACCAATGAAAAATAGAAATAAATCAAAAAGTTTATCATACATCACGAATTAACATAGGAACCATTTAGTGGAATTAACAAATATCTTATGCCGAGACAGATTTCTCAAAATCAAATGATCAAAGAACAGCAGCAAGTTAAATTTCAACGTTAAAAACTAATTTAATAATTCTCTTTTTCAGGTAAATAATTAATAACTATCTCAACTCCAAACCTAAAACGCATTCTACCACACAGTAAAGTAACCAATTTTTAAAATTAATACATCACATTAAAAAAAAATTATACTTTACCAATGAAAAATAGAAATAAAAAGTTTATCATACATCACGAATTAACATAGGAACAATTTAGTGGAATTAACAAATATCTTATGCCGAGACAGATTTCTCAAAATCAGATGGATCCCAGAGCAGCAAATTAAATTTTAACGTTAAAAACCAATTTAATAATTATCTTTTTCAGGTAAAAGATTAATAATTATCTCAACTCCATCCAGACCCAAAACGCATTCTACCACACAGTAAAGTAACCAATTTTTAAAATTAATACATCACATTAAAAAAAAAACGATACTTTACCAATGAAAAATAGAAATAAATCAAAAAGTTGAGGAGCAATAAATCACCTACAATTGCGATTACAAGAATAGGGAATCGAGCGATAACAATTGTTTTCAATCGATTATCGTTACATTTCATCATAAAAGAACAGAGAGCGATTGATGGATTTGAAGAGCGCCATCAAAGGGGATATATCCTTTTGATGGAAATGGTGCTTGTTTCTTTCACTTGCAAGTCTATAATTTAGGTATCACTTCGCTCGTTAACTCTCATCTATCATTGCAGAATGATGGATAGCGGACAAGACAGGAACAAAAACACACCCATTATTTAAAACCGAAACCCAGGCGACACACAGTTTTATAAAGGGTGGAGAAATTTTTTTCTTCTTTTAAGATTTTGTGGATTATACCACCCACCCCCCATTCTCTGGTATCTTCTTTTCCTAGAAAAAAAAAAAAGGGAATGAAAAAGTAAAATTGTTTTTCTTTTACGGTTTATTGACCAGTTTTTCGAGGAATGTAAAATAGCGTTGGTAATATTGCTACAATACGCTCAACATGGATGGATAGGAAAAATATTCAGAAGATATTACAAAATAATATAAATTTCGTGATAACTGTTGCATAATATACCCAATATTCTACAAACAGGGAATTTTAGGGATCTTTAAAGTTATTAAATAACTTTATTACACTATGAAAGTATAATGGCTTGCAATGTTTTCCATTTATGATTGAAATTAAATGAACTTGAATTCGAAATGTTTTTATTGTTTACTCCTAAATTTTGAAAAGTAATTAAATCAGTAAAGATAGATAAATTCATTATAACTTAATTAGTTTAAAAAAGGTGTTCTAAATAAACTGATTTTTTTTTCTTCCTTTAAAAAAAAGGTTTCAACTAATTACTATAAATGAGGCTTGCTCACTAATGTATTAGTAATACTTATTTAAATATTCAAACAAGCTATAAGATGTGTGAAAATTCTATTTAAGTAGGGTTTTTTAGGAAAGTCACTCAATTTTTGGGAATTTTCAAAAATGTACAAAAACCAGAAGAATTTTTATTAAACCAGTAGAAACTGGCAAAATCCTGCAGAGTTGGCAACTATACGATAGGTGCAGCGACGGATTTTTGCAAAAATAATGTTGAAGGTTAGTTAATTAAATGTCATGTTAAATGACGCAACCACGAAAAACACCACGGTATTATAAACTATGTTTGACACAAAAGAGTGACAAATACCTCGCTGTCACGTGGTTGTAGAACCCACCACTACTTGCTAAGCGAAGGCAACCCCTGAGGAGTAGAAATAATCCTGGAAATAAGGTGTAAAATAGAAGCATAACTAAATGTAGCTTAAACGAAAAATATATCTGCAGCTAGTTTGCAACAGTTATTCATGACTATTAGAACAAGTTTATCAAAACTAAATCCAGAGCTGTCTATGCTTATTCTGAAAGTGGCACAAAACGTCAAGAACAGTTTCGAGAAAATGAAAAACGTTTTTGGTGTAACTTTTAAATATTTTAAAACTTCTCGAATGCTGGTAATTATCTGGGTTCATAAAAATTAACAAAAAACGAAAATACGACATTGATTTTGATAATTTTTAATATAGGTCGGAAAATGTTCCCAAATTTAGGCGATTTTTAAAAAGATTAATAACTTAAAAAGTTTACAAGTAATTTGTTTGTTCGAAAGCCAAAATAATTCGTCAAGGAGGTATAGATAGTTTGAAATTATAGTTTTGCTTCAAGTGCAAGTTATTTAAAATGCTGCCTTTTTATTTTCGTTGGCGACAGAGCTTCGAAAAACCATGTTTAAATGAGTGTTATGGATTTTGAGATTTCGCCAATTGGAAGCTTGGGGATAAAAATAAAAGCAAGGCATAAAAATTGTTTCTTCTTGTCAATGCCTAAAATTTAAAGCGAATTTATACGAATTAACTAAAATGTCGCTTTGCCTACAAAAAGGAAAATAAAAGTCAGGAGGAAAAAAAAGAAAAGGATGCAACTTGTTTTTATTTAACCAACAAATTCAAATAATTCATTTTTAAAAAATTAAAAATCTAACAAGACAAAAAGAATAACGCAACAGTTATATACTCCTGTAGCATTTCTCGAGAGATGATAGCAAAATCTTATCACGCAGAGCATCGAATCATATTCAAATGCCCTCTTCATCCAATAATCCAGAATTTTTTTGCAAACTAACGCGGGAAATATAACGCAAAAAGATATCATAAAACAGTCACGTTGCTGCCATAGTCTATATATTTTCCCCCATGTAAGTTATAGCGGGAACAGCCTCCAGCGGACATTCCCTTATTGCCCAGAATGTAATTTTTCAAACATATACATAACATATGGTGCTGAGTTCGATACATTTTCCACGTCTTTTATTTAGTTATCCATACGTTTAAAGTGTAAAGTTTCTATTTTTTCTTACAAGACAGGTGAAATTTTGCCAATGTATTCATATCATTTTCAAGAAGCGTCAACGCGTTCCGAATTGTGAGTTATATTTTATTATCCAACATCGGAAGAGGGAAAAATAAGATGCTAACATACTATAAAGCGAGGATATAGTTCTGAAACTAAGCGGACACTTGAGTACAGAGAGTATTTTTGAAATTTGATCAAGTTTCAAGAAAAAAATAAAATAAAGAAATCTTTTCAGTCATTTTATGATAGTGTTTAATAATATTTTCTTTAAGTTAAAAAAAAAAAAGAAAGATTAACTAAGAATTGATAATTAAAAGAACAAAACAATGAAGTTCAAAATAAAAACATATAATTCAAAATCAATAATAAGTAAATTTTTAAAAAATTTTGGGAAAATTTGACACTACTCCATCTGCCCAGGTTGGTATTGATTATAAATAAACATTACTGTTAAATAAATAATCCCGGTAAGATATTACTAAATTATTCGTTCGCTTCAAGAATATATAAATTGGAAACAACAGTCGACAAGTTTCAAGTGCTCAAAAACAGACGCCTATTTTCAAGACTCCCCAGGCATGAATGAGCAGAAACAAATGTGATTTCAAAAATATTAATCGTGTAAAGTTTAAAACGAAAAATGGATAATAAAGGTGAGAAACCTCAGTTTTTTAATAAAGGCACAAAAACTACAATAACACAGTGAGAAAAAAGATGAAAAACAGACTGTCATTTTCAATTTGTATATTTTTGAAGTGAATTAAGATTTTAATCTAGTTAAACTCATTACTGTATTTAATTTAATTTGAGCAAATAAAATTATGTAAAATACAACAAAAACGATAAGGAGTCGTTCGAATATTACGTAAGCACTTGCTTACTTTTACTGACAAGGGGGGAGGAGAGGTATAAGAGAGTCTTAAGTAAGAAGGTATTTAAAATACCCCTACTTTAATATCATCGTTAAAAGCAAACTGAAAAAAATGTAACGAAAAAAGTTTTATACGAGAAAAAATTTCACAATTTAGAATAGAAGTCAAATTAGGGAAAAGAAAATATTTAGGGAAAAAATATATTCTCAAATAAGTTTTCAAAATGCTAAGAAAATATATAACAATACTAAATGGAGTTCCATGTAATTTCAGTTATTTAAATTCAGAAATTAATAACAGTATTAAAATAGGGATAAAATAAATTTAAAAAAAAGAGACTAATGAACAACCAAGCTAAAGTTAGCTAAATAACTGATATAAATTCAAGAAATTTATCTCCTTAAGTAAAGGAGACTTAGGTATTGTACTTGTAAGACTATAATATAGATTGAAGAAGCAAAGTATCATAAAGTACTACGAAATGCTCCGATAGATGGCAGCAGCAGGTCTTAAAAAAGTTTGCGAAAGAGACATGAAAAGTAAAATGCATGCTGGATCTCATTTCTCAGATTAGGGGGCGACTCATACATGTATTTCTATCGTCTCTAATTATTTCTTTCTGTTTATTTTTTCATAATTAATTTCAAGATTCATTTCGGAAAAATTATTAACTAAAACAAATAAAATGGCAGTTCTTTTTAACTTTTCGTAGTCAAAAGCATTTTATAAAAGATATATTAATTGGAATGAATAAGACAAAAAATATAGAGTTTACTTAATTTCTATTACTTTCTTAAGCATAATCAAGAAATGTGAATTGCTTGTTTTGAAGAATATCAGATTTTAACTATATTACACAGCGAGGGAGATTAATTAATTACGTTCTATAAACATCATCTGCATCACCCAGGCTATTGGCAACCACTCTTCATTATCTCATTTGCTTATAGAATACTAAACCTAAATACATATTAACTACACCAAAACCCACAGAAGAATAAAATAAAATTGTTAAGCAAAAACCTATAATGCCATCGTTTCCCCTAAATTTTAAGCATTTTTTTATTTTATTTAAATCTTCTATTCCGGATTGAATTTAACTTAAATTCGAGAGCAACTTTATAAGATAAAAACAACCACCAGAAACCCACACACACCTTTAGAGATAACAAGTGAGCAAAACTTCCTTCAAGCCAAAAACGCAGCGAAAATCCTTTTAAAACTGAAAATAATGCCACTAAATTCGAACGAAAAAGATTTGGCGAGTTAAAACCATTTTTAAAATGTTAAAACGAGACACAAGAAGAGAGAAGGAAAAAAAAAAATGATTTACACGTCTCAATTTCTTGTTAAGAAAGACAAAAATCGATGCATAGGGAATAAAGAATTTAAAGTAAATAAAATAAGAATAAAAAAAAAAGGAAAATCAAAGTCACCAGATTTTTTTCCCACTACTACACAAACTTCTGACGAGCGTCTCCGCATCATCGTAGACCTATCTAGCCCCACAGCGGCAGAGAAGAAAAAATAAGGGCGCTTTGTTAGAAGCTAGTTTATTTTCTTTGGTGTTCGCCGTAACGAGCCAAAGGGAGCCAATTTCGTTCGGACCGAACGCCAATTACCCCGATTGGCGTTCCTCCTTTTTTTTCCTGCTTTTTCCCGACAAGTGGCGAAAAGGGATGTGGGAAGGAGGGAACAGTCAGCAAAAATTCTAGTTTTTTATGTATATGTCCCGTGATATTTTCCCTGGTATTTGGCAAAATTAATGGCAGATATTTTCTATTGATGGTACAAGTATTGTCAAGAAAATAGATTATTTAAAATGGTATTCAATTTGGTGAAATTCACAACTCATATCTGTTTAAGTAGCACAATTAAACTGAAAAGTTAGAGCCTTCAAAAAGTAACAATTTGCAAATTTAAAAGGATGAAACTGTATTCAAATATAGAAAAATATAAGCTATACTAAACATAAAGCTACCATATTAATATTACTATAATTATTCTAATATAAATTTATAAAGCATAAAAAAAGAAAGAAATACTATAGATGTGAAAAGCAAACTCAACCAGCTTTGATGGAATATTAAACCTGTAAAATTTTTTCACAAGAATTGTAGGTAAATTGTATTCATGTAGAAGGTTTTGCGGTTTCCATTGTAATCATTATCACATGTAAACTATGTTATAGTTATTTACGTTTATCATAGCTAATTATTATTAATCATTAGAATTGGTTAATTCAACTGATTTAAAGTTATTATTAAATAATTATTAGAGTGTTTACAAGAAAGATAAAAAAAGAAAAAAAAAAAAAAAAACAGTATGAAACTGAACCGATTTGTCAAAAAGACCCCTGTAAAACTATTTTCCCTCATGGAAAAAGTAATTGCAGTGAAAACTCAATACAAGTCTAAGAGGATTAAGGTTAAATGGACTTGTATTGACAAAAACTAAATACAATTAAAAATATCTTTATTGCATTACAAGAAAAATGAGAAGAAAAAAATAATTCCGGCATTCTTTTTTTTCGTTAAAAATGTATGTAACATTTTAATGGAACTGCAGTACAAAAATACTAAAGCTAGAAAATAACGATGTATTCAAGCAGATTGCGAATTTCGATTTTTCATTTCTAACTTAAAATATTAAGATCAATTTTTGAAAATAAATAAGACTCAAAGTTATTTTTGTAAAAAACAGTCAGCAATTTACTCAGGACGATCTATCAATTTCAGAAAATAAAATTCTGATTTTACAAGAAAATTTTGAACAAAATTCATACACAACAAAAATTCCCCTAAAAAATAAATAATTTAAAGAATTCAGGAATATCAATATCTTAGAAATTATCTATTAAAGTAATTGCTCTCCTGATTAATTTTGAAATACTGAGTACGCGATTTTAAATTTAACTATTCGTCTGATTGCGAAAACACATAAATAGAAACGATTACGAACATATAGGAATAATTTCATGGTAACTATTTTATAGGATGATTAACTATTTTATATGGATTTTATAGATAAATGTAGCACTAAAATATTTTAGTACCGTGTTTTTTTTTTTATTTTTTTTTTTTTTATTTATTAGTACCGAAAACGAATATAACTGTTACATTTGACATAAAATAACGATGAATAGTTGGATGCATAATCATATCTTTAAAAAACTTTAACTATGATATCTATATCTCGTATTAGCATATATTCAAAAAGTTGACCTATTTTTTAAGAAGAATAGAATGGTAAATAACTTTTAACAAAAAAGAACATTTTGCTGATAACAAATCAGGGTTTCCGCTACGGTAGCTTTTTTCGCAAAATGCGAAAAGACCCCTCCAAAATGCTAAAATTCAACAAAGCATTTTCGCATTTTTGCTAAAGGATTTTACTAAATTCCATTAAAAAAAAAGCTTCCGCGAAAAACCATGACGCTAACATCCATGAAAAAAACTTGATCAAACAAGGAGAAAAAATCTAAATATCTTTCGCAAGAAGAACCATGACGCTAGCGTTCACGAAAAAAACGTGATCAAACGAGATGAAGCATAGCGATCAACAAAAATGGCTAGAATATATGAGTTTCACCGAGAAGAAAAGAAAACACTTGAGACTTGACACTTGAGAGTTTGAAAATAGATGTTACAAAATGCTCATCCTTAGGTACAGATGGACCTTCAGTTATGACTGGTGTTAGAGCGGGGGTTGCTGCTCTGTTCAAAAACCAAAATCCGCATTTAATTTCAGTACATTGTGTGGCTAGCATTAGCCGTGAGCCAAGCAGCGTCTGAGAATGCTTACCTGGTAAAGTTTCAGGACAAAGAATTCACTCTTATTTTGAATGCTCCCCTGCAAATACCAGGCGATTGAAGAATGTTCAAGATATCCTTGAACAAAAATCAAGGAAATTTATATCAACAACTCGGTGGTTGTCTTTAGGGAATTCAGTTACAGCTCTGGATTACAACTGGCAAGCTCTTGTTAGTGTTTTAATGGAGGACAAACGTCCTGTTGCTCAAGGGTTGTTAAAAAATATAACTACTTTTTTGTTTTTAGCAACCACTGCCATCATGAATGATATGTTCAACATTAATAAATTAAGCCTCATATTTCAAAAATCTAATTTAAATTTTGAATATGTTCAATCAAGTGTGAAGGCTTGTATTTCAAGTTTAGAAGAAATAAAAAATGGTACCGGCACTCATTATATGAGTTTTTTAGATGTGCCTAAGAAGGAAAGTGAAAAATTTGAGTTTCAGGGCCATATAATTTTAGATGAACTGAAACAGAGAGAAAGATTCCGTAATTTGATGCACAATTTTTTAAACTGTATCATTGAAAATATTACTGATAGATTGGGAGATTTGGATAAAATCGAAATGCTCAATATATTTATACCTAGCAGGATGCCCCATAGTTCGGAAGAATTACAGCATTATGGTGTAAAGGAAATCCGTTGCATTTTTAATTTGTTTTCGGAATCTCCCAGAAAAGATTTTCAGTTTACAGAAACTGAATTACTTTGTGAATGGGGATTATTTAAACACATCTTAATGCAACGATGTAAAAATATGTCATTTAATGAATTACTTTTATTTTTATATACCAATGATGTGTCTGAACAGTACCGATTAATAACTTCTGTTATAGAGTATTGTGCAACAATACCAATGCACACTGTTGACTGTGAAAGGGGCTTTAGCTGCCTTAATTTGATTAAAACTAATATTCGAAACAGGTTGTTAATCAACCATGTAAACAATTTGTTAATGATTAATATTGAGGGCCCTGAAAGTGCATTTAACTTTCAAGAAGCATTTGTAAAATGGGCAAACATGAAAGAAAGGAAGATTGCTAATTATAAACCAAAATGTTTTGATAAATAATAAATGTGTTTTTTTTTGTTATAGGTATTCTTTTTGATATTCTTGTACATTAAGCTATTCTTTGTCAGATAACTTACAGTACTTGTTTGATATAAAGTAATTTTATAAGCCTAATGGCATTTTAGCATTTTGCTATAACTTTTTTTCAGATTTTAGCTTTTTTGCTAATGAATTTTTAGACTCAGCTTAAACCCTGTAACAAATAAAAATAGAATTTCATATAATACTTGAGCTTCGATTTATTAAGAAACTATGTTAACATCAAATACTCTCTGACACAAAAGTAAAGAATAAAAAAGTTCATTTAATTTAACAAAACTATCGTAAACGGGCAGCACGTTCAGCTGCATGTAGTTACTACATTTGTAAAGCTAATTGTATTAAAAGAAAAAGAAAGCTTAAGAATGATGGATTATTATAAATAAAGAAGTGTTGCCAAGCAAATTTCAAAATAAAAAGCGACAAAACAATATGTCAAACCATTCCACACTTATGAAGATTAAACGACCACGCGAACCGAAAACTGTTTCATCTTAACGAGTTCTTTATCTCATTGTCCAAATAGATATAATTGGGCAATGGACGCTAACCAGCTGAGGGATGATTTCGTTTGTAGTATCTCTCCCACAAAAACCCAAGCACAAAAGCGATAGAAAACAATAAACACAAACCCTCATTGGTGAAAACAATGACACGAGACGTTATCTGGCCGCTTTCCAATCTCTGACCGGAAGCAAACGATAAAAAAAAAAAAGAAAATCGAAAAAGAAGAAACGCTATTATCGCAATGTTATTACACGATTTCAATTATTCTTCTTTGCCGAGAAGAGAATAAAAAAAAAATACGTCGTGGTTGTCGTCTGCGCAAATTGATTATCGTCTGCCGCGTTGCACTCCAACCAAATACAGGCTACGTTTTCACTGCCTTGTTCTACAATAACTCGCCACGTGGTTATCCTGTGACGTCACGCGTCAATTACAAGGTAGAAAGGGGGAATACGCCAGGGAACAAAGGCTTTTCCCATTACCTTATCCGCTCGTCCGTAAAAGCATGAGTGTTTGTCAAATCCTTCCCGAAAATAGTTCCTTTTTATCCCGACAGCAATACAATAGCATTTAGGCATGGTTGAACGTAGCTGAAAATTAAAGCTTTACATGTATATACACACACATACATATTGATGTGGAAAGGGATGTTCAATATTTCAACATCGATATAAAGCTACATAAAGAGTGATAGTTTTAGTTAGTTTATAGATTCTATTTAAATTTCTAATTCACACCTTTTCATTGCACTAATTCATTTTGAATTTGTCCGTAAACCTTATTAATTAGAAGAGATAATTTGCATTTGTTAATAAAATTAGTAATTGTTACGTATTCATGCTTTAAAATATTTTAATGAATAATCATAGCTTTTACATTAACTCCCGATTTTTTTAAAAAGATAACAGATTTTCACAATAGCTTGCACTTTATGCAATAAATATTAGTAAACTATATTTTCATCATAAATGAGATAATTAGATTTACTATTAGGGAGTTTAGGATCAATTTAGGCCTGAAATGGATTTTTTAAAAATAATTTTATCACAGAAAGAGAAACTTCACTAATTATTTTATAGTAAAAGCCATCACAAAATTTTTCCAGTGAAA
This sequence comes from Parasteatoda tepidariorum, assembly GCF_982258835.1. Lineage (NCBI taxonomy): Eukaryota > Metazoa > Arthropoda > Arachnida > Araneae > Theridiidae > Parasteatoda > Parasteatoda tepidariorum. Next base: position 40,017,299 of record NC_141764.1, read on the forward strand.
AATGGCGTCGAATTCATAATTTTTTAGCTACAAAATCATCAAAAGACATGGTTTTTGCGTTTTTTCACAAAAACTAGACTGATCTTTCACATCTTTACATAAACAAGAAGCTAGCAGAAGGAAACTGTTTTATGCTAATTGCTAATTTTAGATTCAGTCAATGAGTAGATTTTGCAAAATAAAGACTGGACAAACAATTAGCTTTTTAAAGGGGGGGGGGAGATTCTAATTTCTCTTCTTTAATAAAAAGAAAAAAAAAACAGGACTTTTCACAACAGTTTGCATCAAACCCACGTGAACACAAAGGTAAAGTGGTTACCAAAAAATAAATAAATAATTAAACATCCAATTTTTTGGAAGAAAATTGAAAAAATAAATCTGAAACAATGTTTGACGGGAACAATTTAAAAAAATCATAATAAGAAACTGTTACAAAAGATATTCGGATGCTAACTATTGGTATAGTTGCGGTGTAATTTAATTCCATAAACTACACTAAAACTGAGAAATCACAAAAATATTTTAAAAACAAAAACTAGAAAAAACGAAATAAAAGTTTTAAATTTCGCAGAAAACTCTTTCCTATAAGTTTTGGGAAAATTAATACGCTTAAATATCATTAGCTAAGAGTTTCAATTCTTAAATTATTTTTGCACTTCGCCCCCAGAGCTCTCAATCATAAAGAAACGGCTAAATTAAAGAGCGTCCTCCGACAATAGGGCACCCAAGTTACGGCAGCGCCATCTATCGCCTTTAATAGCAGCATGACGCCTTTCCCCCATTTTTCCACACGAGACAAATTGAAGGCTAATAATAAAAGGAAAGTATATGCGCTTTCGGATTACCAATACAGAGGGTGCGAGTAATTAGAAAAGGAAATTGCAATTCTGCATAGGTAAGCAGTCGGCAGCCTTCTTCCAGTTGCGTCCCGCGTATTAATGTCGGCACCGACATATACACAACAAGAGGGTTGCCGATGGAAAGTGTCAAGTTCGCCAAATAGAAAGTTACCGTTGCCAAAGGGAAAGAATATTAAAATTTCTATTAAAGTTCACGCTTCTAAAATTTTAACCTATGTTTTAATGGTTTATTTTTTTAAACAGAAAACAATACAATAAAATATGGCTATTTATTCATTTTTATTTTAAACCAGATCTGATTGATTACATACAAAACAAATCCTTAATAGATGCATTTTCATTAATTTTAGGTCTAATTTTCTTATTTTTTTATGTTTGCTTTTTTAATATACTAAAATTTTTTTCTTCAGTAATCAAGTAATTTTCTTTTAGTAGACAAAAGAAAATTAATTGCTCAAATATATGAACATCAATTTCGACTTAGCCTTAAGAAATATTTAATAGGCACTCTTTGATAGTTTGAAAAAAAAAAAAAATAAATAAATAAATTTTAAGCAATTCAGATACAATTATATAGTGGTATATTTTAAAGCAAAGTTCTTTTTCCTTACTGACTCGAGAATTTTCCCCAGCAATATTTAAAGTCAAATTTACTCATTTATTGGTATTCAATACGTTTAATTTGCGCCAAACAATAGTAAAAGCGTCATCACAGAGAGATCAGTTGCTAAATGTAAGGGATTGTCCACACATTGAAAAAAGTATTAAATCCTAGTTTTTGAAAGCCTTCTGTAACACTGTAATCGGGACGAAAACCATTAGAAAATGCGGAAAACCTATAGTGATTAGTATCCCATGCTTAGTATGTGCGTGGAACAATATGGAATAATCTATGTTAATAAAATATGACAACAGCACGTACGAAACAATAATGCGGAGCTTTTACAACTACGGGTATTTGTTTCGAATAGAAACCAGCAATATAAGGAGAACAGCCTTAATTTAAATGAACAGCAAATAAAAATTTAATTATTAATTTTAACCCTTAAATGCATAGCGATGCAGATCTGCATCGCATGTTTAAAATCTCTCTTCATGTAGATTTTTTTCCCCTTAAATTTTACTATAACTAATTCATAGTTTACAAACGCTGCTATAATCTTCGACAGTTTATTTCTATATTTGAGACAATTTCCATCATTAATGTCGCGGTGTATAATTTCACTTTGGCGGCTGTTACAAATTACGATTGTTTATGTGTAAAAAGTAATTATGCTTAAAAATGATAATTAATCTAAAAAATTTATCTTTGAAATATATTATTGTACTCAGTAGATTTATAGAAATACATCAAATGTTTTTTTATATATTTCTACAAAACTACTGTGTACAATATGTCAACCAAAGTGTACAATCCTGTGTACAAAATGTCATTTAAAAAAGTTTTTTTCCTTATTAACCCGTTGACGCAGTAATTATTTTTCACCTTTTTTTCATTATTTTGTATTAATATAGATCAAAAATTGGGAAAAATATTAAGTCTTTTTCTGCGTCATAGGTAAAATCTTCCAAACACGGCTCACTTCCAAAAAAATAATTTTTCAAATTATAATTTTTTCTTTTTTTTTACAGTTATGTAGATCAGAGAGAAACAGTTATTAATCATTGAAATTTCTTTAATTCAGAAAATCCACCATTGATAAATTTTTGAACATGAATGAACAAAATCTTTTATTTTTTAGTTTAAATATGAAGTTGATATTCTAAATAAATGTTTTAATAACTATAACAATGTTTATTTATATTTAAAAAATATCAACAAAAACATTTTTGCTCGTAATGAGGGGGTCGTATATATATATAAAGGAACACTGGTATCCCATCTGAGTGCAACACCCATTTCCAGGTTGATTTCAAAAATTATTTATAAAAAATAAAAACACGTGCATTTTAAGGGTTAACAAACAAAATCTTATTGCAAGAATACTTTCGGAAGATAACTCGCCAAAAACGTGGCGCTAAAACTCAATATTTGGCGTGAGTGAGAGCAAAACGTTATAAGCAAAAAGGGGAACTCAAGAGAAGAGTGTGAGAGGGAGGGGGGCAGAGAAGGAATGCAACCAATAAGGAGGACGCTTCGCCTTCTAGGTGTAACAGCTGTTTCTTATTGAAGTTGATGGCTTTACATATTAGTTTCCCTGTCCATGGGCAAATATTGCTTCGCTTCCTATTGTGTGACAAGTGGAGGAGTGGAAGAGGGGCGAGATTGGAAAGATCGCTGATGAAACTTTTCTAGACGACACTCTCTGGGTGTAGGATGCCGTAGATCTCATCTCCAGCTTCCAGTCATCAAACGTGCGGGATGCAGAAGGGATAATTGGTATGGGATCCCGAGGTGGGGGTGGGGTGGAGGGTGACAACTGGAGGAAGAACAAATATTGTCCTCAAAATTAGAAGTTTTATAAAGGGAGTAAGGATTGCTCTGGAACGAATTGTATCGGTAAAAACAGACACAGGATGAGAGAGATCTACATGGGGTATTGTGATGAAAAAGTACATTTGTAGAAGAAAGGAAAATCGAACAGCCTCAACAGTTTTCGTCAGATTTTTTTTTTTCAAATTTTATTGTATAACAACCATCTAAAAAAAAAACAATATGAGATGGAAAATTACCAAATGGTAAAAAAAGAAAATGAAATGCTTCCTAATATTTAAGACTATTTTTCTTTTCATCTTAGAAAAAAGAAGAGAGAGAAGTTGAAAAAACTTATAAACTGAGCGTATATTAGGGAATAAAAGACAGTCCTGTTTATCTATAATTGAAAAGTAATGTCTGATAAGCCTTATAATAAACCTTAATTGTTTTCTTTAAACATGTGAATTATTACCGACAAACAATATTAAAAGTACCCTAAATAGTACTTGCCGGATTCGAATACATGTACTACAGTAGGAAAGTCAAATTTAAAAAATAAATAAATTATATTTTGCTTTCGAAGATACTTGGTGATACCTAATATGCCGTTCTATTTGTTTTCGCTTGAAGTGAACTTCAAATTCATTTTAGGAGTATTAAAAATTCGCTTTTGAGAATTGAAGCTGTGAATGAAAAAGGTATGCAATATGAAGACAATTATTAAATTTAAGTTCTTTTTTTTTTAAATTGTTGTTATCATTTTAAAACAGGGTCAATTCATTTCTCCTTTATAACGATGCTTTAAAACATTAATTTCTTTTTATGACGGCAAAACAAACTTTTTCTTTAAAAAAAAAAAAGAAGTTTATTTTACTAACTTATTCTTACAAATGTTTTCCAGTTCCATCAAACACTTACGTCTCATTAATATATCGCTAAGTTCAAAAAAAGAAGAAAACAAGTGATTAACTTATAAATATATTCAAATAATAATAATTAAAAATCAGAGAAAAATAAGATATATTTCATTCGCTTATTATATTACCATAAAAAGTATTTGTACTTATTGCATTTGTACTATTTGTCGCGTTTTGAAAATAAAGATATTCCGTCATACTATTTTTTTCCGAAAGAAACTTGCGGCGCTACGAGTGTTTCGTGGTATCTAACGAGCGGTTTGTTGATCACTTTTCTAGGGCAGTATATAGTTTGTCAACGGTAAGAACTCCCCTCGCCCGAAAGTCTAAGGCAGTCTGCTGCTATGGAAAAAAGAATAGCGCATTTCAGGGAGAGTAGGGCTAACACAATAGACCAAAGAAAAAAAAAATTCACAAGATTTTTTTTAAAGAAAGATTTTTTTTCGTAAAATCAAAACCTTCCATAATTCCACAGTTATTGGCAATCGTATAAGAATACAATTTTTAAAAAAAAGTTAACAAAAATAAAAGTTGATCCAAACCGAGAATATCAATACAACTCATAATATGCCAAGGTAATTTTGATTTTATAATAATAAATCAAAACTGCACGTAAATGAGCCAATTAAAAAGCAACACAAAATCAGGGAAATGGCATCTGTTTACATCCCCACTAAAAATACAAAACCCGGGTCAAACGAGATATTTTCTCCTGACATCTAAATGTTGATTCTATATAATAGAGCCGTTGATTCAGATACAAAATAAGATACACAATGCTCTTTGTACAGGCCATGAATGAGAGCTTTCCAGCAACATTCGAATCGAACAGATGCGGGTAATATCTTGGGGTAGGGAATTAGTGTACGGGTGAGAGAACTACACACGTGCAAATTCGGGTAATTAGTCACGCTGGATGGAAGAGCCATTTACATTTTTGCCAACATACAACAGGATACATATATTGCCAGGGTTAGTAAAGCGGAACGAAGATGCTGTAAAAACAGGAGTCATTTGTGGGGCACAAAAGACGATGAAGAAGGAATGAATCTAGAATTGTTTTTTGGAGGGGGTGAAAAGTAAGTTATGAAATTCTGAGATATTTTTTTGTGAGTTTGAGTAGACTATCTTTAATCATGGTGTTTCAACAAAAAATAAGCACTCCAAAAAATATTTTTATTCAAAAAAAAAATCATAATTAGGATCCGCGCAGAAAATTATTTGTGCAGATTATGTATTAATGCGCATAATACACCCATCTAAAGAAAAATTATTTTTTTCTATCGTTTAAAGTTCTTAATTTACAAACGTAAAATCAATAAAATTCAAAAACATTTTCAAAAACTTTACATAATCGTGATAAAATAACTAGCTTCTGATAAATATTGCAGAGAAAATTGTGAAAATTATGAATTTTTTGTAATTTAGAACGACAATCGACACGGAAAAGACAAAAATCTCCTTTCCAAAAGTAGAAAATTAAGCACTTTTTACAAACCCCGAATAGAAAAAAGCACCTTTAAGAGCTTTTAAAAAACGTAAATTAAAAATATGCACCTTTAAGCACTTTTTAAAAACGCTACGCTTGATATTTATGAATTGACTATAGAAAATTAGGATTATGTCGAACTTATTAGTTCTTGTTAAATAAAAAAACTGAAACGGTAATATATTACTTGGCTAAAAACTTCATTCGCTTCCAAAAATATACACAAATTGAAAATAACAGTCGACATGTTTTAAGTGGTCAAAAACAAGCGCCCATTTTCAAGACTTGCCAGACGTGAATGTAAAGAAACAAAAATGATTTGAAATAAAAAACGTAAAGTTGCCAATAAAAATGGAAAATAAAGGTGGGAAAACTGGAAAAAAACACAGTAGCCGAAAAAAAAAAAAAATGAAAAACGTAATAAGAAAAATAACAAAGGTCGAGAGGGGGCAAATCAGGGTAAAATGCATTTCCATGCGTGGTGAGGAATTAATGTCGTTCACAAGGGAATCAACATTCGTATGAATAAAACAAGTTATAAAGCTTTTACTTTGTTCACATGTTTTTAAATGGGAAAACTAAGAATTTCATACATTCATTAAAACTGTTCACGTTATGCGTCGGTAGCTGCAAAATGCATTTGAAATCTTCTTATATTTTAAAAATACTCAAATTTGTTACAATATTACGGTTCACATACTGTCCATTAATTCACTAAGGTCAGTAAAACTTAGACTTTGCAAAATAAATTAATGTTGTTTATTTAAATCGGACTAAAGCCTTTCATCGGTCTATCTCAATTTTTTCTAAAAGGAAAAAGTTCAAATTTATTTAATGGGAGAAAAAAGTTCATAAAAACAAAATACATTTAATATAAATTACACAAATATGATTTGTACAAATACGGGTACTTTACTTACTGGGTCATCCAATGTTTTTTTAAAGTAGCGGAACTGTAAAAATACTTCCTGAAACGAAGTAATATTTAAATACGAAATAAAATATCTAATTGTTATTCTGTAAGTTACAAATTTCTTTTAAATTTTTATTCCGAGTTTCAACTTATATAATTTCAAAAAAAATTATCATAATTTGAAAAGTAAAACATCAAAAAATTTACGCATATAAATTTAGCTAGAATTCATAATACGAAAGTGTTACAACAAAGCAAGAAATCGTTCAAAATGCACCATCTAAAAGAAATTATGAAAAGAGCACTTGAACCGATTTAGAGCAATTTTGAAGAAATTTATTTGCAATCAGAACTAACTATAAACGAAAGCAAGATAATTTTTTGGATCAATTAGTTAATATAATTTTGAATATCAACTTAAATTTACAAGAGGAAATACTTTAACAATACAAAAAGAAATGCTAATGAATCATATTTAACTTTCTGTTGACATAATCTCATTTTAAAACTGGTTATTCGTGGAGTAAGGCAGGGTTTAAATCATCATGTATTAACTTATATTGCAAAAGGTTTCTCATGGAGTAAGACATTATGTATTAACTTATATTGTATAGAGATATTCTTGAGTAAAACAAGGTGTAATTCAATGTCTATTAATTTATATTGTGCAAAGTTTTTTATGCAGTAAGACAGGGTGCAAATCATTGTGTGTATTTGTTAAAGGTTTCTTAGGGAGTAAGACAATATTTCTCAAGAATTTAAAACTATTTTAAATGCATTACACCTTAATAAGCTTACATCTTTTCAATGAAATTTGAGTATCCTACAATATTTATCTTAAACATTGAATTGAAGTATAAAATTATTCAGCGAACATATTTCAATACTAAATAAAAAATTATCATAAAAACTTCAAAATTATAATTTCAATAACGAAATCAAGTACAATACAAGAAAAATAGTTTTAAGTTTTTAAAGGGATAGCAAATTATAAAACAGTTAATAATGATTTATAAAACACTATTTTCAAGCATTTTACGATGCTTTTTTTAAGATTTTAAATTAAAAAAGAATTAATAACATATACGTAAAACAAAAAGAGTTAAATAATTGACGCTACTCTAAATACAGAAGAAAAATAATCAAATCCAATTAATTCCAAGCCCTTATTCTTTAGAATTACCCAGCATTAAATCATAATTTTCGTTAAACACGCCAAATACCTTAGACTGAGAATTTTTTCCTCTACTTAAACAACAGCACAAAGCTATTTCTTCGCCAAACGTAGAATTAGAAAAATAACGCAAAATAATTAGAAAGTTTTTTTTTTTTCCTTCACTCTTTTTGTTCGTTCGCAAATACTTTTTAAAGCGCATTTTTAAAATTTAACCTTATTCTACTTTCACGACTGATAACAATTTAACGCACAGTCTTAAAATGCTAACAACAAAAAAGAATTAAAAAAAAAAAAAAATGCTCATTAGAATGTGGATTCGGATTACGAGGCACAATTAATTTCCAGCCCAATTTATCACAAGGAGAGTTGATGAAACGAAAGTGGAGGGGGGGGGGAGGAAGTTAAAAAGGGGGTTTGAAAAATTCCGCGCACCACTTCATATTTTTATACCGCAAATCAGAAAGAATTTAAGATTTGTACCGCTCTTTAAAAATACCGGCCGCACTTTTCATTCTACTATCCATTACTCGATGGAGGGGGGTGAGAGGAGGATAAAAAATAAAAAGTTCGAAATAAAAAAAAAACTTAAAACCTAAAAACTGAAACATATCCAATGAGATTCAAGCAGAAGCTACTTTAAAACCAGTTAGACGCTGGAATTTTGGAACAGCGTTTTGGCTGGTTGCCACGACAATGGCACATGGGAACTAAGAATAAAAGAAAAAAAATAAAATGGGAGGGAAAGAGGGGGGTGCACAACAGAGAAATGGGTTTACAATAACAAGATTTGGCAATTTCGCTATAGTCTCCTGCAAAGGCGAAAGACAAAATTCAATGGAAAGAGTTATCCCTTACAAAAGCACACAATCCCGATGGTAAGTTAAAAGGATTGTACTTTTAAGTCAAGAAATTGAAGAGGAAGGTTGGCATGAGGGTGGACCTAGTAAAGATTTCTACAAATCTTTTGCTACTTTTTTTTTCAAATTGCCATTTTTCTTTCAAAAGAGTTTTTAATCATGAAAGTGTCGATCTAGAAAAATGAAATTTAACTACAAAAATTATTTTCAATTTTAAAAGTTGCATCTCACTAAGTACGCTATATTAATAAAATTATTATAGTGGGAACAAAATTATAAGCGATACAGGTTAACAATTAAGTCCATACGTGATACAAACAAGGGTGATTGTGAGCCAAAATCAAAAATCCAAAAAAATTTCTAGAGTAAAATCATTAATAACGCATTTCATAAATTAATGACTTCATAAATTTAAATCATTGATATTTCAAAACATGAAAATGTTTTGAAATGATATGATAAGATAGTAATGATAATAAAATTATATTAGTGAAAATAAAAATTATCGTATTCGCGATCCTTCCTCACCCGCGGAGAAAATTAAAAGGTTGTGAGGAAACTTTGCCTAGAAATGGCTCCCAAGATTACCAAATTAATAAAATACATTAAGATTGATTGCATGGAATGAACGGCATAAGAGTTTAATGGCGATTCCCTCATTTAAGAATGTCACATTTTAAAATCAAATAAATCAGTTTAAAAAAATTAAGCAATTTCAATAACATTCGTTAAAATAATATCCTGGTGTCATTTACATTAAATTTACTTTGATTATTAGTAAATTAATAACTGGGTGCTATGATAACACAGCATGTTATATCTGAAACACCTAGTTCTTAATTTAAAAAAAAAATAATAAATTTCTAAAAATTGGAGTATAAATAATACTAAGCCTCATTTGTTACAAAAATTATTGCTTGAATTGTTTTTAACTGAGTTAAAAACTTAATTACTCTGTAAATACGATTATCGCATTGCCCAAAACTTAAAGACATCATGTACAAAAAATTATATAAATTCTAATTTTGAAAATTAGATCGTAATGGAGAAACTCGATGCAATTAGGCATCAATATAAATTTATGTAAGGCAACAACAAAAATACTAATAGGAAAAATAATACATAACAAGGAATACATAGGAAATGATGCAGTTAAGTAAAAAAAAAATTAACCTTCTGACTCAGGTGTCGTATGCATGTATGCATGCTTTTTTATAAGATTTTGCCATTAAAGCTTAAAAAGATATCGCTGTTCCATGCTGTATTTCATAAACATAAATTTTTAAAATGCTAAATATAATATTTTTTACTTATTATACTTAGCATTTATATATTAAGTAAAATGACCTAAATTAATACAAAATAATGAAAAAGTATGAAAAATATGTAGTTACGAAAATTCTAAATCAAAGAGTAAAAATTATGCATTACAACAGTGATTCATCAAAATATTAATATTAAGTCTGTAACTAAAACTCACTACGCATCAATTGTTCCAACAACGTCTTAAAAATGGCAAATAGTAATGCTTACACTAAATTTAAGATTTCTAAAGCAGAGATAAACAAGAAAAAGGAAAATTCAGGAAACACTTTTAAAAAGTCATAATTGGGTAGAACAAATAAAATTAAGCATCAAAAATTAATCTAGTTTTTAGCAGCAATTTTTTTTCTCCACTTTACCATTACCTCTTTTGAAAAGTAATAAGGTAATAGAAGAAAAGAATTCCATAATTCTTCCGTTACTTTCCTTTCAAATCGCCACTTTTCCCAAAAAGGTTTTAATCACGACGTACATTGTCGTCTCGAATGAATAAAATTAAACTTCAAAAATTACTTTACTTTTTAACGAACTAAGAGATTTTTTTTTATTGGCATTCAAAAGTACTAAGAAGTCATAAATATTCAATGATATTGCGCTGAACTTAAAAGCAGATAATTATGATTGAAAGCTATTTTTAGTCTTTTACACCGAGAGAAAAATTAGAAAGGAAAAAAAAAAGTACGGAACACCTTAGCGTATAAACCAATTTACCTTCAATCATGTTAATTGCAATTAACAGTGCATTTCCGTCTGTCTAACAAAAAAACATGACACTAAAAACGCGCTATCTTAATGTAAAACTGTCATACTTAATTCTCCAAAAACTTTTTGTCGCCAAGAAGTGGCTAAAGAAAAAGAAAGAAAAAAAAAGAAGAAAAGCACATAGCCCATTAATGATCGAAGTTTCCTATTATACAATTAACGATGTTTTATTGTTTTTCTCAAGCTTTAAGCTTCGAGAATAAAATGTAAGAAATGCACTTAGCTTTTTAGAGGCCCATTATGCGGGCTTAATGGACGACCTTTAAATATTCGCCTACACCCCATACACCCCCTACATTAAAACAACGAGCTGACAAGGCCCTTTTCTTTGAGTGGCTTTTGCCTTACCCAAACTAAATGGTTAAAAAGAAAAGACTGGACTAACGGGGGTGAAAGCGAAAAATTCTCTAATGCATAAAAATGTCGACGCATTAAAATGTATTACGTCATTTAAATGCATCGAAAATCGGATTTGAATTCGGTAAAAAAGCGTAGAAAATGGCAACGGAATCGAGATGTGTCCCTCTAACCACAACTAAAATTACGTCTCGATTTGACTTTAGATGTTAATTTTCAAAGATCGAAAAAAAAAAATTTTTTTTTTTCTTCTTTTGGCCCTTAGAATATGAGGAAAAGTTTTCCTACAAAAACGAATACAGAGACGCGATTTGAAAAATCAAGCCAAAATGCTATCGCTAAAAATTAGAAAAGTTTTCGCTAAATCTGATATAGTTATATTTTTTAATTTTTATTCTTAATGCCTATAATTTTTTTTTAATAAATGTACAAGTAGTTTAAAGGATGCGTTAAAAGAAACGGAAAATACGTAGCAATATTTACGCAGGTTCAAAATGGTGAAAAATTACGCAACTCATGTTTTTGTTTAATAAATTTTCGCCTTCACGTATGAGGCAATTTTATAAGGAAAGACGTTATTAAACAACAAAAATGTAAGGAAAGTATTTACTCAAAGAACAAAAGTAAGTGCCGATTTCGCGCGTGTAGGATTTATTTGAGAAAGATTAAATTATTTATACATCCTTATTAATCGAATTTTAACACAGTATGAAGAGTATCGAAAGCATTCGTTCATCAACATGTCGCAGTTAATTTATTATATTTCACGAATTTATTTTCAATTGATGATAAATATTGGTATTGCTTGCAAAGTAGTAACGCAACCTCAGTATCAATTAATAATTTCAGATAACCAAACTAATTTCTTTGACAGACAAAAATAATACAACGGACCAAATTCTTTAGAAATTAAAACAAATGAAAATGTTTTATGAGATCGTTTCTTTAGATTTTTGGGACAATTTTTTGGAAATTATTGAACATCTCCTTAAAATTAAGGTATTTACATTTATGTAACTGCAAAATACACCGGTAAATTGTTTCTTCTTTTATTGCCCATACAAAAATAGTTTTTTTTTTTTTGCTTTTCTTTTTTTAAAAAGAAAAAATAAATAAATAAAAATAAATTCTAAGAGGTCTCCACCCGCATCATCTTGGATTCTAGGTTAAATTTTTGATTTGTGTTATCTCGATAATTTTTTGTACAAAACTTTTGATGTTATAGTATTTTTAAACAGCACAATACCTTTCAAAAAAGGGTACAAAATTAAGGTGTATGTACACACAGTTTTCTCATAATATCTTTTCCTCCAAATTTCTTTTATTGGATTAGGAGAAATAGCACTTGATATCTTTTAAACTTCTATGAATTTTTAATCAAAACTTAAAAGCAATAAAGACATGTGATTTTTGGTTTTGTGTAAATAATTTAAAACGTTTATTAATTTTTGATTTTTTAAAAAAAATTCTTCTCATTGTATGTTTAAACTGATAAAAAGCGATTTGGATGATTTGGTTTACTTTAATGTTAATTGTATAAAAATAAAGACACTTTTGGGTTACGGACCTTGTATTTTGCAAGCATCGAAAGATACTGTAAAATAGAGTAAATATACATCAGTTTATTCGTGAAAATTAAGTGAAAAGGATTAAAAGAATATTTAGAATTTTTTCCTCCTCGTCTTCACACCTTCGACCGTTGAGTTCAGTCGGACAAGGAAGAGCCTCTTAACAAATTGAAAACGTGGCTTATTATTAAATTTATCAATGCTCTTCGCCTATTTAGATATTTATAAAACGACAGCAAACACCAATTGGCCTGCTATTTAAATTATAAAAACCCAAATTCAAAAATTTATTAAAATTATTAAATTCCCCACAGCCCTTCACAAGTTTAAGCATCAGTAAAACAACAGGAAACACCAATTGTTCTGTTATTTAAATTATAAAAAACCCAAATTCAAATAACTTTAACCTACAGCAAGTAAGACGAGAATAAGCATCATTTGAGAAACAAAAGGCGAAAATAAATTGAATGCTTCAAAATGATGTAAGCTAAAAATGACAGCATCTTTTGAACCCCGTGCCCAAAAGGGATGGAAGAGCGCCTCTTAAAAGGGGGGTGCTTTTATTCAATTAGCCAACACACCATATGATTTAAGTGATATGCCCCGTCGTGTTAAGAAGCGAGATGACGTGGGCTTCGAGGTAAAGCATAACGCTATTTGAAGCGAAGAAAATTTAATGCTAGAAATGGCTTTCAGGGAGGTATTTTGTAGCCACGGCAGGTCCTCTTTTTTTTTTTTCCTTTCTCCGGGAGCGGGAGAAAATTAGAAAATTGTCACTTGGAATTTGCATATGTTAGAGAAAGGATTCCGGGATATCGAAATGCGGAAGACGATACTTAATTCTTGTCTCGAACAATGCAATCACTGGCGACTAAAAAGTAGATGAGCCAGGAAGGATTTTTCGTCTGCGAATAAATGTTATTTATCAAATATAATTCAGTAGGTGTGGAGCAATTTTTAAAGTTCTTCATTGCATAACGTAAATAGATTGATATAGACGCGCATTGTATTTTATTTTCTCCATTTGGATATTAGTTATGACTAGTATTGCAAGTTTGTAAGCAAATATATTTTTACATGAAACCACGAATTGTTCGAAAGTTGCAATGTGTGTTGCTAAAATTGTAAAAAGTATATGATTTTTTTAAAAAAGTTTATTTCCTACATTTTAACAGGAATTAGTACTTATAAGAAATAAAAAAATTTACAGAGCATAATTGATAAAACATAAGAGAAGATCAATAACAGAATAACGTTTTTTAAGAGTATTCTGATTTGAGAGGATGGACGAATTCAATGCACACAGAGTAATGGTTAATTAATTACTCTGTGTGCACTGACTAGGACGCAACGTTATCCCAAATTGTCGGAAATGGCTATTTGAAGACAAAAATACAAAGAAAACAAGGAAAAAATAAAATAAAAGGGAAAATTTAAAAAAAAAAATAATAATAAGAGGATTTAAAAAATAATAACGAAAATATATAATCTTGTTATCAGTTCACACGATTATATCCGCAAAAATAGTGCTTTTTAATACTGATTTAATATAGCCAATATTGATATTTTTGCTATATTAAGACAGATAGTATTAGAAATTTAAATATTAAATTTTAATTTCTGATTTTTTTTAAACTTGAAATTTTCTATTTTTTTTTCATTCTTTGCTGTCCACTTGCAAAATCTTTATAATTTGTTGCGAAACTTCCACGAATTTTGCTCCTTTTTTTGCCTTGACAAGCTTACAACCCTAGTTGCGACTTCTTCACAAATCTAACTAAATCAATAAAAAAAACGTTTTTCTTAGAAAAGGAGACTGGGTTAGCAGAAATATAAGTTTTATTTACTGATTACAGAAAATCATTACAAAGGAAAACTCATCGTCTTACCCTTTACTCAATAATACAAAATTAAGCTTAACTGTTTTACTTGCTTGTTTTATTATACAACCTGTTAGAATTAAAATAACGAAAAGAGATTAGAGAATCTTTAAGCGTATTAAAAACAACTCCAGTCCAGCTCAAGGTTAAACGATAAAAAATCAAGTATATTTTTTAGTTTCTAAAAATATTCAAATTTCATTGAGTAAGAAAAACCACATTTTAAGTTAAAATCCAATTAAATTGGTATTAAAAACTCACGAGTTTCGTAAATAATAACTGGAATGAAGAATATGTTAGATTTTGAAATTATTACGATAAATAATGAAACTGCATCAGAAATTTGAAAGCCTAAATAATAATAATAATAAATGGTCATGTTATTAACAAAATAATGGCCTATCATACACTTAAGGGGACACGGGACCTTTCAAATGAAAATTTATGAAAACTTGTTTTTTAATTTAATTTTACTATTATGAACATAATTTATTTATTTTTTAGCATATTTTAGGAAATAGGCCAAGTAAAAACAATTTTGGTCAAAATTTTTTTAAAAATTTAATAAAATATGAAAATTTTAAAAAATACAAAAATTGTCCCTTGTGTCTGAAATTTCATCCAAATAATTTAAAATTTTTTCTATAGATAGATAATGATGATATAAAGACTCTCTAGCATCAGTTATTGTTTCACTTCAACAGGTTTTGAGAAAAAAAATTTTTTTTAGTTCCGACGCTTTTTTTTCGAAAATTTTCATTTCCTCCTACAGTTAAAGTTGTATAAAAAACTTTATAATTAATATTTCGTGAAAACAATGCTACATTGTCTTTATAACAGTCATATGAAGCATATGAAAAATTTTCAGGCAAAATTTTCAAATATTCAGACACAAGGGACAAATTATAGAAGTAAATTATGCAAAAAAAGTTAACGGAGAAAAACTACTTTTTTTGTGTAAATTAACTAAAACTCACTGTAATAACTATAATATCATGCTTAAAATATTAAAAGAACTTCCGATGTATTCTTAATATAATAAATGCTAAATTTTTACCAATACAAACGATTTTTACATAAAAATATTGTTCGTTATGCATCATATCAATATGTCATATGTAACCTTGAAACAAAGAAAAAAGATTATTTTTGTGTGCATAAAAATTACACTAAAAACATTATTCTCTATAATTTTAATAAAACAAATAATATATTTGATACCAGATAAATAAAAAAATTATTGACATTGACATAGGAAAAGCATATTAGGAAAAGCAGGACATAGGATAACTACAATGTAAACAAACAGACAGCTTATGGAACGTCAAAAGTGCCACGCCCACTTTTCAGAAAAATAGCTATAAAATCATAAAAAATCATCGTATCGAAAAAATTTGAACAAAACGTGATTCAGGCTAACTATCTTTACATTTTTAACAAAAAAAATTTTTTTTGAAAATTTTATGATTTCAAGGTCCCGTGTCCCCTTAAATAAAGAAACAGAACCTTAGAATAAAAAATATTAAACGTATAAAAAAGAAATTAAAAATCAGTTAAAACAATAACGAAATGATATAATATAGTCAAGTATAATAAGTAATACATAAATGTTAGAGTATTTTCTATTAATTTAAAAATACAAACAATTATCATCATCATACGAATCGCAGTACTTCTTTCCATTCGAAATTCATAAACAAAACGATAGCTCGTTTTTACTCATCCTTTTAAGATTAAATTCATCAGTTCGGCAATAAAAAAAAAAAGAAAATATCCACATTAGAGGCATAATCCCACCACATCCCAAAAAACAACAGATCCTAAAAGTAAATTAAAGCGATTCGAGCTCATATTGCCGTTCCAATAAATCAACTTTCTAATTACAGTGTCCTCGTATCGGCAACTAGCACTCGTGTCTGTTTACTAACGCCCAATTGGCACGATGCGCGAGGCTTTCCAAATGAAGTGCGGCATCATTTCTGCAGGTTTCTATCCGCGGTTTGGCGATGAGCTTTTTTTTCCCCCTCCACCACACTATCCTTTCATTTTCATCCTCCCAAACACGAGAATCCCTGCAGCACATGTGATTTTTCCCACAAGAAGTTTGTTGTTTTATCCATTAGTGGGCGACGCAGAGGTGAAAATTTAGCAAGATGATCGCTAGGAAGAGGTGGTGCTGAAATATTGTGATGGGTTGTTGGCGATCGCACGATCTGTACCTATGTGGATTGGCTGGCACGTTATGCGTTCGTTATCGTTTCATGTTTATTAGGTTGGCATGCAATCATTTGATTGGTTATGGATTGAGAAACATGTTTCACAGTTTGTAAAATTACTATCTAGTAACAGATTTTATATTTTATTTTATAACCGTCGTTGAACAGGCGACCCAATTTTATTTGTTTACGACTACTAATGTTCAACTCCGTAGCCTTGTAATTTTGAACCCAATTCAGAAGACAAGGTAACTTGCCTTCGAGAAGGACTTTTTGGTGGAACTAACCCGCATTTACATGAAGAGGAAGATTAATTCATTAATTAAATTTAATTAATTTTTCAATTCTTACAATTAGTTTTACACTCGTTATAATTTATATTTTATTTGTATTATTACAAATTAAAAAAAAATTTCTTTGCTCACCTAAGTAAGAATTGACTTAATTTTTTTTTTTTTATATATTGCTTGTTTTTATTTTAAATAACATTAAAAACTTAATTATAATTATTTACTAACTACAATGATAATTAAGAAATAAAAATATATAGTAGTATCACACTTTAGAATGATATTTCGGTTATTTTAATAGTACTAAGGTTCAAAGCCAGGTAAACCATTTTTACATTAAAGAAATAATAAACATAAGTCAAACGTTATATTCAATTTACTTAAGTGTAGCAGCTTATACTAGTTTTAAAGTAAAAACAAGGCAAGTTTAATAAAACTAAAAACACCCATTTCAAACTTTATGACTCCCTTGCCTTTTATTTTCTTTTAATCTTGATCAGCAAAATCGCAATACAAAATTCCATTTTATAGTTGCATCACAGTACATCAATAATTCCAAAGCAGATAGCGGCAAATAATCTCATTTAAATTACCAAATTACACCGGTGAATTCCACACATGGCCATTCACAATTACATCGAAAGCATCCCAGATACAATTAACATTATTGAGAAAGATCTTCTCAGTTGGCGGTAGTCTCTAAAATTTTCTACAGGCGACATCGCCAATTCCAAAAATGCTGGGGGGAAACTATTTAATCCCGAAAAGTGGCTGCGTATCATGCAAATGTGATGAGAACCAGAGATTCGATTATCGGAAGTACCCCCAGAAAACTCGGTGGATATTCAATTTCGTCGAATTCCTTTTTTCCTTTTTTTTTTGCTTCATGCCTACAGCTTGATGAATTACGGCGAGGAAAAGTGGAATTTATAACCATTGGAAGGACGAGACAAAAATGGCCAAATTCGTCGTTTTTTTGGTCCTAAAGTAGGTTAAGTTAGGACAACGAAAGTGGCAAAGGCCAAAGGAAGTAGTGTTTGGGATGGTATCATATTTTAGGAATTGTCACAAAACTGGGTAATAAGATGGCCCTTTCCCGGGAGCGAGAAATATTATTGATCATAAATTTGTTTTATCATGGACTGGGTAAGATAAATAATCAAGATAAGTAAAAAGCACTTAGGAATAATTGAAATCTGAAGTGAAAATAGTATAGCGTTATCGATATGCCAATTTTGCAAAGTGGCATTTAAAGAATTACAAACTTTTAGTAAATCATTATTAAATTAACAATTTCTTAGTTAATAATTTAATTAAAAATGTTAATCATTAAATGATAAATATTTTTTAATTTATCCACCAATATAAAACTATAATTTCATAATCATTTTTAAAATTTTATGCTATGCTGTGTTTGGGAATCAATTGAAAAGCGAAAAAATAAGCTTTCAAATGAACAAAAATATGAAAAATATTGTTTGCATACAATATTTTTCTATTCTAAACGGAATGATTTAAAAACTTTCCACAATAAATTCATGTTTTATGCTTAAAACCGGACATAACAGGGTCTAAAAATTGGAAAATTATGCGTGCTTTCTCAATTCTTGCATAATTTCCATGTCTTTGTGTAGGCTTTTTAATTACTAAAAATTTTCTTAAAAAAATTATTTTTCGTATCAAAAACAGAGATGCCAACTGCTCCGGACACGCCAAAATAATTAAAAAAAAACGGTAAATAACTACAAAGTAAATTTTACAAATATTTGACTATTTTTGCCCTCTTTTTAAAAGGTAAAGCACGAAATAATTTAAAAAGTGGTGAATTATATAAGACTACGAATTATTTAGAAATAGTGGTGGATAATAGTCTACTAAATTGAATTTATTAAACCAGGAATCACAATTGATAAACCACCACTTTAAAATATATATTTGCTGTCCGGAGCAAGTTGGCATCTCTGCAAAAACATAGAATTATTTTTAAGATTTCCGCGAGAATAGAATGTTTATAGAACACAACGGAAAATAATCTTAAGAAGTTCAAAAGAAAATTGGTCTGATTATCAAACTTAGCGAAGTCAATAAAAAAATGAAACTTAGTTAAGAAAAAGCAAAATATTTTATTAAAACTATTTTATACAACCTAATACTCTTATTTACACTAAAAAAACTAATTGAATTAACATGTAATAGGGTTACAAAATTCAATTAAAATATAATTAAAATAAAATTTCTAATTTAAGTGTTACAAAGAAAAATTTTCAACTGTTTTCTCAAAATTCATTTTCAAAAATCTAATATCTATCATCTCAATTATTAGCTTTACTAAAAATTAACATTACTAACAAAATAGACGAAACCACTTTATCGTCCGTTTTATATAAATTATTATTCTTTTGACATTGCAAAATTCACGCATAAATAAATAGCTATGGTAAAAATGATTAGTTCAGATAAAAAATAATAATTTTAAAAGACGTCATTTTTTTTTAAAAAAACATTAAGATTAACTAATCAATATAAAAAATTCATTTTGCTTCCTAATAAAAGTCGAACATGTTTCAAGCGCTCAAACACTGCACTCATTCTCTAAACAACACGTGAATGATGAAAACAGAACAATAAAAGGCATTGCCAACGAAAAAAAGGACAGGCGAAATATGACCAAGTAATGGGGTAATAAGGAAACAAAACAAGAAAAACCGCGGTGATCGACAGATGCTAATGAGAATAAGATAGGTACATTTCCATTCAGATTTACTATAAAAATCGATTATAATGCAACAAATAAAATAAACATTTAATTAAAAACACGTTTCGTAGCGGATGAAAACAATGCACTTTCTTTCTTTCAAGCTTTAAAATTAAAAAGTTTTCGCTTAACGTGTGTCAAATTGTTTTGCTTAAGCAAAAGTAATAAATTTAGGATGGAATTAAAATTTCATACAAGATTTTAAACTGGACAAAAGATTGAGAAGATGCAATAGCATCAAACAGTCATAACTATAATCTACTTAAACAGTTCCGGTCGCCATTCGAATTAATTTAAAGGCCAAGAGATCTGCGTGATTCTTAAATTTTCCGCAACACGCGAAAACGCTGAACCGTTTCTCAATTGAGCCATTATTCAATTCACAGCCCATAAAACAATCTTGAAATGAATAGAAATCGAAAAGAAAAATACAGTCTTAGAAGGAATACGGATTCAGTTCTTAACAAAAAACGATTCAATTCTCCGCATCCGTTATAATACCTACAATTTTTTTCAAAATTGTTTTATTACCCACAATTACTCAAAGGAGTCATTATCCAATTCATAGCTCATTTAAGAAATAGAAAAAGACAACCTCCAAACGCATAAAGATTCAATTCTTTAACAAGATATGAATAATTTTTTTCAAATAAGTTATTTTCAGACACTTAAATAAAAAAAATTTTTAGAAAATCAATTTTTAAAAAAAAAACTTAATAGCTACAATTCTTCATTCCTATATAAGCCATTATCCAATTCACAGCCCATAAAAACAACTTTAAAATAAATAGAAATCGAAAAGAAAAATATAGCCTTAGAAGGAATACGGATTCAACTCTTAACAAAAAACGAATCAATTCTTTGCACTCGATATAATACCTAAAATTTTTTCGAAATTGTCGTATTACCGTTTATTTCTCAAAGGACCCCCCCCCCCCATTATCCAATTCCTAGATCATTTAAGAAATAGAAAAAGACTACCTCAAAACGCATAAAGATTCAATTCTTTAGCTAGATACCAATCATTTTTTTTGAATAAGTAGTTTTCAGACATAAAAAAGAAATCCAAATTTTTTTTTAACTCATTACCCATAATTCCTCAATAAACTATTACCTTATTCACAATCCGTTCAAAAAAAAATACAACCTTCAAACGTACTAAGATACAACTCTCTGAGAAGAAAGGAATTATTTCTTCGCATGAAGTTATGGCATAAAAAAAGAATGAATACTCACAATTTCTCAATTGACCCATTATCCAATTCATAGCTCATTTAAGAACTGGAAAAAGGCAACCACAAAACGAATAGATTCAATTCTTAAACAAGAAACTAATCTCCTTTTTCGAATAAGTTATTTTAAGACACACACACACAAAAAAAAAAAAAAAAAAAAAAAAAAAAAAAAAAACTAAATTTTTTTTTCTAACTTATTATCTTCAATTCCTAAGCCAGCCATTATCCAATTCACAGCCCATTCTCAGAAAAACACAACCTTAAAACGTATAAAGATACAACTCTCTCCAACAAAAACGAATTGTTTCTTCGCATAAAGTTACGTCATAAAATAAAAAAAGAATGAATACCTACAATTTTTTCCAAAACTGTCTTATTACCCACAATACCAAGGGAAAATTTCGAACGAAAATCCTAATATCAGGTTTCGGGATGAAAAATATAATAACATCCGGGGACCTTACAAGCAAACTAATAGACGCACACCCTACCCTACCGTTATAGAATCGATATATTTGTAAATCAAAAATGAATGGGTTAGTTTAGAGCCGGGATCCCTGTTGCAGCACAGCCCCTTTTCCTCTACTAGATACATTTTTAGTTCCTGTATTATTACTGGATTCTATTTTGTACTGGACGGAAAATGATTGAGTTTGATTGATTTTAGATAGGACCACAAATCACTCTTGAGTATCCAGGGCTTGATGTATATTGTTCCTCTTTTTTCCTCGAGAGGTTGGAATTCAATCGAGGAATTCTCAGCTGGGGTGGTTCACAACGATCGGTACTTCCCTTTCGTATATTTATTTCGATATAGCGAAGATCGAAAATTTGTCTAGGACGATGTAATTTTGCGTGGGAATGAGTTGTGGGTGAAATACATGTTAAGGGATTTCGTCACTGACGACGTCCTTCGATCCAATTCGGCAATTCGTGTCGATTCGAGAAAGAACGATTGCATTCAAAATAGCTACAAAATGGTGTATTACGTTCTTTTTTTATTATTATTATTTTATTCCTTTTTTTTTTATACTTCCAGCCTGGGAACATTGTAAATTTATCTATGAAGAGTAGAGATCTATTTTAAAAAAAATACATCACTTTTGTTTATGTGCGGAAATTTCGGCTATCGGCATTTACTGAAACATATATATATACATATATATATATATATATATATATATATATATATATATATATATATATATATATATATATATATATATATATATATATATATATATATATATATATATATATAACTAAATACACGCCAAAACATTTGAGATGGGTCCAGTTTTGGTAACAACATAATTATAAAACTGGCAGATTTTATATAGTTAATTATAAGAATTCCTTTGGCAACGTTTCTTACGATCTCTCCATGAACATTTTTTTAACCATTTATTCATTCATTTCATGAAATTAAGAGAACTAAAAATTAAATTTTAGAAATAAAGTCCATATGAAATAAACTTATCAGCACAATAAATTAACCAGCGATACTTAATAGTGGTAATAAATGCTGTGAAGCTATGTGCGCAATTCAGGTATTTATGAAGATAATATGCTTTTTTTTTTTTTCTTTTTAAAAACTAACCTCCAATCAATCCGCACAATGGGGGCACTTATTTTGAGAAGCTTATTTTTAAGGTTAACATAAGTATTAAATGTAGAAGTTTATTTCACTTTCACTGAATGATATGTCATAATTGGGTATAATATTAAAAAAAAAACACAACTACTTCCACTTAGTAGGAATAACATTTACCATGACGCAATGCTAAATTCTATGCCACTATCCACATAAATCAATTATTAATCAAAAATCGAATATCAATTACTTTTCTTTATAATGCAATAAAATCTGGCGAGCAGCTATTTAAACGATCAAACACTTCGTTTGTTTATTTGTGGCTTGAAGTTAGGCTCGCAGAAAATGCCGTTCATGGGTTAAATTTAGTAGGAATAACACAACCTGTGACGTAGGATATAGTATACTCAATTATGTCGTTCGAATGTATGTGTCTCTTAAATATCATATTACTACTCTGTAAATAAAATGTATATTGTAAATAAAATTGAAGTAAAGAAAAATTGCGTCAGTAAAAAAATAAAATGTTTTTCTTATTCCATTTTCGTATTATTAAATTGTCGCAGCATTTAAACACACAAATAAAATGAAACATAAGAAAAACCATGGAAGATAAGTTGCAATTATGCTTAGTTGCAGTTATCCTTCCTAATGATTCAAAAACGTTGCGACTATTTAATGGCGAGGATTTTTCATATGGCACATAGCTAACCGATAAGTACTGATTTATGCATTCATTCAACTATCTTGCCACCAAATAACAACTAAATGTTAAAAAATTGTTTTTAATATCTATTTTTAAACGAACATTATATATTGAAAATTAAATAAATACAGACATCGATCTGCTTCAAAATCATTACATAAATATTTTTTTCTCAATCTGATCATTATACTTAAAAACCATTTCGCTGTACTCAATCTTTCCGGCTATTTTAAACTAAATAAACGTTTACTGGTTTATGCATTTGCATAAGTGCAATTTCATGTTTCACTTTCATATAAAAAGTTGGATGTTATTTAAAATAAATATATATATATAAAAAAAGGAAGCCTCCGGAGAAAATGACAAAGAAACATTTACAGCGATTGCAATTCTAGGCCACCAGTTGATACAGATAGTTTCGCTAAGTTTCACGGGGGAGTTTCCGGTTACAAACTCCCACCATCCCATTCCAATTTCCATGAATTTTTCCCCAAACCTTTTAATGCGCAAAAAGATAAGAAATCAAAAAGAAATATATATATTCTAAGAAAATAAAAAAAGATAAAAAAAAGAAAATACCATAGGTACCTTCTGTACTTAAAACTTAAGTAAACACTTAGACAAGTAAAAACACTTGGGGAAATGGTAAAAGATCGTTCCTAATTTTTTTTTATTTTATCTTTTCCGAAAATTTCTCCGTTTTTTGCCGTCTCTTGAAAAAATAATAAAACGAGAAAAGGGGAAAAAAAAGGGGAAAAATAAAAAAGAAGGGAAGAAAAGAGAAAAAAAATTGTCCCTCTTTGAAGCTCTTAGTTGACAGTGATACGCCATTAAGATATGGCACGCGTTAAATGTGCTTCAAATGTTCTTATGTTCTTCCTTTTTGATTTATTTTTGACTGCCCCACCCCTTACCTTCGTCCTATTTTGAGTGGATTTTGTTGGAGACTTCAAAAACTGAAAAGAGATGTTACTAGAATGAAATGATAAAGATAATTTTCCTCATCTTTATATCCACTTCATTCAGTTTTTGAGAAAAGTAATTTTTATCCCTTTTAATATTTATTCTTTGGATCATTTAAAGAAAAAAAAGAAGAGAGAGACAAAAGAAAGAACGTGTTTCGTAGCAGAGGGTTTGGCTTTAAAAAAAGAAAAGGTGAGAATTGAGTACATTTATAATACAATTTAACACTTGACATTAATGAATAAATCCTTTCAAGGTAATTTGATTAAAAAAGAAAATTGGAGTTGCGATCGAAATATTAAATAAGGTATCAAGAATATAAATGAATACATAGATTGGATTTCAAAAGAAAAACTTTTTTTTTTGCTTCCTTTTTCCTTTTTTTTAAAAAAAAAAATATTTGCAATTTCGTAAAACTAAAACAGTATAATAAATAGTATAAAAAAAATCTTTAATTTTATTTGTTTATGTTAACATAATTAATTCATCGTAATGAGATTGAATGATTTGGTGCAATATAGCTTGCAAAACCACACATTCCTCAAAAGTGATATATTTAAAGTAAACTGTTCGGTAGAATTGCTTCCAGATAAGAATTTAACTAGTTTCCAATAATTCCACTAACAAGGGAAACTAGGGAAGTGTGACTCGCCAATTTTGAAATAAACTAGTGGGATGTATGCCTTATGAGGAATAATTTTAGGGGGAAACATTCGTTTCGGCCCATAGAAGGTCCTGTGAGAGATAAAAAATAATTCAATATATAGAAAAATCGGTATTTTATTACTTCAATGCAGATTATTAGTTATTGTAATTATCTCCATTATATATATACTCCAATTAATTTTGTATCTAGTATACACCAATTAATTTTGTGGTACTTTCACGTACTATATAATGCATATTTATAGTCAAAATTGATTTTGAAAATTTTACATATCTGTAGTTTTTCAGAAAAACTTGTTAGGTTAATTAAAAAAAAAATTTGACATAAATTTTTTTCTTCGAAAAATTTTCCAAATTAATTAAAGTATGTAATTGCAAATCAATTAATTAATTAGTAATTAATTAATAATTAATCAATAATTAATTTTATTGATTAGCAAATTAACTAATTACAAATTAATTGGAGTATGAGACAATTACAATAACTAATAGTCTGCATTGAAGTAATAAAATACCGATTTTTCTATATATTGAATTATTTTTTATCTCTCACAGGACCTTCTATGGGCCGAAACGAATGTTGTCCCCTAAAATTATTCCTCATAAGGCATACATCCCACTAGTTTATTTCAAAATTGGCGAGTCACACTTCCCTAGTTTCCCTTGTAAGCTAATACCACTATATATTCCATATACAGAAGCATCTTATTACTTGCATTAAAATCATAGTATTTTTACCCAAATTTTGAAAATATTGTTTGTAATTGCTGGAACTCCAACTAACTGATTAAATTGCACTAAATTCACTCACATTCACTTTTAACACAATTGCCGTAGGCTTATCGAAAAATCTGACTCGTTGGTTCGTAGGCTAATTCAAAAATCTGGCACCAGCATTGAAATCATGTCCCAGGTTAATGAGAAAGGTCTTCCTTTAATCGCCTTTTTACTCTTAGCTTATTACAATCGGCCCTATATATACACTTCGGTTAACTAGGAATTGAGCTAAGTATTGCACAATCACACACATTTTGCTTCAGGCTTATATCAAATAAACTTTTGATTAGTATCATAAATCTTTACTATTCACCCCTCTGGATTATACAGCTAGCTTACAGCTAATAACTTCCAATTGATTTATTGTAATAACTCAACTGGTGTTATATGTAAATAATATTAGGCTGATTAAGAAATACTTACGTAGACTATTACATTTTTCGAACTAACAGCGGTTTTTTGGTTTAAAAAGAAAACTAAATTATTCAATTATCTTACGACTTTACTAATAACTTCCGAATGAGATATTGTAATAACATAAAAACCTAATATTTATTTATATTATTTGCAACGATCAAATGCAGAGCAATTAGAAACGATGCTTGTTAAAGTAACTTTCACAACAGCAACTCGCCCAAAGTTTAGTTTGTATAGTCGTTACTATTAAATCAACTAAGAATCGTACAAGCACAACTGGACACTGATCAAAATTCAACTTTTTATAGTCTGTTTTATATCAAAAATAAGAACTTTAAACTTAATAAAAAGGAGCAAATGCTTACATGAAAGTAGGATAGATGATAATCCTTAACTATTAGGGAAAATGGTTATTAAAACGAATTTAATACACAATAATTGGTTAGTTTTATTCATTCGTGAAACTGAACTAGTAAATCCAAATTATTATTCTTAAAGTATACTTAATCTACTTCGAGATTTTAAAACATGAAACTACTGCATACAAATAACGAAGCAATGCTTCGCTATTAAAAACGACCATTTAAATATTAAATCTGCATGATTTTGGTGGTTTTTATCCAGCCTTGAAATCAGTTCAAAACGTAAACGCCTCAGTGTAAAATATATTTTATTTCTACTGATTTTTCCCCCAAATTGATTTAGTTATTTTTTCAATCAATTTTACAATATGATGGTAAGAGGAATACAACATGTCCCTGCTTTAAATGTTTGTTTTCTGTTGGACTAAGATTCCAGTCTCCCTCGTCTGCAAAGAGTTAACCTAACCACACACTCACCAAAAACAATTATCATATATACCAGGGCTTTCACTCAATTTCAGAAAAAATATTCCCTGACTTTTTCTAGGTATACCAGGTAATTTCAATGAAAATCGAGACCATGATTTCATCAGAAAACTTTTGATTCCTTTACTTGATTTAGTTATTTCTTCCCTGATTTTTTAGAGTTAAAATAAAATTCCCTGACAATTCAGGTTTTCCCTGACCTGTGAGAACCCTGACATATCTACAGCAATGACAATTCAGGTTTTCTCTGACCTGTGGGAGCCCTGACATATCTACAGCAATGACAATTCAGGTTTTCCCTGACCTGTGGGAACCCTGACATATCTACAGCAATGACAATTCAGGTTTTCCCTGACCTGTGGGAATCCTGACGTATCTACAGCAATCCAAAGCTATAATTTGAATAAGAGTCAACGGACATATTTTGAACAATATAACAACACTTTGAACAACGTTTGGGAAGGAAAATAAATAATTTCGTTTTCTATAAAACGTCCAAGTTGAAATACCAACATCTCTCCCGAATCCCCTCCCGAAAAAAAAAATGAAAAAGAAAACGCCATTGACAACACCCAGAATCATATTTTACAAAGGATAAGCAAAACCAAATCAGCCAAACCGTTCCATCAGAGATCTTCTTTGTCAGAGATTCTCCCTTCCCCAATCCTATTTGATACCATAAGATAAGACTAATCTCACTATCATGACCCCCCCACCTTACTCAAATACATTTCCAACCACTTTATAAAATGCAGGATTTTTCGCATTTGATAAACCCGGGGGGGGGGGAAGGAATAGGTAAAGGTGTGTAGCAGCGCTGATAATGAAGCCGAACTATACGTAATTTATTACATTTAGCGGCCCATTCCAATGCACCTTCAACAACCCTTTAGCGATATATATATTATGCCGGCTGTGCTCATACTTACGTACCTTTGCCCCACTTAAAACTCTGAGAAGAAGAGAGAAGCGTTGATGCTTAAAAGGGATGCAAAGGATAAAGTTATATATATATTCGCTTAAAAGTGGAGAAAATTCCATTGATGAGTGCTTGGTTGCCTTGGTTACCTTAATGGCTTGGTCGACACCGGGCCCGGGCCTAACACGTCTCTTCCATTACCTACTATTTATTTCGCTCCCTTTTCTAGAAAGATCCTTGTCAACGAGTATTGAAAGGGGTGGAGGAAGGAGGGTTTGGGGGGTGGAAAGGTAATATCGGACTTCATTTTCAGGATTCGAGAGGGTTTTATTGTTCGGCTAAGCCAGTTTTAAATGCAAACTTCGCAAATTGAGCGGCTACAAGATCGATTACCGCGATAATTCCGAGATATCTCGAATGAATTTGAGAAAGCAATTTGTTACCAGAAAGTTATCAGCAATCGAATCGAGAAAGCATAACCATTACGTATTTGGGGAATTAAGTTTGATATCAAAAAATATTTTTCGGTACTGAACGTTACATCTAAATAATATACATTTAGAAACAAAATATAAAAAGTTTAAGGGGTAAAAAAAAGGCAGGTAAGGGAATAAGGTACCATAAAGAAAAATGTTTTTAAATGAATACATTTAACGGCTCAATCCGTACTAGTTCTAGTCTAAAATTAACAAATTCAGAGTTACCAATAAGAAAAGGAAAAAATCGAAGAGATTTTATGAAGGATAAATTTCATGCCTACTAATTCGAAAGTTCATTAACAAAGAAAAATAATAAAAAGAGGTTGTTGCAATAATCCCCAACGATTTCTAAATACAATTAAGTTTTAAGATTTATGGAGCTTGTTTACTTCATTGCAATATAGAAATAAGTATTATAGGAGCTCAATAGTCAATAATAGAAAAATGTTTCGATCTATAAGCGAAATATTATGATAAGACCGTCCCGAATAAACCAAGTTTAAAAATTCACGAACATATTCGATATGTTTAAGAAAATATCAGTCTAAAAGTTCTTAATAAGCTCGAAGATACCATTTTGATATTGGTATCATAGAGTTGTCAATATCTAATTCGATATATAATTAAATAAATATTTCAACCGTCAATAAATGATAAAATCGTTAAATGTTTCACTTAATATTCCCCATGAGCAAAAACTAAAAAAAGAGCATGACAACATTTTTTTTTTTTTTAATTATTTGACGTTGATAATTTCCCCCACAAATTACTGAATTTTTCATACATATTCGAATGACTATTGACATGCATGGGTGCCACCCTAAAAAATTTCAAGACTGAAAATAAGTTCTTATATTTAACGCTTCAATAATGATAATTTTCCATAGAGTATCATTGTATTTTTCGTACAAAACATCATTGTTACATGCATGCAAAGGATTTGAAAAATAAGAGCAATGAAGGATGTTACGATAGTACGATTTCCAAAAAACATAATTTTTTAAAAACTACAGTGCTTGTACATTTAAATCCAAAGCAGATGAACAATCGAAGTTCAATAGTCACCAATAGAAAAACGATCCTGCTTAAAAGTGATCCAACCAGTTAACCTCTTTCCGAATAAACCAAGTTTAAAACCTCACGAACTTTACTCGATAGGTTTAAGAAAACATTGGCCTGAAAATCCTCCAGGCAGAGCCCGAAACAACCATTTTAGTATTGGAACCATAGCGTTGCCAACAACTAATTCGGAATCATTAAACCGTTAAATGTTTTACTTAACCTTTCCCATGAGCAAGAACTAAAAGAAGACTTGGGGGTGAACGGGGGAGTTAGGGCAACACCTCGCTCTCTTTTCCAAGCTCCAACTATTTTAATTAGACCAGACTCTTAATCGAATAATTAGCATCATTACGAAAAGAGTAAAAGTCTTGTTAGTGAACTGAAATAGGGTAGGAAAAAAAAAGTTTAAGTGCTCGAGAGTAATCTAATGAGAACAAACACTATCGTCCTTTTGTTTAGAAGAGTATTGTAGTTTCCACGCAAGTTAAAACTTACGATGAAATAAAAATAACACAGGTTTTAAGCGATTTTAAAATGAACGTTAATAATCTAAATAATCATTAACTTCAACTCTCCGTAAATTATTCTACTAAATAAATGGAATATGGAGCTTTGCAATTTGTATTGTTGAAGATTCCGAACGTGTTTAACCCTAACTTAGTTCAAATTTGCTGAGACGTTAAAATGGCGCTAATGTATACCATATCAGGGGTCTGTTTAGAAGAAATTTGGATCCGTTAACCGACCCTTCACAAAATATATTTTCATAAAAACGGACCCTTCACAAATTTGTTTATCTTCATTATTGTTTTGTTAATCGAATAAACCCTTCCCAGGAAGGGAGGGGGGAAAGAAAGACATGTAAACGAACTAAATTTTGTCTTCGGCAGACGCTTCTTCCTTTATTCGTCCGAAATTAATATTCTGCATTCAGCAGTATAGGCTTAATACCAAATATTTATATGTTGCATCTCTAATTTAGTAGCTGCAATTGCTGCTTATTTTTGAAAATGTCATTTTTCTAATTATAATTTTACAGAGTTGAGCATAATCTTGCATGTCTTTACAATTTAAAAACTCCTTGAAAAAGTTTTTTTGCAATAACGGACCCTATTTGCACAAATTCACAAAAGCGGACCCTGGTTGAAAGAATGTGACTTAACGTTTATTTTATATTCACAAATTACGAGTCATTTTTTTCACAATTTTACAATAACGGACCTTTCACAAAATGTCTGGACTGACCCCTGCATATAGTACTTCTTAAAACTGAACTCCACGATGTCATGGTTCGACTTAAACGGATGCAAGGATCTACTGAACGTCTTATTAAGGTTAGTGAAAAAAGATTATTCAGATTGACATAAGTCGAAATCCACTATTATAATATGTAAATGAAGTTAAATTAAAAATATAAATCAGGGCGTGAAATTTCAAATTTAAAGGTACGACTAACCAAGCAAAAAGTTTAGCTTGCCACTATTCTCACGAAAAATATGCACTATTTTTAATATATTTAGGGCTGCAGTATAAAAAGATTTTTGGTGACTAAAATTATAAACATAGGTGGAAACTGAAATATGGAAACACGTTTACTACAAAGTAATGATGATATTAACTTAAAATAAGGTTCCAGCAAGGTCTCCACAAATTATTTTAAAAGACATTAATTAATAAGTAAATACAGTGGAACTTTGTTTACGCAAACTTGGCGGGACTACCATAATTTTTTCATGTTAACCAGATTTAATCTTATCTGATACATCACAAAAAAATTTTTATTACGTACTATTAATACATATTACGTACTACATTTATGTATGTAGACAATACCATTATGTACTAAACAAGGCTTAAAAATTTTAATAACTTTAACTATTTTATTTAACTAACAAAGATGTAAAGTAGAAATAACGTTCCTCAAAATGAATAATTGGCACTTAATTCACATTCTTCTTATCTGTGCTGTTTTCAGTTTCCTTTTATGTTAAGCGATAATCAGCTTGAAAAGTTCGTGATAAACATGTAAAAAACAATAATAATTGATTTTTGAATCACGGGACCAAACACGTGTTTCGTGTAAAGGGGTATTTCACGTTAAGCAATTTCGTGTTAATGAGGTTCGACTGTATCAGAAAATTAAGTATCACAAATACTTCACATTTCATCACTAATGTTTGGCTCGAAATATTTGGTCGCCAATGACGAGTGGAATTTTCGCGCTGTATCTAAATTTCAACATATCTGATTTAAGTTACAGAATATATATTTTATTGGGTAAACAGCTAAAAATAAATATTTTATGTATGTTACTGCACAATAACTAAATAATAATAATAACTGAAACTTTAATCGTTTAATAAGTTAAAAGTTGACACACTTAAAATCAATACTTGAGATTTAAAAATCGCGGGAAGACGATTACAATGCTTGATTCACGATTAGAAATAGTACCCTTGCGTGATGATTGAACCCTGTTAATTGAAATTTGAGATGAATAAAAGAGTTAAGTGGAATAAAATAAACCAAAAGAAATGTTTTTTCTTCTTTAGGTTTAAA
This sequence comes from Parasteatoda tepidariorum, assembly GCF_982258835.1. Classification (NCBI taxonomy): domain Eukaryota; kingdom Metazoa; phylum Arthropoda; class Arachnida; order Araneae; family Theridiidae; genus Parasteatoda; species Parasteatoda tepidariorum. Next base: position 40,049,304 of record NC_141764.1, read on the forward strand.
AATAACGTTTATCCGCGACCAACATTTCTTCGTCATATGACAATATATTATATTTTAAACTAATAACATACTATTTTTATAACTGTTGTGAGATCATGTAACAGTTATTCATGATTTTTAAATCAGGTTTTGCCTATTTCTAGCCTTCACCCTCTTTGCTGATAATAAATTTAACCAAATTAAAAAGCCTTTAAAAAATTTCTGAGAAATTACACAAAAACTAAGAATTATTAAAAAATTTTAATAATTTTCATTAAAATTAAAAAATCTCGCCAAACTGGTGACTTTTTTTTAAAAAAAAAATAGTCAAGCTATATATTCATTACAAAATTAAAACAATTCTTTTCGGCAATATAGCAACTAATTTAAAACTAAAAGTTTTGTCTCATATTTAAACATAATTATTCTTTTCTTAAACCTAGAAGTTTCTAGGGCATTCTAACAGTGGAAAGAGAACAATCTTTTTACTTTTTTGAACATAGAATTTCGCTGAGTTACACCAAGCAAATAAGTAATATTTATCCTTATAAATATTAATTTTTTAATTAAAAATCATTAATAAAAAAAAGCTAGAATGTTCCAGCAATAGACACGAAACCTCTTGAACTAGCGATCTATAATAGCCATTCAATATCATACAGAAAAAAGCACCTTAGTTTTTCCCAAAGTTTTACAAGACTTTTGCCAATTAATCACTTAAGTTCAACATTCATTAGACACAACTCAATAAAAAAAAAGAAGAAGAAAGAAAAAAAAAAGCTTAGTGTATTGTAGTCACCGCCCACAAATAATTAGGCCCACCAAAATTAAAATCGAACATTATAACAACCTCCACCTTCATAGAGTTGCACAGCAAACAAGTCGCTTACTAATGATCGTTCCGGATACACCTTCAGCAGCCGTCAATCCTTAACATTGTTCTAATCAACTAATTAGCGGACAATAGGACACAAGAGAAGAGGTCGGTACCGGGTGGGAACCCAGAGGGGGGCTTTTCCTGCATTTAATGAATATTGCAGCATTCCTTGATTAGCTTCGCTAAAGCCTTAGGTTCCTCGCAATTTAAATTGAAATTCGACTCTGTTTTGCTCTGCGCCTCTGTCTTAAAAGTAATTTGTCGCGATTATTAAACTCCAGAAGCAAAAGGTGGGGAGAGGAGGTTTTCTTGATAAAAAGGAACTTTTAAGAGTTTTGGTGTTAATTACTGCGTTAGGAGACGTGATTAGTGATTCGTTAGGACGAGTAAAGGGGTAGGGGGAGTGGAGAAAGGGATTACTCATTAAAATGGCTTTTCTCCCTTTTACCAGGGCTAAATGATTTTAGAAGCATTATATTTTTAATGAACTCGCCCCCACCGAGTACGTGTTCTAAGAATGAGGTAAAATTATGTAGTAATGAAGGCTTTTGGAAAGAGGAAAAAAAATAAAAAATTAAGAGATGAACACTGATGAAGTAAGTATTCTGCTATTTACGATAAGATTACGCTTTGCATGTTTAAGTTGCAATGAGTTACGAATATTTTAGACCTATTTAATTCATTTTTTTTTTTCAGTAACGAAAAAAATAATAGCTTTTACCAACTAAATACCGTCTTTAAATACATGCGCTAGAACAATTCAAGAATTGCGATAGTTGCTATAGTTGATCTAAACCACGTCGCAACATCGATTTGCATGTCGCAAAGTGTAGGCAAGTTTGAATATCTTGCACCAATGTATTTTTTCAATAACACAGAAATAATAGGACAAAATTTTACCTATTAAATACCATCTATAAATGCATGTGCTAGAACAACTCAAGAATTGCGATAGTTGATCTAAACCAAGTCGCAACATCGATTTGCATGTAGAGGTCGCAAAGTGAAGGCAAGTTTGTGAATATCTTGCACAAATGTATTTTTTCAATAACACAGAAATAATAGTACAAATTTTTACCTATTAAATACCATCTATAAATACATATGCAAAAACAATTCAAGAATTGTGATAGTTGCTATAGTTGATCTAAATTAACGTCGCAACGTCGATTTGCATGTAGAGGTCGCAAAGTGAAGGCAAATTTGTGAATATCTTGCACTAATGTATTTTTTCAATAACATAGAAAGAATAGTACAAAATTTTACCTATTAAATACCATCTATGCAAAAACCACATGCATACCACATGCAAAAACAATTAAGAATTATGATAGTTGCTATAGTTGATCTAAACCACGTCGCAACATCGATTTGCATATAGAGGTCGCAAAGTGAAGGCAAGTTCGTGAATATCTTGGCACCACTGTATTTTTTCAATAATAGAAATAATAGCACAAAATTTTACCTAGTAAATACCATCTATAAATACATATGCAAAAAAAAATTCAAGAATTGGGATAGTTGCAAAAGCACGTGGCAATATAACTTTGTGTGTTGAGGTCGCAAAGTGCGGGCAAGTTCGTGAATATTTTTGACCAATGTATTTTTAAAATAACGGAGAAATAACAGTACAACATTTTAGCAATTAAATATCATCTATTAATACGTACAAGAACAATTGAATAATTGCTAATAATGGTATTTTCTGACACAAGCGCAAATGAATTCGAAATTTATACTTAATTATAACTACCCTTTTACAAAAATATTCATCAATTCCATTGTTCAATTTCTTACTAAATCAAGGAAAACCACCTTTCAATGTTTGATAACACAAAACAATCACGTTTACATAAATATATTTAACAAACCAAAGTTCCCTTACTTCCACAGGGACTCCAGAAAATGTCAATAGCTCCCCCAAGAAGGGTAAATTATTTCTCATGAAATGCAACTTCATTAAAGAAAGTTATAAACATAGAACCCCGCCCATCGTTCCACAGCCTCAAGAGTCCACTTAAAAATATTAAACAATGCTTAAGTTAGTAAACACGCAAATGCGCACACTCCCTGAATTTTCAAATATTTTTCGGAAAAAAAAATAATTAAGTTTCTACAGATCCAAAGAAAATTAAATCCTATTTAAAAAAAAAAAAATAATTAATTAATTGCAGGAACAGCTCATGTCTTATTTCTTTCATATAATTCTTACTTAGTAGGTAAATCTGACCTTTAATAATAGCACGCAATAGTTGAAATTTCAATGCAATATTCTTTAAAAAGATCATTTTTACCGAAAACACACTTAAGTTTTATATCTTCGATATTTTGCAAACTAAAAGTGGCATTTATCTTATCTAGATTAAGTTTATATTCCTTTTCATTTAAATGAATATTTTTGAATCTCAAACTTTAGATACGTCAAATTTTAGGCTTTTCTCTTCGAAGCCCCTTTTCCAAGAAAATAAAAAATTAAAAAAAAAAAAGAAAACCAAAACTTTAGTATCTTAAACTTGAAGCAAATTTTAAACTACGTATGCAAACTTGTTAACTTGAACAATATTAGTTGAACTTACAAATGGCTTTTTAAAAAAATTAAAAAAATACAAAAACGATTAAACTTTGGGGAAAAAAAGTTTCTTCGCCTCCTTCTTCAAAAAAAAAAAAAAAAAAAGCAGCTTTTATACATTTTTTATTTTCATAAAACTTAACAGCATATTTTTTATTTTAACATCGTATGCCATTTTAACAATTAACTATGAAAACGCCGAATAACAAAACAATAACTGTTAAAAATACAATAGTTGTAAAATCAACCTATTACTCACTATTTCATAAAACGACAATTTCTTCATTTTTTAATTTTTATATTACTCATTTAATTTTAAAGTTCGAAAAAAAAAACTGACATTAAACGAAAAAATCTAAAAACACTCAAATGAAAGTTGTCTTTCTTACAATTTAAAGCCATGTGACACAATAAATTATGAAAATACTTCTCATTCAACAAAACACTTTTCACTCGAAAATGCGCCAAGCACAGGTTCGTTATAGGTTGAATTATTGGCGTTTCATGCTTGGCGTAATAAAATCTATCAAAAAAAGAACAAATGACTGGAAAAAAAAAAGCCGCACGCTACTCGCTATAACTTAAAGTTGCGTGCAACTCAAGTATTATTAATAATCAGTTGTGGTTATTAATTTAGAAACAAGAACTTGCAACTCACGAAAATCCCTAACTTAATGTTTCTGGTCGTATATCATCCCTTTCTTTCAACAAAGTTAATCTTATAACCTTAAACACGACTTATTATAAAATGATAAATGCTGTTTCGTAAGTTTAAATAACGTTCTTTTAGAAAAGAAAAAAAAAAAGATGTTGATATAGCCTTTAAATTAACCTGTTTTATCGTTGCATTTTCAAGTAAAATTTTAATAATACCTAGTCAAAGTATTATAATAGATCCTTTGAACAAAGAAATAGATCTTTGAAAACAAGTATCAAAAGTGCGAGTTTCAAAACAGTAGAGCGATATATTTTTCAAAAGCATTTCCATTGAAAAGTTGATAATCAAAAATAACCAACAAAAAAAATTCCTCTTTGAAACATATGAATTAAAAAACAAACAATTAAAATAAAGATGTTGATATAGCCTTTAAATTAACCTGTTTTATCGTTGCATTTTCAAGTAAAATTTTATATATTCATATCAATATCATGCATAATCATAATATCATGCATATTCATAAAATTAAATTTTCAAATTTTTTAAACGCGTTAAACTATACTTATATTTATTATTAATAAATAGCCTAGACAGAAAAAAAAAAAAAAAAAAAAAAAAAGGAATTTTTTATAATTTGGTCAAGAAAACAAAAACAAACAAAAAAAAATCAAATATTTCATTTGAACTAAAATTTAAAAAGATTCTTTTCTAAATATTTTATATTTAAAGTTAACATTTTTTTTAGGTTTCAATAAATCTATGCAAGTCAGTGAAATATACATATACATATATATCTAAGTTCAAAATGACATATGAAAAAAAAAAAAAAAAAAAAAAAAAAAAAGGGGGGGGGGAATAATAAGTAAAAAAAATTAACAAGCAACAGTTTAAAAAAAAAAAAATTATTTAAAAAAACCGGGGGGGGGGGGAGAAATATATATATATATATATAAGCATTCACAAATCTCTTTAAAGATATATCGATACATACAGAGTTGATATTTAATTCAACAAATAATAATTTAAAATAAAATAAAAAATTTTCATAACTTGGTTAAGTTTAAAAAAAACGTGCATATCAATATATTTTATTTGAATCCAACATAATAATAAATATTTCAATTTTAGTGGCATAAAAAACACTGAACGAACTGCCATCGTGAAACAACAATTTTTCAATTTCATTTACTAAAATAAAATTTTATACTAAAGCAGAGCAATGTTTATATAAAAAAAAACAATTTAGGAATTTCCATAGAAAATTTTTTAATAAAAACTCTTATTTCAGTTCGGTCGAGAATAAAAGTTCACATAAGTGAATTTCAAATTGATTAGAATAGCATATTGGTGTAGAAAGCCAAGCGCATAAAAAAAAAAAAAAAAAACTTTTGCTTATCGATGCAAAAATATTACTGATGGAGGAAATATTTCATTCCGCTAAATCTACCGTATTTGAATATATCGCTGAAATAGAAATCTTTCAATCAAAATTCCGGTATGCACATAAGAAAGCAAAAGGCAAAAGACGCCCATTAAAAATCCATTAGGATGTCTCCAAGCATGCCCGGAAGATGGCGCCACGGCAAAGTTGAGGGAGAAGCACAATCGGAAAATTCTTTGCTTGAAAGAAAAAACATGCATATTCTATTTGTTCCAGCTTGCCCACTGGACACGGGGATAAAAAAAAAAAACTGTATATACAGATAAGAAAAAAAGAAGAAAATGTTTCCAAAAATTGTGCAGATTTCAGGAGTCTCAAACTGGACACAATGTGATTTACTACAGTGAAGGGGGAAACTGGATTAAATTGAATATTTTATTGCTTTTGCAATTTATAATTTAAGTCTGTTCGGAAATTCAAAGAATTCCTCCTGTCATTCTCGAAAATAGAATAGATTAATAATAAATATTATATAGAATCGAATGCAGAAATTTAAAATGTATAGATATTAAAATCACCGGACACCAGTTATTCGGTTTGAATTTGAATTAATTATGGAAGCAGAATGAAATTTTTTAATTTTTTGAACGTGGATAAATCGTAAAGCTTTTAGAATGAAGCTAAAATGTATGGATTAATTAAAATATGTGTTACATATTTGCGAAAAGTATTTAGATTTTCTAATATTCTATAAGAATTAGATTTTCTAATATTCTATTGTGACACAAAATTTTTTATAGTACTGAAATTGCATTATAAGAAATATCAGTCAGGCAGCAAGGTAGGGGAGGGGACAATATTTGCGATACAGTGTATATAAATTTGGAATTTTTCTTATGTTAACAGAAAAATTAAAATTATTTTGAATGGAAGCAAACAAATAATTTTTATGTTCGTAGAATTTAATTTTTATTATTACTAATATTATTATTTGGAAGACAGGAATTGAGAATCGACCTATACAAATTATATCAAAATTGAATGATTAATGAATTATTAAAAAAAAAAATTAAAAAAAAAAACTTATCCTGGAAAGAACAGATTATTTTGAATTACTGAAAAGAAAACGATCCGTGGCAGTAATAAGGCTTCCGTTTTGGTTTTTAAGTTTTATTAGCATAAGCATAAATTATTGAAAGCAAGAAAATAAATGCTAATGTAAAACCAATTATTACATGAACTATCCGATTATATGTGTTGCCCAGCTGGCAGTCCTGGGTCAAATATCCATGGCTTTAATTTCATTTGTGTATATCAGGGATGGGCAAACTTTTTGGGTCGTGGGCCAAAAATCTAGAAAAAAAGTTTGGTGGGCCGAGTAAAAACTTCTGAAATAAAATAAAGTCAATTCATCATTGAGTGCATGTCACTCTACATCAACTTTGCGTTTTTTTGTTGCCATTTTGGGATAAAATTTTTTTACAAATAACTCAAAAAGGCAGTAGCCATTTTATACATTTAATAATTTCACCATTATTTACAATGACGTTGTATGTGTGCAACCTTTCCATACGCAGTAAATTATGTTAGAACTAGAGCCGGCAGAAAAATCCGTTCGTTGGAACTTAAAACGCGTAGTCAGCCTCATGTGAAGTACAATTCACCTATATTAGATTCCATATGTCTGCTCCTCGAGAAAGACAAATACTAGTTGGAGCTAATCTACAGCTATTCTATAAAGAACTTTTGCTTTCAACATTTTACCAGTTACAGCTGTTTGTGCTAACTATTTTGATTAATTTATGTTTTGTAGAACAAAAATAGAGAAAGTGAAAAGGTCATCAGTACTTTGTTAAAAAAGAAATCAACAAAAATAGTTTTAAACAAAGTAGATATATTCGCCACTGATCGGCTAGTTAAAATTCTGTCCGCGGGCCGGATAAAATCTTCCGACGGGCCACAGTTGGCCCGCGGGCCGTAGTTTCCCCATCCCTGGTGTATATCAACAGCAAACGACAATCATATAATTTTTGCTACTAACCCAATTTATGAATATTTGCGAAATAAGCAAACATACTATTATTTTCGATTGCAAATTTTAAAAATTTAAATTTAGAAACGTCTGTACTTCCAGAATGCGAATTTGACGAAGGTTTTAAATAGTGGTTAAAAAGAGATTGAATTTCAGAATTTTAATTCACACGAAGACTGATAAGATTTCGCATTTAGAAAGAAAAAAAAGTTACAAAATCTGAATATCCCTTCTCAAATGAAAAAAAAAAAATTACAGCTTCCAATTCACTCACTGATTCACAAAACATAGAAGACTAAGTATCCTAATCCAGCGATATTGAATAGCAAATTAAACATCCAACGCCATTTAAAACAATGCAACTCTTCCACATAACAAGCATTGATGCTAATTCTCGACAAATTATTCACGAAAGAAGATGATGGCACAAAATTAATACAGAAAACGAGCTTTAAAAAAAAAAAACGGGGAAAAAAAAAAGAAAAAAACCGGAGGGCAGGTGCGAGAAAATGTGAGTTGTAATCTGCTAATAAATAGCACAGAGGAACAGAGGGGGGGTTTCCCTCTGATTACAATAAGACGGTTAACGATGTGGCGCACTTCACACAAAAGAGACTCAAGGATTAAGGACTGCCTCATTAGAGTCCTCTTTCCTACCCTCCCGTGTCCTCTTCCACAATCAATCAGTCTGCTGCTCAATCCACCCTCCACCCCTACCTCCCATGTCTTCACAATCAACCAAAAGATTCATCGATTACTTTTTTTTTTCCTTTCCTCTTCCCCGTGCGACAACTGCTGAAGAAGAGAAAGAAGAAGAAAAAAAAGGAATAAAAATAACAGGCTAGGATGATTATATTAAGAGGGCGGGACAATTTGTCCTACTAGGTACAAGAGATGAGGAAAGAGCCGTAGGAATTCACGCCGTTGGAATGGTTTGTTGTTGTCTTCTTTGGCTATAAAGTAGTTGGCGAGAAAGGGAATGGTATATCACACAAGTTGATACAACTTGATTAAAATGTTTGGAATTAATCTCGACAAGGAAAATGGCAGCGAAAGTGAAAATATCATTTCCAAATATCTCCTTCATTTCATATTTATGTAGCAAGCAATCTTATTAATATTTGACTTTGTCCTACAATTGTAATTTATTTTGTTATAACGTAATCAATACAATTTTAATACTTGAAACCAAATATCGAGGCGGCGAAGTTAGTACCGCGAGAGTATTTATTTTTATTTACTTTCTTTTATTTTGTTATTTTTGTATGAAAGCTGTATTTTCTGTACACACCATTTTCGCGGAGAAAAAATTTATATGCACGAGATGAGAAGAGAGTCGCATGGTAGTTGGCAAAAAAGGTATGACACAATTTGATTAAAATGTTATTATTACACTCGACAGAAAAAGAAGTGAAAGTGAAAATATGGTTATTTTCAATTAACATAAATTTATTTGTTACTTTATAGGATGCGAAGTATTCGACCTTGGCCTGCAATTGTAATTTATTTTGTTTTTATGTAATCGAAACAATTTTAATGCTTTGGATACGGAAATCTTAAATCGAGGCGGCTGTGTTAATTGACTGTTAACCACCACGAACTATTAGCACGCTGACTATCCACTTAACAGCACGCTGTATTTACCGTTCACACAATTTTTTTAAAAAACAATAAAAAATATTTTTTTTAAAAATGCAAACAAAATTTTAAAAAAAATTATAACTTAAATTTTATTAATTTATTTTTCAATTATAAAAATAACAAGTTAAGATGATCAGATTAAGATATTAGGAAAATTAGTCTTTCTGGGAACAAACGATATGAAGAGAGCAATAAGAATTCACGCCGTATAAAATTAACATTCACGATAAAATCGGTTTTGATATTACTTGTCTATAAAAAATTTTCAATAGAATCCCATTTGACAGTAATTCCTATTCGACATTTATCGTTGATAATGATCACGATAAAATCACAAATGGCGTATCTTCAACATTTATCGTAACACATGACATTTCCAATTTGACGTTTGAATTTTTAAAATAATTTTATTGGGATATCTTTAATAAATCTAATCTTTAATAAACAAAACTCTTAAACACAATCTTCGCCCCGCCCCTGAAATCGAAATATATTTTGCAAAGATATCCTTAACTCTAAAGGGTTTAAGAACGACAAATAAACGTTGTCATTCCAATCAAACAATGCTTCCAATATTGAACGTAAGTTCATAATTTATATAGATATTTCTCTTATAATGAAGCAGTGGCATAAGTTTTCAACATTATCTCATGATTGATTGGAATAATTTTGATACTTCTTCTGCCTGCTATGAAATTAACGTACTTCTGCGCGGGCTAGGCCTAGACCAACACCTAGGCGGTGAAAATAAAAAGGTTAATACTATCAGGGGTCTGTCAAGGTTTTTCTGAGAGGTACCTATTTTGTGAAAAATAAAAAAATTTATTAAAAAATCAACACAAAAATATGGTAAAAATATGGATTTATCGTTTCTTAAGGGATGGATGCAAAAATAAAATTTTAAGAAAAAGTATTTTGTGAAATTTTTCCTAAAGTTGAATTTGTGAAGGTAAGTAAATTCGGCCTGGTCAGGCCCCTGACTATACTATACTGTTAAAAACTAATTAAGGTGTTAGGATTAAAGGAGGGGTTGAAGAATTAGAATATTTAAATACAATTGTGCTGTGCATTCGGTTTAATTACCATTAAAGTTAAAATGCTGTGAGAGGAAATTTTGAAAGGTGACCAAGTTGGTCGCCAAAGACGGCTAGTTAAAGTAAAATGTTGTCAAAAACGAAAATTTTCAGTTTTTTTTTTTCTCTTTAAAAAACAAATATTATATGAGAGAAAATGAACATAACCTTTATTCGCTTGAACAAACTTCGATGTATCTCTATTTAGTATTCAGAAAATGCGACAAGGCTATGCTCTAATTCTTCAGCCTATGTTAGTCATCTTGGTCCCTATGGCCTATTAAGAGGATGCCATATCGCGGAAGAAACTTTTCATCGCAAATTCTGTTTCACTTCCAAAAGTAATTTAAAATTTAAACTTTAGAGTAAGTGAGTTCAGACAAACCTAGAGTAAGTCTATAAGTTCCAATTGCAAAAAAGAAAAAAAGAATTTTTCAAAATATTATAATGGAAACAAATTTTTTTAAAGAGTTTACCGAAATCATAATGCTTAAGTTATCCTCTTATAATTTGTTTTCATTTTGATGGCGTGAAAAGTTCTTTTCAGTATTTTAAACTTTATGGCTTACTCTAGGCTTGCCTGAACTCACTTACTCTAAAGTTTAAATTATTTATGAAGGCGAAACAGAATTTATGATGAAAAATTAATCACGTGGTATAGCATCCACTTAAGAAAGTGATCAACAGTCAGTCCAGTTTTTTTGTAAAAGGTTCTGATTATGATCAATTAAAAACATCTACGTTTAATTTCGTAAATTTGTGAAAATAAGGTTCTGTTTTTATGATTATGAGGTCAAAACAGAAATTTTGAAAAAGGTCCTGGTTATGGTCAAACTGAGAAAATCTACATTTCATTTCATCTGTTTTTATGATTATGAAACCACCTGTTAAGACATTCTGTGAAAAGCCCAATTCAGGTGAGTTAGTGAAAAATCTACTCAGAACTTTCAGAATCTAAATTTATAATAGAATGAGATTTTTGTTTCTTCTTGCCAGGTTGTTTTAGCGAACAAATGATCCTTGTTTTCGGAAAACAATGTCTTTCGAGAAGTTGTAGTTTTCAAATTATGAATTTAATACCTTATCAACTTAGTTGTTTAAATGAGAATGAAATAATGAGTTCGTTTTAACTTTGAGAAGGTTCCGTTATCATAGTGAAATATTTCGTGAAAGGTCCGTTTTAACGAAAATCATTTTTGTGAAAGCCGGAATTCCTTCAAAATGACACTTGTTGATTTCATGGTCTAGACACAGATAAAGAACAAATGATGACTACTTATTTCATTGCAAAAAGAAGAAAAAAACACAATTACCGGATCATTCAAAACGCAAAAGTGCCATAAAATATAAACTAAATGATTGAATGAACTAGTTCGTTAATGTGTGAAGAAAAAAAAAAAAAGAAGAAAAAAAAAAAACACTGAATATAAGAGCGTTAAAAAAAATAGAGGGAATTCGAGAAATTCTAAATTTAATTAATTTTTCAAAAAGAAAAACAACATTTCTGAGATTTAATTATTGAATACATGCCTGGATCCAAGCTTTCAGAGTTGGTGGCAATACTTAACAATCAAAATAAATAATAGTATCAAAAAATAGTGATAAAAACAAATAATAGTAATTAAAATAATAAATGAAAAAAAATGGAAAAAATAATTTCATCGCTTTATTACGATCATTGGTTTTGTCATTGGTCAAATGATTTTTTTTTTCTTTCTGGATTGACTCTGATGAACACCACAACATTTCACATCATGGGTTGCAAAAACTATCTCAATTGATGTTTGTCCTCTTGTCGTGTCGGATTGGTTTTCAAATCCTACCTATATACGTATTTCAGGACGTCTCAAATTACTTTTTCTCCGTCAGTATTCATATTTATATTGAAATCACCGGCAAGACAGTAATTATAAGTTAATAATAAAAAGAATATAAAAATACTTTAAATTATTTTTTTGTATATACATTAAAAATGCCTGCTGGTTAAAATTTAATTTAAAAAAAAAAAAAAAAAAATTATCGAACAGCAGTGGTTGCCATAGCAACGCATGTAATGAACATAGTTGAAAAGTGTGATGACGTCCAAATAAAGTGCGCACGCCATCAAACACAAAACAAGACCCATTTTGCCAATGGGTAATACATGAATAAAATAAATGAATAAAATATAAAAAATTGCTTCAATCAGTTCCGATTACGCGTGTTTACATAACATAATCATGATGAAAAACTTAAATTATTAATGTGAGAAGGGTAGATAATCAGTAAAACACATAACCTAAAATAATCACTGAAAACTAACATAAGACACAATCAAATTGCGAGGTAACATCTGATAGCGGAAACAGATAATTAAATAAAAATGAAACAATTATATTCCAATGAAAAAAAAGAGAAACAAATCGATAATATCAGATTCCATTAAAAATCGAGTCTTGAAGAAGGAAATTACTTTTTAGAGTTCTGTGGTCGTTCTATCCTAAATTCCATTTGCGATGGGTAATAACATTTTCTCTCTGGAATTAAAAACCAAAAGAAGTCTTAGTATTATTATGATTGTGCACAAAGCCGATAGACACTCGAGCTCAATTTTCGAAAAATATAATGTAACTGTGACTATAACCGATAATGGTATTTTTAGCTCATGGCAATTATAGTCTTTTTTCCCTTACCCTTTTCATTCAATTATAAAAAGCCTTGAGGTCAGATGAAATAATGAGGTTTATAGAAACAGTGACAAAATAAAAGATTACCCCCACTTGGCTGTGGCAGCAGATAAGGTACCAGTAAAATAAAGTACAAAAAAAGGTACAAAAAGAAAACAATAACCTCATTTGCTAGGGCTTGAGCAGAAGTTGTGGAGGGCAATGGGAGAAAAATTATTTACGAAATTAGAAAAAAAAAAGAGAGATTAATCTCAGATATTTCCTTTTTGAAAGGTGTTACAAAGAGCCAGAAGCGATTATTTATATCAGATAATCGATTTATCGAAACATTGATAGCCTAATTTGGAAGGTACTTAGTCGATTTTCTACGCATTTAAACGCGAAAGAAATTGATGGGATAAATCAGAAGAACTAGCGGTTATGATTTGACGTCAAATGAAAAGATACTTCACAAAATCATTGCGTAGTAAATAGGTAGTTATATTACTATGTTAACAACTCTTAAATACAGAAGTAAAAATAAAATAAAAAACATGGAAAGGAAACTTGAACGTAACGTAACGTAATTTTTTAGTTAAAATAAGTGCTATATATCGGTAAAAAACGTAGGCGAAAAATAATTTTATATAACGCGTTAATACGAATTGCAAAATTGATTTTAAAAAGGCGTAAATACAAATCGCGACATTGGATTTTTATAACACGTGAATGCGAATCGCGACATTGGATTTTTATAACGCGTGAATACGAATCGCGACGTACGATTTTTAAACCACGTGAATACGAATCGCAACATGTAACTTTAAAATTGGGTAAATACGGAAATTAATGTTAGATATTCAAACCACGTGAATAAGAATTGCGATATTAGAGGGTTCCGGTGCAGTTCCAATTGTGCTAGCAACAATTCTACCTTGACCCCAGTTGGGCTAAAAAATGGTTCAATATGGGCCTTATAAGAACATGCACCGAGGGACTAAAATTGGGATGTCTAGATTTTTTAATATTGGTCCTAGAATGGCCTATATAGGGCCTACGTGGGCCACTATAGGGCTTATATTCGCTTAATAATAAATATAAAATATCGGGTGAATCTGAAAACAAAAAAACCTATGTCCTGCTCCTAATTTTTAGATCAGGAAGGATAATCGAAAAACCGGGAATTACGGGGTACCCCCGGGATACAATCGTCCCTGATTTAAAATTAAAACCGTAAATCTACTTATCCATATTTAATAAGCCGAATTTAAGAATTTCACATTGAAAACAAATCAGTTTTTCATCGTGATTGATTTTCTTTTTTCAACACTTAATGGCTAAAAAAAAAGTAAATAAATACTTCGAAAAATTACAACGCTACTCAATTTTTGAATAAGAAAGCTTTTATACCGATTTGTTTATGCAACAGAGCTAACAAAGATCAATTCACTACAAAATATAACTCATCTCATTTTTAGTTCACGGAAGGAATGGAGGGGCGAGGGGGAAAAAACTCACTGAAAGTTTACAGCTTTCACCACTTATCTTAATGGACCGACGCTCGGACAGACAACAAAATTCAGCTCGTCTGTCCATCAAATACAGAAACCGAATGTAAACACTCTTAGCAAAATTCACTGGTAATGGTCAGTTCCAAAAAGGATTGGTAAAACTGCAGAGGACAATGAGCTTATTGAAGATTTCCATTTACTTCGTTTGTATAATTTATTCCGTGAACTATCAACTTATCATTGCTTCTTGTTTACAGAAAACTTTAATCCATAAGTTTTTTTTCATTATTTGTTTTAATAAACAATACGAACAGAATATTCTGTAATTTATTTAATTGGAATAAGTATGTTCGTGACAACGTAGCTTGTTTTTGATGGGAGATTAAATATATGTATCTTCCACATATAGGATTGAATTTTCCTTTCATTTTAATTCAAAAATATAATAATAAGTAAATGTAATTTAGTAAATGAAATTTATCTTCATGTAATAAAAAGCGTGTGTTTTAAATAAATATTGATAGTTTCTTCAAATTACACGCCATATTTTCTAAAGACATGATAAAATCATTAAAATGTGGACTAGACACGGAACCAAATTCATTAAGCAATTGCATTTTTAGGATAATGCTTATTGATATTTTTTAAAAAATTGTGATACACGCCATATTGTTTATGAATAAAAACCATATGGCATATTCCCATTCCCCTCAATACAATCGACAATGGTAATTTCTGTAAACACAATCCATTGATAATCTGTTTTTGCAGAAAAGCTACATCGATAATGAGATTTTAATTTGTTTTCGAAAAATAAAATAATTCCTCAGAACATGAATAACATTAATAAATGGTGAAAGATAAATATTTTAACATAATCTCAATAACTGATATATATTGATATTACTTATATTATTTGGTGCCAAATTCTTTTCTTTCACCGGGCTCATTCCAACGTTAAGTTTTAATGAGTAAAATAATTATAAACTGTGCTAGATATTCCTAATTAAATTAATTAATGTCGATGTTGCTAATTAAAACTGTTCGATTCGTACTATTGAGTTTCTGGTCTATTACACTTTTCCGCTAGAAGTGTGATTAAATATGACCAGACAATAAATAATTACAATTCAAGATCTGAGTGAATTTTAATGAATTCCAGTGAACTGCCTTAAGTTTATCCGTTAAAAACAGGCAATAAACAGGACTCAAAATTAACGGTGGTTTAACTCGAAAATAAAATGTGACTCTGACGACCATAAAATAATTATCAGCAAAAATATAAGAATTAAGTACCAAAAAAAAGTCAGAGTATAATTTCGAATCTGATAAACTTACAAAACGAAACGGAAATGTATAGATCTTTGATAATAAGTTGATATCAACAAAAATTCAAATGATTGTTAAAATTGAGCTTTAAAATACAGTACAGAACCGATTATCCGGAACGATCGGGACCATCGCTATTCCGGATAACTGATTTTTCCGGATTTTGAATCGCTACAAAAAGCCGTTTTTTTATTGTTAAACCCAACAAAAAAAAATATTTGGAAATAATCTTCATCTTTCAAAAAAGAAAGAAAAATCCTAAAATCATATGAGGAATTTTTTTTTTTTTTTTAAAAATGGCGGGAAAATTTATCGAATTTCGTTCCGGTGTTTTGGTTTTCCGGTTTTCTGATTTCCGGATAACGGGTTCTGTACTGAAGTTAGTTGATCTACCTTAAATGGGTTGGTGGAGAAATGTTTGGAGCATGGCATAAAAGGGAATGGTACGGATGGAATGGTATGGTACTCATGGTACGGATAGAATGGTATGGTACTCATGGTACGGGTGGAATGGTATGGAATGATATGGTACGGGAATGGAATGGTACTCATTGAAAGCACAAATTATAAACATATGAACCTTGAACTATTTTAGTTATGTATTAAATAGGGAATGCTATGGACTGGCGCAACTTACAAATGAAAATTTTGATAACGAAAAAAACTAGTTTTTTGAAAAGAGAGCAATTTTAAATTATTGCAAGTAATCATAAGCGAACGATAAACCGAGACAATGCAAACATTATGTTAGCCGGATTCTTACCACTCATAAAGCAATTTTTCTTGAAAAAGGCAGCGGGTAAATTGATTTATCTCGTACATTACGCATACCCATAATTTACTTCAGTATCTTATTAGGAAAATGCAATTAATTTCTTGTTTACAAATCAATAAAAATAAAACTCTGAAATAATCCATTTTGCGACGCAGCCAATCCGTTCTTGGTCGAAAAATTAAAGAGAAAAATAACACAAGAAAGAAAAAAAACGTTAGTGAAAGTTATTACGCCAAAGTAATAACGATAATATCATTGTTATTCCACGCCGGTCGCTTGAAACGCTGCGGATTTAATTACGCTTAATAACCTCACACACACACATATACACACATAGGCAGCAAAACCGGGTTAATTGCTATTGTGGGCAAAATAAAAACCGTCCGAAAAAGGAAACAAAAAGGGGGGAAACCGAAAAAAAAGTCGGAAAAACGGAAATGAAATTGAGGTGATGTGCGGAATTATTATTTCTCAGGCTTCCAAATCTCACCCCCTTCCACTCCTTTCCCACGTTTTATTATCGTACTTTTCTATTATTGCGACGGTGGCAACACACGTACCGTTGCCACACCCAAACGACTAAAAGAGCTTGGTCTGAAATTTTTATTTTTATCTTTCGCCAAGTTCCTCGCCGGTTTCTTCATTTCTACATTTTCAGAGTGCTGAGGAGCGCCAAACGACAATTATGACTGAGGGGGTAAGAAAAGGGGGCTGAGAGGGCTTGAGAAGCGTATTGGTCCCAGAAAGGAGTCGGGCTTTCGAACTTTTTAATCAACATTCTCCACGACTTTACGGGCTGAGGCTCAAATTAAATATGGCCGCCTACCTCTCTTTTTCCCTTTTATATAATCCGGACGACCTCTCGATGTAATATTACGTTTGGCATTGGGTTGATAGTGGATTGAGAGACGACGGCTCGCACGCGTCACACCAATTGAATGCATCGCGTGTTGTCGATAACGGTTTGAGACATTTAGAGCGTTTCGTTTTGAAGGTTGAAGAACAAAATGAATTAAATTAATGATGTTTTTCCTGTTTACATTTATACTTTTTAAACAGTTCATTAATTCAGTTATAATAAGATAGCTAGAACGCGGAATTTAAATATAATATAACTAAAGCTGAGTACATATATTGCGAAATATCGATATTTTTTTATTAATTGTAACATAATTTTAATGATTTTTTTTTGTTGTTAATTTCGTTATAATATGATAACTTGAGCTGGGCGATATATTGTGAATTTCTGAAGATCCCGTAAACGATTATTAATGTTGAACTCTGTTATTAGATTGAAATATAGAAGTTAAGACGGAAAACAAGTCTTTATTGAACAAAAAGTATTATTGAACATAAAGTATGACAGAAAAGAAAGTATTTCTCGGTTATTTTTAAAGGGAAAAAAAAAAAAAGTCAGTGCATGCTAATGCGAACCTACAATTCCTGGTTTTGGACAGATATTTTAAGAAGTATTGTCATGATGTTTCGAGAATAATATTTATGACGAAAAAATACTGAAATTGATGTCATGAGTATTATCGATAGGTATATCGTATCGATAAATATCGAATACGAAATTATCGAAAGTGTTTATGATTTTCATTTTTGATAACGAAAATAATGATCACTGAAAGCTAATGTAAATAGCTTAACAATGCCGCGATGTACAGCGAAATATCGATATTTCCAGATGATATATAGCGACATTCAAATTATAATATGGTACAGCATTAAAACAAGGATATAGAATAACACAAACATAAAAGAATGTTGCAACGGTTGTTTAACTTTTTATTTATGTAAAAAAATGCAACTAGTGTTGGTTTAATTTTATAAATATTAGACGAACAATCACTTGAATTGCAACATCAAACTATTCTTGTTTTATATATTTTTAAATTACTTTTAAATATATAATATGAGTCATATATACATTTTTGTTTTAAAAAAATATTTTTAAGTACATAAAACAAATACAGGCGTCATATGAAATTTCGCTAAGTACGCAATTTCAGGAAGTGATAAAACACAATCTTAACTAATAAAAATATGAGAAATAATGTATTTCGAAAACTGAGAGCATTGATTATCAAAGAGAAAAGCAAAATCACATGTTTTCGAATTTCTAAGTGTATTTCCTTAAGCATCAGTTCAATTTCGAATCGCTGAATATTTGCTAAAAGCCAGCTTACTAATTCTGAGAACAAAAGAAAAACCTTCGAAAAGTCAGAAATAAATATTCCTTTTACAAATGCAGATAGTCAATAACACTTTTAATAATTTCACCCGGAGAAATTGAACACCTCGGAAAAGGATTTAATTTTTCCGTCTTAAACTAAGGGAGCATCTCCAAAAATACAAACTCCTTCCAAAGTAAAAAGTTTCCAAGTTTTGAATATTGCGCACTTATCCCCTAACACCCTTCCCATCTTACTTATTATACCACAGGCAGCTTTTTAAGTATTTCTTATTTCCCATCCAATCTCAATATCTGTTAAGTGCCGAGAATAATGTAGCATTTCCCGCTTTTCGCTCTGTTTTTCCCTCCCTTTTCTTCCTATTTAAACAATGGGGACTCGCTTATCCTGGATGTTTTTAAAAATGCAACAAAAACCTTTTTTTGGAGGACTTTCTCCCCTTGTGTATGTGTCTGCGCGTAACCACTTTGTGATGGTTTTTAAAAGCTTTCCCCTCTCCCCAAGCCTTGTCGCTTTTTTTTCCCTTTCTTTTTCGGAATCAGCACGCATTTGGCGAGCGACACGCGAATTCGAGAGATCCATTTAAAAAAAAAATGCAAACGATTACGAAGTCGAGAGTCCATTAAAATATAGTAAGAACGCTTTACCTCACTCTCTCGAGATATTTATTAAATGGGTTTGATTGCGCCCCGGCTCTAATCTTTTACTATTTAGTAAATGGGTTCCCGATTGTGTATATATAAGTGTCGCTCGCTTCTAATCTTTTAATGTACAAGAATGTGTTGGCGTGACATTTGCTAAGTGGGATTGGCGGAGCAACCGTAATGTCCTCAAGTGCTTTTCGATATCTGTAGACGTAATCTTGCTAATGGACCGAGTCCAGGAGTAAATATTTATCGCCAAGCCTTTTTCTATGGTCACATATCGATAGGTAAAGCTGGACTTAAAACATCGAAATAAATAAAAGCTAAGTAAACTTATTTATTTCGGCGAAACTTTTTTCTCCATAATCTAATGTGAGTCAATAACAGATGTGATTCTTTTAAAACGTTTATATTAAATACTTATCATTTATTTCCCTTTTTTGTTATTAAACCCATTTTCGAGAAATTTATATTTTAGATCAGAAAACAACAAATGGCACGTAAGCCTATTTAAAGTTAATCAGCAGCCGTTATTCAAGATTTTACCTATCTTCTTTTTTTTAATTTGTTAAAATCGCTAAGTTCAAATTTACTTGCTTCAACGCATTTAATGAAACATATTACTTAATTTGTGTTTTAATTTGGCACGATATTTTCACCGAAATGTTTGAATGTGAAGCATAACAGATTGGAGAAAACTCTAATGTGCCCTGTTTTTGTGAACATATAACCACTAACGCCCATTAGAATTAATTGATCAAATGTTAAACTAATGTTCTGTTCATTTTGTCGGTTTGGAAAATTCTGAAGAAAACAATATTTCACACTTTAGCATTTTTTATAAAATTATTTTACAAAAGTTAAATTCTAAATTAAAAATTGTAACAAGCATAAAATATTCTTTGAAACATAAAATGGAAGTTACACGCTATAATCAGGACCTGGTATTACAGGTATTCAATTAAATCTGATTTAAATTAAATGAATGGTTAGGCATAATCATTTCACTTCTTATGGAGTTGCAAGTACTCAATTGCAATGCGCAAATAGGTTTTAATTATATTAAGTAAAAAAATAATAAATAAATAAACAAATAAAAAAAAATTGAAAAATCTGCACATATTGAGCCAATATTTAAATCAACATCTACACACAACCGTTAGTTAGTCTTAGATGTTTTTGTAGCATTTTAATAACAGAACATTCAGTTCCGTCAGTGAAAATTACGTAAGAAAGACGTCATAAGAGTGAAAGCTTTTGCATGACGTCATTTCGAAGGATTTCAATTTTTGAAACATCTTGCATCTGATTAAAGAAACAAAACCGATTCATATAATTTTAAAAACTACACCAATATTGGCGAATATACTGGTCATAAATAAAATAAAAAGCACGGTTCCATTAAATAGCTTTTATTATTTACTGTTACAAATTTTAAGTTAGTAAAAAAACAAATCGTTTGCGGGGATAATAGCTAAGCAATTATAGTACCGTAAAAGAACGATACCCGCTACCCTTTTTTCTAAAATATAAAGCAGACGAGATTGTTTTTGACAAGTCTATTTCGAATTTCTACTGCATCCTCAGTAATTGCTCATTACACAAACCCAAGCAAGGGACTAACGTAATATTGTATTCGAAGTTTTGCAAATAAGTGCTGGATATGGAAGGAGAAAAAACAAAATCGAAAAATCTGCAACCTCAATAATTGCTTGGAAACCAAACAATCCCCCCAAAAAAAGCATACACAGAAAAGAATTTTTTGCCCACCCTCTCCAATAAAATGCAACCCCCGCAACTGAGACGAAAAACGAGTTAAGTCAGGTAAACCGGATTTTTCATTCCCTCCCCCCTTCCTTTCCTCTCCTATCCGTTTTGTTTAAAAATTTATTTTTTTTGCTGAGAAAGGGTAAATGGGTTGATTAAAAGCAGTCAACGTCAGTTTGGCATAGTGTTTTCATTTGCATTCAAATATCTTGTTTTGTTTACAAGTCACGGTGAAGATATTAAACAGCTTTCCCGCTTGTGATCATAGGTAATCAAGATTTATAATGAGATCAATTAATAATTCCAACTTTCAAGAGGAAAAAGAACGCTTATATGTTTATTTTTTCTTTTTATTACGTAAGCAATATCTCTGAATTGTTCCTTTTGATAATTTGTTTTTGTTTTTTTAATAGAGCTGATACAAACACGATTTTATTTTATTTTTGAGAAAATTGGGGTTATGACTTTTTTTTTTTTTTTTTTTCAGTTTGAATTAAAAATTGATTTTAATTGAGTTAAAAAAAAATATTTGCGTTCTAAAACATTAAATAAAGGAAGTGCTTGAGAAAATAAACCTCATTCAAAACACTTTTTAAAATTTTTTAATTATTTATTTTGAAAAAATACCGTGATTTTTCATGTAGGGAAGAAGACTCGAGTATTGTTATTCTAGTACTTATTTGAAAAAAGAAGAAAAAAAAACACTTCTGTTTAAATTATGACTTCGTAAAAACCAAATCGGATTAAAATGGCAGCATACATTTTACCCCACAAATATTTTATTTTATAACCCATGAACAGCCGACTCAATATTTTGGTTTACAACTACTTATGTTCAACTACGTTTTGAACCCAATCCAGAAGACAAGAGAACTCCTGGATCAAGTATTGGAAGAAATCTGCCTTCGTGGGGAATTTTTGATGGAACTAACCCGCATTTGCGTTACACGGAGAGGAAGACCACGAGAACCTCCCACGGTTAGCCTGATGGCAAGGCGACTCTAACCCAAGATCCATCTGCCACTGAGGTTATTTCGCGTCATCACTGTAGTCGGTGCAAGTCGGGTGGGATTCGAACCCGGTTCACCTCATTCGAAGGCGAACGCTCTTGGGTGAGAAACAATTATTTGATTTCGATGGTTTCAGTATGGATCTTAACTCCGATATTATTTATTGCCTTAAGAAGTATAAAAACCAAAATTATTATTATTTCACGTTCATACATCAAAATTCGTCAATTGCACACGCAACTTTTACAAATAAAACTTTTTACAAATATACATAACTCACTTATCAATTTTTGGTTAAAATTAATATGGGTTTGTGTATGGATCTGAATTCTGATACTATTACATTTAAAATAATGCATAAATCATAATTATTAACATGCGACTAATATGTACCAAGCTTCCAATTGCACACACTTTAACTAAAATTCACGTACAAAATATTGTATGTGTACATTGCTTACTTATCAATTAAATAATGTAAATACTCATTTTCTTTTAAAAATGTTGCCAACATTTTAAGGTAAAACTTGTAAGAAGGCATTCAATAATTGTCTTCGGGTGGTATAACGCATAGATCCGACATTCGGTATTATTACCATTATTATTATTATTCCTTAAAAATTACAAATAAAAATTATGTCTTATTATTATTATTTAAAAAATACACAAATTTAAATCATCTCAAAAAACTTTTTCCCCTTGTTGTTAATTCACGCACTTCTTTTAACGTAACAAGTTTGATGGTGGTAAATAACTTTCGTAAACTAAGTAATTGCGACGAATCAAAATAAAGATACTATTTTAATTTTTGATTTATCTATATTTTTTTTTTCCAATTCGACAAAAATAGCCTTTAAACAATATTTATTCATAAAACAGTGATTAAATTAAGTTAAAAGACAAACTTCTCTCGTAGTTCTAGTACAGCCAAAGTTGAAATGGTCAAGTTTGTTGTAGTTCTCTTAAATTACTGAATCCAAGGAGATTTAAAAAAAGAAAAAAATTTTTCTTTTGCTCATCTTAATCAGCATATTTTATTTAGATAGTTTGTCAATAGTCAATTTTACATTCTTAAATTAATTAAAATTTATTGCATCAAAAAAAATTGTCAATCACAGTTCTCAAAGTATTCCTATTAAATCACAATGATACAAAATATTTACTATGGCATTTAAGTTCGTTGAAGCCCCATCAATTATGTTATTTTTGCTACCAGATGATGTTGTTAGAAAACATGTTGCGTCCCTTAAATTATCTTGCCTGGCAGCAACATTGCAAAAGAGATAAAATTGTTGTTTCAATTCAAGTCAACGTTTATTTCTCAAGCATAAAAATACTTATTAGTAAAATATGAACGACAAAGAATTCAAACGACTTAAATATCTTTATTCCAAAGAAAGTCGATAAAAACTCTCAAGAAATTCAAAAAGCTATTTCGTCCGACCCATTATAAGCAGACAGAAAATCCTAAAAACACCCTCACCTGCACCCCTTACTCGCAAATATTTGCAAAAATATCCTTCGTATTTGCGTCTTAGGCCACTAACGCTCTTGGGGCCCCCGTTATAGAAGTCCTAACAACGGTATTTTTTCGTCGAGGCAGCAGCCCCATTATATGCGGCCCGCAGTCGTCCTTTCCGATTGCATTTGCAAGAAACAAACGCTGCAGCCTATTTCGCTAAGAACCTGGTCTGACAGATAATAATAGGGCCCCCTTTCCTTCAATTACAGCTCTGTGTATTGATAGGTTACCATGGTAACGGGAGCCAGATGTCCGAGCCTCACCATATTTCCACGGGACTACTCTAGAATGCTCCCAACCCTTCTTTTGGCGACTTAGTTTGGCGAAGAAGCGCCTCCATATAAAATAGGGTAAAAAATTGCGGATATATTTTACGAGCAGATTGTACGAAAATAGAAACTAAAAATAAAATTGAAAATGATTAATCCTAAGTAAAACTATTTGAAGAGCAGAATTGGGTACCTTCAACTAGAGAAGTGATGTGATTATGCCTAATCATAAGATTTAAAACAGATTTAATTGGATATATTAAGCGATGTCACGCGTGTGTGTGGAACCTGATTGGTTTCTGAATCGACAATTGCCACGATTTACCAACGATGACGTCACTTGCAGGCTTAAAATTGTACGTAAATATAAATGCAAAATCTTTAAATAATAAAATAACTACACGAATAAAATTAGTGAAAATATACCAAGCTAAGTATGTACGCAGTTAAAAACAACTAAAAATCACCCTAAAATGAACAGCTAAAACGTAGCGATAATATTTTTAGAATAGAATTGTATGAGAATAGAAACAACTACCAACAATAACTCGAAGAGTATATAAAAAAAAAAAAAAAAAAAAAAAAAAAAAAAAAAATATAGGCAAAATAAAAAAAGTCAAGAACAGAATGTGCATGAAGAAATGCAAATTTATTAAATAATAATTAATAAAAATTTAAGACATTTCAAGAGCGAACTGATTTCAAAAAAATTTTGGTAAAAAATCTTGTATATTTCAGACACAATAAAGCGTAAACAAGTACAAAAACAACTAAAATATTTCAAAACCAGTAATAACAACAAAAAATTGCTGATCACGATACAAAAACAGAAAGGACAAAAAATTATTCTAAAATAATAAAGCTAAGTTTAAAAATTTAATTCTGAACCAAGTTCAAAAATAATATCAATAACATATATCCAAAATAATAATCTGTATTGCTTAAAATGCTGATGCAATTACATGCAAGATTACTGTACAGATGTACTAACATACTTATAACCTACACATACACTTAAAATAATTTTGTGTGATTTCGAAAAAGAGAAAATTGAGGAAAAGATATTTCAGTGAAGGGGGGGAAATCCCATAAATCAAACGGAGACATCGAGACAAAAAATCAAATCAATCACATTTTTATTCTATAATGCTATGAGTTTTTTTTTTTAATTAAAAAACTACAGTAAAAATCAGTCAGCAACACTATTTCAATCTTAATTAAAAAAGCGTCGAAGAAAAAAAAAATCTTAATTATATTTATTGTGTGAAATTACATTCAATCAGAGTATCATTGAAGCTTTTTCAGTCGCCAAGGGAATATAAAACAGCGTTCAAACAACTAACTCGAACTATCCAAAAGTGTAATAAATCTCTATGAGTCTTGACACTAAATTATGCAACAAGTGAGCCAAAAAAAAATATTATTAACTGCGAGTTTTACCGCAATTTGCCTCCAATTCTTACTCTCCACTGTATATGAAATGCACGTAATGAAGAAGATGTAAAAGAGAGAAATGAACAGAAGGGGTCCGCAATAATCTACTATTCATTCATGAAGTTGGAAGGAATGAAAAAAAAAAATACCCCCACCCCTTTCTCTCTCTTCTAGCTCTATCATTCACCGGCATTACCTTCTTCCTAGCAATTCCGATTCTATTCATCGCAATCGAATGTTCCGCTTGAATGCCATGCAGATCTTCCAGTGAGAAAGCGGCTTGGCGTCATTTATTATGATCGTTAGCACTCCATTGTCGCAGACGACAATTTTCCTTTCCGTTCGAGAATTAGAACGATATCTCGGTGATTGAGGTGACATTTTTTTTCTCTACCCCCGAAAATTAATTTTTTGCCTTTGCTTTATATTAAATCGGATATAATGATACTACAAATACATAAAAAGAATACAAATTTTAATTATTTTGCTATACGGTACAAGACCATATAATAAACACGTAAGAGCATTAGAATTTTATTTTCTTTAAAATAATAATTAAAAACAGAGCGTTATTTAAATTTAAATTCAATTGTTAAACAGAAAATTGCATATTGAAGTACCGTAAACCTTTCTCCAACTGAATCCTTTTTTCGACGTAAATACCGACGTCTAGTCTGTTGAATCATTTTGCATCATTTATGATTAACAATTTATAATCTATCACTATGTTTAATAATAACATACGTCGCAAGACATGATCATATAACAACAAAAATATGAAATAGACTTATTTAAGTTCACGTATTATTTGAGGTTTAATGCAAAGTTAACACATTCTGAATTAAGACTCATCATTGTTTCAGGGTGGTAAATTGAGACTTATTATGGAGCTTTACGTTCATAAAATGACTAGAACATAATAAATTAATTCCCATAAATAAATTAACAAAATGTGTGGTTCAGTTAAGAATTCAGTTTCCATACAGGAAACTCAGGTTTGTCAACAAACAAAACAAAGACTGTTGAAAGTTAGCAATATGCTTCTAGACATGCTGTGCACAGGAACTTCCTGTTCTGGAACATTTTATGAATCTGCTATTTATCACAAATGTTTATTCAGGATTCTTTACACACTGTTTGTCCGAAAACAAAACAAAATTTTAAAGATATAAGATATATTTTACAAGAAAGTTTTAAGCTACATTTGGAGTCGCAAGTCTTCCTTTTGAAAGATGTTTCTAATAATCTAATTAAATAAACGAAAACGTAAGAAACGGTCTATATTGTTTTGCTGTTAGCCAACACAGGCAACAACATTAAACAAAACAAAAAAAACCTTAGTTCCGATTGTCCAATTAAATGATGATTTGTTAAATAAATATAAGCCAAGCAATACATCAAAAACTTAAAAGGAAGAGAAAAAAAATCCTGACTCTTAAACAAGACGCAGAAGCAATTTCCCAAATTACGAATATCCTTCATTTTTCACATCAAATGAACGTGATCGCGAAACTGGACAATTCGAATCAGTCGTGCAATCCCTACATATCTTCTTACATTTTAACCGAAAACTTTAGAGCCTCAAAACGATGCATAGCGCCCCCTATTTGAAAATGAAACTAGTACCCCCCACACAATTCCTAAGCAGCAAAGCCCAGCACCCTCTTATTTTATTCATGTATTTACCATGGGGCCTTCGAAAACTTTGCGCAGTGATTTAGGCTTATTAATCCATTAACAAAATTGTTTCGAGCTGTTATTGTGATTAGGAAGAGGCCGGGGCCCATTACGAGTATTGCCTGTAGCGGCAAGCCCCATGCACGGCGAGGAGGGGCGTAGGAGGGCGCTTTACTAATGTATAATGTAGGCAGTAATTGTTGCCCGCACCAGTAATGTCATGGCGTTCATTGGCTGAGAGGAATAAACCGGAGGTTCGAAATGGCTGGGAGGGAAATTGGAAAAGGGGGATGGGATGAAGGGGGATGGAACAGTACCATTTCGCGGTTTGGATAGCAAAATGGATATTATAGCAATGCTTCGTTCGGTTTTATTTCCCGAGATATTCTTTCACTAAGCCGAGTTGAGTGTGTGAGTATTGCATAAAGCACCCGAATTATGATATTTACTTCTTAGAGTCTGAGATATTCTGATTTGGTTGTAGGAAAAGTAATTAATAAAAGAGATTATCGCCAGCGTGGAAAAGACGAAAAGTCAAATGTGCAGTTAAATATGAGAGCTGCGTTTATGGAGAATTTGGAAAATAGACAAACCAGTCGTTAAATTAAACAATTGGGTGGTTTTAATCGAGTAGAGTAATCATAAGCAACGAGGATAAATGCATAACTTCTGCACATTCAATACTATGCAGATGCACTGTATTGAATATGTTGTAAAACACCAAAAAAGTAATGTGACACAGTAGCAACTAAATACTCATTCAATACTACGCCAACTCATTGTATTGAATAGGTTAAAAAGCAGAAGGAAAAAAAAATCACGTGACACAACAGAAACTAAACACAAACGGTAACTTTGGAAAACTTGACAATCAACTGAACAGTAGCACTTTTGAACGATTGAGTTAAATGTAGAACGTAGTTATGTCTTTGAATGTAGTTATTTAAGTTTCCTTGCACTTGAGGAGTTTCAATCATTACAGGTTTTACTGCATTTGGGAAGTATTCAATATCAAAATACTAATTCTTTTTGTTGTCTTTGCAATTTGTCAACAAAATATATTTATCTTATAGCAATGATTCTAGCAATCTTCACTATACCGCGTTAAGTAGTTGCGTGAATGGATATTGCATAAATCACCCCAAATCTTCTTAAAGCCTGAAATAGAGGTATTCTTATTTGATAATAAGATTTATTAAGAGATATTATTGCGAAGTAGGGCAAGAGACGAGTAATCAAGTATGCAGTTAAGCAAGAAAGCTGCGCTTATGGAGGATTTGAAAAAAGACAAACCAGTTACTAAATTAAATAATATCGGTAGTTCTAATCGAGGTTGAACTTAAACTGAAATTTAGTTAAACATCTTATATAGGTAGCAGCAAATCAGTAAGGTAATATGGTTCAAGGTACCGATACTTAGTTCACCTCTGAACCGATTTTTCTGAGAACATAAATCTTACATATTAATGAAGTTTTCACGTCTTTTGGAGGTCAATTGTAGCAGGTTCTACAGTATTTTATTATTTTTATTTAAAAATACTTATTTCTGGGTAATGTAATATAAAATTTGTAATTCCTCTTCTCATATAAGTTAAATGCTGCAACTAAATCAAGACATTTTGTTTATGGAGAACAAAAAACGCGATTTAAGATTAAAACTCGGGAAACAAGGCAATGATCGCGTATCTAGTCGAAACGTTTTGAATGAATGTTTATCAATAAATGGATAGCTAATTTAAGTTTGATAATCTCATGAATATTAATTACATTAATATTCTTTTTAACATCAAAAAACACACAAATATTTTTAAAGATTTATCATACCTAACATTCACTATGAAATATTGCACTAAATTTATCCAATTCATAACTATTTGTCGTCAATAGTAACAAAGATATTTTATCATTTAATGGCATTGTTTTTACGCATTGCATTACAAAAAATTTAAAGAGAAAAAACTGTACTTTTATGAGTGTAGTAATGTAATGATTGATCGTAAATGTTGTATAAAAAGTTTAAACATCAATAGATTCACCAATTCAGTTTGTATACAGGTAAAGTTTTCCTCTTCTTTCATATCTCACATTATGAACATAAAAATTTTTGTTTTAAATTTATCAATAATATATAATAAATGTTTTATATGAACATAAAACTCACGTTTTTGTGACGGCAGCTTTATAATAAAATGCATCAAATTTTCAAGTAAATTCGTCAATGTGATAGCAAAATAGCGAATTATGCCTTATTTTTCCTTTTATTAGGAATTCCTAGATGTTTCTTGTTCCCGCAGTGAAAGGTGGATAAAAATGGCTCGCATAGCTTTTATTGCCATCAGAGTTGGATTGTGTACACATAATGGCCCCAGTAACGGTTGCAATGCTAACTTCTTTTAGCTAAGGACCATTTCAATAGCGAGCTTACAGCGTTGAGCAAAGCAAATTACGCTCCCGCAAAAAAGCAATAAATATATCTTTCCCTTGTCTTATTCCACTTGGACACCACACAAGAGCAATAACGTTTATTTGCAGTTCCCTGCATTGGTATGATGTAGATTTTTGTACTGCTTCTAGCAGCGCTGATATATATATTTTTTTTTATTAGCCAAAACTTACCGCGAATCCTAGGAAATATCCTACTAAAAATTCTATATTATTGTGCCAGTCTATTTCTATGCCATCCTAGTAAGGTAATTATAGGCACTGTGAGTAGTTTTTGTAGCTACTGAAATGTTCCAGCAGCAAGTATAAGGCGTTTCCATAAAAAGTTCTTCTAATGCGAACAATAACTGGCAGCAAACGATCCTTCTTATGCGAGAGCTCTGCTAACTTTATTCATAAGAACAGTAAAAAAAAATATTATGTAACGCCAATTTTTTATTTTTGCACTAACTGCCTTAAAAAAATAAAGTTTAACATAATGTTTTCAGATAATAGCCTTAAATTAGAGCTTTTGTCGCATTGACTGATCGTTCAAGTTTAAAAAAAACTCAAAAACAGGATAAGTTTATCAAAGTACTGAGATCGAAATACATTTTTAAGGGAATATTTTATCATTTCAAGAAAATTTCATGCAGACCTCCGATAATATTGATATGGTGTACACCATTTCAAATATATAAACCATGATAATTGATTCCTTTATAAAAACTTTCATTTCAAAGGATTTCTTTTTTTTAATTCTTTGAAGAACTTTTTTTAAAGCTGTAAACACTTATTATTCAAATGAATTTTCTAACAAAGACAGAATTTGAAAAGAGCCTATAAGAATCACAACACTAATGGGTATGAGTAGCTTCTAGAGAAAAACAGTAAATAAATAACAGACAAACCAATACTTTTGATCAGCCCTCTTGTGAAAAGCTTTTTGTTAACAAGCTCAAGTACCCACAAGCACGTATAAGTATTGAAAAAGTATAAACAGAGAAAGAGGGGGGCGAATCTTTAAAAGCTTATAAAACTAACTGTTTAAGACTTTAAAATCTTTAACAGAATAAATTTGATTTTTCTTTCAATACACATATATTTATAAAAAAAGAGACCATTACATTACAGGAAAAGCCAATTTTAACTAGTCTTGGAGATCAAAAGCGTGGGATATAAAATGAGGAATTTTTCAGGAAAAAATAAGAATAGGATAAAAAAAAATGATAAAAGGAGACACTGAAGAACCTTTTTCCATTATAGTGTTTTGCTTTAATACGGCTAATAAGCTGTGTTGAAAAAGTCAGGTAAAGGTAGGATATTTCATTCGTTAAGGGGGTATTCCTCTTCGAGAAAATAGTGTATATTTACAAAACATATCGTGGGTTTCGAAACAAGGCGGGGGAGGGGACATAGAGGTGGGGAATCTCTTTGAAAGGCTTCAAAATAAATCGGGTCAAGATTTGTCTCCAACGGCAAGAATGAAGGCAAAAAAGTAAGTACAAATAGAAAGGAAAGAAAAACTTTTTCAGAAGAAATAATTGGGCAGGGATCCAATAGCCTTGCTGCAGGAAAAAGTGTAAGGGTCCCCCCTCTAATCCTAAGGAAGCTTCGCGATAGAATCCTCATTAGTCCCTTAACAAGAGAAGCACTTTGTCCTCCTTCAGCAGTTGTTAGGACTGGGGCCGTTATTAATGGCGATTAAAAGCTGAAGAGTAATTACGATTCATTAAAAAAGGGGGAGCAATCGATGAAACAAATAATCATTCAGGTTTTTGTCTCCAATTGAAAAGCAAACCCTGGCAGTCTCTGGGAATGGCTCGCGTTTAGATTTCTTAATGATTTATGTGCCTAATTTAGTTGCCAGTGGGCTGCAAGATATAGTCGCGAGCTTTTAGGCTGATTTAAGTGTGATGAATGAGTTCCTGTTGCTGTTTCGGAAAATAAGCACAGCTAGAAGGAGTTAGCAAAAGGCTAATTTCGCTTGCTGAGTTTTCATTGCGAAGAAGAAATAAAATATATTGTGCAAATAGTCAGACATCCAAGTTGTAAATAATTGAAAGAAAATGCAGCACCTGCTTTAAAAAGCGAAATACACTTAGAACCAGACTTAAAAATTTAACATTTTAGTAAGAAAAAGAAAGAAACACGCATCACCGCATCTGGAAGTTACCTTCTGGCATAAGATGAAGAATAAAATATACTTACACACGGAAGTTCAGATAAGATAACAAAGCGTTAATAGCGTTGAAAAATCGCTCATAAAATTCAAGTTTCATTTCTAAAAAGACTCATCTTTCCTTTAAAGTGTGAACAAGTTAGCCAAAATAAAATTCAGAAAACTGGGAAATTCCCGAATGAACTTCATTTGAAAGCTATGACTAAGTCACTAGAAATACAATATATAAAAATTTCAGAAATTTTTATACTTTTTTAAACACTAACAGTAAAGGATGCCATAGACAAATAAAAGTTTAAGCACGTTTTCATACTAAACTAAAATATTGTATTATTGAAATATGATATTTTCAACTGACGCTTGTCTGCTTCATCTCTGTCATTAGTTTTTGAGCAACCATGATGTGGAAGCAAAAAGGTCAAAATAAATGTTTGCCTCCAAAGAGTTGCATTACAAACTCAAAATAAATGGGGCAGTTCTTGAGGTGGTCACCATTCATATTATTGCTCTAATAGCATAGCGACATGGAGAACAATGTGAATTCTTGACTCTAATTCGATGTAAGTGTTTTTGATAACAGTCATGTCAAGAAAGTAAACGAAAGCAAGCAACTTTAAAGAACTAGGGTAAAAATATACGAATCACAAAAGCTACCAACTGTTAAAAGATTTCCCATACGATTTTATGGAGTATCTGAGCGTTTGCAATTTGAGTTTTGGAAATAGAGCAGAGTTATTTCATATAGTATTCGGAAGCAAAACATTTTCAAGTTCAGCCAGTGCGATTTAGTAAGTATAATATGAAACATTACAAGCATAAAAAAGCAAAGCAACTTACTTGAGATAGTCGTTTTTGCAAAGGATCATTCCTCCTTTTGTGAAACAAGAAGTACCAATGTCCGCTAATAGCACTTGACAACACGAGCATTTCAAACACCCGTTGTGCCAGTAGCGGTCAAGTGCATGTAAAAGGTATCTGTCCATTATCTTAGCTCCACAACCCGCACAATTGCGGTTACCAACAGGTCCACCACCAGGCGGCGAAAAATGTTGTTGGTGTTGTTGCTGTGGATGAGGTTGCTGTATAGGCTGCATATTAGCCATACCACCATGGTGGGTCGCCATCATCCCCATCATGTGATGTTGATCCCCATGATGCGGGGACTGTCCAGGTGGGTTCATCATGTTCATGTGGTTTGATGGACAACAGTCCGTCGGGTAATTACTGTATGGGGACTCCGTTATGGCGAGTGTGGAGTTCCTCTTTTTGCGTATGGGTACCAGGATGACTCCTTAAGTTGAAACAAATAAACACAAAAATTAAAAATAAAGAAGTTTTAAACCCTATCTAACAGGGCACATTTAGAAGAGGCAAATGCCGAGAATTTTCTTTCGGAAAAAAGATGGCCACTTTCAGATAGCAAAGAAGTAAAACTAAAAAATAAGAACAAAATCAACAATGCAATGTTCTACTGGATGGCCCCATCAACACTTTAGCACTTAATGTCATTTTGAAGAAGGTTTCACCTTTTTTGCTTCATAGTGAAGCAGCTCACTTCTGGTGGAATCAACCTTTTCTTGTATTTTGTTCACGAAGTACAGAGGGAAATCTGAAAATCAAAAGAAAAAAAAATATTAATTACAGAACTTTTTAATAAATAAAAATGCTTTAATAAATACGTAACTTTTTCGATTAGTAAATAAAAACATTGAAGTTTATTATAATAAATATTTTAAAGTTTTAACTCTTTCTCGTACGACATTGTCTTGACATCTTTCCTGACTTAACGATAGTTTGATAGATGGGTGACAAACTACACACGATAAAAACTAGACAAGAAAAATATAAAGAAAGCAGTTATCTAGAGTCTTAGCCGAGTGTGATTGAGCTTAATCCGGTAGAAAAAACAAAATTTTTCTTAGTACAGTAGTAAGCTAATCTAACTTTTAATATAATATTCCTAAGAATCAAATTTCTTTCTCCGTTATAACCGCAATCTTACAACGTATCCGAAGAGATACTGAACAATTAGGAAATAAAGTACGGTAACACTTAGCATGTACACAGATAACGTGTTATCCATAAAATATTTATAATCGTAATATGTAAGTACAGGGGTCTGTCCAGACATTTTGTGAAAGGTCCGTTTTTCGTGAAATTGTGAAAAAATTACTCACATTCTTTCAACCAGGTCCGCTTTTATGAATTTGTGCAAATAGGGTCCGGTTATTGCAAAAAACTTTTTCAAGGAGCTTTTAAATTGCAAATAGATACAAGATTATGCTCAGCACTGTAAAATTATAATAAAAAAATTGAATTTTCAAAAATAAACAGCAATTACTGCTTCTAAATTAGAGATGCAACATACAAATACTATTTAGTATTTAGCCTATACTACTGAACGCAGAATATTCATTTCGGACAAATAATGGAAGAATCGTCTGTCGAAGATAAACAAATTTGTGAAGGGTCCGATCAAAAGAAAAATCATTTTGTGAAGGGTCCGTTTCTAAGTTAAAATATTTTGTGAAGGGTCCATTTTTATGAAAAGATATTTTGTGAAGGGTCCGTCAACGGACCCAAATTTCTTCTAAACAGACCCCTGAAGTATATGCTTTCAAATGACTTTTTAATAATTATTAACAAATAACAAGGTGAACGAATAACTAACTACATTGCAGAAGCAGTTCTTTAACTTGAAGTTGCAACAGCATGTCTTGCAATGATGCAATGACACTGCAGCAAACGAAAATTGAAATTACTTTTTGGCGAACCCACAATTTATACTCAAAAGTACCATATGCTAACATAGATTAAAAACTCATGAACAAAAAAAAGTTCGTAAATTTCAAAATCAACCAATTGGGGTGGAATTAAAAAACTAACATTTATGTTTCGAAGATGAATGCTTTTATATACAATCAGGATTAAAAATCAGAATTCATAACATTTCAAATCACTAAATACTGCCGTGTTTTGCTAAGAATACAGCTATGTTGTACAATCTAAATAATGCCATTTTTCATCTGTTGTGTCTGGAGGTGGATTAGACAAATGACTTACATTTAAATAAGGCTCATATCTTGACATGAAAAAATATGATCATTTTTACGACAATGTTGACGGCATTTACAAGTCCGAAGACCGACAGCTGTGCAGCTCTCACGAGTGATAAAAGCCAAGAATAAAATCATCAACTTTCACCACTCTCTCACGATTGTGTGACAAGACCTCAACTATGTAGTCTCAGCTGCTAAGGTAGTTTTGATGACTGAAACTTGCATGACTTTTTTTTTCTTCTTCCGTAGTCGTTATTTTTTACAGACGGCTGTCTAAACGACAAAGAGTTATGTTGTTACAATCTTTTTTCACAAAACGCTACATTCTTTGTTTACACCTTTATTTTTTGTTATAGGAGGTGTGCATGCTAAACAAACATATAAATTTATGTTGAGTTTGTTTCACAAACTTAATTCTTTTTTTTAAGATTGTTAGACAAACTTTCTGCCTATTGAACTAACTTTGATTCAGAAGCAATATCCGAAATCACCATTAATTATAAATTTCTATTTATACCAAACATTGCTTAAAATAAATGCAAAAACACAGATTTTCACGAAACTGAAACTGTTTACAGAATTTAGGAAACTTGTACAGCATTTGAATAGATTAAGAAATTGTTAGGAATTAATTTTTTTACACGGAAATTCCAGATTTTTTTTTTTAAAAAGCTGATAAAGAGAATTTTAGATTTTCCTTAAATTTATAATAGAATAGAGAATGTTAAATATTTTTTTTATAGAAGTAAAAAGTGGCAACAAAGATATATTTCTCCTTAATTGGAATTAATCATAAAAGCATTAAGCAATGGCGCATTGCATATAATAAAGATTTTAAAAGCATTATCGATTCGAAATTCCCAAATAAACTAATAACTTAAAAATAACATTTATCAAGATTAAAATTCTAAATTTAATTTCACATATAAATTGTCAATTTAAATGAAATTCTCATTTATTAAATATAAAATATAATTGCCTAAAATAAGCATGATTTAAGACCAAAAATCAAGTAGGTATGATTTTTGTGCAATTTAACCAAAGTATGGGATACAACATTCTAAACTTGCTTAATTAATGAAATTCATTATACTAATTGCGTGTCATTAAATTTAAAAGAAAACAAAATGGTGAAATCAATATTTTTTATAAAAAAAATTACGTTTTCCTAACTAGGGTTAAAGATTAATATAACGAATAAGAAGAATTACTATATTATGAAAGAGCAGATAATATTAGCTGTCAGTTTAAGCTCATAATTCAATCACAGATGTTGTAGCAGATTTATCTAAAGGTTTCCATATGAAGGGGAGAGAAAAAAAAAACTATAAAAAACATTTGTCACAAGAAATAGCAGTAAATAAATAAAGATACATTTAGACGTTAGTGCCATTACGAAAATATGTCGTTTGTTGTGAGCAATAAAAGAAACAGTTTCTAATAAGCTTTGCAGTGAAACATGTAAGTTCAGCTTAAGTGCTATATATATAAATCTGCTAAAAGAACAGTAAGTAATAGATTTTACACGCATGTTTATGGAAACTACAACACCACGAAGGAATTATGCAAATTGAACCAAAATTACATGAAGAGGTAAGAGACATGCAAATGATTAGGATTAAAGTGATTGCGAGCGTTTATTTGTACCACTATTTGTATATATGTGGAATAAATTTCATTAATATCTGACAATTAGGTACTAGCAACTTGTAAAGAAGTGAAGTGATAAGACCAAACCATGTGATTTACATCAGATATTTATTGGATACCAGTAAGCGACGTCACGCTTGTGTGTCGAACCCGATTGGTTTCTGAATCGGCAAATGCCACGATTTACATACGATGACGTCACGTGCAGTTATTTGCATGGTGTTGCACTTTTCACAAACATTAGAGCAATACTATTGTCTAAAAGATTCCGAGTATAAATTTTAAAACCGTCTCAACTGCGAAAACAACAAGTTCTACAAATATATAAAGGTTATTTATTTATTTATTTATTTTTTTTAAGTTAGCTTTAAAAGTTAAGTTTAAAAGTTAGTTAAGCTTTTCTAAAAGTTATGAAGTATTTTTGATTTTCACAAATTTTATGAACTCGTCTCCGAGCTTGAAATTTCGGTCAAATTATTAATAATCTCTGAAGTTTCAATTGCTTTTTGGATCCCTAGAATCAGAGAATAAAATCAATCATATTATTTATAGCTAGAAGTAGGCTAGAAGGAATTTATCGCAAATGAAAATTAACACCACTTAAAGAAGTTAAATTTCAACATAAGCTCTTTGCCCGATGACAAAACAAAGTTACGGTTGTTTTCTAAACTGTGAAAGCAAAATTATTTGCCAATCAAAATTTCCTCCACTTTTCGCCATAATCAAACCTTCAGTTAAAAAAATAAAAAAGAATGACTTTAAACTGGGCTAAATCTTGTTTTTGCCAGACCATCACTAGTTAACTTCTACCAAAAATTGTTTATAACAGGTTCCGGTGAAAATGGATTTTAAGGTAAATGGCACCAACACCCTGAGTGACGGCACTTTTTACCGTAATTTGATCCGGAATTTTTTACAGTGTTTGTGGAATAAGGTAACTAGTTTTTTTCCCCCCCACCTTACTTGTTTATGTTTACGTTCGATGTTTTTTTAGACCACCACCTTATTTGCACTACTCGCTTCGTGTGTTATCCTTTATTTTGTTCTAATGAGATCATTTCTAATCAAATTTAATTCGAAATACATTCCTGTATAGGGGGTAGGGCCTTGATGTCGAAGAGGTTAAGGTGATGAAAAGGAATAACCAGTTTATAAGATGTTATACAACTTTCATATCATAACAAAATTAACATGAATTAAGGAGAAGCCTCAAAAAATGAAAGGTCAAACAAGCAACTATCGTAAACTACTTTGACGGGTTTAAACAACAAACAGTCACCTCGATTAACTATTCATAAAACGTGACGAGAAATCGGGCTTGTCTTAATTATAAGAGAATCAGAACCATCAGGCGTAGTTAATTTCCAATCTAGGACAATAATATTAGATTTTTTATTAAGATGCAAATTACGAGCGAAATGATTTTTTACTTCACGTTCTATATCATCCCAGAAGCAATAAAATGAAATTTATTCAATAATATATCAGAATCTGAGGTGATCAATAAGAGACTGGCATTGATGAAAGAATGAATTGAATAAGGGCGTAAAATTTATGACCCATTACGGTCGCGCAGTTAAACTTTCATTTTATGCCGGGGGAATATAGAAGCATCTTCCCCACCTTATATGTAAAATAATATTGCATTGATTGTAATTGATTAAAAATTCTGATTAATTGTTATTTTTATGAGCGGGAAATATAAACCAATTATAAACATTTCGAGACAACGAAATGACACAATAAATACAATCGATTTTTATTCCCGCAATGCTTGGTCAATAATAAATCCAATTTACACTATATTTTATTAAAATACTTATGCTTGTATGTTTTTTTCCCGCGACCAATGACTCAACATTAGACTAAGAAACAATATTGCTGATATCAAGTATGCAACCGGTTTCCCTTTTCAAGCTACAGATTTCTTCAAAAATCACATTTTTAGTCTAATTTTTGTCGAAATGTGCAAGTTTAAAAACGTTACATAAAACAGGGGGTCGTTTAAAAGTTGCGACTAACTCCTAGGGGCACATCTAAGGGATTAAAATTGTATAGTAACCCATGCCGGAAATGTCGTCATACTCCAGATACTTTAGAACATATTGATGTGCCTCTAGCCGCGTACAACGATAATTCCGGACATGGGTTTGCTATGCAGTTTTAATTACTTAGTTACGTCCTAACTACCTTGTCGCAACATTTATATAACCCTCTGTTATATATAACGTTTTTATTGTACGTTTCGACAAAAAATAGACTAAAATTGTCATTAAAAAAATCTTTGGTTTAAGGTGCAAAACTAATTTCAGATTTGAAATACCATCACCTAAATTATACAAGATCAAGTCATTTGTTCCCCAGTGTTATTAAATGTTTTTAAACAAAGAGGCATTTAAAACAGAATAAAACATAAACAAACCAATTATTCATAGAATTCGTTAAGTACAAAGATACCGAAAGCCCTAGTTAAGGGAGACTTTAAGATCATATTTAAATTTCTATTAACTTTTAATTGTATACCAAATCAAATAGGCTTAACAACCATTACCTAAAAATAAAATTTTCTAAATTATTTTCTACAATCACATACTATGCTTCTATGTTTGATACATTGCAGTAGATTTTGAAATTAAAAGGGACAGTATCAAACTAACCCATGTAGTAGGTTTGACGTTATGTCAAACCTACTACAACGACGCAAAATATGTAACGAACAGTAATATACACATGTCCAGATCTTTGAATGTTAAAATATTGCAACTTTGTAGTTTTGAATTTACCTCAAAAAACAAGATCCTTCTTACTCGTATTATGTATATCCCGTATATACTATATAAGTTTATATATTATATATGTTTAAATTATTATATGTAGTGATGAAGTAAATTCTTTTCATTTTAATCTATTAAAATATTATTAATTCTATGCACTTTTTCTGAAACTACGTAAATTCCGTAGTAGTTGCATATTGTACGCGAAAATATCACATTTATAAATAATTTTTCCATGATATTTCCTTGAATTTAAAATAATCTTACCAGTTAAGAACAAGTCTGTTAAAACGAATCCCCAACTAAGTGCATGCATTCAAATGGTAGGATAATTGTAAATATTTTTTCCATGATATTTCCTTGAATTTAAAATAATCTTACCATTTAAGAACAAGTCTGTTAAAACGAATCCCCAACTAACTGCATGCATTCAAATGGTAGGATAATTATAAATATTTTTTCCATGATATTTCCTTGAATTTAAAATAATCTTACCATTTAAGAACAAGTCTGTTAAAACGAATTCCCAACTAAGTGCATGCATTCAAATGGTAGCATAATTATAAATAATTTTTCCATACTTCCTTGAATTTAAAATAATCTTGCCATTTAAGAACAAGTCTGTTAAAACGAATCCCCAACTAAGTGCATGCATTCAAATGGTAGGATAATTGTAAATATTTTTTCCATGATATTTCCATGAATTTAAAATAATCCTACCATTTAAGAACAAGTCTGTTAAAACGAATCCCCAACTAAGTGCATGCATTCAAATGGAAGGATAATTATAAATAATTTTTCCATGATATTCCCTTGAATTTAAAATAATCTTACCATTTAAGAACAAGTCTGTTAAGACGAATCCCCAACTAAATGCATGCATTAAAATGGTAGGATAATTATAAATAATTTTTCCATGATATTTCCTTGAATTTAAAATAATCTTACCATTTAAGAACAAGCCAGTTAAAACGAATCCCCAAACTAAGTGCATGCATTCAAATGCTAGGACACAAACACATAATTTCAATACAAATCCAGCCCCCAAGTCAACAGACAATTAAATCCTTTTCAACATCCCTAACTGACCGCTAACAAGCAAGCGGTGAACATTACACACGATCCCCCGGCATCTATCGCCAAATGACTTATAGCCTAGTTACATTCCCTTAATATCACACCTGCGCTGATGTCAGAGCAGGACGCCAGCGACAATATTGCCTCCCACCACGGAACCCGTCGCTACACCCCTCCCCAAAACACATCTTCAACTCCACCTCCTACACCCCTCGGTTTTATCAGGAAATGATTTTTCCATGATTTATCGAATTCGCTTTTCAATAATTGCTTTTCTGCCAGGCCAACAAATTAAGAAGACAAACTGACGTGGGCCGATCATCGATATATATATATCGCCAGAGATAGACGCAATATATAAAGGTAATACGTGCTGCCGGGGTCTTGATTAACGAGAAAAGAGAGTCGGGTCCGGCGCTTTATTGAGTTTCCCATCTTAGTGGACGGCTGCAAATTCAATTAAAAAAAATAATAAAGGGCAATGTGTTTCGCCAAGGTGACACACGCTTCACGGGAATTGCCCGCCCTTTCGAATGTATCATGGCGGGAGATGGAATGCTCTCAAAAATCGACCGACTAAAGGCTAATTACTCGATAATTAGCCCAGGAGTAATAATTATTGAAACAGGTTTGAAAGGAATCAATATAATGAGAAGAAAGATGAAGCGAAGATGGGATTAGAAAAATCCATATTTGGAAAAGTAATCCCATAAAATAAATTATGTATTCTCCAGCCACCCAAAAACTTGGAAGATCAAAAATATAAATTTAATTGCATCCACGGCGTTAAAACTTTTCTAAAGACTCGCTTATTCGAAAACCCGAAAAGTTTGTCAAAAATAAATTATGTCTCGATCGTTTGAATGTGTGGCTATTTTTGACACATATTACGATGAGCAGAAAATATTTTTTGACAGCATACTTAAATTTTCCGCAAATTGGTAAACAAATAACGTGCGCTGTCATGTAAGTTGGAGCTGCAAAATGTTGGCAACAGTGCTTCCGATCTACTAAAAGCAAACTGTGTACCGAAAATCATTACATAAATAACTACCTAATATAGAATAAGTGGTAACTACTAAAAACAATTAAATGTTATACTGAATTTATTTTCTTTGATAGCTTTCAAAAACTACAAATTGATAAACTACAAATTGATAATGATCTTCGCTGTTATGTAAGTCATAGTTAAGTCTATCTTAAATTAGTGTGACTGCAAAAAGCTGTCAGCAGTGCGATTGGAATTATGTGGCATTAAATTAGAACTAAAACCAAAGCATACTATTCTAACTATTCTCTTTGATTCTTCTAACTAATGCAAAAGAATAGGTATAGATATTTACTAGCTACGTCAAAATAAAATAATAAAATGAATGACTATTACGTCTAAAACCAACACACAAAGACTCTTTTCAAAGAGCCTCTATGATTCTAACAAACAGAAGCTTATGCTAAAGAATTGGTATAGATATTTGCTAGATACCTGGCAATGATAACTAAAATCAATGACTATTCAATAAAAAAACTAACACAAAGAGCCATTTATTTTAGAAAGCTATTTAAATTCTAACAGAAACTTAATGCAAAAGAATTAAAATACATATTTGCTAGATACCTCAAAATGAAAACTAAACTCAATGACTATAATAATATCTAAAACCAACACAGTCCTTTCAAAGAGCCTCTATAATTCTAACTAACAGAAACTTTTACAAATGAATTCGTGTAGATATTTGCTAGATACCTCGCAATGATAACTAAAATTAATGACTCTGAAATCCAAAACTAATACCAAGAGTCAATCATTTTAGAAAGTTATTTCAATTCTAACAGAAACTTAATGCAAAAGAATTAAAATATATATTTTCTAGATACCTCAAAATGAAAACTAAAATCAATAATATCTAAAACCAACAAAAGAGTCCTTTCAAAGAGCCTCTATGATTCTAACAAACAGAAACTTTTACAAATGAATTCGTATAGATATTTGCTAGATATCTCGCAAATGATAACTAGAATTAATGACTCTGAAATCCAAGACTATCACAAAGAACCATTCATTTAAAAGAGTTAATTCGATTCTAACTAACAGAAACTTATTGCAAAAGAATTAAAACAGATATTTGCTAGCTAACCACGAAATGATAACTGAAATCAATGAATATCAATCCTCAACGAAACACAAAGAGCTATTCTCTTAAGCAACTCTAATTACACGGAAAATACAATAACTTTTGTTCTAAAAGGTGCTAATTATACGTGCATTTAGTTACCATAAAAACACAACGTCCTTCAGAAAGTAACAAATGCAGCTTTTGATTTGAACAGGAGTGTAGCAGAACCAATCTTTCACTGAAAACCTTTCAGGGGACCTCCGCCCCCCCCCCCTCATCCAGTATCACGTGACCACTTAATTTCCAAGCATTACGTAATCTGTTTTGCATTTAATTACGGTCATTACGCAGACAAAAGATTGATAGTCGGCTGTTTACTTTGCTTCATTATAAGTCCCGTGTGTGCCCTGCGTCAGATAATTACCGAACACAGCTTAAAAGCAAAACAGGAGGGACGCATGGATTCCAAACGGGGAGAGGGGACGAAAAGAACAAAATCGACAATAAATGTGTTTTTGAACATAAAACAAAACTTTCCATGAAACAACCTCACTTGGATATGTGCATTACAATGTGGTACATTAAAATC
The DNA here is from genome assembly GCF_982258835.1 of Parasteatoda tepidariorum. NCBI lineage: Eukaryota > Metazoa > Arthropoda > Arachnida > Araneae > Theridiidae > Parasteatoda > Parasteatoda tepidariorum. Next base: position 40,092,161 of record NC_141764.1, read on the forward strand.
TAATAACAGGTTTGGGAGAAGACTGATTTTTTTTTTCCGGACATATTTTTCGAGTCGACAGTGAAGACTTATTACCCTTTAAACCCAATAATTATGCTTCGAAAAGTTAAGTTTTCCAGATTTTTAAGAAACTGGTGTTTTCTTTTTCCCATAATGCAATTTTTAACTCAACAAATTAATCTTGACCGTAGGCGGAGGGGGAAACACGAGGTAATTACAATGTACAGCTACTTGGGAAATCTTCGATGATAAGCCAGAGCGAAAAGCTTTTCGAAAACTCAAGAAATATTCTAAAATATCAAAATTAAAGAAAAAAATTTTAAAACAGGTTGTTTTTTTGGTGGTAAATATTTCTAGTTAATAGCTAAAATCTGAACACTTAAAATCTCCCTTCTTGTGTGTATGTGGAAAATATTTTTTAGCTAAGTTTTAATACCATAGCTCCCAACAAGGATAGGAAAAAATCCAGTAGACTTAACGAAATATTATAAATTTCATGATAATTATTGCATAATGTACTAAATATTTAACACATAGGGAATTTTAGGAATTTTTATAGTCATCAAAATAGAAAAACTGCAGTTATGAATGATATTAAACATACTAACTACGAATATTTATAGGCATTTAAGTCATTAAAGATAGTTAAAAGATTTTTTAATTTATTTAAAATGAGAGTTCTGAATAAAAATAAACTAAACATTTCAGAACAAAAAAAAAAATTCTAACTGATTTCTATATATGAGGTTTGCTTTATTACGTATTAGTAATACTTACTAAAATATTCAAAGAATAAACTGTATAAAAACTTTATTTCAATAATGATTTTTTTTAGGAAACTTGCTCAATTTTAGGGAATTTTCTAACATTAACAAAACAAGCAGAATTATAATTAAACCAGTAGACCAGGAGAAACTGGCGAAATCCAGAAGTCTACTGGAAAATCCAGTAGAATTGGCAACTATGCAATACTAACTTTAAAAAAAACCTAAAACATTTATGGAAAATAAGTTGTATTGGGCATAATGAACTTTTGCCACTAGATACAATTTTTTGTTGCTGCTGCTTAAAAAATGATGCTTTTGTTAACAATAACACCAATTTTCGCATGTTTCACATTCGTTTTTTTTTTTTTTCCTTTTATACATTTAATCTGTATTACTATTAAAAGGATTTTAATTTACATTATTATTACACAAATCTCGGAACACAAATTACAACGAAAAACCAATCACAACCAACGAAAAACCAATGTTAACGATTTAAATCAAACTATTAAAACCAGCTGTTTGAATTTTTTTTTTAAAATTAAATTAAAGACACATCGTCAGGATCAGACAGAAACTCATACGATAAAAGTGCTTCCCTGTTATGACGCATTCAGAAGCACGGAAGAAACTGTTCATTATAAGGAAGCACCCTAGAGGCGTATGACTTTTCGGGGCTTGAGTTTCCATGCAATTTTTATTCTGATGATGAACCTTAACTCCCATAGAAGTGGGTTGCAAAATTTTTGCGAATCCCTGTTATATGTAGCATTTTTTAACTTGAACATTTCATCAAAAAATAGACTAAACATGTCACTTAAAAACTCGTAACTGAGAGAGAGAAAGCGATTACAGGTATAAAATCAGCGATACGAAAGTATCTAAGTTCTGTTAAACAAATCTCCTGGAACAGAAAACAAAACAAAAATTCCTTCTCAGTGCAATATGACATGTTCTTTAAGATATTTTTCTGCTGTAAAAAAGGAAAAATTCTTCGAAAACATTAAAAAACAAAAAAAAATTAAATAAATAGAATAACTGATTAATAATAAGTAATAGAATAAATGATAGTAATCACATACACTGGTATCTGAATTAACAAATTTCAAACTTTTAGCATTTATGTTGGAATGCATTTGTGTAAAAAAGATTTATTTATTTAATGACAGTAACAGCGAAAGACCATATGTTTTGAAAAGGAGACATTTTTACGTTAAAATGTTCCTCAGTTCTGTTTCCAAATAGGTAGTAAATAAGTATTTGGGACTTACAATTTTCGACTGTATGCCTATTTTCTACTGTTAACCACTGTTTCATTTCAAAAATGTCCCAGCTCCTTGTAGCTCTAGATCAAGTCTCAGAAACTTAGCTGATTAATAAATTATGATGAAAGAGAATCTTTTAATTTTCTTAGACAAACGACAAAACTGAACAAAACCTACAGAATCCACAACAGACGTTTTTGAATTTAAAAAAAAAAGCTGTCCTATAAATATGACGCTGGGTGCTAACAGGTTAATTAAATGCAATACTTCAATGTATGTAAAATTATGTTTCCAAAAGTAACTAAATTAAAATTTGACAACTTTAAAACATAGATATTATTCCAATAATTCAACATCTAAAATATATTCAAACAAATTAATTTAATAAAAAAATTAGATTCTAACTAAAATCAGAAACTAAACAAAACCTATAAAAACCACAACAGACGTTTTTGAATAAAAAAAAGCTGTTCTATAAATATTACGCTGGGTGCTAACAGGCTTATTAAATGCATAACTTCAATGTATGTAAAATTATGTCTCCGAAAGTAGCTTAATTAAGATTTAATAATTTTAAAACATAGATATTAATCCAACTTTTAAAATTAATTTAAACAAATTAATTTAATAAAAAAAATCAGATTCTAACAAGGAAAAGATTATTATTTCTATTATTATTATTTTATTTTACACATAGCATTGCACTAGCGAAACGCAATTATACAACAAATCAAGCTCATAACTTGCATCATAGGAAGTTAGGTAGGGAAAAATTATTAAGTAGAAACAAGAACAATCAGAATAGTATAAATGATGACAGAAAGCGCAACAAATAAATAAAGAACGAATCATTCTTCTACATAAGAGTCAGCCTGGAGCGACAATATCAACAAGAAGAAAAAAAATCAGAGACAATAAAATAAATTGCAATGAGGAGTGGTTCGTGCTTAGGAGGCATAAGTAATTAAATCCAAGTCTCTGTTTAATTGATCGCCCGGGTTCAACAATCGCAGAAACCGAATGATAATTTCGTCCAAATTGATTCGACCATTCATTCCTGATGAAAATCAGGGAAAAAAATTAATGAAAAAGGATAAAAAGAGAGAAGACACAGTCGGAATAAAGGTGTCAAGATTAATATTATTTAATGAAAATCTGCTGAGATTGTTGGTATTTGAGAATGAACCAACCTAAGGGTATGTTCTTTTGGGGGTGCAAGTTTTGTCTCTAAGGATTATTTCAACGAAGCAGAATGATTTACAGGCAATTAACGTTTTTTTTTTTTATTACTAGAGGGCTCGGCCCCCTGCTCGCTGACGCTCGCCAACCCCCGGAGAATTGCTTCGCAATTCTTGCTTGGTTTGCTTCGCAAAACCAAGAATGCTTTGATTTCATATATTTCAATATTAAACTGAATATTAACTGTTATCATCGAAAAGAATTAATTTTCTTAAATGCAGAATAAGCAGTGTGTCAATATCAATGTCACTTTTTTTCGTTGATTACAGTTCCTTCTATGTCCTATTTGTTCTCTAAATGAGCCAAAATTGTTTTTCAAAAATAAAGGATATTCATGCAGCGGAGGTATATGTATGTTATCATTATGGCAGCAAGAATTAACAGAGCGCCCTTTTGCAGAAGCAAATCTCAAAGCTCCACAATAACTGCATTTTGAAAACATTTTGCCAAGACTATGTTTTGCCACTTTGATAGGTAACAATTTCGATAAATCACCAGCAAACTCATGTTGTTTTGATTTTAAAATAGGTGGATTAGGATTTTGGTCCATATCATTGTCAACATTGCGAAAGCGAATTGGTACAGTGTGCATTCCAACCACATTTTTTGTATTTACAGGTCTGGTTTGATGTGGGCAAATGAAAGTCGATGTTGTTGCGACTGTGTAGCAATTACACACATTCTCTTTTAGCTCAACCTTTGTTAGTTTAACTTTTTTTTTGTTAGTTGAATCATCATTAGGTTGTATAAGCAAAAGAGCATTATTTTCTTCTATACTATGAAGTTTACGTTTTTCCCGCTTTCGATTAGCTTTCGCATTGAGTTGCGACTTTTTAGTAATGTTAGGTCTTTTCTTTTTAGGCATTACTTGTAAATAAACAAATCGAATTAAGATTTAAAACCAGATTAAACTTACGAATTAACGTTTTAGAAAACAAATAATCAGATTAATCAATATATCAATACGAAATAAGTTGAGATGTTGTAAAACTGAAGAATGAAATTCTAACTATTTTGTGATTGGTTGCATCTCTGAAAAAGAAAATTCAGACTTGTAAATCGCTTTTTTAAGCTTGCCGTTTTCAGACATGTGATTGGCTGTTGTGAACGGCGGTTATTCTTCATTATTAACTGCAAAATCGTGCTTTAAAACTAAAATAAATAAAAATTTAAAATTATGTAAAAGATTTGAATGCCCTAAATGTCTTCCCTGAAAGATTCTGAATGAATTGATTCCTTAATCTTAGATTTTCATCACGTAGTTAAAAAGTTTTTCAGGGGACAAAATTAACTGCAAAAACTTTTTTTTAGAATAGAGAGATTAATGTGGGCAGGAAATAGAAATAAACTCATTAACTGCCTAGATCAATTTGCGATTATAGTTGAACACTTAAATAGAAATAAAAAAATTGGCAATTCGATCTCCTTAAAAAGTTGTCGATATTTGGGGACAATCGGCACAAAAAGCGATAACAATACTACACTGCTGGACAATTGCTAAGGACGGATAACACTATCATCCATAGCAACCACAAAATGAAGGGAAGAAAAATGTGGAAAATTAGAATAAGTGCGGGATATAGTAAGAAGGGGTATGCGTATGTAAATTTTTTTGTCCACGTTTGTTCATCACGTGATAGCGCTGATAAGAGCTTTAAAGGTTTTGACGCGTTGTGGAGAGTTGTTGTTTCAAGTCAAATTTTTACAGGAAAGATTTAGTTGACGAACTTGAAATTTTCGGCATGTCTTCCCGATATTACTTAGATGATTTTAAGCGTGGCCGAATTATTGGAAAGATCGAAGAAGGGCGAAAAATAAGAGACTTTGCCAGGGAGTTCGACATCGCTGACGGCGTTGTTTAACGGCTGTGGAAATCTTTTAAAACTACTGGAATGTGTAGTAAGCGGCAAGGGGGAGGTCGTGTTAGACGTAAGACGCCTGCTGAAGACAGATACATCGTCCTATCAGTAAAAAGGAACAGGCGCACCACAGCTCAGCAGGTGGCAAATCAGTTTCTTGCTACCACAGGAAAGCAGATCTCCCGAAAAACTGTTGCCAGACGTTTGAGGGGAGGAGGACTATACACCCGCAGACGTGTTGTGTGCGTCCCATTGACCAGACAGCACCGTACTGCACGTTTGCAATGGTGTCGTGAGCATCACAATTGGACTGAACAGGACTGGGCATGCGTACTCTTCTCAGATGAGAGTAGGTTCAGTCTGTCATCGGATTGTAGACGCCAACTGATCTGGCGCGAGAGTGGTACTGGTTATCGTCCAGATAATATTCAGGAAAAGGACCGATATCCGACATGCAGTGTCATGGTGTGGGCCAGCATCATGATCAATGGCCGCACGCGCCTACATGCGGTTGCGAATGGGACTATGACGGGCCAACGATACTTTGATGAAGTTCTACTTCCTCATGTTCGTCTTTTCCGTGGTGCTGTCGGTGATAAATTTGTTTTTATGGGCCACAACGCAACATGTCATCGAACACTCGCTGTTCAGAATTGTTTAGACAGTGAGGGTATTCAACGCCTCATATGGCCATCACGTTCTCTAGATCTAAACCACATTGAAAATGTTTGAGATGCTTTGGGGAGGCAATTTGCTGGTTGAAACTATCCTCCGACAAACAAGAACACCCTCATCCGTGCACTGACAGAGGAATGGGATAAATTCCCTCAACAGCTGCTGAATAATGTTGTGCGAAGTATGATACGACCTGTAGAATGTTGCACCACACTCCACGGTGGACATATCCCGTACTGACACCTTTCTTCAAGTTGCTTGCTGACGTTTAAATGCATTGTTCCATTATTCTGTACGCAGCATCAAATGAACATTTTTTTCTTTCAGATGTTTCATAGCTTTTGTGCTTTCCAGAACAATGAATGTTCTTTATTCTAATGTCTGAACAGTGTGGCAACTATAATTTATCCTACTAGGTCTCATGTCTCGCTTAATGTTATGCTACATTGCAATTTGTGATCCGTCCTTAGCAATTGTCCAGCAGTGTATAACTAACCAACACTTAGAAAAACAAACTGTTAAAAAAAGGTCTAAAAACCAGTTTTTTTTTCATCCTTCAAAAATAGGTAATTAACTGGTTATTAAGTAATGCAATTACAATCAAAAAACTAAATAAGTAATATGCAAAAGGTTATTTATTGAGATAGACGTTGTTTAAGAATGATCAAACCTAAGGGTATAAGTCTTGGGTGGTGCACGTTTAGTCTCTTAATTACTGCAGCTGAATAATTTCAGGCAATTAATATTTGTCTGAAATAATCTAATTTACTGCACTTTATTAATTTGCAATTGTAGTTGAAATCTTAAACTAGAAATAAATCAGACATTTCGAAGAACTGAAAAAAAATGTTGATATCAGTACACATACCGATACAGGGACTGTACAACATACATACTGTACATACCGATAAGTTGCCATGCATTTAATCCTTAAAAAATAGCTTTCTAAAAAAAAAATTTACATGAAAAATTTAATTTTTCTCCTCACAAAATAACTAATAAAATGGCTACGAAGCTCTTCAAGTTTTTTAAGTTATTAGATTAGTAAGATTTATTTAGAAAACATATACTTTTTTTACTTACCATTAAAATTTATTTATTTATTTTATTTTTTTTACTGGCCACGGAGTGTTCGGGACCTATCAACAAAAATATTTCAAAAAATCAGCTTCATGCATTTACTGTGGAGTGAGACAGGACATTGATCATCTACTTAAGCACTGTCCAAGATTCCGGGCACTTCGTGGAACCCACATGAATAATTGCGAAGAGGAACATCAATTCTTCGCTATATTGACCTGCAGGAAAATTGTGACTCAAATTATTAAACAAACCCTCGAGGACATTCTAGCCCCAGATCAACTGGCCCCAGTCATGAACCAACAATAGAGCATGTCATCGTTAATTTTTACTAATCAACTTTTAGCCTTACATTTTGAATTTTTATCTACTTTTGATTTTAGACTTCATAGACTTCTAGTCAGACTTTTACTTTTAGACATTTACTATTTGGACTTTTAGCTTTCATTGATTTTAGTTTTGAGATTTTTTATCTCTTGTTTCCTTATTATTATAATCATTTAATTCTCGACATTTACACCGGCGCTATTGGGTTTCATTGCCTTTAACACATGTTTTTAATTGTCAAACTTTATTGTTAATCCACTTTTAACTGATCACCACCACTGTCATTTGGCGAAATTTTACTGTAACTTTAGTTTTTAGAGAAATTTTATTGTAATAATTTTACTTTTATCTCCGTATACCCCCCTGGGGTGGGTCGGAGTTCAACCTTACTTATTTATTTTATTTAGAAAGTATAATCGCCTTACTTATCACAGTTTTCACGAGCCACTTACATCATTATATAATTTTGTAAAACCTTGTATTATTCCCAAGCTAATAATTAATATTTTTAGTCATTTAAAATTATTTGCTTTATATAATGCAGACTTGTATAAAGTATACATCATATGAAGTATAAACAAAGTTTTTATTCTTTTAAAAGTTTCTGAACAAATTAAAAATCATCCAAAACTGTTTTTGAGCCAGTATCATGAAATTAAATTTTTTTCCGAATTCAGACTCTTTCGCATCTAAACTTTTCAACAAAACAAAGAGTTAAATAAAACTAATACAAACTATTTCAAAACGATGATAACACAAAAATAACAACAAAACGATTATCATTTTAAACAAGTTATTAAGCTAACTACAGATAAATGAAATAATTTTATTGCAGAAACTTGCAAAACTTACTTTAACCATTTCTTTTTAAATAAATTATATTTAAAACTAATCAAGCTATCCAGTATTTACAATAACAAGCTTCAAAAAAACAAATTTTTCCATGCTATTCAAAAAAACTTATTTATTACTTAAAGTATTTGTAAATTATTTTATCCTGTAAATTATTTATTACTTAAAGAGATCTCTTTCTAATTAATATATTTAAAATTTATTCAACAACAAAAAAATATATAAACACAATATAAATATTTATTTCAAAACATTAAACTCTTAAAATAATTTGACAAAATTCCTAAGATCATAAATAAGAGATCAGGAGAGATAAGAAAACGAAAATGTTTTAAGAAAAGAAAAAAGAAGAAAAACATAAGGGAATTGAAAACAAATTCCTTCTCGGTAAGGTTGTCGCCATTAAAGAGCCAACCGTTTAATGAAAAGCCAAGAGGAGGCAGGCGACAGACAAGTAATGAATTCAAGTTTTCAATCAAAGCTTTTCTGATCACCAGGGCGTTCAGTGCATGTAATTAGAAGAGGAAATACACACACGGGAATCGCCAACAGAGGGCGCTTTTCTTCAAAACACTATAATATAGGGATTTGGATAAAGAACATTATTTCGTTTTAGAATTTCTTTATTTCAGTTGTTTGAAACAGATGTTTAGAGCATTAGGTTAATAAAAGTTAATATATATTTTTTTCCTCGTTGTAAACACAATTCAAAGCTTCGAAAACTATGTAGATAATTAAAAAGTAATTAAAAAGCTACCAGAGATTCAAAACTACTTTATTAAGAGAAGAGAGGCGAAGGTATATTAAAATAAGCTGCGAATTGGGGATTTAACCACTAATTAAATTTAACTAGCAAAATTCTACAGTAAAAGTTCAAGTGATTAAAATCACACTAATTAGAATATACGAGTAGACCACAAAAGAAATTGAGATAGCTAAAAAACAAGAATTTTGTAATAAGTGAAATAGGTCTTTTATTGAAATCGAATTATTGAAGCTTGAACAAATTCATAGTAGTAGACACTTTTCTTTAACAAGAAAATATTTTGGTATTGAAAAAAATTATATCTTTTTTAACTATTAAATAAATAGTTCCAAGAAACTGAAGCGGAAAGATATTCCTTGTTTAAAAACTTCTTTCGCTTCAAAAACATACAAATGAGAAAAAAATTCAAAAGCTCCGATACTTCACCATCTCTCCATAGAGCGTGGAAATATATTTTAACCTGATTTGCCTCTCTCGGCCACTTCGATTTTTCTTGTTCTATTTTTAATCTTTCTCTGTCCCGCAGTGAACTTATCTTTAAGACACGGTTCCCAGCAGATCACCGAAGTCAAGCATCACTGGCTGCGGTCAGTGTGCAGGTGGGTGATTACTTAGATCAGTGTGCGTAGGGACCGAGGGTGTGCGGTATTGGTCCTCGTTAAACTGTTCTACCGAAAAGTGCTCGACTTCGCGTGCAGGTCGTTGGGCTACCGAAGCGGGGGTGCCATCCCCTCTGCAGAGGATCAAAATTGTAATGGCTTGTCTTCGGATCATCCTCAGGGATGTTTCCCAGACCGTCGCCAATAGCCCAGTGGGCAGCTCTAGTGCGAAGTAAATTAACTACAATAACAATAATCTTTCTCTCTCGACTACTGTGGATTTTCAAGTTTTGTTTCTAACCGTTATTTTTCACTTTTTCGTTGGTTCATTCGTTCGTTTTTTTTTTTTTTTTTTTTTTTTTTTTGGTTTAACATTTAGTTGTTTTCTCACTCACGTTTAGCAAGTTTTGAAAATGGGTGCCTATTTTTGTGCGCTTGGAACATGTCGACTGTTATTTCCGATTTGTATGTTTTTGAAGCGAATGAAGTTTTTAAAAAAGTAATATCTTATCAACTAATTAAAATACAGATCATTAATGAAAGACATCATAAAAAATTAATGTTTATCGAGAAGATGTTTATAGAGTTTGATAAAACAAGAATTTGTAGCTCCAAAATACCGTAACATACAATATATCTCAATAAATAATATATCTCATTAATTAGATTAAATTTAATTTAAAATGTGTGAAATAATGTAAAAATACACACATGTTTTGTTTAAGAGGCAATCCTTGAAAAAAACATCCATTATAAAAAATAATAATTATTATCTTGAAATGATTTTATGTCAAAAAATAATGATCTATTTCTAATGGTAGAAGCTTAGTAGTTTCGTAAAACAACACAACCCTATCCCTCAACTATAAATCTTAACGTACACATAGTTACAGGTATATATTGAAATATTGCGTATCGACTCCTCAAATATTGTGAACATTTCAAATTCCTCATACATATATAGCAATTTTAAAAAAAAGAAACAGCTCGATAAAAAAAAGTAATAACGCTAAAACGAATAGCCGTCAGAAAAAAAAATATATCGTCCATCTTTCAAGAATCGAAGGAGTTTTTCCCGTTATATATATTTATTTATTTGAAACGGAAATATAGCAATAAAACATCGATACCCGTTTAATCAGCGATGGGTGAAGGAAAGGATGGGTCGAAATGGGTCCCTTCCATCCACCCTCACCTCATTTTCATCCCTATTTTATTTATTACAGCCGATGCAATATATTGCGGGTGGATATTGTCCAGATCCGTAACCGATCGTCTATGGGTCGTAAAAAAAAAAAAGTCAAGCTGATCACTACGATGAAAGAGAGGCAAATGCTCCCAATTCATTCAATTTTGGTACAATATCCAGGCGACCCAGACTTAAAAACTTGTCCTCGTAGAGGGGACAAGTCACATATAAAGAATCTGCATCAGATGCTGGACATATAACTTGTATTTGCTATATTCCACTCTCTTATAGAGCCTCTTTAATTTTTTGTGCTTGTATTACAGCTGCTTGCTAACAGCATGCAACTTTGCAAGCAGTTTTTTTTATTCTTTATACAATATTACTACTACATCCTGTGGTTCTTCCTACGAAATGCGTTTGTCTTCATATTTTAGTATTCGTTGACCTTTTATACTTTAGTCCATAGTGTTGTCTCATTCTAGTACAGTACAGAACCTGTTATCCGGAAACCGGAAAACTAAGAAACCGGAACGAAATTCGATAAATTTTCCCGCCATTTTTTTTAAAAAATGTTTTTTTCCTCATAAGATTTTAGGATTTTTCTTTCTTTTTTGAAAGATGTTTACCTTACCATCATTTTTTTTTGGAAATAATCATTAGTGTATTCCTTCATCGTTTTTTCTTCTTTTTGAGATTATTTCCAAAATAAAAATTATTTTTGTTGGTTTTAACAATAAAAAAACGGCTTTTTGTAGCGATTCAGAAAACCGGAAAAATCAGTCATCCGGAATAGTGATGGTCCCGATCGTTCCGGATAATCGGTTCCCTACTGTAAATATAATTGAAGAGGCAACCAATGCTATTGTTTTCTACATGTGATCCAAAGACAACGTGTCGTTTTACTGTTCTCGATACAAAAATATTTCTATACTCCGTGGACCAAGCCCTTCCAAATATTTGTGTATGCTTTAGCCTTTTATACCAGAGTCGTGGTACGTGTTGTCCTATTCTTACAACAGCTGTAGACCATGCACATATAATTGAAGAAACAACCAAAACTTATGATTACTATATACCATGCAAAGACAACTTACACAAAAATCCTTAAAAACATAGATAGTTTGTCTACTGTAAGAACTCCCCCCGCCACAAAGTCTGAGTCCGTCTGCTGAGATGGAAACAAGAATAGCGCATTTCAGGAGGGTAGCGAGCCAAATCCTGTCCTAAATAATGACCCCACATCAATACGTGGAATAATTATACCTCGTTATCATAGTCACCGCCACGGGTCCAAAGTAATGGCTAAGGGAGTTCTTACTTTAGACACACTATATACACGCTCTCTATTTTTTTAAATGAATAAATAATGAATTTTTTTAAAAAAAAAAGCGATTATTTGAAGAAGAGGGATTAAAACTTAATTTTAAAAATAAAATGCTAATTGTTTACCTGTTTCATTCGAAAAAACTTAAAATTTTTTTTTGTATCGAAAAAGCAATTTTAGCAAATAAATAAATAAGAATTTTAAAATCCACTCAATATTTAATCTTAAAACACATCACCAATGACGAAACATTACACAACATTAAATATTATTACATTACAACGTAAACAAATTACTTACTGCCGAATTTTTCAAAGGACACCAATTCAAAACATAAAATACAGGCAACTATACTAGCCCATTATACATCTTATAACCTAATTTTATCCCAAGACCCATTTCCAGTGTTTTTTTTTTTCCTGTTTTTTAAGGTCTTCATATTTCTCAAGATTAAGGCCGGTCCAATTCCCTATATTGTATTTCCTCCCCCTACATATGAGACAGAGAGGGGAAAAAAAGAGGGAAAATATATTAGTTTTTCCCCTCTCTTGTAGCATTTTCATTTTCTTGTTTCCTTTCAGAGTAACAAGGGTTGATTTGGAATGGCAATATTGTTTGCGGGGTACAGAAGAGAAAGGGAGAACCCAAAACAATGGACCGTTCCCAAATTATAATTTATTTTTTAGAAAATTTACGAGAGAAATTAAATTAGAATCATCTCTATGCACCATGATCAAAATAATGATGACGTAAATAAAACCAGAATTAGAAAACCAGAGTTAGAACTTAAAATTATAAAATTTTAAAATCATTGTATCTTAAATTATTTCCATTACGCTAAATTAAATTTTATTTTAAATTTAAAAAAAAAAAAAAAACTATTGTGAGTTAAATTACTGTAATATATTTTACATAGAGATGTACTGAGATTAAATAAAATTTTAAAAAATTCTTAACGTTTCGAAAAAAATTATCAAATCATGATTAATATAAAATTTAAAAGAAAAAAGAACGTTAAGTAGATTAATTTTTATTATATTTTGGAGACACTTATACTAACGTATTTTATTTTATAATTAAATAATTAAAATTATAAAATTTTAAAATCATTGTATCTTAAATTATTTTAATAAAGCTAAATTAAATTTTATTTTAAATTTTTTTAAAAAAAAAACTATTGTGATAAAATTTTAAAAAATTCTTAACATTTAGAAAAAAATTTATCAAATCATGATTATTATAAAATTTAAAAAAAAAAAAAAAAAAAACGTTAATGTAGATTAATTTTTATCATTTTTTAGGGACACTTATACTAACACATTTATTAATTTTTATCATTTTTAGGGACACTTATACTAACGTATTTATTAATTTTTATCATTTTTAGAGACACTTATACTAACGTATTTATTAATTTTTATCATTTTTAGAGACACTTATACTAACGTATTTATTAATTTTTATCATTTTTAGGGACACTTATACTAACGTATTTATTAATTTTTATCATTTTTAGGGACACTTATACTAACATATTTTATTTTATAAACGGCGTTGAACATCCTACCCAATTCTGATTTTACAACTAGCGATATTCAACTCCCGGATCAGGCAATGAGTCAAACTAACTATCCTAGTGGAACTAACCCACATTTGCGTTACATGGAGAGGAAAACCACGAAAATCTCCTACAGTTATTCTGACAAGGAGATTCTAACCCATGGTCCGTCCTCCACTGAAGATATTATTTGGAATAAATAATGACATTACGTCATACTGTGGTCGGTGCGAGCCAGGAGCACAGTTCGTATTGACCAGCCAACGCAGGGATTTGAATCTGGATTATCTTACTGGGAGGTGAAGGCTCTATCTCATGAGCCACCGTGACTCTATACTTACTTATTGTCTGAATTGCTTCACTTTGCCATACAAAACTGTCGGCATTCGATTAATATCGTTAAAAATAGTTCAGAGCAAGAAGCTTAACAGCATATAAATCGATAGCCTGTGAGCTTTGAACTATCTCTACAACAAGGTCGGGATAGTTATCTCTATTATGAGCTTTAATTTATAATTTATACACGATGTTAGACTGTATTACGGACCATGCCACATTAAGTCCCTGGTCAAATTATTAGAGGTCCTAAAAGATTCTATGTTAAAATCTTAATTATCAGGTGATACTAAACAGCTTTGTTTTTACGCGATTTAAACCGATTTGTACTTGTTTACGTTAGGATACCTATTGGTTAAATTATGCGATATCAGGGGTCTGTTTAGAAGAAATTTGGGTCCGTTAACGGACCCTGCACAAAATATCTTTTCATAAAAACGGACCCTTCACAAAATAATCTATCTTTTAATCGGACCCTTCAAATTTATTTATCTTCATTATTGTTTTGTTAATCGAATAAACCCTTCCCAGGGCAGAAAACAAGAAAGATGGATGTAAAATAACGAATTAAGTTTTGTCTTCGGCAGACGATTCTTCCATTATTCGTCCGAAATGAATATTCTGCGTTCATCAGTATAGGCTAAATACCAAATATTTGTATATTGCATCTCTAATTTAGAAGCAGCAAATGCTGTTTATTTTTTAAAATGTAATTTTTTTTTTCTTCACAATTTCACGAAAACCGGATCTTTCACAAAATGTCTGGACAAACCTCTAGATACATAATATAAATTCGATTATTGGATAAATTAGACGATATATTATATAAATATAGATTATTTATTATATCAGGTATTATATTATTATATTGTAATAATTAGATCAAATTATTAGACGCACTGTAGTTTTTTAATAATTACACGTTTTGCACGAGTTTATAAGCAATACTTTTATATTTAAACAAACATGTAATGGGTTTTTATAAAGGAGATTTTTTACATACTTCCTATTTGTATTTTTTTTTCTCAACGTATTGCATTACAATGTTAACCAATCGTTACATGAAAGTAAAACAAGTGCAAACCGGTTTCAGCCGCATAAAATCAATAAAGCTGTAAAGTATCACCCCATAATTAAGACTATACTTAAAATCTTATAGTGCGTCTACAGAGGTCTGTTTGGAAGGAATTTGGGTCCATTAACGGACCCTTCACAAAATATTTTAACTTAAAAACGGACCCTTCACAAAATAATTTATCTTTTAATCGGACCCTTCACAAATTTGTTTATCTTCATTACTGTTTTGTTAATCGTATAAACCCTTCCCAGGAAGGGGGGGGGAAGAAAGACAGATGTAAACGAACTAAATTTTGTCTTCGGCAGACGCTTCTTCCATTATTTGTCCGAAATGAATATTCTGCGTTCAGCAGTATAGGCTAAATACCAAATATTTGCATGTCGCATCGCTAATTTAGTAGCTGCAATTGCTGTTAATTTTTGAAAATTTAATTTTTTTAATTATAATTTTACAGTGTTGAGCATAATCTTGTATGTCTTTACAATTTAAAAACTCCTTGAAAAAGTTTTTTTTGCAATAACGGACCCTATTTGCACAAATTCACAAAAGCGGACCCTGGTTGAAAGAACGTGACTTAACGTTTATTTTATATTCACAAATTACGAGTAATTTTTTCACAATTTTACAAAAACGGACCTTTCACAAAATGTCTGGACAGACCCCTGGTCTAATAATTTGGCCAGGAACTATACGTGCCCCCCCTAATATTGAATAATTGAAAATAAATGCAAAAAACACGAGAATTCACGTGTTTCTGGAATTAATTCCCTAGCAGGTCTCAAATATTTTCTTCTCAAAGTGAAACGCGTCACTACAAGCAAAAATTGGATGTCTTCTTCTAGCCTGGGCACTCATCTTTTTCCTCTCGTCTTCATTCTATCCCACCTCATATGTATATCAATCCAGCACCGCATACACACACATAAGAAGAGTACGAAACGGGCGCAAAATGAAAAAGCTCTTCTTGCAGCAGTGTTTGTACTTTAAAGAATGAATACACACATGGCAATTTTTCGGGAAGAAAAGGAAATGAAAAGCAGGAAAGAAAAAAAAGACAGGAAAAGGAAGGAAAAAAATTGTTTTAAGCACTAGGTCACCCAGACGCAAAACTCTAGCCGTATATATGAGAAACTTGGATTCAGAAGATTGAAATAATATGAAAGAATAAAGATTTTCATTTTGTAGTAAAACTATGAGTGAAAAAAAGAACAAACTTGGTATATTAGCTAGAAAAGAAGTTCTCGAAACTAGGGTTCCAAAATATCTTATTTACATGCAATTTATAAACATTTTAAAAGGAATTCTTATATCGGATTTATTTGTAGACGAAACAACACGAATAAATATATGCTTTGTTTTTCTCAATTCCTTCCCCGCAAGCATTGACAGTTGCATTTCATCGTGTTGAGTAAAGTTCCCAAGCATTTACAGACATTTTGTTATAAATGATCTCTCATCGTGTTGAGTAAAGTCTCAATCATTTACAGACATTTTGTTATAAATCATTTCTCATCGTGTTGAGTAAAGTCTCAAGCATTTACAGACATTTTGTTATAAATGATTTCTCATCGTGTTGAGTAAAGTCTCAAGCATTTACAGACATTTTGTTATAAATGATTTCTCATCGTGTTGAGTAAAGTCTCAAGCATTTGCAGACATTTTGTTATAAATGATTTCTCATCGTGTTGAGTAAAGTCTCAAGCATTTACAGACATTTTGTTATAAATGATTTCTAACAAGTGAAATGCATTCCTCGGGGGAAAAACAGAAATTTCACGAATGAAAGCGTTGAGTAAGAAAGTAATAGAGAACTATAAATGAAAAACACTAAAGTCGAAAGGCGATAATAAGATACCTGCAAGTGACGTAGTGTGGGTGTCTCGATCCTGATTGGTAGTTGAACGTGGCATTTGTTTACGGTAGCAACTGTTCTTTCCATTCTATTTCGATTAAGCCGAGCCCGTCAAGTATCAATTCTATTAAGTGACATTGAAGTATATATTTCGTACTTAACACAACGACACAAAACCATGTACAACATAAACTAATTACGCATCGAAGTGGCGAGGTACACAAAATAAAATCTATCACGATTACAATAAAATACAGAAGAAGTGATTTAACTAACCATGTGATTTAAATGGGATTTAATTGGATACCTGTAAGTGAGGTCACGCGTGCGTGCCGTAACTGATTGGCTTCTGAATCGCAAATGACACGATTTATCTACAATGACATCACATACAAGTATTCAATTAATTGAATATTTAAGTGTTGAAGTTCAACATCTGGCTTGGACATCTTCGTATTCTGTCAACCACGAGATAAACTCCAGAAAGCAAGCTTCATTTCGTTCAGTTTTAAAATACATTATAAAAAAATACATTTTTTTTTTCTTAACTTGCTTAAAAACTTGTTGATGTTTAAATTTTATTTTTTCGGCATCTTATGGTATTCATGGCACTTTCAGCACTCTGCACTTCACTTTGAATGGCTCATTGGACTTAGCGAGATCTTTTAAATCAACATTTGTTTAACAGTAAAAGGACCACTATTTCAAGCGTTGGAATTCAGCACTGAATTTATGGTGAAGGAGTTAATTTGGGCACTTTGAGCTATTTCTGTCTTTAATTATAAGTTCATTGATGCTGCTTATAAATTAACCTGGTTAAAGACAAAGTACATAATTGGATTTTGGCAAATTGTGTTTGAAAAAATATGTTTTTAGCACGTTTATAAGCTTTTTTTTTTAATTTAAAATTTTGAGGAATATTATCACTAAAATGTTAAAAAAAATAGTAAAAGTAAATAGGTTTTTAAAAGCGTCCAATTATGGTATAATACAGCACAAACATGTACATTTAAAAACAATCAAACCGTCAGTCACGGTGAGTATATAATTTCATGGAATAAAAATCGAAAAAGGACCTCTGCTTAAAAATAAAAATTATTAACACTCCCGCTACAACCAGTTGTCGACCAAACATGGTTAAGTTTCTATAATTCAGAGAAAATGATCTGACAAAATATAGCATCACTTGCCGGGCAAGCTAGTACCCATACAAATTCTTCAGTTAGATCTAAAAACACCGACGATATTTTCACATCTTAAAATTGGAGAAATCCATTAAACACATGATGCATATGCAGAAAGCAATTACAATTAATAATTAGCCTTAATACATCGATGAAAATCACTTAAGCAAGTCAGAAAAATCATAGGCAACATGGAAAAAAAATTCATCAAATACGCTGAGCAATTAATTTTATTGTATACACATTGCACTTAACTAATGGAAAAGTACAATACAGCTAGATCCACCCTTTCTCGTTACGCTGAAAAAAGGGAAAAAAACATGGAATCCATTCAACTTCAACAAATGCTTCATAAATAAAAACATCCATTTACCTGGTAGTTAAACAATAAACAGACGGAACTGAAGAAAAGAAAAACCACCATCCATTCCTCAACAACGGAGTGGCCATCGTATCCTTTTTACCACTCCGCCATTGCAAACTCGGCGAAAATGACCCTAAAAGCCCCTTTCATCTTCAACCCTTTTGACCCAAGCGCCCGCTGCCCATTAAACGCATCCATTAACAATGGCTCCCGGCCAGGGGCTGAAAAGTGCATAAGTGGACATCTAAAAGGATGGATGGTGAAAGGAGAGAGGGTGGAATGGAATGGACGTTCCTTTTCTGGAACAAAGTGGGGGTGTTTGTTCCTTTAACACTTTCAGAAACCTCCTAATGCGTCGTTGGACAATTAGTTGTGGGGTGGAATATCTTGTCGCCTTTTGGTCAACTGACAGGGTCCGAAAACGAATTTCAGCGTGCAATTTGAGAATCGACGATGTTAGCAGGCACCCCATTAGTAAGAGTGCAACAAACCATGTTTGCATTTTGTAATTTTTGATAACCCAAACGCATTCATGGGATAGAATTTAGAGAAATTATAAGCCCTGGAAAAGTAGTTTCTGAAAGTACTTACATGAGATTCTCAAGTAAGAGATGAGCGTAAGTGGACGATGTCCAATTATGTAGCATCTCAAATTTTACTTGTAGTAGCAATGAAACCATTTCAGAAGATTAAATGCTTAAATATGAAATACCAAGCTACTAACGTTACGAGGAATAATTATAGATGTATAGAAGCTATCCAGATATGACCAATTAGTTTAAAATATGTAAATCATTTGACGCTTGACATTAACCAGGGGTCTGTCCAGATATTTTGTGAAAGGTCCGTTTTTGTAAAATTGTGAAAAAATTACTCGTAATTTGTGAATATAAAATAAACGTTGAGTCACATTCTTTTAAACAGGGTCCGCTTTTGTGAATTTGTGCAAATAGGGTCCGTTATTGCAAAAAAAAAATTTTCAAGGAGTAAATTGTAAAGACATACAAGATTATGCTCAACACTGTAAAATTTATAATTAAAAAAATAAACAGCAATTGCTGCTTCTAAATTAGAGATGCGACATATAAATATTTGGTATTTAGCCTATAGTGCTGAACGCAGAATATTCATTTCGGACGAATAAAGGCAGAAGCGTGTGCCGAAGACAAAATTTAGTTCGTTTACATCTGTCTTTCTTTCCCCCCGCCCTTCCTGGGAAGGGTTTATTCGATTAACAAAACAATAACGAAGATAAAGAAATTTATGAAGGGTCCGATTATAAGAAAAATTATTTTTTGAAGGGTCCGTTTTTAAGTGAAAATATTTTGTGAAGGATCCGTTTTTATGAAAAGATATTTTGTGAAGGGTCCGTTAACGGACCCAAATTTCCTCTAAACAGTCCCCTGCATTAACATAAAATAATTATGCACGTAAAGAAGCCAATCAGAGATCAAAAATAAATTAAAACCTGAAATTAATTTAAAGTTCGTTTTAAGAAAGTAAAACTAATTACTAAGTTCTGAGAAACTAAAAAAAATTTCTTCATTTCAGTTGCTATTAGTTACAAAGAAGAATATCTTGTTTTTTTCGATCAGCTAGCAATATTCAAAAACAAAATAAAAATATTTAAAAAAAAGTTTAATTTTCAGGGAGAATAACAAGGACTTTATATCCGGCGTTAAACAGCCGGTTCAATTCAAAGTAAACGACTATCTATATTCAACTCCATAGCCTTGTAATTTTGAATCCAATCCAGAAGACAAGGAACTCCTGGATTAAACATTGGGACTACTCACCAGTATTTGATAGAACTAACTCGCAATTCAGTTACATGGAGTGGAAAACCACGAAAATCCCCCACGGTTAACCAGACGGTAAGGGATTTCAAACCCATGATTTTACTTTGGTTTACATTATTTTTAATTATTATTATTTCAGATTGTACATTGAGTTACTAACCGCAAAGTAAAGGTAGAATATCAAACATAATCAAAAATAAAAGTGCGCTACAAACGTATGCAATGATAACATTCACAGATTTATTAAGAAATATGTTTTCTAATCAACAATTGCTTAAACAATTTATTAAAAGAAACGCTGAGATCTGAATGCAGAAATTGCTCAACTCAATCGCTAAACTGAAGATAAAACAATAACAACTTTACAAGGTGTACAAAATTAAATGGTGTCAGACTATGTCTGATGAAAAAAAGAGAAAAAAAAATGGAGAAAATATCGAAGAAACAAACATAAAATAGGAAAGTCACTAAGTTTTTCCCTGAGTTCTTTTTATTATTAGATAAAAATTTTCGAAGGGCAAATTTTTATTTTGTCCACAAAATATTAATAGGTCTGTAAATATGCTATTTAGATTATATATGTAATATCTAGCACACCTAGTAAAACTACATTTAAACAAAGGTTTAGAACTTAATTTGGTTTTTAGCATCGATTAAAATATTAATATAATTGAAGTCAATTTCAGTTCTAGGCTAAATTTTTTGCTCACTAGTACTTTCAAAACCATGTTAACATTTTAGATGTAGCGAAAAGAACTTCCTGGTGGCCAAAACCAGAAGAAAAAAAACTGAAAACTATAGAATGGCACAAAATTGTATTATAATCTGTGAGCAAATTTGGGAAACTCGCTGAACACTCCTCACTATTTAACTTTTCCCGCGTTCGAATCAACGTTAGTGAAATGAACCCAAATGTGAATTCCACAACATCCACTTGTTCCTTAGATTTGGGTTTAATTGTTCAATAAAGAAATTTGGTTTTGAATTTATATCCTTTATGCCAAATTCTATAGAATTTTTCTTTCGGAGGCCAACCCAAGGTGTCAAAAAATCATGGAGAGATATCTGATGACGTAGATATGATGCATATCATAACACATGTCTAATTAATCTCCCTCTTCAGGGGTCTGTCCGGGGCAAGGCAAATTTACCGCCGTTAAGAGGTAGTTTCACAAATTCAATTTTAGGAAAAACGGTAGTTTCACAAAATACTTTTAACATATTTTCGAAAAATATTTGCTTATTTTAACCATATTTTCGTGTTGATTTTTTAATATAATTTTTAAATTTCACAAATTATGTCTAAATTTTTGCAAAATAGGTACCTCTAAAAAAAAAACTAGACAGACCCCTGCTCTTAAATTCTGAAACTTTTGTTCTCCATTTTTTAGATTTGAGCCCACCGCAAATTATGGAGGAAATATGGTATTTTGATGCGGAACATAATATTTTACTTGACGAAGCTTATTCATTAGCACCTCCACTAAATAATTAGTCGAAAATGGCGAGCTGGCGTGAGGAAATATCGTGCCTTTATTGCCCCTCGTGATTAACATAGGCAAATTAAACGAAAAGAATTACAAATATTAATAACTAGCTCGACTTTAAATTTAGCCTTCACTTTACACTATGCAAATAGAATGAGATACCTATTTAGTTGACACACTGAAGAAACAATACACCAAATCAATTTTTCTCATGCGCACTAAAAATATGACCATTCCAGCCGGAGCTAAAATAGAATAGAAAGTTCAATAGAATCAACAGCTGTAGTCTCATTAGCGAATATAGTCACAAACGAACTAACTAAAAAAAAGTAATCAAAGGTCAAGACCTTAACCTCCCACATTAGCAACAATGTGATCAGGCACCATTGTTTCACGAGTTAAAACAAGTGTTCTTTTATTTAGCTTTGAGCTTCGATGAATATGAAAGATTGGATTGTCTGCACTTTATTCTTATTTTCGCTTTAAAAACAGATATCATCAATCGTACTAAAAATGTAAAGAATAGCAGCTGTAGGTCATAAGAACATATTCTATCATTACAAAAGCGCCATAAACTTTATAGAAAAAAAAAGAAACTAGTTAAGTTTTTTAATACCATTATAAACAATGATAAATAATATCAAATAATTAAATATTTAAAAATAACAAAAACTAGCACTTTGTAGCACTCAGTAACCTAAAAAAGACAAATTGTCATGCCATTCTGAATCTTAATATGCTGCTCCAAAATCAAAACATTACGTATTTGAGATATCTAACGGCATTATAAAATAAACCTGACCTAAAAACTATGATAAAAACATAGGCAGCCATGAAAAAAAATCACTAATACTTCTCGAGTTTATAAAATACATACAGACCAGAAAATTGACCGAAATTTTTAGGCGTCAGATAGTAAATTTTTAGAATTTTGATTCTACTTCACCGTCTCGTAAAATAATTTTTGGCGAGATATGTAAAGATCAATTCCCAGTCAGAATGTAAATTTTTAGAATTTCGATTCTACTTCACCGTCTCTTAAATTAATTTTTGGTGAGATATGTAAAGATCAATTCCCAGTCAGATTGTAAATTCTTAGAATTTCGATTCTACTTCCCCGTCTCGTAAATTAATTTTTGGTGAGATATGTAAAGATCAATTCCCAGTCAGATTTGAAATTTTTAGAATTTCGATTCCACTTCACCGTCTCGTAAATTAAGTTTTGGCGAGATATGTAAAGATCAATTCCCAGTCAGATTGTAAATTTTTAGAATTTTGATTCTACTTCACCGTCTCGTAAATTAAGTTTTGGCGAGATATGTAAAGATCAATTCTCAATCAGATTGTAAATTTTTAGAATTTCGATTCTACTTCACCGTCTCGTAAATTAATTTTCGGCGAGATATGTAAAGATCAATTCCCAGTTTATTATAGTTACTTATTAAAATATTTACGGATCACTTTTGCTTCAATTTATTCATTAAAATGAAACTTGGATCACAAATTTAAATTTTAAGCGCTTTAAATATTTTTTTTTTTTTTTTTAAATTCTAAGCTAGAGTTGTATCTTTTGTAAAATGTGGAAAAAAGCATCACGTTAAAAGAGTAGTTTAACACTGCTTTGTAGAAAAAACATATATACAAAAAAAATTTTAGGAAACTATTCAAAAATAATAAAAATTTACTAGTACAATTTCCTCAACCTGAAAAGCAAATAGAATATATGTCAAATGAAGTGTATTAATGATTTGTAGATATGAATATTTATTGAAAGGGCAGAACTGATGAGATTAATGTCTGATTTGATTTATAAGAAATAATTTAAATGTTTATTTATTCAGATCACTGAATTAAGTCATTAATTATAACGGAATAGAAGTTTTAAAAGACTTTCTAGATTTACGCCACTGCTCTAGTCAGAATTAAAGCTAAAAACTAACATAATAGCACGTAGATACCATTCAAAAAAACTTTGACGGTTATAACAAACTAACATTAAAAAATCGATCAAAGTAGCAAACTAAAAGTGCTGACAAGGGAAAAAAATAGACAAAACATCGTAGAATTTTGAAGACAAAATTATTTTTTAAGCACGATCATTATTATTTTTTTAAACGCGAAAAACATCTCAATCAACATAAATCCACTACACAAACTTAGCAACAAAAAAATAAATAAATAAATAAAAATTGCTAAATAATACAAATTGCTAAATAATTGAGCTTGCTTCTTTTTTTCAAACTCTATGAAGTTTTGCAACAGGTGAATACCCTTCCATATTATAAGATAAATTTTTAAAAGAAGTCCACATAACAATTATGAAATCTTACGATATAATCTTCTTCAATACAGGGATAGAGTACAAAACAAATTTTGTAAAACTAATTAAATATAGAGAAGTTAAGAGGCTATTACAACTTTTGAAATAATTTAACAACTAGCCCCCTGAAGCAGAGAGGAGTCATGCTCCAGATGATTTGACAAAGAGGCAGTGTAGAATATGGCCCAGGGGCAGTAAGGCAAACCTATAATAAGCATAATAATAGGCTACGAACGGCCTCGACCTATCTTCACGAATTTCTGAGATATGCACTCTGGAATTTTTTTTTTTTTTTCTTTTCTTCTTTCCTACCTTTTCTCAAAAATACTAATTTA
Source organism: Parasteatoda tepidariorum (assembly GCF_982258835.1). Taxonomy (NCBI): domain Eukaryota; kingdom Metazoa; phylum Arthropoda; class Arachnida; order Araneae; family Theridiidae; genus Parasteatoda; species Parasteatoda tepidariorum. Next base: position 40,116,416 of record NC_141764.1, read on the forward strand.
TGCTCCTCCCTTAAAGAATGAAAAAAGAAGGGCAAATTGTTCGGTTTTGTGTTTGTCTGCCTTTGCTATCTATAGACAAGATTCAGATAAAAAAGATAAAAATTAAATTATGAAAAAATTAGTAAATATAAGTCAAGATACTGTTTCGATTGTTATTGAAATCACGTCGTGGTTTGATTGCACTTGCAACTTTATTTTCAATATTTCAATTTACCGCTATTTGAAAAAGTTAAAAAGTCTACAATTGACACTGTTAGCAAAAAAATCACTATTGCACAACTGACAAAAAACGCAACAGCTCTAGAAACTCACTTTCATTAAAGAGCTGTTATCTACCAGTTTACAGAGTATATAGTTAAATTATAATGTAAACAGAAACAAAGTGGTAGTAACTACTTTAAAGCACATATAACATTTAGAACAGGGCTGTCCAACTGCAAAGAGCCCACGGGCCAGAATTCCGGTCACTGATCACCTGGCGGGCCACAGTTTGAAAAAGTTGAACAATAACCTCTTACCTCTTATACAATAACAATTAATAGTTGAATTATTAATTATAAAACAATGGAACAGAAGGATTATAAAACAATTTGCTTACATTTTAATGGGAAAACTGAGGCCGATCAGCCTGAATAAGAAGATGGTGGGCAGCACAATATGTGTTGACGGGACGCATGCGGCCCGCGGGCCCCCAGTTGGACAGCCCTGATTTAGAACAATATATGTTGAAACTATACTACTTGTATGATGTAAAAGGTGTATTGTAAGTGGACCATTCTTATCATACAGGAAATATTTGTAAATTTTATATAATTGTTCAACTGCTTTAACTTAATTTAAAGAGTTGTCTTGAAGATATTATGATAATTGGAACAGCACGATTACTTGCGCAATAGAGACAGCACAACTACTTGCACAGAGGAAACAGTACAACTATAGTCTATGCAAAGAACTCCCCCCGTCATTCATCTTGGAGCAGTGGCGGTGACTATAGTTATGAGTCTTAAGTATTTCAAGTAGGGGTATCAGGTCAATATTTAACACAGGTTTTGGCTCGGGTTTGCGAGAGAAGAATCAGGGTGTAGAGAAGCTCCCCTCTTTGAAATGCCCAATTTCCAGTTTTTCTTAACAGCAGACGATCTTAGACTTTGAGACGAGGGAAGTTCTCTTTATAGACAAACTATAGTTGATTAATAAAAACAACACTACTTGTATAAAAAGGACAGTACAACTAATCAAAGCACTGCTGTTTGCTCAGAAACACACCACTTTCACATATGCAGATAACAGAAACAACAGTAGTACTTTCGCGAATAATAAGAGATAGTACTAACCGTTTTGGAACAATTCGAGAAAGGGATTTGCATATTTGGAGCATTGTTTTACGTTACTTAATTAAAAATTAATTTTTAAATACATAACTAAAATTAAACAAACTATAAAATTTAACTAAAACTACTTATTTCTCAATTAATTTTTTTTTTTTTTTTTTTTTTTTTTTAACTTGGTAAAGAGCAAGTTTGATAAAAATACCCATTTCGGAGCAGGTTGGCGCAGATTTGGAAAAGTTTCGTGAGAAGTTTAGAGCAGATAAAGAGAAGCAGTGAAACAGACATTAAGCAGGAATATTATCATGGAAAAATAAATTCTCCACTACCAGATATTTTTGTGCTAGTTGGATCATATTTTCTTTGATATTTGTTGAAGCCTTAACATACTGCTAAGCTGAATAATAATTATCTTGATTGCACGATATCAGGGTTAAATTTGAACGGGAAAATTTTTCAATTATTAAGAATATGAACTTGGTTACAGACGCGATATTATGGTACAGTGATGTATCAATTTCTTTTTGACAATGTGCTGCAAACAGAAACACAGCACAGGTTTATAAAGCACCTATAAAATATTTTGAAGCCTTAACATACTGCTAAGTTGAATAGTAATTATCTTACCAGGGTCAAATTTGAACATGAAAATAGTTCAATTATTAAGAATATGAACTTGGTTACAGACGCGATATTATGGTTCAGTGATGTATCATCTTTTTGACAATGTGCTGCAGACAGAAACACAGCACAGGTTCATAAAGCACCTATAAAAATTTTTGACGCCTTAACAAACTGCTGAGTTGAATAGTAATTATCTTACCAGGGTCAAATTTGAATGGGAAAATAGTTCAATTATTATGAATATGAACTTGGTTACAGACGCGATATTATGGTTCAGTGATGTATCATCTTTTTGACAATGTGCTGCAGACAGAAACACAGCACAGGTTCATAAAGCACCTATAAAAATTTTTGACGCCTTAACAAACTGCTGAGTTGAATAGTAATTATCTTACCAGGGTCAAATTTGAATGGGAAAATAGTTCAATTATTATGAATATGAACTTGGTTACAGACGCGATATTATGGTTCAGTGATGTATCAATTTCTTTTTAACAATTATGGTTCAGTGATGTATCAATTTCTTTTTGACAACGTGCTGCAGACAGAAACACATCAGAAGTTTATAAAGCGCCTTAATTTTTGTGGTAGGTGTTTCATTTATCAATTTCATATAAATCGAATGCCAACAATTTTAAAGACACGACTACCTCCACAACATTTTCAAACAAAAGATGGATCTGACGAATCCGCCAACCAATCATTCCCCTTACGAAAGGCAAACATATACACAAAAGGATATCGAAGGGGGAGTGTGTAGAATCTAAATCCAAATTCGCCTAGTGCTAAATTCCTACACGCTAGAGGCCCCTTCTGGGGTCATTTCATTAATGAGTGAATAGTAGTAGAAGGGTGGATTTCTGATGAACTGGATTTATAAAGACATGCACGGAGGAAGATATTTAATCAGTCGTCGTGTTTATAATGACGTCATAACGAGACTAGACCCCCTCCTTCCATTCCTTTTATATCTATTTTGCCAGAATTACGCTCCCCGTTCGCGTAATTGCTAAGTGTTTACTTAGCGCCAGGTTCCGACACTGATATGTTCTCTAGGGGTAGGACTCAGCTAGTAATTTAGAACGTTCGTTTCTACCAGGTAATTATAGGACGATAGAGTTAGACGAGCTTTCAAATATCGCACAAGGATGATGGGTGCTGTGAGAAAACCTATTATATTACCGCCTCTCATATACACCAATCAGAATTGAAGAAAAGTATAATTGAAATTGGAAGATGGGGATCGACGATGAAAGGAAGGATGGAATCGAAAGAAAACGCTAATTCGGTAATAGGAATGAGAAGGGATGCCTGTAATTAGATGCATTCTTTTTTATGGAATGACATTTTCATTTGAGAGAGTAGTGATAATTTGTTTGAAAATAGAGGGAAGTATGTGCAAATTTTAATTAGAAAATATTCAACTGAACCATATGATATATCCGGGTACTCAGAACATTTCGGACGCTGCTCAAATGTTACATTTTCACTAACATGAAAGTATATGAGGCTTAAGAACTGATTTCAGGTATTGGAAATAATTATTATTAGGGAAATATATTGGAAATTAATGGGAAATTATTTAATAAAAAGTTTTAGGAATTATTAGGCAAAGAATTAACAAAAAGTAAAGCTTAGTAGTTACTGCAATGGGCGAACTAAAGTTCCGCAAATCTAAAATTTTATACAAGATTATTTTACTAGTTTAAAGCATAAATTTGATTAGGAAAAAAAAGACATTAGTAGAATCGTTAGTTTTAGTTAATTAGTTCGTAACATATTCAGTCAATTCTGCTACCATTTGTTTTAAACATTTATAGTTATATTAGCCATTATAAAATGATCGAGAGATTTTTCGGTTTGATATCAGAGGGTGGAAAATAAAGCCTGAAATGGAGAATACCTTGCGAAATGCAACAGAGTTGCACATACGAGTGCAATGATCTCACCAAACCCAGCCCAGTCGACGCACATGCGGACTCCCAAGTATTTCATCAAACATGTAAAATCATGGACGCTTTCAAACGCTACGGACCGACGGTACTTCGAAATAGACTGGGATTGAATGAATTGTTGTTGACGTATGCCTGTTTAGGCAGAGGGGTTCGACTGTTCTTGTTTTACAGTGGCGCCATCTATGGCCAAGAATTGTAATTCTGCCACACCATAACGTCGCACCTGTTTATAGGGCGAACTCATTCAAACATCCATTCATTCATCCACAGATCGTAATTTTGACCTGAATCGGAGAACGATCGATCTCCAATCCAGTACCCCCAGAGGGATTGATTTGCTATGGGAACATCGAGGACTTTTGCAACTCGACAGATTTAACGTACATCAGTCACTTTCCTACACGGGGAGTCTTCGGCTGTCGGGGTTCGAACCCACGAACTCTCGAACATAGGCCCAACGCCCTACCGACCAGGCTATCCCGGCCGATTGAATGAATTAAAACGTTGAATAGAACAACGTGAAAAGCACGGTTTTGCATAATATGTGACGAAAATCGACAAGGTAAAGAAAAACAATCTCATTTTGGAAAAGGGAAAATTAACCACTTTTTAAAAACACCCAATGAAAAAAGCACCTTTAAGGGCTTTTAAAAAACGAAAATCAAAAATAAGCACCTTTAAGCACTTTTTAAATAAGCTACGCACCATGTTTATGTAAAAATCATAAAATATTTCATTGAAGTTTATCATTGTATTTCTAACATGTTTTACAGTAAAAATTTAATTTTAAAAACGAAATTTATTTATTTATTTTTTACCGAAAAGACATTCTGTGCCGTAAATTAATTATCCTATTTTACCTTTTTTTTATTTTTTTTACCTTCATTATACCTATTTATTTTCTTTAAATAATTATTAGCACAAAAAATATTTAAATCTAGAATATTTAAAACCCACAAAACATATTATAATTAAAAACAGAATACAAGTACTCAATCATAGAAATTTGTTATTTCATTAGTCAAAAAGAAACTACAAACAAAATGCTATTTATTTAAACGGAAATTTTATTAAGAACTTGTCAGTTACGGTTAAGATATTGCATCAAGCATTCGGGAAATAAAAACTTGGGCATAAATAATTACGCAGAAGATTGTTTATAATTTCCAATACTTCCTCGAAGCACTGACAACTTATTAAAATATATTTAATTAACCTTCACAGAATTCTACCAATGTTTTTCTTTTAATATTTTGACAAGTAATTTAACAAATAAATAGGAAAGGGAGGATTTAGTATGCATAACCTGTTGCCAACTGATTAAATATAACAATGGATGCTGTCAAATTCACCAACGATATGAAAATAAAAATTTGAACTACAACAGAAGATGGATTAAAAAGTTAAGCAACCAATACGAAATAATTACGAACTGAATTTAATAGCTTTTTAAACCCCGCAGAGGCACAGTAGTCAGTCTTATTTATAACAATTATTAAAGAAAAGACAAAACAGCATAACTCAAACCGGATTTGAGGCCAAGAAATATAGTGATTTAAATCTACAATTTAAGCGATTGTCAATATAAATCGATGGACTCTAATATGAATCAACGAAATGCGATTGATTAACTGATTAGAATAGATTGAGTCGGATTGATTAATTGAAATCGTTCAACACTAGAAAGACTGAACATAGCCAGGGGTCTGTCCAGACATTTTGTAAAAGGTCCGTTTTTGTAAAATTGTGAAAAAATTACTCGTAATTTGAAGATAAAATAAACGTTAAGTCACATTCCTTCAACCAGGGTCCTGCTTTTGCGAATTTGTGCAAATAGGGTCCTGTTATTGCAAAAAACTTTTTCAAGGAGTTTTTAAATTGCAAAGAGATAGAAGATTATGCTCAACACTGTAAAATCAAAATAAAGAAAAATAAATTTTAAAAGATAAACAGCAATTGCTGCTTCTAAATTAGAGATGCAACATACAAATATTTGGTATTTAGCCTATACTGATAAAAGCAAAATATTCATTTCGGACGAATAAAGGAAGAAGCGCCTGTCGAAGACAAAATTTAGTTCGTTTACATCTGTCTTTCTTTCCACCCCAAGATAAACAAATTTGTGAAGGGTCCGATTAAAAGTTAAAATATATTGTTGAGGGTCTGTTTTTATGAAAAGATATTTTGTGAAGGGCCGTAAACGGATCTAAATTTCTTCTAAACAGACCCCTGGTTAAAGCCAGACTTAGATTGACTTAAGTTTACAGCAAATTTATAAAATAAAAATAAAGTATATCCGAACCTATTCAAAATTTAATAATAAACAGCCCAACTCAATACAGATCTGATATCTAGCAATTAAGTGATTTGAATCTCTAATGTGATAGTCAAAATGAATTGAATAAATTTAATATGAATCGATTAGAACCGTTGATTTAAAACAGCTGATCAGAATAAATACATAAGTATAAAAATATAATATTCGCAACATTTGAATTAATTCAAAACCAAATTAATTTGAATCAACGGATTATATTTCAAATAACGAATTCAATTTGAATCGATAGATTAATAAACTCATTCAACTAATTAAAACAGATTGATTTGACGAGCTGATAGCTTATTGGAAACTGATCAAAACTATTTAAATCAATGGACGGTATCAATTTATTAGAATCTCTTCACTCAAAGACTGATTCTTAAACAATATTCAAATCTAAATGAAAATTAATTATAGCTTAATTGAAAAACATCGGATTCGAGTCAATTATTCGAGGACTTAAGATTTACTTAGCTACTCTTTGAACTTCTGAGAGTTTTGAGAAAAACATATTAGTGTTTATGCTTCGTTTAATTTGGTAATTTTAACTTTTGACAGTAAATAATTACTGTAAAAAGACATGCATCATCGAATGTACATAGAAAAATCATGCTATTCCAACATGGATTAGTTAGTTTGGTATACAAACTCTACAGAAAAATCTCTCTTAAATTGAACGGGGGAAAATTTGCCACTTTATTTGTGAGATTTAAATTTCTTTGAAAATTGGATAAAAAATTACAAATATTGCAGTATGTAGCTAAATAAGCCTATTTGAACTCTTAATAGAAAGCATCTCTTTAAGTTTGTTTTCCCCCCAGTTATGCAAATTAATTCCTCCAACATCTCCAGTTTCGGATCGCAAATAGTAATTAATCATATCCTATTATTTATAATAATTACTTCACGTTTGATTGATTATAATAAGATGATGACATTAATGGATTATTCTTAACTTCAAACTTTACATCTGTGAATTTTTTATTTATTTTGGACTAAATTGCGTGTTTAAGATACGGACATAGCCTGGATATGAACTTTAGAAGGAAAAAAATAGACAGAGGTCAAAATAGCTATTTAAGAAAATAAACACAACAATTTTCTGTTAAGTTTTTTATTAAACTGTGACGACTTAAAGGTCTGGTTTCTTAGGACAAGCGCCTTATCTGGGCGTCAGCGGGACGTCAACGTCCCGTTGACGCCAACAAAATACTGGTTTGTTAGCTCAAGGCCTGGTTTCTTAGAACTAGCGCCTTATCTGGGCGTCAGCGGAAAGTTGACGTAGAGCTGACGACATAAAAATACTTTTTTGTTAGCTCAGCGTGAGCAGTCGGTCCTACGCAGACATTATCTCTCATTGCGCATGCGTCAATAACGTAAACAAATATTTATTTTGAATTTGTATTGATTTTGTTATTGTCGACCAGTGTTTTAGAGAACAAATAATGACTTTGTCCAAGAAAAATCACGTTACAGCTGAGCTTAATGAAGAGTGCTATGTTTAATGAAGAAGCTATGTTTAATGTCAAAATCAAAATCTTGGCTGATTTCAATGTGCTGTTGGATGTTGTCCGCCATTGCTTCTGTGGTTAACGTCACGTTGTAATCCAACTGCAGTTGAGTTGGACGGCAATTGTAGTTCAAGATGAGCGTTCGATGACGTATACTATCAAACTCACAAATGGACCAATCAGAGGTTAGCGCTGATTTCCAGCTGACGGCGTCCTGTCCTAAGAAACCAGGCCTTAAAGGATTTTTAGAGAATCAACTAGTGAATAATAATTATTCATATTGTTAAAAAAAAAAGGGGGTATTTTACGCATACCTTTCTAATTTAGACTTAGTACAAGTCAGAAAAAATACTCAAGAACAATTTCAAGATTCACTTATGGTGAAATTGTGGCCTAATACTGTACATTTCCTTTGAAAAAGTTTCTGATGCGTCATATAATTTTTACTACATAGTCACATATTAACTACATTAACCATATATTAGTATTAACTATATTACCACATATTAACTATAGCATATGCAAATAGAAATTCGACCTGGGCCCTTTTTTTTTTTTTTTTTTAGAGACCCTAAAAAAGATTAGGGGCACTCCAAAAATGACGAGAGGAAGATGCTACTGTACTTAAACTGTGAATATTTTATTTTCCAAAGCAAAAAAGCTTTGAAAAATATCCTTGATAACCCTGTTACCTTCAACGGTAAAATTTAACTGACATACTCAACCTGTTTTAATAAACGTTCCTTCTCAAGAGAATTTCGGAGAGAAAAAAATTAACATTTAACTGGACTTGTGGTATTAATAACAAAACATTCCGAACGAATCAGTCACAATTAATCGAACCAATCAACAATAAACTGATCAGGCGACACAAATGGAAGCGGAACAACAAAAAAAATAATAATAAACGACGCATTGTGGCGGAAGAAAATAGTCCCGGACAAAAAAATAGCTACCAAAATGAAAGACCTTCGAAAAATATTCCTGATCGGGCCCTGTTATCTTTAACAGTAACATTTAATTGACTCAACTTGCTTTAATAATCTTTCTTTCTCAAAGGAATGTCATAGGCGAAAAAAGTTTTAAATCTAACTGGAGTAAAGATATTAATAACACAACACTCCAAAAGAAACATTAACAATTAATAGAACCAATCAACAATCAACTGATCAGACCACACAAATGGAACTAGGTACAATCAAGAAAACGACGCATTGTCGCGGAAGAAAATAGTCCCGGCGGCCAATCACTACGATTGGCAAATAACAAGGAGGAAAAAACAGAAGAAAAAAATAATGCACAAGAAAATTGCAAGTAGGGACGGGGACACAAACCACTTCATCAGCGTGGGACTCATTAGCATAGATGCGCCAAGGCGGATTGACACAAATAACTTCAGCGTTCAGGTGAGTCACTATTTCTAATGGAAGAAGTGCGCCAATTAATTCTTAATGAGCTTTTTGTTAATTACAGTAGAGGCGGTTCGTTAGTCCGTTTTTGATGCATAACGTTTAAACAAATGAACCACATCCAATTATTCTTAAAAAGACTGAATATTTTTTTTTCCCCTACGCTTTTCCCTTCTCTCTATCTCTACCCCGTTCTTTCGTTTTGGAATTGTGCCACAGACATTATTAACGGAACTATTTTCTTCCGCAGTGGCAGAAGAATTTGCAAGATGTAACGAAGTTCCCTTTTCATTTTCTCTTTTCTTTCTTTCTTCTTTTTTTCTTTTAAATTCATTATTTTCTTTGTACCGTTTAAATATTGGTATTACTGAGCAACGCTTAATTAAAGAGTTTTGATGGAAGTTGCAAATTAACATCATGGATTGAAAGGAAAGTATAAAAATAAAGGGATAAAAAAAAAAAAGAACGACTAGATGAGGAGGGGGAGAGTGCAGACACCGCAATAATCATCGGTCGTAATTGGCTGGAGAGTGACGCGCTCTTATTACGAATGTCAAAAGTAATGATGATGCTCAAACGGTTTAACAGAAGAAAAAAAAAATAAGTTCATTAGATGGCAAGTTAAATTAAAATGCGGAGAGGAAAAAAAATGAAGACTAGTAACGAAAGGGATGCGGAAAACTGATTCATTATACATTTGACAATTACACATTCTAGGACGACAACATTAAAATTATAATTACTCTGAAAGTACAATTAGCAGTTTTTCATTAGCAAGCAGACAAGCAAATCAAAGATATACTACGTTGTGTAATTTGAATTTTTTTTTTAAAGTTGAGTCACTAAATTGTTCGATTTACGGCAAAGTAATTAAAGTGACATTGTTCGACATAAATCATTTATTGTTCCTTTTCTAAGATAAATTTTAACTTCGTTAAAATTTTAAGGACAGCTTAACAAGCAAAGCAAATAGAAAATTTTTTACTATAACAAGTTTCCAGAGAAAGCAGCAATAAATACAAAAATCAAATGTAATTACAAGAACATGACAATTATTTTATTATTTGGGAAACATTATATCAGATAAATAATTATATATTATTAATTATACTTGTACTATTAGATTTATTAAAAGTGTTTCTTTTCCACGCAAATTTAATCAATCGAAATAATTTCATAAGAAAAATCCTATGAAATGAAAAAGTTGTTTCTTGGAGTTTCATTTACGAATAAAACGTTATTGGTGTTTTAATTGGTTAAACGAGAATAGCTGGTATTTACTGCTAACGTCACAAAAGATTATGCACTGAAGCTGGGTAATAAATCGTAAAATATCTATATATTTTAAATATCACGATTTATATTTTATTATGAGATATTTTGTGATTTATTTTATTAAGATATATATATATATGACGTTTTCAAAATATATTTTAATGACATGTCGAAAACGCGTTTCAATAAATATAGAATATAAAGTAATTAACAATGATATTATCGCGATAACTATCGACAGCTACAATTATCGAGAACGATATCACTTCAAGCATATTTGTCGAACACTGTAATATCGTGGTGGTTACTATCAACAACGAAGAATATCAAATTAGACAACATCACAATAATTATCGAAAACGATACTATCGTGGGTGTGAAGCCTAACTCACCAGGCTTATATTTTACTGATCAATTTTTCAAAATTATGACTAATAAACATACATTTTCTTTAATTGTGTAACAAAAGTATCACTCAAGGTTTAAAAAAAAAAAAATTAGTTAAATTTTTAAAAAAAATATCGCGACAAATAGTGAAACACCTATACTTTTAACGATATATCACGACATAATTCCAATATAGAGTATTACTGCACTGCATACCTACCGAATCAGATTCTACAACTTCAGAGAAAAATTCTATTTTACATAAATTATTACCATATTTTAAAAGACAGTAAAACCATTCAAAAATTGTATAATTTATTATTATCTACTTATTATTTATTACTATCGACACTAAAAAAGAGAAAAATTCTCAACAAAACCGGTAAAAAATTTAACCGTAACATAGGTACTTCAAACGATGAAACAGTGCAAATCTCCAGCAATCTTAAAAAGGTATAAAATTTCATCTTGTTTTCGTTTAAGTTAAAGCATAATATCCTGCAATTAAGTTGAAGATATACTATCAGGGGTCGGTCCAGAAAGGTCCGTTTTTGTAACATTGTGAAAAAATTACTCGTAATTTGAGCATATAAAATAAACGTTAAGTCACATTCTTTCAACCAGGGTCTGCTTTTGTGAATTTGTGCAAATGGGTCCTGTTATTGCAAAACACTTTTTCAAGGAGTTTTTGAATTGTAAAGACGTACAAGATTATGCTCAACACTGTAAAATTATAATAAAAAAAAAACTTATTTTAAAAAATAAACAGCAATTGCTGCTACTAAATTAACGATGCAACATACAAATATTTGGTATTAAGCCTAGACTGCTGAACGCAGAATATTCATTTCGGACGAATAAAGGAAGAAGCGTCTGCCGAAGACAAAATATAGTTCGTTTACATCTGTCTTTCTCCCCCCCCCCTGCTTGGGAAGGGTTTATTCGATTAACAAAACAGTAATGAAGATAAACAAATTTGTGAATGGTCCGATTAAAAGATAAATTATTTTGTGAAGGGTCCGTTTTTATGAAAAGATATTTTGTGAAGGGTCCGTTAATGGACCCAAATTTCTTCTAAACAAACGCCTGACTATAATACGGTTGAACTAAGCACTATATTAAGGTTACAGGAAATGATTCAACACCCGTCTAAGTTTCCATCAATAAAACAATAACAATGTTTGAAACGATTAAGTTATTGAATCGGGGATCCCACCTTCAAATTATTATTTTTTTTAACGATATAATAATAGCAATGAAAGATATTTACAAAATTATCTTAAAATAAATTTTTCAATTTCAGTACAGAAAAAGCAAAAATAAATAATGTCGTTTAGGGCATAAAACAGCAAAAAGAAGGGGAAAAAAAAAACTCAATAGAACCCATCGCAACAACTTCAAAAGAAAGAACAAACAGGCTGAAGATAAACAATGCCTCAAATCTGTTAAAATCCTCTGCTTCAGTTTGAAGCTTACGGGCAAAACGTGACAATGATAAAAAGGACTTAGTCAAAATCTCTCGTTTTGAGCAAAATAAGGTAAAGATGTTACGGTCATATCTTTCCGAAATCAAAGAGTATATATATATATATAGCTTTAGTGGGATGAAAATCTTATTAAATGCTTGTTGCTCTCATTTTATTTCAGGTTCTGTTAACTAATTTCTCTTTATCACTTGTAAAGAATGTCATAAATGGTTAGGGAAGAGAAGAAAAAAAATATTTATATAATGCCAACAAATAAATGTTTACGGAACTACTCCGTGAAGAGGTTCCAATCTAAATAAACTTTACTGAACATCAACTTGTAAAAAAAAAACATGTATTAGCCTGGGGGATAATGGAGTTCTCGGCTCCACAATTTCGAGACAAAATGTATGATGTTGGCATCATTGTCAACATTATGCACCGGTCGCTTTTGATACCTATCAACCTGATACCTATAGATCTGAAATTGGGGGTGCAACTAGCTGTTACCTGGGAAAAAAACTGGCTCTACACAATACCTCAGTACCTTGATCAAAATCGCGGCTTAGTTAAACTTTTAAACGAACATAATTTTTTTACATTTACTGCTGTCATCAGAACTACACTAGTCTGTTGTTATAAAGACTATTGTTCGTTACTACTGCTGTCATCAAAACTACACTATTCGCTAGTCATCAAGACTATTGCTCGTTACTACTGTTGTCATCGAAACTACACTTTTCGTTTGTCATTAAGACTATTGTTCGTTACTACAGCTGTCATCAAAACTATACTATTAGTTTGTCATCAAGACTACTGTTCGTTACTACTACTGTTCGTCAAGACTACAGTTCGTTTTGTTATAAGGACTATTGTTCGTTACTACTGCTGTCATCAAAACTACACTATTCGCTTGTTATCAAGACTATTGCTCGTTACTACTGCTGACATCAAAACTACACTATTCGCTTGTCATCAAGACTACTGCTGTCATCAAAACTACACTTTTCGTTTGTCATCAATACTATTGTTCCCAACTACTCTCTACCAACAAAACTACAGTTTGTTACAACAAATGTCATTAAGACTACCGTTCGTAAATAATACTGTAAGGGATTGTTCTTGTCATCATGGTTACGTCAAAGTTACCCAGTACTGTTGCCATCGAGACTAACAGTCACCAGCAACGCTGTTAACAAAACTAACGGTCGTATTTGCTGTAGTAGGCAATATTAAAATTTTAATATAAAATATTAAATGACTCACTTTTATTAAGCACTGTAACAATATCCTGGAGAATTCTAGATTCAAGATATTAGGACTATCATCTTCCTAAAAAAGAAATTAGGAAATTAAGATCAAAAAATTAAATAAACAAACAATCATTAATCTGTCTAAATGTAACGCAATTTAAAATTTGTTTGAGAAAATGGTTACAAATATTTAATGATCATACTTTTGAGATTGTTTAATAATTAAAAGGTAAAAATGATATTTATAAACAAATGATTTAAAGGACTTTCTTTAATAGTCTAATTGCAACAGAATATAATTATAACAGAAGAGGAAAATTGAATATTTCTAAAGCAATGGGCTAGATTTTGGTCCAAAAACCATAATCCGGTGCAACATTGAACATACAAAGCAAAACTACATTTTTAAAACCCAAATACAATTTTCGACAACTACTCTTCCAACCATAACGTATGACGAAATCCTACAGGAATTAATAAAGTTTAATTTCAAACAAATAAAATTATCACAAAACTTGCAGATTCTATGTTTTTGAAGTGTTTGCTGGATTTTGGACTCAAAACCGTAATCCGGTGCAACATTGAACATACAAAGCAAAACTACATTTTTAAAACCCAAATACTTCCTTATCCCGAAAAAATATTACGTACTAATGATAACAATACGAAAATCTTTTAATTTTCGACATTCTGTGAAGAAAACTACTCTTCCAACCATAACTTATGACGAAATCCTACAGGAATTAATAAAGTTTAATTCCAAACAAATAAAATTATCACAAAACTTGCAAATTCTATGTCTTTGAACCATAATCTGATGCAACATTCGACGTATGTGACACTGCAAAGCAAACATAAATTTTATCACACAAATACTTCAAGAAAAAGGGGGCAAAAAACCTATGTAGGAGTGATAGGCCCCCGAAATTTTTTTACTTTTCAACACTCTATGATGATAACTTCCGTTGGTAAGGAAATAAAAAAAAACAGCAGTTGCCAAAAACCGAAAGGAAATTTCCGTTCAATTTCCTTTCTAATCTAGTTGGATGTCTAAGTGGTTTGTAATGGCCGACATTTAAGAGGAAAACGGGTTGGTAAAAACACGGTGATAACCTAAGAGTTACCTCACACCTCCCCCCCTCCAAAGTCAAGAAGATAAAAGATGTGAGGGAACAAAAATTTTTTTTTTATTCTTTTTCTACCTGGAAAGCAAGGGCAAGATTTGATTTTGTATTGAAGAGAACAAAAACGAAGTTTCAGTAGTTTTTAGATTACGGCTTCCGCTATTATGTTCTAAATTACTGAGATAGGAACAATTTTTTTTTTCTTGTTCAATCGCGATGAAAAGAAGTTAATTACTGCAGTCTTTTCATCTCTGAAATTACATATAAAAATACGTGTGTGAGGAGAGGATTAGTTGGTGTTGTTTTAAACCGGTTAATTTTGCGGCACATTTTAGACCGAAATTCAATTAATTGAGGGGGAAAAAAATTCCATTGTTATAATGCTTTTTATACAAAGGATCGTTAATGTTATATCGCTAGAATTAGATGAGTTTATTTAATTATTTAAAGTTACAGCAATGCAGAATGTTAATAGAAAGAGCTTATAACGCTTCATAATATAGTACTTAAATGCTGAAATATGGAGCTCAAGCGAAAATTTTAAAAATTGAACGAGAACATTTGGAGAAAAAATATTCCCCTTTTACCCTGAACAATAAACATGCAGAAAAGTAGCATCCGTTAATAAAAATATGAGAATTAAATCAGTGGGCGAAAAAAATCTTTAAAAGATGAAAAAAATAAATGCCATACGAATAAACATCAGTAAAAATCTTATCCTTCCTACCAATTATATGGTTGTATTACATACAAGATTAAAATGCATTCATATATTAAAAGATCTAGAAATATAACTCTAAGTTTAAATAATTCCTAAATTTTAAAAAAAAATTTAAAAAAGTTTCTCATTAAAACACAGGGGAAAAAACGACAAAACTCTTAGTTCTAAAAATAAATCCAAAATCGATACTTTTCGGTTAACTGGCTGCAAGTAAAAAGTCGGTAAAAAAATACAGACCTCCAATAACTTTTTTTTTTATTAAATAGATATAATTTTTTTTTAATGTGCATGAAAATTATATAAATTAAATAAAGAAAAATAAAAAAATAAAATAATTTGAGATTTAAAATGAATGAAAATGAATTTTTAAAAAAAACTAAAACTATTTTTAAATTTCCTTGCACCTGGTTCACAGAAAAGGATCCAAAAAAATCCTCATTAAGTAGCAATTGTAGCTAAAAAATTGCTGAAATACTACAGTAAATAATTGTTTGATAAATGCTTTTACTTAACCTAAAATTGTTATAACAACAAATGTGTACTTTTAATAAGTTGAGAGGGATCAGGATTAGATCCAAAATTCTGGATTCAAAGAAAAAAAAAAACACTAAATCCCCCCCTCCAAATAAACACTTTATAGTAACACTTTATAAAAGTATATAAAATTTTTTAAATCAAACAGTAAAGAGACGTTATGTTTTAATACGGCAGTGAAATCAAAGTGTTTGTATGAAACAATGAATTACAAACAAAAGGTTTCTTTTTTTCTCCCGTCCCCCTTTTGCAATCTTATTTTCTTATGGTTCATACGCAGGCATTATTGTAAAAAAGATAAAAAGTTAAATTTAGGTAACAACAAACAATGATTGCATAAGATTTAATTTCAATACTCAATCGGGTACTTGCACTTCAAGAAGAAGACCACGGATACCCACCCGTGTGACTATGACGTTAGCGCCAGCTGATCGTTTATAAACAAAATGGCGTGTTAAAGTTGAACTAGGTTTCCTCACATAAGTTAGAATGTTAATTAACGTGAAGTTTATTAAATACAGCGCCGTATCGCACATCGAAAGTGCTGAAATATAATTTTTTTTTCCTCGTCTACTTATTTTACTTATCTTAGATTTATTATTTCTGTATTTTATTGTAGCCGTGATATATTTTAGTTTCGTGTATCTGGCAACTTCGATGCATAATTTGTCTGCTTACGTTCTAAATTTTATGTCCCGTAAGAGTGCCATAACTTTGAAAAGTTTCGAAACCTCATGGACAAGAAAACAAATCAGGGGTGGGTTTAGAAGAAATTTGAGTCCGTTAACGGACCCTTCACAAATATTTGTTTATCTTCATTATTGTTTTGCTAATTGAATAAATCCTTCCCAGGAAGAAGGGGGGAAGAAAGACAAATGCAAACGAACTAAGTTTTGTCTTCGGCAGCAGAAGCTCCTTCCTTTATTCGTCCAAAATGAGTATTCTGCGTTCAACAGTATAGGCTAAATAACAAAAATATTTGTACGTTGCATCTCGAAAATAGTAGCAGCAATTGCTGTTTATTTTTTAAAATTTAGCTTTTTTAATTATAATTTTACAGTGTTGAGCATAATCTTGTATGTCTTTACAATTTAAAAACTCCTTGAAAAAGTTTTTTTGCAATAACGAACCCTATTTGCACAAATTCACAAAAGCGAACCCTGGTTGAAAGAATGTGACTTAACGTTTATTTTATATTCACAAATTACGAGTCATTTTTTCACAATTTTGTAAAAACGGATCTTTCGAATGTGATTGATCATAATAAAACTACACCCAACACCAAAAAGAAACTTAATGCAATTTCTTTTTTTAAAAAAAAGTTCATTTAAATTGATTTTAACTCAAGAGTGAAAAAAAAAAACTATAGCTAGAAAAAAAAAAGTTACTGAAGAATATAGCTCTATTATTGTCCTTTATCTAGAAAATACATTTTTTCTAACTTCTGCTAGATAGACAAATAATTAATCTTAGAATTTGAAAAGAAAAAAAAAACTAAGCGTAAATGAATCAATTCCCATTCAATAAAATATATTTAAATAATATCATTTAATATAGTTACTTTGATGTTAAAAAGTTTTCCATTTCTTAATGAACCAATCAATTTAGGATTTTTTCCCATTCCAGTTTTTTTCTTTTCCTTTTTTTTTATTTCTTAATCGATAACACACCACACATCGTCGCCTTCCAAATACCAAGTTTCAGAAACTGTCGGCTTCCTTTGAACTCTAATGAGTGCAGTAGTTTGCCTCATCGGTTTCTTTTTCCCCTTTTTTTTCCCTTCCAAGAAAAAAAAAAGGGAAGAAAAAAAAAACATTTTTTCCCCATCCCTTTCCCCCACCGTCTTTTAATCCGTAATTAACCGCCCTTGTTGTCCCTTTGGAATAAAAAGGTTCTTTTTGAAGTCCTTAATTAAGGCATTATACCACTGTCCAGGTAGACCTCATTGTATAGTTGCATCCATAAAATTGAGGCAGTCATTTAAAATAATTAGGTACCGGGTTTTAATAAGGAATCAATGAGCTAAGAGAGAGAGAGTAAAATAAAATTAAAGCTGAGAGGAGAAAAGAAAAGAAAGGAGAAAAAATTACAAATTAAAAGGATGGAGAAGCTTTAGGGAGGGAGGTCGGAGAAGAGGGGTTATGAAATTAAACGAATCTCAAGCATCATTTTTATATCTTTTTTTTATTCATTTTTTTTTTTAAATAAATGAGAAAGTAATTCGTCGTGGAGTTAAGTGGTTCACTTTTTTATTTATTTTTTTTCCTACTATCTTTTTCTTAAGTTTTTTTTTTTTAATTCTTTGTGACCCGGAGTTTCAGTTGTGGCAAATGTGGGATTTTTTTTTTTATTTCTAGTTAATTTTTATTGTATAATTGTTTCTTTTTTTCATGGTTGTCTAAGTTGGAGAATTTTTTTATCACTTTTTTTTTTATACTTCTTGCAGACTGGGGGTATAAAAAAAGAGGAGGATTATTTATTTGATGCTGATTGTCGGAACAATTGTAACTTAAGTCTAATTATCAGGTGGTCGCGCTGTTGAACGAAAAGACGGAACTGCAGTTAATTGTTCAGAGATTTGCTCTTTGATGTCATCATGCAGTGTAACTTTGTTTCAAAATTAGTCTTTTATTTCAAGTTAACTTTTTTTTTTTTTAACTTACTAGGATATCTTTTTTTTTTTTCTCTTTTTATAATATAAGTTTCAAGTTTCTCATTTAAATCGAGTAAGCTAATAGAAAAACTAATTTAAGGGAATACTTGTGTCTTGCATTCATTAAAACCCTAATGTTTTACTTTTAAGTTTAATTAACTTTTTTTATATTTTGTGATAGCAATTCTATTCCAGTGAAATTAGGTTTTATACTTTTTTTCTACTTAAAACTTTTTTTTACAAAAATTAGGTTAATATAGACAGGGGACATCATTAAAAAGTTGTAGATAAAATATATGATGTAGTTTAAAAGTTATGAATAGATCAGATATCTATAATGTTTAGATGCATATTTTATAGATGTATATGATCGGCTTTTTGTTTGCATAAAATTTTGAATTTATGCATCATAAAAATTCAGAATATATAAGCTTGTCTTCTAAATTTTTAGGGATTTATATACAGCACAGATATCACTAACATCTAATTATTAGGGAAAAGGAACAAAGAAAGGGACAAACTTTTTAACGTCATTAAAAAAAAAAATGTGGAATGTTTCACCGTCGTAGTTAAAATGAAGCGAAACAGAATCGTTTGTGGTTTGTCATTGTTTTATAATTAGCCTATTATATATAATTACTGCAAAAATGTATTAAAAAGAAAGACTCAAACTTTATTTAAAAATGCGGAATGTTACACATTGTAAAAGTGGAACGCTAATAGAATTGATTATACAATAAGTGTAAAATGAATTTAATTTAAAAAATAGTTTCAACAGTCAGTTACACTGCGAATTGTCATAAACAATATTTGCTAATCCATCAAATCTGTTTAACAAAACACTTCATATTACATAGTTATTCAATTCCTTGATATTGTAATTATTTATTTCACTTTACTTTGATCGAAACGAAACAGTGATTATATAGATCAGATATCCATAAATTCTAACAACCATAAATAGGCAAGTAAAAAAAATTATCAACGTACATTGGCAGATGTACCGGTACCACCTACTTACAAAAACAAAAGTACAAAACGTATTAGTGAGATTAATTATTTAGGCTTATTCAATTTTCTTTTGAAACTCAATTACAGTTTATTGTCGTTTAAAGTTATGTAACTAAAAGGATGTAAGTTAGCAACAGTCTGTGTATTTTTGAAACTCGATAGCACATGAGTTTTATTACTGAAAAGTAAACAACTGTTTGCTAGTCATTTAAATTCCCATTTGTAGAATAAAAGTAATCTATAACAACTGTTAAAACAAATGATTATCATATCGTTTATCACGGAGAATAAATCATATAATGCCAATCTTAATGAAGCAGGATCCAAAATTGGGCAAAACAGACTTAACGCTACATAACAGATATATGATCAGGTGCAATAAAATTTGTGATATCAGCAAATATTTAAAAGAGCCCGAAAAATACAAACTCTTAATAACACATTTACAGCACATAAATAAATATTTGTGGCAATGCAAAAGTGATTCATATTTTAGAAGTAAGACCAAATATTTTTGGTCTTATAGATTAGTGTTCGAATTGTTTGCAATATATTGTTAGAAAGGATTTTAGTTTGTTCGACGAATAAAAGAACTTAATTTTGAACGTTTGTTTAACGAATAAGTACACTTTATTCATTTTTTAAACCGAATCACAGATAAAAAAATACT
This sequence comes from Parasteatoda tepidariorum, assembly GCF_982258835.1. Lineage (NCBI taxonomy): Eukaryota > Metazoa > Arthropoda > Arachnida > Araneae > Theridiidae > Parasteatoda > Parasteatoda tepidariorum. Next base: position 40,136,657 of record NC_141764.1, read on the forward strand.
TTATTTACAACCAATAGAGTCGATAAGCGACAATTCTTACATATTAATATTTTGATCAAATCAATAATCTGATTTTGATCAAAACCAGATTTATTTTTTTTTCGTATAAACAAAATTGTTATAAATTTTAAATACTTCTCTGTCAAAAGGTGACAAAAAAACCACCAGTAAAATTTTAATTGGCTTTATCTTCTACAGGGTGCATAGCCAAATCTTTCAACAAAAAACAAGCACCTTTTAAGTACATTTTAAGCACTCAAAAAATATTTTTAAGCACTATATACATCAACAATATGCAAAATAATTTTCAAAGACTTTACATGATCATGATAAAATAACCAGTTTCTAACAAGTATTTTCTCATTTCTTATTCCTTCAATTTAAATTAACACTGCAGCTATGTATTTCATTAAATTGCTAAGATATAATAAACAAAGAAAAAAGGTGACATAGTGATTCACTTTTACCCTATAATAATAAAGATATTTGGCACTTTCACGTAACCTCATATGCTTAATGTAGAAGAGGAATTAAGTTCTCTACAGAGCTTACGTCCGCTATATGTGGAGAGGTATGAGCAAAGCTTACGTTAACTTTTTAAAAAAATTTATAAATTTCAAAATAAATAAATAAAAATGAAACAATAATTACAACTGAAAAAATCTAATTTAAAATAAAAGTTAAAAATCGGAAAAAAAATTTATAAAAAATATTTTAAGGATTTTCAATATTTTTTTTAAATGAATTAAAATCCAAATTTTCAATGCAAATATAAATCCCAAAATTCTTAAAAATAGATTACTACTGTAAAGCTACAAATTAAAGCAAAAAAGAAAAAAAAAAGAAACAAGGCGCTGATTTGTATACATTAATGTATGAAAATAATAGTAATATACTATTATTTTCCTACACTAATACATAAACAATTGCGGTCAAAGAAATAAAAATCTGAAATCACTTTGCCGACTCTTTTTTTTATGTAATAAAAATACCTACATCTAGGAAATAATAGAGTAGGAATAAAATAAACATTTCCTAAAAGAGTGGAAAACTTCTCGAGCACTTCTAAAAACGCGTTCCTTTTTGAAAAAAGCCAAATTTTTATTCATAGTGCGCCAATCCAGAAATCTCAGCAGACTATCTCTAAAAGATTGAGAGCCAAGGTTCGTCCCACAAGTTTTAAGAAAATATGTATCGTTTGGTCTGCTCAAGACAAAAGATTCGATTTTGTGTTCGAACAGAAACCACTAGTCTTTCAAACAGCCATTTCTACGTATGATACACAGATATATTCATATAAAAAAGCATTCACCTAAAAGCAATGGCAAGGGGAAGGTGAATTACTTTTATAAATCACAAAACTCGCAGAAGTGAAGATAAATACTCGAAGAACTGAAGAAAAAAAAAAAAAAATTGAAGAAAAAGTTTTCCGTATCGTCTCACAAAAGGTAGAACTAGTCTGAGTACTTCAGAACACCTTCGAAAAAATATCATTTACAGAGGATGGGAGGATATTGTGGAATGGAATATATAAAAAAACAAATTCGAGACTCTTAGCGGGGGAGGAAAAGTTATTCCATTATTTTACCCTTTTCCATCAAATGGTGATGAGAAAGCATTGAAAAGAAGAAATGGCGGGAGATCTTGAAAGAGGTAAAGAAAAAAAGTTGGAAAGTCAACATCGGAATGAAATAGGTCTATAAACTAGATTAAACACCACATCGCATTAAATGGACTTCCCCGTTTGGAAGTTATTCCAAAATTTGGCGGAAAAAATGGTGAAAAAAGGAAACTGTTGCTAGGTTACGTAAAATAAAAAAAAAGTGAAATTCGCCGAGTAGTTATAAAATTTTATCATTTTGTAACTAAAATGAAAAATCTAAAGAAGAAAATAACTAAATTTCCCATCGACATACTTTATTTTCTGTAAAGCAAAATGGCAATCAGTTTAATTTTTAAATTCATCGCAGGCTTAACTTTATTTTGTTATAAAACACAAGGGTTTTTTTGCAATTTCATTTCTTTGATAAATAATAGTAATAATAATAGAATTTTTGCTTCTTGCAAAATAATAATATTTCAATTAAAGAGAGTTAAAAATAAAATTATATTAGATATGAAGATCTTAAGGCACCTGGCAATATAGTAAATAAGCCACTATTTTCCAAAGACTGTTTCTTGATGTTTTCGGAAAGTTTACAAGGTTTCTGAATTTCCAATAAATGTTTAACATTTTATTTCTTAACAGGAAAATCGCAGTGTTTTTCACAAGAGGCGCTCTTCTACACAATTTGAAAAATCTGGCTTATTACCTTGCCTATTTATACATTTAATTCATTTAATGAATATTTTTATAGTTATGAAATTAGTATCTTCTGACAAAAAATTTAACTTCAATCAGTAAAAAAATAAAGTTTTTTCATTAACATAGCTACGTCCTTCATTAACATTTAAATCGATTTAAAGAAACTCGTTTTGAAAACTTAAGTAACAGCAACAGCTTTTGTATGAAACCTAATTTCTGCATTAAAAAAATGTAAATAACACAATACTAGCTGAACATGACATGTTTAAATCTAAAAATTTTAAGCTTTTCCAGTATGACATATAGCATCTTCTTTGATTAAGCTTTCCGTTTTGAATTTTTTCCCTAATTTCAACTAAGCTCTTAAATTTTCAATTTTTCGCATGATTTTAAACCAGCTCTTCAATTTTTAAATCTTTGCCAAATTTCAGCTCGACTCTTCCATTTTTAAATTTTAGCATAATATCAATTCAGCTCTTAGTTTTCAAGCTTTCGCTTAATTTCAACTCAGTTCTTCCATTTTTAAATTTTAGCGTAATATCAATTCAGCTCTTAGTTTTCAAGCTTTCGCCTAATTTCAACTCAGCTCTTCCATTTTTAAATTTTAGCGTTAAATCAATTCAGCTCTTAGTTTTCAAGCTTTCGTCTAATTTCAACTCAGCTCTTCCATTTTTAAATTTTAGCGCTAAATCAATTCAGCTTAGTTTTCAAGCTTATGCCTAGTTTCAACCAAGTTCAGCTCTTCAATTTTTGAATATTTACCTAATTTAAACTTACTCAGTTCTTAAATTTTTAAACAATTGACTAATCTTAATTAAATTCTTCAATTTGTAAATTTTTTCTATAATTTGAACTAAGCACATTGAAATAGGAATAAGGCTGAATAATTTGATATTTTTAAATGCTAATTGTATCCAAACAGTGATTTATTTCCAATCATTGGCAGATATAAAAAAGCATCTAATCTAAATAATACATCTAATCTAAAATATGATAAATATAACAAAACAAAATCAAGTAATTCAATTTACGATATACGACATACTTATAAGAAATAGTTCAAAACAATCTCAATCCATTTTATACCCCATTTAAATTCTTTTTTCCCCTCAATTCTCACTACCAAATAAAACAAACACAATACTTTTTGTCGCAACATCAAGCGGTATTTATTAAAACATTTTCCATTACCACGCACTACTCTACTCTTACTTTAAAAACGACGCTATGGAAAGAGGGAATAGAAAGTTGATGAATTCGAACATATCAAATTCAAACGAAGGTGAGTGCTTCTTCTCAAAGAAAACGATGCCGACACTAAGATGAAAAATAAATGGATTTATATAACTCAGCATTCTCAAGGAAATCTATCGCTAATGCATTCATTTCTCCCATAAAAGCGATACAGCTTTTAAAAATCTCAATCTCCCTTCGCATATTTTCTCTAACATTTTAACTACAATAAATAAAAACCCAGAGAGGCACTTTCTCCACATTTGGCTAAATCTGAAAGCGCTTTTAAACCAACAATAGAGCACTGGCGCGATAGATCTCAGTGTGTGGTAACCTTGACGAAGGGTTGTAACAACGTGAGGGAAAGGTTTTATCCGAACGTAAGTAATGTTTCAAAATTTCCATCAAGCCAATGGAATCGGAAAATGGGGTGTAGGTGAAATGGAATTGGAGGGAGGGACGGTGTTTGCAGGGGGAAAAGGTGAGTAGAATGAGAAGGTGTTAAGTGAAATAGAAAAATACTTTTTGAAGGATGATACAGCGAGCCACTCTTGTTGATATCGGAACACCCCTTATATTATGTAAAACTGATGGAATAAATGCACGATATTTTGCAATATCGAGTATATGTTCCAGCCGTACATTTTGTTCTACCAACGCGAAGTACGACTTTTTGAATGGGAATAGGAGTGGGAGAGAGGGTAAGTCATATCGCCGTTTTTCGCAGACGATATTGGAAGACTTTGTTTCGAAGTGGAAGAGGAATGACTACAGGAAGAATTTGAAGAAGACTAAATCTTTTAATACAAACGCAATCATAACTTCCAATTTTTTTTATTTTTCTAATGATGTTTTTATAAAAAAAAAAGCAATGAAAAATTATGTATGAAGTAAGAGCTCTTCTTAAAATATTTTAGTAACTGTTAGATGCTCAGATGAAACGTTCTAACATCAGATCTCAGATGAAACATTCTAACGTTCATTAAACTTTTGATAATTACGAATGTTCTGTTTGAGCCGAGGTGGCTCTAGAGATAGTAGTTGCTTAGTTTGGGTCCCAATAGTTGGGGTCCCAATGATGGTCTTTGGCATCAGATCGGCGGTCGTAGGCAATTGAAAAAATGCATCCGGGCTTGCATCAACCACAGTGCTGACGTAAAATATCCTCAGTGGTAGACGGGTCATGGTTTAGAATTCCCACGAAATCAGATTAACTCTGGAAGGTTTTTGTGGTTTTCTCTCCATATAACGCCAATGTGGGTTAATTTCATCAAAATGTTCTCCCCGAAGGGTAATTTATCCAGATGTTTGATCCAGGAGTTCTCCTTTCTGCCGAGTTAGGTTCAAAATTACAAGGCTACGGAAACAAACTTAGATATTCGAGCTTTTTAAAAATATTTTAAGAAAATAAAATGTTCTGCAAATATCACAAAAAATAAAGGAACATCTCATAATTTTATTTTTAAAAAATAAAATAAAAATTTAAAAAAATACGAATAATTGTTTGCAAATTACGTTCGCAAGAAACGGGACTTTAGTTAGTTCAATATCAAATTATGAATAAATGCCTACATATTGAAACAAAAATTATCATCCGCATATCACGGCTTGTTTTGAATGGATTATTTTGCATGTAAAATAAGTCCTGCTCCCCAAACATGTTGTTCTGCGCAGTACGTTACAGTTTAGAGCACTTTCTGCTTTAGGGTTTAGATGTTATTGCTTTAGGGTTTAGATGTTATTGCTTTAGGGTTTAGATGTTATTGCTTTAGGGTTTAGATGTTATTGCTTTAGGGTTTAGATGTTATTGCTTTAGGGTTTAGATGTTATTGCTTTAGGGTTTAGATGTTATTGCTTTAGGGTTTAGATGTTATTGCTTTAGGGTTTAGATGTTATTGCTTTAGGGTTTAGATGTTATTGCTTTAGAGTTTAGATGTTATTGCTTTAGAGTTTAGATGTTATTGCTTTAGGGTTTAGATGTTATTGCTTTAGGGTTTAGATGTTATTGCTTTAGGGTTTAGATGTTACAACTCCTATTTTCTCTTCTTTAAAATAGAATAACATACAGCAGATAGAAAATGGATTTAACATTTAATTTTTATAAACATTCAAAAATACATATTATATAAATTATAAAAAATAAGAACGCGCGTTTACATCTTCAAAACTATTACATATTTTCCAACAAAAAATTATTAATATTACAGTAATTTCCAAACAAACAAAAGCGGCTAATAAATAAACTATTTACCACTGGTCATTTTTCTCGAAAAGTCTTGTTTTGGCTCTCGCCAATCTTATAATAATAATCGCTAATAATATTAAGATTTGACTGCATATTGCATAATATTCTGTTAAAATCAATGATAAAATTGATTGTTGCAACTGGCATGCAAGATGAAAAATACAAATAAAATTTAGGCAGAATTTTTAACCTACACTTCTATTAGTTTTTGCCATTCATGACATTGTGAACAGGCTAGAGAAATGTCCTGGTAATAAAAAGATTTTGAGTTCGAATTCAGTTTGTTTTAATGAATTCAAACAAAAGCTACAACAGCTCTGAAAAATAAACTGCGAGAAAAAGAATTAAAAAAAAATGTTTCAGCACAAATTCAGCCTTCTGCCTATTAGCTTCAATATGGAAATTTCCTTATTCCTTCAGCAAACATAATAAAAGAAATAAGAAAAAATACATATTAAAGTCTAAGTTATAATCGGAATCTGGCAATAAACAACAAAAATAAATACATCCAACCACACTTCCCCCATCCCCTGCGCAACAATTAAAATAAATCTCTTCTGGGGAAAGAGATTTCCCAGGATGCTTCAGACACAATGTTCTTTAAATTGAACTGATATTGAGGTCAACCTGCAGAAAATTGCCCTTTTATGTTCCTCTGACTGCCCCACTCCAGTAAGAAAACCCCTAACTCGGCTCACAACTGGAGGGTAACAAAAATCAATAACAGTTTTAACAGTACTACAATAGCCTGACCCCAACTTTTACCACAGACAATATATCCGTTTCAGTTTAACAGTAAAAAGAATACTAGTGTAAACGATTTTTTTTTCTTTCTAATAATAGTAACAGGTTGAAGATCTTTCCCATAAAAAAGGTTGGACAAGATAATTTTATCCACATATAAAGAAAAAAAAAATCAAGATTGTAAAATTACATTTGGAATACCCATATAGAAGATCCATTGATTTGAAGGATATGAAACTGAAATGGGTTGCTATAATCGCTGGCTATAATTTCATGATTAATAAGAATATTTCACACAAATTAATTTTACCGAAGGATTTAACTTGATAGAGAATTATCAAGTTTTAATAAAGAATAATTAAATTTGATAACACTTTTATAATACTGATGTTTTGAATCCAGTTTACTTTAACATCAATTTTATGAAGCAGCCTCCTTAAATTATGAGAATAGTTTGAGAAATAAAAATTTTGCTTTTAATATTCTAGCTTATTCATACTACTACTTTGCGTTATTTTACGCAAGATATTACATATATAATACACATAAATTCTCATAAACATAAAATCTCTTTAAATTATTCTCAATTTTTAAAATCGAGAATTTCTCCTTAATATTTTGATTGATTGAGTACCGTAAAAATAACACTTTTTTTTCCCTTACTATCAGGCCAAACAAGACAAGGTACTTAAAACAAAGAACCAAAAACAAAAAATTACTTCTTTATAAACGAGTTTAACTTTTCAAACTGGAACCAGATTCAATAGTAAATAGTATTTTGAACGTATACGAATTACTAATAGTCATGTCTCTTAACTACAGATAACGAGGCTTTCCAAATGCTTCTTTCAATTAAGACTTTTGATTATTACTGGTTTTAAAAAATATTACGTTTTCCTTCAAATATTAAATAGTACGGATATATACATATATATGTCTTCACGGCATTGCTGAAAATCCGTGCAATACTATTTTAACCACCCAATAAAATAGATAAAAGTCTTAAATGAAATTTATGTGAAAAGTTTCGAATATTTAAGCAATTAAAGCTTATCCAAAAGGAGAAGAAAAAACAAAAAATATTGTCAAGAAGCTCAAAATAAAAACATTATACCTTATTATTTTTATCATTTAATGCAAATAGCATTGTTTCTCCGAAGTACACCATAAGTATTTCTCAATGAAAAATTAAAGGAGCAATTTCAACTAAAAGTAACCAATAAACTCAAAGGCTTAATTGAGCCGAAGATCCGAAAAGAACGTTCCAAAACTCATAAAACCTTACAACCAATACCCACAAAAATTGGTTCACGGGGCCCACTTCCAGTGACATTAGAGCAGAAGCCCTTGATACACGTTCACTAATTTATTATGCTCCTTTCTCGTAGGCTGGGGGTTTTTGGCGTGATTAAAAAAAGGTTCTTTTCGCATTCAATCACCAAACGCACTAGTCGCTAGATGGCGCTAGAGTCGGTTGCCATGGGTAACGCCAGTCGCCGATTCCGATTAGCAATAAAGGGACGCTCCATTTTGTAAATTAAATTATAATCGATAAACGGACTTAATCTGATGGCCCTTGCTTTATGGATGAGTTGGGGGAAAGCATTCGACATTTGTTTTTATCCTTCAGAATTCTCTTTAAAAAAATTTTCAAAGACGACAGGTTTTTCAAAAGACAGCTTAAATTTTTCATTTCAAATGACGTATTTTATATTGAGTGTTTTCTATAAAACGGCACAAGCTAATGGACAGAAGCCGCAAAAATGTTCGAAGATTTTTAAGGCAGCTCTGTTTTAATCTCGATATTGTTACTTGGTATCTGGCATCTTGATGTGGAAAATGTGTTCTATCGTCTGCTTTTGCCGCAGTTTCGGAAATAAATTGCCCCGTTAATGGAAAATGGGGAAATTCAGTTAACTGGCAAGCCTTTTGTTCCATACGCGTTTGCGGCGATAATCGGCTTCGTTCTCGTCGGCGCGCCAGTTTCCTTTTCAGGATAAAACGCTTTCAATTCAATACTTGGAGAACAAACTAGCCATTTGTTGTTGGCGCTTAGTTGATGAGAAGCGAGGTTTATTTTTGAAGTTAACAATGCAATAAGAACGAAAATAACAAGACATTTAATTGCAATGCGAAAATAATATCTTCAATTGAAATCTAAGAATGTTTGTTCTTATGCCATAAAACATTGAATGAAATGTGAATAATTAAAGCAAATGTAAACAAAACATGAAACACCAATGTAGCTTCGTTAAGTGCTGTATAAAAACTGAGAACAAAAAAGAGCACCTCAATTTTTTTTTCTCCCATATTTTGCAGAACTTTGAAGTTAGATGTGAGCAAGATTGAATACTTAACAAATGAAAACAGTTAAAAAATAACACTGAAATTCTTGAGATATTCAACAATACTAAATTCTATAGAAATTATAATGGGAAACCATTTTTAAAAATTTAAAATGCATCCAATTACATTAACACAACGTAATTTTTAAGTAACAAACACGGAACATAACTTACTTTTCGATTGATTACGATTTAAGCTGCTTTAAATACAAATACTATAGGAAAAACACAATCATGATAAATAATTACAATTTACTAACTAATCTTACACCAGTACTCCGTCATAAGAAATAAATCTCTATGAGCAGGGGTCTATCCAGGCCAAATTTACTACCGTTTAGAGGTAAATTCAACTTTAGGAAAAACGGTAGTTTCACAAGATACTTTTCGATAAAATTATATTTCTGTATCCCTTAAGAAACGATAAATCCATATTTTTGTGTTGATTTTTTATTATAATTTTTAATTTTTCACAAATTATGTCTACATTTTCACAAAATAGGCACCCCTCAGAACAACCTAGACAGACCCCTGATGAGGTAATTACAATTAAAGGCTTAAGTGGAATTGATTCCTAAATAAGGTTATGCTTGAAAATAAATTTTAAGAACTCTTGTAAAAGGCACATTTTTAATAAGCGTTAAATAAGATTCTATTTACCCCCCCCCCCCCAAAAATACATCAGCAATTCAAAATTTTTAACCCCTAAAACCTTGTTTTTTTTGGGGGTTTTTTGCAGTTTTTCATCGTAATCCAAATCCTCCAATTAACACATTGTTACAAAATTAGGAGCGCGTTGAACTATAATATTGTTCAGTACATATAAAGCTGATCAAATTGGTGCCATAACGCGCTAAGTTGAAGTGTGTATATTAAAGTATTTCCTAAATATAATTTCACAACACTATGGTTCACCTTGAACCAGAATTTGATTCTACAACACTATGGTTCTCCAAGACACTATAGTTCTACTTTAATGAACAACTGATTTCACGATAGTATGATTCAACTTTAACCAACATCTAATTTCAAGATACTATTGTCCAACTTGAACCAAAACGATTGATGCCAACAAATGTGCAACGCATTTTATTTCAATCGATCAATTTATAGATTTTTCCTTATCTATCTCTCTATCTCTTTTTTGTGCGTGTGTGTGAGAGAGAGAGAGAAAGTACGCAATCATTGAAAACCTACTTCACAATTACTAACTTCTAATATTTTTGTCTTTGTTAAAACTAATTCATTATACTACTAACTTTCAAATAATAGTTAATATTAACAATAATGACGATGAGATGTAGTAATGTAGTAAAAATATTACCACCGGCCGTACCATTAGTTATTAATCCCGAATAAATTAATACTCAGAATTTAGTATTAAATTCCAAACTAGATTTCATAACTAAATTCACCTAGTGAAAGATTACGAACTATGATTAAGAAAGTTAAATTTAGCTTTCCACGAAAGAAAGAAGAAATAGACCGGCCATTACTAATGAACACACTTGCAGTTTCTCTGAAAGCTCAGAGCCTCTCTGTTTCACAAATCCTAAAGGATGTTTAATTGCTTAAAAGCAGAGGAGAAAAGTATTCCATTAACAAATCGCGACGGTAAAAGGGTTGATGGAAAAATTCCATCACTCTTCATTTAATGCTCCATCAATCGTTCCAATAGCATTAGAGTAGGTGGCAGCCTCCTTGCGTGAAATACCGCCATTCACTTTATTTTCCAATTGATAATGCATTTATAGTATAGGAGAAAACGTCAAACATTCCGACTTCGTCAGATTACGGTATTATTATTTACAATGCGAAAGTACGTCGGACGTTTTCCACATAATTAGAGGCTTAAGTAATAATGAATTAGCATTATAGTTTAACCACAGCAATAGCAATGGTGGAATTTAAATTAAAATGTGCACTTTCTTGCGCGTTTCAGATTTATACTATACTTCAGATTTATACTATATCTACTATACTTCAGATAAAGTATTTCGTTTTGAAAGTAAATAAACCCTCTATAACAGTGGTTTATTTACTTTCAAAGCCTTTTTTGTGGCCCGCGAACTAAAATATATTAGTTGTCATTTTTTGTGGACAAATTTCGTAAAAAATCTATATGGGTTTTAAATACTTTTAAATTTTATATCTTGAAAATTTGATGTCTGTTGCACATTTATTGCTTAATACATTAAAGTTATTGTAGTCAGAAGTTTTTAATATGCAATTAAATAATTTTAAAAATCTACTTCCTATTTTAATTTGTAATTCAATACTTTTGTTTCGAACAACTTGATAAAAACCTGACAGTGATACTTAATGTTCCTTCAAACAAAACAACAACAAAAAAAAAGAGTCCTACATAAAATTTTGATAAAATTGCGGCCCGCCATTTGATTGGTGTTTTTAATTGCGGCCCCCGGCCTCATGTAAGTTGGAAAACCCTACTCTAAAACATTGAAAATACCGTTAAGAAAGTTTTACAAGTTCTATTCAAAATTCGATTTCCTCTAAATTTCCTGAACCAAAAAGGAATGGGCTAAATGTGCAATTTGATAGCATAAAAATTAGATATAGGTATACAGTGTCAAGACCATGGTAAACAAAGGAAAAAAATTAAAACTTGTGATATTCGCAAATATTTTTTCGAATATTACTCAAAATCAAAAGGTACTAGAAATTAAAAAAACATGGTTAAATAGTGTGCCAAGTGACATTCTAATAAAGCAAGGAATTTTTGGAATCTAAGTATGGAACATATTTTCCAGACAAATATTTAAATAGAACCGATTTAAATTATGGAAACACTTAGTAAATTAATTATATTTTAAGAGAGTATGTTCGTAACGTCACTTAAATGTCACTAACTACTACTCAATGCAACAATGAAAAACTTGTAATTTCATAAAATGAGGTTTTCAGACGCTTCTTTAAAATTGAGAATATTTTTAAATCAATGCTAATTATTTAATTTAAACGTTGTTCCAATTCAAACTAAAATGTATATCGATTCAAACTAATCAAATTTAAAATATTGCAAAAAAAAAATTTTTTTTTTGGAAGATTCTTTTAATTATTAACCTTCTTGATCTAAAAACAAAAGAATACTACATAAAGCGTACGTTAATAAACATTATCAATAATGTTAATAACAGTAAGAAACGAAAAAGTAACTTTAGAAATCCTTTCCTAGCCTTGTTCTTGTCAATAGAGTGAAAAATACTTTCAATTTCATTTAATTAGTCTCACGAAAATAAACAAATTAAACAACAAATAACTAGTTCAATTTCAGCATTTTTTTTTCCTTCTCCCCCGAATGGTCCAAATAAAGACATTTTCAATCTAAATGAAAACAGGGGAATAGAAAGTTTTTCTAAAAAAGATTTTTTTTTTTTTAACTTTTCTTTATATTCCTACGTTCTTTCATCCACAATAGTTGGGTCTCGGAACAACAATAGCCGATTGAATCACGTGTCCTCAGGCTGCCGAAGTCTGATTGGCTGTCGACTCCGTGTAATGAAGGCGCGCTTCTCTTGACCTTGGGACACCTGGGCATAGTTCAGCTTCTCCAATTTTGAAAAACTATTTTGTTGCTTTGTTGAAAGTCACAAATAGGTAAAGACTGAATAGCATCAATTCCATCCAAAGGATTTTCTAATGATAACCTACATTTTTCTTACATTATATTTTGCAGTATATGCAATTATTTTATTTAAATCAACAGAAATAAAAAATGACAACGAATTTTCAATTTTAACTATAATATTTAAAAGCATACCATTGTTAAATAACAGTTAAATTATGTTGCTTTGTTGAAAGTCACAAATAGATAAAGACTATAGCATCAATGCCACCCTAAGAATTTTCTAATGATAACCTACATTCTTCTTACATTATATTTTCCAGTGTATGCAATTATTTTATTTAAAAAAAAATTATTTAAATTGAGAAAACTAAAATATTTCAAGGAATTTCTAATTTTAACTGAAATAACCTTTAATTAAAGACAAACAGACAGACCATTGTTAAATAATCGTTAAACTATTTAGCGATGCTAAACATCAATATTTTAGTAAGGAATTTATACGAAAGTAAAAATACCGACATTTTTAGCGAATTTTCGGATTTTTAAGAGCAGAATCTTATTTTGCAACGTTAAAATTCTAATTACTAAATAGGTAAAGACTGAAGAATAGCATCAAATACAGTCAAACGACTTTCAAATTATAACCTATATTATTCTTATATAAATCACAGAGTTCTCCCTAGGAATAAAAAGGGCATTTTAAGTTCTAAAGGGCACTCACTTAACAAAAAATGTGTAACATCATGTAATAACTGAATTTGATCCTCAACAATTTTTAATTTACTGTCTTTATTTTATGTGTATATTTCAAAGAGTAATTTTCACTCATTATCTAAATGAGAGAAAAACTTTATTTTTTGATAAAAGAGCTTAAAAGATTTTTTCTATAATTTATACTGAAAATTGCCATTCAAATATTACGGTAAGCACCAAACAACTAGAGGAGTATGTAATTTGCCTATTTTTGCTGATAATAGCGGAGGAGGGGTATAAGCAATACATACGTAAGGCATTCAAATCCCCATATTTTTAAATTTTTCTTCAAAAGCAAAATAAAAAACGTAACAAAAAATTATACAATCAAAGACAGAATAAAAGATTAATTGTTGTTTAAAAGAATAAATTTCAAAGCGAATTTTGAAAACTTGTTAGAAAGCACACTTAAATCTCGTTAACTGCAAAGAGCCCTATGTTTTATTTTATATACAAACACAATAGAAAGCTTTATTACCTACAATAGCAATTAAAATAATTTTAACTAAGCAATGATGAAAGAAATTATGCCAAAAACAGTATCAAATAAAAAACACTAAATCCATTAAGAGCCAGCCCAATTTTTACCGAAAAAATCTACAACCTACACACGTATTGAAGAGAAATTGTGAAAAATATTTCTATCACAGTAAATTCCGAGAAGTAAAAACATTTTTAGAGGTATAATTTTCAAATGTTGTTCATAAATTGTTTAAATCATTAAAAAAAATTTTTTATGAAAAACAGAATTATTTTATTTTGTATAACTTTAACATAAAGGCCCCATTTTCAATCACAATACGTATTGCAGCAAATATAAGCCTTCTCTCTTTGCATCAAAAGTTTAAATCCCCGCTGATTTTGAAGCATTTTCCACAAATTTCATCTTTAAAATTTACTGCCAGTTCTAATATAATAAAATTTAATCCCCATCTAAAAATTTTAAATTCATAAATGAAAAATGGCGCCACCACAGTTTTAAGACCATTAATGCAAAAGGCAATTTCAGTGAAATATTAAGGATGAAAAATCTTTTTCGCATTCACCGAAAACATTAAGTAAATTTAATTTCCATTAAAGCAGAGCAGCTTTTGGCGATACAAAGTGCTATTAAAACATGTTACTGAATTACTACCTCACGGACAACGTCTCTATCAGCTGCACTTTAGTCGATTAACCATAATGCATAGTTACCAATTTCGGAAGCTACGCGTTTTATACTTAGAATGCACAGTAATTTTGATTACTAAAAGCTAAATGGTTGAATTTAGAAATAATCTCGTTATTAAAAAAAGTTACCTTAATCGTAGATTTGAAGAAGAAAAAAATCAAAATATCGTATTTGCATTTCCATAAAAAAATTTGAACACTAAGAGCACAATATTTATTTGTACGAACAATAAAATGATTTGTGAGAGCGTGTTAAGAATACTAGGATAAAATAGTACAAATAAAATGATTTGGGTGCGTGCATTAATAATACTAGGATAAACTGGCTACAACAACTGATAAAAATATTTTATCATTAAAACATACAAAATAAAATCGTTAGTAGAAAAAAAAATGTTTCACTAAGCTTTAGTTTTTAAACATTAATCAGGGGTCTGTCCAGACATTTTGTGAAAGGTCCGTTTTTGGTAAAATTGTGAAAAAATTACTCGTAATTTGTGAATATAAAATAAACGTTAAGTCACATTCGTTCAACCAGGGTCCGCTTTTGTGAATTTGTCAAAATAGGGTCCGTTATTGCAAAAAAACTTTTTCAAGGAGTTTTTAAATTGTAAATAGATACAAGATTATGCTCAACACTGTAAAGTTATAATTAAAAAAATTAAATTTTAAAAAATAAACAGCAAATGCAACTACTAAATTAGCGATTCAACATACAAATATTTGGTATTTAGCCTATACTGCTGAACGCAGAATTTACTGCTGAATGCCCAAGACAGAATTTAGTTCGTTTATATCTGCCTTTATTCCCTCACCCCTTCCCGGGAAGGGTTTATTCGATTAACAAAACAATAAGGAAGATAAACAAATTTGTGAAGGGTCCGTTTTTAAGTTAAAATATTTTGTGAAGGGTCCGTTTTTAAGTTAAAATATTTTGTGAAGGGTCCGTTAACGGACCCAAATTTCTTCTAAACAGACCCCTGTTAATTGATTATGGCATATTATTTTGACTCGTTATAGCGATTAAGCAGAAGCAATAATTATTTGGTTTCTCAATTAAGAATATCTACACGTGATATATATTAATAACATAAAATTGGAAATTATTAGTTTCATAAAATAAGGGAAATTAATTAATCCGTATAGAGCTTAAAATATTTTTTTTTGTTTGCACCCATAGCTATGAAATCCAACAAATAAAATAATTAGTTTAAAAGTTAATAAATCTAAGAAAATTCGAATTTAAATAATGCATTAATCAGGGGTCTGTCCAGACATTTTGTGAAAGGTCCGGTATTTGTGATACATCCATCTTTCGTGTTTTCTGCCCTGGGAGATTTTATTCGATTAACAAAACAATAATGAAGATAAACTAATTTGTGAAGGGTCCGATTAAAAGAAAATTCATTTTGTGAAGGGTCCGTTTTTAAGTTAAAATATTTTGTGAAGGGCCCTTTTTTATGAAAAGATATTTTGTGAAGGGTCCGTTAACGGACCCAAATTTCTTCTAAACAGACCCCTGTTAATAAACAACAAAAGTTTCTACTACTAAAATACATACGTCACATTCCATAGCTAAAACTTAGATTTGTCTACTTTATTACTAAATCTTTAATTATTCAGCCAAGAAAATACACTATGTAAATTAGTAAGAGAACTATAATTTAAGTTAAAAGTCAAATAAAAGTTAATAAGCTTTTAAACTGAAAATAGGTATTGGAGACGATAGACGCTCGTTAGAGAGGCACCTCACAACGAGCCTCTCTAATACAACTTCATACCTGCACATGAGCAGGTATGAGGTACGTCTCTCAGGTATGCCCAATTATTGTCATAGGAAAATATATATTTTCTTTTATTCAGTAATAGCAAGGATAAGTAGCTACTTAAAATCAAAGTGAAAAACCTAGACAACACTCAAGGCTAGCTGAGCATTAAATATAATCAGCCAATCTGTTTTTGTGAAATAGTAAAAAATCTATTCATAATTTAAAAAACTTATGAAAATAGCTTTGTAAAAGATCACAAAACAAATCTATGCTATTCCTACTTTTTGCGAAATTGTGAAAAACGCAATATGTGAAAAAAAGATCCTGCTTTTTGAAGAAGGAAAAAATAAAAAAATAACCACATCCCTCTGGGACTTTTAGCTTTAAAATTATGAATTAAAGACGTTAGTAACTCCGTTTTTTTTTCTTTTTTTCATTTTTTTCTAGAAAATTTTTTTTTTGAAGTTTTTGTTTTTAGAATAAAATATTTTGTAAAGGGCTCGTTTCAACGATAAAAGTTTTATAAAAGGTCGGTCAATGGATAAAATTCTTCCTTAAATACCCCCTTAGCAGACATTGAATTAATCTTACATTGTTCAGTTAGCTTCCACTAATAGACCAATGAATTCAACCTAATGGCACAAAAGCCAGAATCGGCTATATTGCGCCAAACATGAATGATATTCCCTAAGTATATTAATCAAACGTTGCTATAAACTATGTTTCGAGGAACTCGCGTTTATCTTATAAAGGCTCATTGAAGAAGAAAGGTTCAATTAGAACAGGGAGTGACAAAAACTTGGCACAAATACGCTCAAAAGTGTTTGCTTTAGTTAAAAGTCCAAGCAAACTAAAGATAACTGAAATAATATGGAGCAATTGCATCACCTTTCTTATCGTTGCTACAATCCCGTTTACTTTAAAACAGAATAAAAACAAATAATTAGTCTTAAAAATACCAAATTTCATCAAACTTCATTATTTTGTACCAGATCATAAATTCTAAAAATAGAAAATCGTTCATATATTGAGTTTTTTTTTTTCATCTTCCCAACTCATCATTCAGCAGCAGAAAAGGGTGAAATAATGAACCCCCCAACCCTTCTCAGAGTCAATTAAAACCGCAGAGTCGATTCTGGCGGATGCTCAATTCTCTGACATGAGTCATCTCTTTCCTCGTAGGATGACAACATTGATTGGATGAGAGAGATAGGGTTTGTCTTTTTAGAAAAGGTTTGCTTCATTAGTATTTTAAAAAATGGATGATATTGGATGTTGGTTTGTGGAAAAATCCTGATAAGATTGTTTAATTGTGTCAATCATCCAGTTAAATTGGAGAGAGGTAAAATATGCAAAACCTCTCTCTCCTGTAAATAATAAATGTCTATCGTAGTTTTAATTTATCTTATTGGCTACGAACAGGAAAACCGAAATAACAAAACCGTGCTTAGATAGATCCTTTGCCGGCCAGTGTTCTTAATACTATTAAACAGATTTTAAAAGACAGAGGAAAAATAACTTCTTGGAACTCTCGTTAAAATATACTAGTTTTTATTTAATGAGCTAAAGATTTCTTAAAGGAAGGCTAAAGGCCGGGTTGGCAGGGCGCTGGGCTCAGGTTCGTTAGAACGGGAGTTCAAATTCAGCCGGCTTGAAGACAAAATTAAGCTCAATAGATGAATGAATGGGTTCGCCCTATAAAAGCGTGTGACAGAAGTCGAATTCTTAGCCATAGAACACGCCACTGGAAAACAAGAACAATCGCATCCCTTGCCTTAATAGCCTACGACATGAACAAAGGTGATTTCAATAATTTTTAATGTAAAAAACCAAATTATTTAAAAACAAAATTGATAAGCATTATAATCTTACAATTATATTAATCTTACGTGTAGATATAATAAAATATCTACGTGTAAGATTAATATCCAAATATTTTAATAAAGATAAGAGGCCTTCTCCACACTTTTAGAAGCGGGACAAATTGTATCAACGTCTCTCAGAAACGTTGACATGATTTGTCCTAACTCGAACAAAAGCTGTTCTGTAGAGACTTTCTGCTATAAGGCTTGAATATAATATTTAAATGTAAACAATAACAACGTTTGAACTCGAAATAGAAAAAAAAATGTGTCCGGTCATTAAAACGTGAAAACTACATATATAAACGCCTCAATAAATAGAAACTTATTTTTACGTTGATTTTGCAGACGATCCTACAATCAGTTACTGTTTTCTGTCTTTTAAAAGCATGATTGGACAGTTTATTATCTATTTCATTTCCAGTCATTAAAACGTGAAAACTTCATACATAAAAGCCTCAATAAAACAGAAACTTATTTCTACGTTGATTTTGCAGACGATCGTACATCCAGTTACTGTTTTCTATCCTTTAAAATCATGATTGGACAGATTTATTTATTATCGATTTCATTTCCAGTCATTAAAACGTGAAAACTACATACATAAAAGCCTCAATAAAATAGAAACTTATTTCTACGTTGATTTTGCAGACGATCCTACATTCAGTTACTGTTTTCTATCTTTTAAAATCATGCTTAGACAGATTTATTTATTATCGATTTCATTTTCAGTGATTAAAACGTGAAAACTTTATACATATTTCTACGTTGATTTTGCAGACGATCGTACATTCAGCTACTGTTTTCTATCTTTTAAAATCATGATTGGACAGATTTATTTATTATCTATTTCATTTCCAGTCATTAAAACGTGAAAACTTCATACATCAAAGCCTCAATAAAACAGAAACTTATTTCTACGTTGATTTTGCAGATAATCGTACATTCAGTTACTGTTTTCTGTCTCTTAAAATCATGATTGGACAGATTTATTTATTATTGATCTCATTTCCAGTCATTAAAACGTGAAAACTACATACATAAAAGCCTCAATAAAATAGAAACTTATTTCTACGTTGATTTTGCAGACGATCCTACATTCAGTTACTGTTCGTTCCCTGTCTTTTAAAATCACTTTTCACTTCAGTTTATATTTTATACAGTAAATCCTCAATACTCGCTAAGTTAAAAGAGTGCTTCAACTTCCAAGAAGCGAGGGTGAGCGAAGGCAAGGGAGAGGGAAAAAAATCTACCTAATTTTCGCAAGCAAGAAGGCCGAAGATCCGGCTTCAGCAACTGGAATTGCCACTTTTCATTGAGGCGAGAATTAAAAAAGATTTTCTGTAATGGTTCTTTGATTACTCACGATCAAACAAAAACCAGACAAGAGTAGAAACAAATCGGGTAAACAAGAATTCGGAAGAAAAAAGCTCTCACATTGAGTCACTTGCTTTCTTGGGTGAGTTTGATGGATTTGCAAATTTATGAAGACGTGAACATTGATGAATGAAACAGTTAATAACATTATCAAGTAAAAATAAACTTCAAAACAATTGGGGGGGGGGAATTATAAAACATATTTTTACCAATTTTCTATCAAAGATAAGTTTCTTAAGAGCTTAGATCATCAAAACGCATATGCCACTGACATGAAACGCCAATATAAATTAATACTTTCAAAATTCGAATTGTCAATGAGTGCGATGGCAAATGGCATAAAGTAGAGTTAATGTAACAAACAAATCTCAAGTCAATATATATAAAAAATACTATATTTGATGATGAAATGATTCAAGGCAATTAAAAATGGGCCATAAGCACTGCCACGCAGTGCAGCTGCACAATTATAAAACAACAAATACACCATAGGTATCAATTCAAACATAAAACGTCCATCATTTGGCCCTAGCATCGATTATAAACGCCAGAGAAAAATAATTTGCCTAATTTCGCAATCGAATAATTTCTTTGCTAAACCTCAACACACCACACATTCTATTATTGCAAATATATTAAAAACTACACAACTAAGCAATATACTAACTCAGTATATCAAAGCACTGTTTACATCTAACTTAAAAATATACCTTATTAGAAAATAAAATTTATTTGGGACCAATTTAACGAGTCCCAATTTTTTCAGCTTTTGGCATGTATTCAAACATGACGTCCATATTTAATTCAACCACAAGCTATTGCAAAGCAATACACTGTGCCTTAGCATCGATTTTAAACATTACATGTCAACCATGTTTAATTTGCCTAATTTTCGCAATTGAATCATTTCTTTGATAAACCTCCACACGCTACATATTAAATTCTATTATTGCAGATAGATTAAAAACTATACAACTAAGCAATATATGTACTACAAAGCATTGTTAACATCCAACTAAAAAACATATCTTATTAGTAAACAAAATTAATTTGGGACCGAACAATTAAACGAGCATAGCGCGATCCCAATTTTTCCAGCAATTAAGAAGTAATTAAAATCTTACATTATATTTCTCTAAATACTTGCAAATGAAAAGGCACAGAAACTATTTGCAAAAAAATTCTAAATAACAAGCTGGGGAGAAAAAGAATATTAAAAAAAAGTGCTCATTTTCCGTTTCCTCCAGATATAAAATCAGACACAGCAAGCAAAACTCCAAAACAAGACAAAATCTTTCAAAACGATACATATGCTATCCATTATTTTTAATAACAAGGTAAGCATTTGTGAATGCTTTCTCCTTTTTTTCTTCACAAAACGCAAGTCCTTTGTATTTATTTGAAGAAATAATGACGATTTTGCATCCTTCTTTAATGGTAACCATCGTTAGAGCTTTTCGCGATTACACGAGAAGAGAATATAAATGCACTCGTAATAAGACCTGCCCTTTTACAATACCTCTCTTTGACTTGTTATTTTCATAACTCGGTATAAAAGGGATTTCTTCTGGTTAAGAAAATACGAAAATGGGCATTCCAGCGAATGGTAAAGGACTCCCCCATAACTATTAAAAAGATATCAAATGAAGAAAAAAAGAAGCTGGATGGTACAGGCAGTTTACAACAGCGGTTCCCAATTTCTTTTTTGGTCTACGGAACCCTAAATAATCAACCTTCTTTAAGCGCAACCCCAACTTTATAATGAAGTTTAAGGTAGTTGTGAACGCTATAACCTATAAAAGATAATATTTAATAAGAGGAATGAAGATTTTTCAACTTTATCATTCATTACCTTATTTAGTTAAAATAGCATTCCAAGTGCTATATCTAGTATAGTTATGAATTGTGTTTTACTTTGAAATGAAAACTTAAAAGAACTACTAAAAACGTGAAAATTGTTATTATTAAAAATTTCGTTATTAAAAAAAAAAAAATTTTTTTTTTGAAAGGCGTGATAATAAATAGTAATAGAATATTTTCCAAATGCTTGAATTTGTTCAATATATTATAATTAGAAATATTTTACTTTCCTTTTAAAATATGCCATTTCTATTTCATTGGCATTTTACTAGAAATAATTTAATCAAAGATCAAATAGATTATGAATTAAAGGTTGGAGGTTTCAAAAATCAGCACTATTTATAAGAAGTGCTAATCGACCCCTTTAACTCTATTTAAGACAAATTATATCTACTTAACGATTCTTGAATCTTTAATTAAAGAACATTGAGAAAGGTAAAATAGTATAGTATACGACCTCATAACTGTCAACACATTCAAGCGAAGTAGAAAAAAGAAGCAACTTCCAAGAAAGTTTACAATTTTATTACTAAATATTTAACAATTATAAAACCGCCCACAAACGAACATTATGAAAAGGTAAAAGTCATAGAATTCCTTTCAAGTACGAATACAAAAAATGGTAACTACTTATAATAATTAAAAAGTAACCAGAGGGGAAAAAATGAACCAATCGCCAAGAATTTGTACCATGTAATTAAAACCAACCATTAAAACTGTCCTAGAAATTTTCCAAAGACTTTAAAACTAGAAGCATTAACACCAGTAAAATAATTATTACACAAAATATGAGTCTTAAATTATTTATAATAAATTAAAAAAAAAAACAAGATAAAATTCTTTCTCTCTTTTTTTAACTAACGAGACAACAGTGCTTTTTAAAATTAATAATTAGAAACCCTATATTTATTTAAAACAATATTATAACCATTTATTCATTTAGTTATTAAAAAAAATTACGGAACGAAAATACACAAAAATGGAAAGGAATATCTATGGAAACTAAGAAAAAAAAAGATAATAAAAATAAATAAAACAATCAGCAATAAATAAAACCAACTAATAATAAAAATTTAATAGGTATAAATAAATAATAAACCAATAAATAAATAATAAACCAATAAATAAATAATAATAATAATAAAGCTAGTTATCGGCTCGAATAGGAAAATTGTATTCACGATCTTAATTCATTCGATGAAAAGGATCCTAACACCTGACGTTAACGTATAACGACCCAGTATTTTTTAAATATATTTGGATTATTAACAATATAGTGGCAACGAATCAAATATATATTATTATTAGTTTAATTTCGTTGACTCCAACTTCATAAAGATCTAAAAATGAGCTTAAACCTGCAAAACATGATCTAAACATAACGTACAGGACAAAAATCAAGAGATAGTCGTGTGGGGAAAAAATTTGGGTTTTCTTTTTTTTATTTATTTGTGAAATATATATTGACACAAACATGAGTAAGACGTATTCATTAGTAAAATACGTCATTATTAATTGCAAGGACGCTTAAAAACGCTTGAAATGACTAATTCCACAGTAATAAATAATTCAGCTATAATGCAATTTCATACTCCGCAAACAATCAAAATGCACAAGGAAATAGTTATAAAAATTTTTAATACCAACTTTAGCTCATATCATTTGATGTTAAGCTTTCTTATAACGAAATACTTAATTAGCTATAGAAATCAGATAGACAAAATATATGTATATATAAAAAAAAAGAGTAAACGTACACCAAAACTCGTTATAATTCATCTCTATAAACAATAGCATTTAATTAAAATGAGTGGGAAATTTGGCGCACGTCACCTGACGTACATAAATAATGTATTCGCTTAAGGTCTGAGACATTTACATAAATTGATTCGTAATTTAATTAAATTAAGTGCCTCGAGATATGCCGTATTAATAATGAACACAAATGCATCTTTTTTTTCTTTCTCCGGGTTTAAGTAATTAGAGAAAATATCATTTCATAAAAGAGAGACAATTGGAATCAATAAGCTAAAGTACAATCAAATGAAACAATCATAGCGAGAGCGAAATACACCTCAACTAAATTAGATCAACAATATATCAAACGCAAAAATAACTCCTACCGCAGCAAACAACTCTGAAAGTCATCAGTTTACCCAAGCAAAGCAATTGAAACAAATTAATTTTCCAAATAATAAGGTATTTTTCAAACGCTGAATTTCGAATTCTTTCTGCGAACACTTTTTTTTTATTAATATTATTATTTATTTTGGAATTAGAATATTTAATAATTTGACACTGAATACAAAAGGTCTTGGAAACGCAGGGTAGGACAAACAATTTTTACTAATTGGATTGTTAGACGAGCGGTGGTGAAATTATCAATTTTGCATTTACTTGCACGAATATAAAATTCGGAGGTGTCGGAACGAATTAAAGCAAACAATAAACGCATACTGAATAAATTCTGTTAATGAATTCATTTATTTTATTGAAGTGAATTTTATTAGATCGCAGCAACCATCGTTCTTTTTATAATGAAGTTCAATAAGTAACTTCATTTTTCTCAATTGAACATAATATGAATACAATTACATGTTAATAACGTGATATAGTAATAATGTAAAACTTACAAAAAATTTTGTTTCTCTAAAATTCATTTTTGGGTCTCATTTGTCTATGCATGCAATTCATAAATTTCTAATCACATTGTTTGTTTTTTTCCAAAGCTAAATTTATGGAGAACAATTCAAAATTTAGTCACAACTATCAGAAAAAGTTTTCAGGATATTTTAATAGTTTTTTTTTCTCCTTTCCTTTTCTTTTGTAAGATAAATAATGTTATGTTAAGTGCTTCGAATTATTTCTTCAACATAGTAAAAACACCGTTTCTTCTATTTTATTTATTTTTTGTTCTTTTAATAAAACCAGAAAAATTGCGTTTTTAAGCTTAATTGCAAAGCTTATTTAACAACAAAAACAATGCACGTGACGTTAGCTAGCTGTGCGTTCTGAAGACAAGAGCAACGTTGGCAAATTTTTGTCACAGGCAGACAAAACAATGGCAAAATTGCGTTTTTTTCCGGCGTTCCATTTTTATCGATTTATTTATTTTAAATTAAACTTCAAATATCAACAATTTTAAGTTATAAAATAAATTTGAATTATCAGCAAATTTAATATCAATTACAGCTTTCTCAAAGATACAAAACATAAAAATTATGTTGTTCTACAAAATTTTCAAATTCAAATTATTTTTAATGTAAACATTTTAATAATTATAAAAAAAATGAACAAATTAAACAGAACTTTCATTTTAACAATCAAGTCTTTTTTTTTTCTTTTCTTTTTTTTCAATATTGCTTAACAAGCTAAACTTTGATCATGTCACTTCTTGAGTTTTAAAAAATAAAAACCTAAGCCTACTCCTAATAATACCTAAATTGGAGAGTTTGCTTGAATGAAAATTTAACAAATTTACGCAGACAATTAAAACATTTATTTTTTTTAAAAATTTAAGATCAGAAATTGTTAAAGGCAAGAAAAACTATAGATGTAAGGCAAGAAAAATCATAAATGTAACGGATTACTGTTCGCTTAATTCCACACCTATACCTTGCGAATATCACTTCTATTACTAAATGGCAACAAAAGTAATAACACAATGAGAACATTAAAAAGAAAATGCTTTAAAGCATAGAATCCAACACATCACATCTAATTTTAGCAAATAACTACAACAATTTTTTTGAAAAAAATTTAAAATCAGAAAATGGTAAAATGGAAAGAAAAAACTACAATTGCGACTGCTTACTGTTCGACAAATTCCACAACAAGATATATTGCAGATAATACCACTATTATTAATAAATGGCAACAGTAATAACACAAAGAGAACATTAGAAAAAAATGCTTAAAAACATAGAATCCAACACATTCGTTGAAAAAAACCTCGTAATACAGCTCCGCATCCAATATTGACCTACAACGCAAAATTAAAAAAATAATAACGATAATAAAAAGGATAGGGAAACTGAAAAGACCGATTTCATGAAGTAAAGGGCAAGTCTTTTAATTAAATAATTTCGAAAGCTCAGACCACTTTTTCAGACCGCATTTCAAATTGCAATTGGACGTTTTTGCCTTTCAACGTCCACCACTATCGAATGCCCCGGACGTCCAATAAATGCACTTTTCCAGTTTCTCCGGCTAAATTAAACCATCTAGAAACAATTCCGAGATCAGAAACTAATATATATACTCCTATATTACATTCTATCCCCACCCTCTGGAACACACCCCACCCCCAAGTCTTTTTCCTTAATATGGCGGAGCTGCTGTTATTTGGATATTTCTATTTACTGTCGACATGAGGCCAGCTGTTTCCATCCACCCTGTCTTCCTGGTTCTGATCGATTGCCAATAGCTTGACATCCAGTTATTGCAAAAGGCTTTCGGATATTTGGGAGAAGGGCCGAGCCCACCCTTCCAAAGAAGCCCCTCATTTAAAGGGGTGCGCCGAGATTTTTGCTGGCGGAGAAGGGGTGTACGCTTAACTTTTGACCATTAATCAGAGGTCATGTTCTTTTTACTTAGGTCAATATCTCCTGGGGCAAGAATCTTGACTTTTCACCTAATGGGGAATTGACGGTCCTATACCCTGGGATGGAATAGAAATTAAACTAAAGCTCTTTTGAAAGCAATCTAATATTTTAAGAATTTTTTTAAAGAAATTAGTTGATGAATTAAGCATACATATGATTGGAGAAGAAAAGCTCTAAAATATTACAGATAACATTTTAGCTTGGCACAAATACTAGGGGTCTATCCAGACATTTTGTGAAAGGTCCGGTTTTCGTGAAATTGTGAAAAAATTACTCACATTCTTTCAAAAAGGGTCCCCTTTTATGAATTTGTGCAAATGGGGTCCGGTTATTGCAAAAAACTTCTTCAAGGAGTTTTTAAATTGTAAATAGATAACAAGATTATGCTCGGCACTGTAAAATTATAATTAAAAAAATTAAATTTTCAAAAATAAACAGCAATTGCTGCTTCTAAATTAGAGATGCAACTTACAAATATTTGGTATTTAGCCTATACTGTTGAACGTAGAATATTAATTTCGGACGAATAATGGAAGAATCCTTTGCCGAAGACAAAACTTAATTCGTTTGCATCCATCTATCTTGTTTTCTGCCCTGGGAAGGGTTTATTCGATTAACAAAACAATATTGAAGATAAGCAAATTTGTGAAGGGTCCGATTAAAAGAAAAATCATTTTGTGAAGGGTCCGTTTTTAAGTTAAATATTTTGTGAAGGGTCTGTTAAAGAATCAAAATTTCTTCTAAACAGACCCCTGAATACATCAACATAAACGGGGGCAAAGTAGCTAAGTGCCTTAATATTCGCAGTGTGCAACAAATAAAGTATGAAATAGACGAGATAATTCGTCATCAGATATAAATTCACATGAAGAGACGAGATAACTCGTCCTCTACATTAGATCTTTATTCCCTCATTATCACTAATTAAGCAACGATATACTCTCATTGTTTGCTTACAAACCGCAATACAATGAAGACTAGGTTGTTAACGCCATAGTGAAAAATTATATAACACTGGATTCCTTAAATATTTAAAAATAAAACTTAATGGTCAAAAGAAAAAAGTATCTAAGAACTACTTAATACGTTAGATAAATTGTATAAAAAGAAAATTTACCTCAAGACAATAGAAGATATTAAAAGGAATATAAGTCACGTGGCCGAATTTTCTGCATTAACGCTAACTTCATGGTAATAAAGGGAAAATCTGGCATAAACAACTAAAAGGTTGAAACCAATTGGAGCGACACTTTTCTTTTTATTTTATTGAGCCAAATAAAATCTTGTTTCGTATGCTTTAACTATATAACATTATTTGAATCTTTTTGACCTTTCAAATTCCGAATGAAGAAACATCCTTGTAATACACATTAAACGGTGCATCATAAGATTTTCCTTATCAAAAGAATATTAAATGCTATATTATAGCGTTTAATATTATATTAGAAATAATAGTGAAAGCTATAAGACGGATCATAAGGTTTTACGATATCAATACCACAAGTACTCATTTTTCATTATAGTTAGTAGTTAAAGAATATGGATGATATGTTTGCCTTTAATCAAACCATACTTCTCTCATAAGTAATGATGCTATTTTCATTACCAGGGGTCTGTCCAGACATTTTGTGAAAGGTCCGTTTTTGTAAAATTGTGAAAAAATTACTCTTAATTTGTGAATATAAAAGAAACGTTAAGTCGCATTCTTTCAACCAGGGTCCGCTTTTGTGAATTTGTGCAAATAGGGTCCGTTATTGCAAAAAAACTTTTTCAAGGAGTTTTTAAATTGTAAAGACATACAAGATTATGCTCAACACGGTAAAATTATAATTAAAAAAATTATATTTTAAAAAATAAACAGCAATTGCAGCTACTAAATTAGCGATGCAATATACAAATATTTGGTATTTAGCCTATACTGCTGAACGGAGAATATTCATTTCGGATGAATAAAGGAAGTAGCGTCTGCCGAGGACAAAATTTAGTTCGTTTACATCTGTCTTTCTGGGGATTATTATTCTATTAACAAAACAATAATGAAGATAAACAAATTTGTGAAGGGTCCGATTAAAAGATAAATTATTTTGTGACGGGTCCGTTTTTAAGTTAAAATATTTTGTGAAGGGTCCGTTTTTATGAAAAGATATTTTGTGAACGGTCCGTTAACGGACCCAAATTTCTTCTAAACAGACCCCTGATTACTAAATACATATTTAAAAAAATTTGCAAATAAATATAGAATTGCTAATATTTCTTTTATTTAATACATCCCATACTCCAGAATTCAAAAAATATTTATTCTAAATTGTTTAAATTTAGATATACAATTTTTAGGAATGCAACAACAGCTAGGATAATTCAAATGTGTCAATAGATAGTCCATTATCCATGAAACGGACACTAGCGATAAAAGGGATTAGGAATTAGATTGTCCCAGCAACCCCTCCTCTTCTTACCCAATGATGTCCAAAAGGCAGTGGACAGCGGGGGCATGAGAAATTGATTGATGAGAATTGTGGTTGAATCGGTTCAATAGCAAGTTGATTGCGAAGCAGCCCAATGTGATATCCTTTTCAGAAGTGGGGGAATTTATAGCATGGAAATAAAGATTAAAGGCTGGAAAAGATTGCTTCAGAGAGAACCAAAACTTTTTGCGTCTTATTAAGGGGAGGAAAAAAAAAGAATTTAGTTCTTAAAAACATAAAAATATTTACATACATAAATCATAACCACAAACATATTTAAAAAATCATAGAGACAAAAATTCTTAGTGCAAGTCGATAAGAATAAATCTTTTGAGGACAAAATGTGAACTTGAGCCACTAAGAAACTGACTAATAATCTTTTATACACCCACTGCACTAGAAAGAATATTCTAATTAATAAAAAAGTGAAAGTCATATGTCGAATAACAAGGGACATACCACTTGAGATTTGCGAGAAAAAAAATATGGAAAGTTTTTGATTGCGAGTTTTGGTACAGTTAGAATCAGACGATAAAAATCTTAGTAATTACCTGAGTAACGTAACCCACGTGAATTCCAAAAAAAGCCTTTTGTTGTAACATCAGTCTGACTGCACTAAATTTCGAAGTCGTCTGCCAAAGAGAATTAACACTAAACATATCATAACCAGACATAAGATCAGTTATGGTATGCAATATAGTATTGTTAAGTGTTGGTATGTTTAGTGTAATTAAAAAGGTATTCGCTCACTCAAATTCTCGACAATTTACGCGCTAATCAAGAGGACAAAAAAGCGTATAAATATCACACTAAAAAATAAGTTTAACTATAATAGTATAGAATCTAATATGGCTGTAATATAGTGCAACTTAAAATGATTTAGTACGATATGCTGTAATCAATAAAAAGCTCATAGAATATTTCATATTCTAATAAACAATTTTGAACAAATTTTAACACTAGCAAATACACATTTATTTAATCATAAAATTAGTTCTCAAAAAAACCTTAACACTCAAAATAATGAGGTATTTTTGCAAAAATAAAACTTTAAACTTAAAAAATTTTAAATACAACTTTTCAACAAAATGCCATTATTGCACCTTTTTATTTATACGTACACTTATTTCATCATATTAAAAAAAAAATACTGTAAAAAGCGTAAAAGCATGTGTGCACATGTTTCGCTTTTAAGAAAACACTTAGGCACTTAGGATTTTTGTGAAGGACAACCGGAAAAAAAAAAAAAAGGAAAAAAACATTAAGTCTTAACAGCCGTCGCGCTTGCTGATGCCATTTTGAAGAAGCAGCCTAAAAACGTATTTTCAAAAAGGATCTCCATTTTAAAACTTCGGATGGAAAAATATTCTTTAACTGCAACTTTTACTTTGAAGACAACAGCGCCACAGCGGTAGTTTTTTAAAAATTATTTTCCGAACTTCTTTTCCACTATCATCTATCTGTTCTTCGACGACCATCGATGAAGGAAATGCCAAAAAAATGAAACAAAGATAAAATATTTTGCTTAGTAAAAACGCGAACAAGAATAGACAAACAGTTTTTAAAGTCGTGATGGAGTTTGGGTAAGTGCAATCGAAGTGCAAAAATGGGCTTTTAATATTTTACGTATAAATCTCCATTAAGCTTTTATTTCTTACAATGCCAAAAAAAAAAGTTCCAAAAAGTCAAACGATTCTTTCTTTATTTAAACTGATTTCTTTTAACAAGATAATTGCTTGGAGGGAAAAAAAAAGTAAAATTTAATGATGTCAGTAGGGAGGGCGGGAGGATGTCGTTCTGATGATACTTTTTCTTTCCGTTCAGAGATTAAAATTTAATCGCAAATTATGTGTGTCAAAATCTTTCTCTTTTCAAATATTTTCCTTCAAGATTTGTCAACCTTTTCAAATATCTTTGACAAAAGTGATTTATAAATTGGATTATCATTTTTAAAATACTGAATCTCAGTAACTGAAAACTCAAATAGCATTTATTTAAAGTGTCCATCTTAATATACTTAAGAGGCAGAATTAAATTAAAAAGATAAAATGAAAAAATTATGTCATGCAATGGAAAGGGACTGAAAGAAAGGAGAAAGCTAAATACATTTGACTTATATAAATGAAATTTACATTTTAAATAACATATCTTCAAACTGCGAATTGTTTTAAAACGCATTATAGAAACATTTAAACAGATTATTTTGTCATTTACAATCACATTTAATTTTTTAGCACTATCGTTAAAGCATTATGTGAATAATTGATCAACAATCTTACTAGTGTACTTGATAATTAAACCAGGGTTTCCACTCAATTTCAGAAAAAAAAAATTCCCTGACTTTTCCAGGTATATCGGTAAGATTTAATGAAAATCCATACCATATTTTATCTATACTACAAAATTATTCATCAGAAAACTTTGATTCTTTTTTTTGTTATGCCAAGTATTAGATTTTCTGTGTAAAATAAATATCATTATATGATGAAGGAAGCATCTCAGTTTGTCTAAAATGTGAAATTTTTACAATAAATAACAGTAATAGATGTTAGAATTATTTAACTCGAATCTCAATAACTGAGTACTGTTACTGGCAATTTCAAGACTGGTTATTTTCCAGGTATAATATAGGAATTTTGCAGGTTTTTGTAAAAAAATTGCAACTTTTCCTGATTTTTGGAATTGAAATAAAATTCCCTGACAATTCCAGGTTTTTCCTGTTCTCCTTGACTCGCTGGAACCCTGAACTGAGTACTGTTACTGACAATTTTAAAACTGGTTATTTTCCAGGTATAATGTAGGAATTTTCCAGGTTTTTGTAAAAAAAATTGCAACTATCCCTGATTTTTGGAATATTATAACGTTCAACATTTACATATCTTATATTTTAATTAAAAATAAAAATATTAAGAATTCTTCACTTTAGGTAACACATTGAGTTTTACAATTAGAATATAGGCAATAAAATTTTATAAAATATGTTCAAGTTTCAAGGAGACAAATAAAAGAAGTTTCAGATAAAATTTATCATATATACAGGAAAAAATAACTTTTAAAGAGAACTTAGAACTTTATTTACTGACTTGGAAACTTATGTTATTTAAATAGAATCAGTAACATAGCCTGTGGAACCAAATCTGTGCAGCCACAATAAAAAAATTTGGGATCTCATAATTAATTAAATCATTAGTCTATAATTTTGATGCAGCAATCTGTTTAACAGCAAAAATTAAAAATAATTGCTTTGCTATCTTGAGAGTTTGTAAAACAAACTCAACCATAAAATTGCAGTTTGATAAAATTGAAAATAATAAACAAAACCTTTCATAAAATACAAATTAGGAATAAAAACAATGTACAATAAGTCATACCTCCATAAAATACTATAAATATTGTTTAAAAAATAATAATTTAGGTAAAAACAGCTCCGATAGAAATTAGGATTGGAATTGTGAATGTTTCTCTATTTTACTAGGCTTTGTATACAAAGCCAAATGACAAACCAGCAAAGTAGGAAATATGATCAATTAATACTTTCGATAGGTAAAATTATAATTTATTTGTACAAGACAGTGGCGTAGTTTCAGGAGGGTTAGGGGACAAAATCCCCTCCAAAATTAAAGATTACTTCATTAATGAACTAATGTATGGAAAGAAGGATGTAGAGATAAAAAAAAGTTTTCATTTTTTATTAATTGTAATTTAAACATTTAGAATGAATATATATACATAACAGAAGCAGAAAATAATCGATAATCCTCTCAATCATACATAAAAACGCACTGGTACAAGTTGAAAGTAATTAGTTAGTGTGACAAGTATGTTCATATTTTATTTTAATAATTTAATTTTACCTATGTTTAGTGTACTTGGTATTCATTAAAATTGGCCCAATCACCATAATGTCAAAAGTGATTGACTAATAGCAAAATTACTTGAGCATCAACAGGGGTTCGTCCAGGCCGAATTTACTACCTTTTAGCGGTACCTTCACAAATTCAATTTTAGGTAAAACGGTAGTTTCACAAATTCAACTTTAGGAAAAACGGTAGTTTAACAAAATACTTCTTAAAATTTTATTTTTGTATCCCTTAAGAAACGATAAGTCTATATTTTTACCATGTTTTAGTGATGATTTTTTAATATAATTTTTAATTTTTCATAAATTATGCCTAAATTTTCACAAAATAGGTACCTTTCAGAAAAACCTAGACAGACCCCTGATCATTGATGTCAATAAAAGTATGGTTATTTTCTGTAAATGAATTAGTTCGATTTTTCCTTCAATTTTCATTTTCAGTAAATAGTTTACCTTTGACTTCAATTTGTACTTAAAATACCAAAATTAATTAAGCATCATTAGCCATAACCACCTCCTCATCAACTTTGCTTTTTCGAACATAACTTATAGTTTATTTTAACTAGTACATACAGTTAAACTCCTCTATATTGAACAAAATGTTCGCTCCCGTGCCTTGCTAAACATATGTATTATTTTTGGGGGATATAGTGAATCAAAAGAGAGGAAATTGGATATTATGAACTTTCTTCTGTCTTCGACAGATTTTTTTGGTAGTTTTGAAATGTTTACATGAAATACATATATTGATTTTTATAATCATCTCGAGTGGAATGTAGTCATAACCATTTATTCTCGTTTGCTTCTTCTATGTTAGTTTCCCATCTCTAAATTTTTTGCACATAAGAGGAAGAGCAATAAAAAATAATAGTCAACAAATTTTTTGTTACTAGGTACATATTGTTTGTTATCATTTTTGTGTCTCTTTTTATTGGTCATTTAATTAAATTAAGTGTAATAAAAGGGAGCAGTTCGGAAGTTAAAATTGTTTGCTGTACGGATATAGTCAACCCGCGGTTATAATAAACCGAAATTTTGGTCCTTTGAATTTCAACATAGCCAGCAGGGTTTGACTGTATTACTAAAACTAATAA
The DNA here is from genome assembly GCF_982258835.1 of Parasteatoda tepidariorum. Taxonomy (NCBI): domain Eukaryota; kingdom Metazoa; phylum Arthropoda; class Arachnida; order Araneae; family Theridiidae; genus Parasteatoda; species Parasteatoda tepidariorum. The sequence continues at coordinate 40,169,931 of NC_141764.1, forward strand.
TGTATTATTACTGTTCAAATTTTAGGAAGCTAGCTAAAATTGGTCTGAAGTTGTAAGACAGACAAACTTCATTTTTAATTTATTATTATAGATAATAATCAGATAACCAACTGAAATTTGACTGTTTAGTATTCCCACCAGCTGCGGAACTATAAATGATCATTTTTCTTCAAACCAACATCATAAATTGGGTATTAACAATCGTGAACGTTTTAAAGGAAGAAAAACTACTTAACATCTTAAAAATATTTAATGTTAAGAATGAAATTTTTTTTCATTGTTTTATCAATAATTGTTTCAAAATTAGATTTTATGTCAGAGTAAAATTTACATTATTAATCAAAGGAGGGTTGAAACACCATCTACTCTACGTTTAAATTAGTTTTTGAGGAACAAAAGCCGAGTTATTATCCTTATTGAAATGAAAGAGAAAAATTGACAGAAACGAACATTTTTAAATTAAAAATTCAGTAGTAAGTATACTAAACTGCATCTTTTTATAAATGCATATTTTAAACGAAACTTTTTCAACACATTACGTTAAAATATATTTTTTTAAATTTTGTTTTTCTCCTTTTAACATTTTACCTCATTAATTTTTCTTCCTATCAAAATATTTAAAAAAATATATATTCTTTTTCGCATATAAACACAACTGCAAATTATAAAACTTAAAAACAGGTTAAAAGGAAGTTCTAACTCTCTTAATCCCTGCAGTCCTCCCAATAAACATATCACAATGAATTTATTTCTTATTTAATGCCAAAAGAAAAATGTAAGCAACTTCAGCTGAAAAATTATTTTACTAAGATGTATAAATCAGCGTCAATAGAACAATTTGGAAAAGAATCATTAAATCTAAACAACACAATGCGGAAATATAGCAATTCAGATAAGTTAAAATTCATTTTTGACAGATTTAATAATAATTGATATCTTAGGAAACTGACAATATTTGTAATGCAAGTAAAATAAAAACAATTCTTCTATTATACATCTGTTAAGAATGTCAATATTAGTACACACTACAACAAAATGTAACAATAGTAGCTAGCTGTCACGTAGTATGAAACAATATAGATATTTTGACAAATGAAATTATCTATTTACTTATCACATGCCTACATATTTTGTAAAGCACGGATTTACAAACATATCAATAAAATTTAAGATTTATTAAGAGTCTATCATAAATAAATAACATTTAGAGATGGGAAAAGAATACAAATCTAAATCAACCCTTCGAATTCGAATCTACAAAATGAAGTGTTCAACAATAAACAAATGGACCTATGGAAACAGCTATGTAATCTTAGCAAAATATAGTAATATCACTTAACAATGATATCAATGCTCACAAGGGAACAATCATGCCAATGTATCTACATTTGACTAAGCTCAACTAAAGGCATGATTGTTAAGAGAAAGCAAAGACTTTGGATTCTCTATGTTCATTACTCAACACTAACTGGAAACAATTATACAACCTTGGTTATTAAAACTAAACAATCATATCAACGCATTAAAGACAACAATCGTGTCAATGTGTTTATATTTAACAACTCAGGGCAGGATTCCTGGGGAAGCAAAGGACTTAGGATTTATGAAAAAACACTAACTGGAAACAATTATGCAATCCTATAATAAATAAAACTATGTTAAAGCATTCAAAGCAACAATCAGTCAATGCTTTTATAATTAACCAGAACATGATTGCTGGAGGAGCAGAAAATAAGTATGCAACGTTAGCATAAATTATTAAAATAACCAGACAATCATGTCAGTGCATTTAAGGCAACAATAAATGAATGCCTTAACTAATTCTAAGTAAGAGTATATGCTAGATTCAACTAGGCTCAACTCAGGACATGATTGTTCGAGAATCAATGGTCTTTGAATCACCAATTTCATAGATTGACATTAACTTCAAACAGTTATGTATTCTGAACTCAAATCATTATCACCGGACAATGCATTTAAAGCATATTTATATATTAAACAAATACAAAATAAAATGTTAACTGTTGCTTAAATAAAATAAAAAAAAGTATGTCATATTTAATAGCGGACTTAAATGTCATATTTCGTTATTTTAAATCTGGTTTTCGATATGACGGAATTGCTGTATTTCAATCATTTCTAAATGTAACTATAATCAACTACCAGTAATTGATATATAATAATTGCATGCTGGTTACGTTGTCAGATCTCCAAATTTTACGCTTATGATGCAATGCTCGATCGAAATTTTTCATACTAGTTCCAAAAAAATAAATGAATAAAAACTAAAAAACGCTCTTACGAACTCTCATATATTGACACAAACCGCAATTCGTAATGAGCGCCGTATAATACACAAATATCCTATCACAGTGCCGACGCCGTTCGGAAATGTGCAATTCCACAACAATGCCAATCGCTCAAGGGCAAGCCATCAATGAAACACACTTTACGCGGCTTCGTATGTCAACAACATACCGATTCTCATCGAAACTTAACAAGAATTTCACTCACCTGAGGTTATAATGTTGCAAATTGTAGCACAATTTCAGTTCACGTTCACAATAGCATACAAACAATCCAAGTTTTGTTGACAGAGTTTTCAGAATGAATATTTTTGGGGGAAAGGCTAGGCCTAGGTTCCTTTCAACCACGGTCTTTTGTGGAAGATCGGAGGGTAGCTCGGGGAGAAAAAGATTCAAGCAGTCCTTTTTTAACTCCTGGAAAAGAAGTACAAGATGTCCGTGTTTTTGAAACAAAGTGAAGCGGTTTCGCGCGAACGAGAACGCGACTTCACAACTAACAGTTTACGAATCCGAGAACGACTCGCATAACACAATGATACGCGCCTTCTCACTCGTTACGATGAATAGTTCTGTAATGAACTGATCGACGAGACACACAAATGTTCGATGACGACCCTCCCTCATTTTTCTTTGCGCCTGCCTGATCTGCGCACCGGAAGTGACTTTGGCGTCATCCGGAACTGAGAGAATATTGAAAATGAGCCGTGTGCTGCCATCTGTTGCCTGCTTCAAAGTTTTTAGTTGGCATTAAAATGTGGTGGAAAAAATAATAAAATAAGTCTCGACGTTTTTTGTAATTTCTTAAAAAAATTGCAACTATTTTTAATTCTATTAAAATGCGGTTTTGGTTTATATTTCTGTACCTCATCGGAGGAGAAATGTTTTAATTATTATCAACTACTAATATTTTTATGATAATAATAAATTTACTAAAATATGTTTTTTTTTACTAATTGCATTTTTTTTACAAAGCGTTTTGAATATGTAAACATTAAAAAAATATTTTTTTGCTTTACTAAAAGTATTTGATATTATAAATTATCAATTAGTTCATCATTATTTTCAATTTATTTTTTATCGTCGAAAATTTAAAATTAATATAATCTGTTTCCACCTTCTTTTCCCACTACTTCAATGAAGCTACAGCACGACTGTGTGAATCATTCATCCCTCCTCCCAAAAAAGGCAGGTTCTGCGGGGGGAGGTAGGGAGTAGCAAAGTTTTAGACTTAAATATAATTTTATACATTCTAAATTTTTATTACTTTTAAAAAAATTTAAAAATTAAAAATTTTTACGAATATGAATAAACTAAAAATCGAACTTCAGGTCATAACACCACGCCAGGTTTTTTTAAGTAAATTTTGTGCATAATCCTGAAAGAAAAAACAAAAAGCATTTTTTGAAACACTAGTACTTTAAAAAATGCTAAATAAAATTCTCTGATTTTTCAAACATTTAGTAATAGTGATTGCTTTACTTTAAAAATGATTTTTTCTCTGGATATACATGTATAAGGAGTTATTCTTAAGTATGTAAATAAAATAAATTACATACTGCTTAAAATCAATAATTCAAGCAATAAAAGGTTTGTTGAAAAACGAAATCATGAAAAGAAACATGAAAATGTTCTAGCGAGTTAAGATTTAAGTGCTAGATAGTTTATCTATTTTTTCCCCGTAATTTTTAAATGTCTTGTCAGAGGAATTCTAGGCATATCTCCTGAACCGCTGTTATTGACTCATTTTATATCTTTTATATCTGATCTGAGTTCAGATTAGAAGAATACAGAAGCAAGCAACCACGCATTATTTGAAACTTGAATTAAAAAAAACGAACTTAGCATAATTCGGTTTGGATGTTCGGATTACGCGATACTAATCCGGACCCGGAAAAAAGAAAATTTTACCCGGTACCGACCAATTTTACCAGGTATCCAGTGTCGGGTAAGATTCGTTCATATCCACATAACCAGATCCAGATTATCAGTAACATGAATACTATTCATAAAAAATCAAAATAAAAAAAATATTTTTAAAAACCACGTTTTTGTAGTGGAGAATAATAATTAAAAAATAAAAATTTGAAAAACGAAAAACGTGGGGAGCATGAAATACATAACAGTAATGTGATATTAGTGTGTGTATGTGTGCTCATGAGAATATGTGTATGTATATCTGTAATTGTAATTGTATCTGAATGTGGATGTGTATGTAGAGTATGTTTGTGTATATGGATGTGTATGTATTAGATGTATGTGTGGATGTGTATGTGTATGAGTAAGAAAATACGCATATGTATGTGTATATGTACTGTTATGTATTTCATGCTCCCCACCCTTTTCGTTTTTCAAATTTTTATTTTTTAATTATTATTCTCCACTACAAAAACGTGGTTCTTAAGAATATTATTTTCTATTTTGATTCTTTTTTTTTTTTTTTGTACTCACTTCCAAAATCTCAATTTTTTTACTCACTGTACACAAAACTTTTCAGCTGACATGTGACACTAATTTGAAATAATCAAATCGACAACAAAAGACAATCGCGGAAATACTTATTTTTCTTTAATTTTAATTCTATTTTTCTTCGTATGTCTTCTTTCTCTTCATTTTCATGCATTGTCATCCAATTCTAAACTATGTGCCAAATTTGAAGTCTGTAGCTAGTCGGGAAGTTAGTTTAAAATCGATTACAAAATTCCACCCGAACAAACATACACGAAGGCAAGTTAATATAAACGTGGTGAAATAATTGGGTATACTATAGCCTACGTCACGGGTTGTGTTATTCCTACAAAATTTAACCCATGAACGGCATTTTCTGCGAGCCTAACTTCAAGCCACAAATAAACAAACGAAGTGTTTGATCGTTTAAATAGCTGCTCGCCAGATTTTATTGCATTATAAAGAAAAGTAATTGATATTCGATTTTTGATTAATAATTGATTTATGTGGATAGTGGCATAGAATTTAGCATTGCGTCATGGTAAATGTTATTCCTACTAAGTGGAAGTAGTTGCGTTTTTTTTATATTATACCCAATTGTAGTTGTGAACCCCTTGTATTCCATCAGTTTCTTCACAATCAAGCTGAAATAGTTGGCTTAAGCATGGCATATTTTACTCAGGTGCAGAATTTAATTCTGGAAAATATTAAAGTGGGCACCTTTGGGACGCAGAAATATGTTCGTCAAAGATAAGTGTCCACTTAGGAAAAGGATATGCATATTCAGAAATCTTTAAAAAAAAAGTATAAATACGCGATTGTTTCTCAGTAAAGTTTTTCATGAAAGCGAATTCGAGTGTTGTTTGCTGCTAGATCTCTGAGTTAATTTAATATTTTGGCAGTCGAAATCACTGGAATACGGAAAAAGAATCGTAACTTTAACCACAGTAAAACCGTTATGTAGATCTTCTGTTCCACATATTTCTATGTATGAAAGCGAAATATCTGTTTAAAATTATTAAACGTTAGTACTGAAACTTTTTGTTTTAAAATATTAATAATAATTATTGTTTTTTGACAATTTTTTTAAACTTAAATGTTTAATTCTTTAATTACATATACTATCCTTTAAACGAAAATGTAATCCTGTTAAAAAATAATCCAAATTTTTAATGGTGAGAGGATAGCCACTTTTGATTAGTTAAGTTTAATTAGTTATCCGCTTTTACCTAACTCTCCATAATACAAAATTATCTAATTCTTATTTCAAAACGTAACAGCCACCGACAGCGGTTGATGCATTAAACGGAAAACTATCTGTTAGAGTTTCCATTTTTAAAGTCTATATCAATTAAAATTCAAATCCTGTGTTCAAATATTACAAAGAGAAGAAATTTTAACAGCAAAAAATAATTCGCCTTGACTTAAAAAAAGTTTAATAAAACTGATTGGCAATCAGATGTTTAATTTAATTGCAAATTAAACGTGTCATATTAACGTAAAGACTAATTTTTACTTTTGAATGTAAATATCCATTGACTTGGTTTATGTTGTATTTTACTTCTTTTCGTTTTTAGTCATTTCTTTAGTTCGTAGAGCCATTAAGTTAATATTTTTAAATTAATTTTATTGACTCAAGGTATATTTCTTACTGCTTTAGATCTGCGTATTCTTTTAAATCAAAAGTAATTTATGACAGTTAAAGTTCCTTTCATTTTTGCAAAAAAACCTTTACTATTAAAATTTATTGGTTCGCATGATTACAAAGAGTTATATTTTATTATATTAGAGTACAGTTTGACTTTAACAAAGTTTATTTCTTTTATTATCCATCAAAGCCGCCATTAAGATAATTAGCATATGTTTTTTTTTGTTTTTTTTTTTTTGAATTCTATCATATGTTGTATTGAACATTCTAATAATAAATTCAACTCGATAACATACGAACATGTAAGAGACAAAAATTGAATCCACTTTTATGACTTTATACTTACATATTGTCTTGATTTTTGAATGAACGATTTTAAATACCGATATATTAGAAATTATACTTATATGAAGAAAACAAAATGAAAAAAAACTGTCCACCTGGTCTCCAGAGGCTGCTAGTTGTTTATAAGAGAAAACTTCGCACTAAGTGTCGAAAAGTTTATGAGATTTTAATAAAGTAGATCTTATTGCACACGTAAATTACGTTTATAGTTATTGGATGATTATAAATAATACCCTTACATATTGGTCGAAGTGTCGACAAGTTTAAGAGATTTTACTAAAGTAGACCTACAATATTGCAGCAAGTTGATTAATTTTAATTTCTTATTTTTTTATATACAAATTTTGCTTCCGTTAATAAGAAAGACAGAAATTTTATTTTGTGTAACTTTTCGTTGCGTATTTTGAATAAATATTTCTTATTGGAACTCTCATTTTTTTCTGAATAACGTTTGTATTTTTGAGGATTACTAATCATTCATATAATAGCCAGCTTTATCAAGACCATTTTTCATACTTTGCTTAAATAGCATGTTTTTATTCTATAGAATGCCTGGGTACTCAATAGAATGCCGGCGTTTTATACTTTGCTAGTGACACCTAAACCAAAAACGCATGCCACACAAGACCGGAGAATTCAACTGTCGGATGTAAAACCTAATTTTAGGACTTTCATTGTTAAAACTATGAGGAAAAAAGTCATTTTTCACTTCAATATTTTCAAAATAATAAGTTGTCTTGCATTGATTAATATGTTCCCGATTACTAATGAACTTAATAAAGTTGAGATTCCGCAAAAAGAAAGACGGTCACTTAGTGTTCCGCCCACGAAAAGAAACGGGTATTGCAGGTGAACAAATGACGAGGTCGTATCGGTAACAAGCGTTTTTTGGAGATACGGACAGTTCAGTTACGAAATTCTACACTGGGAAAAAATCCGGATGAAATTACGATATAAAATACCGGCACTTTGGGTGCATCATCCGTAAAATCCATATTTATCATAAAATACTATACCGTTTTTTTTTACAAGCAATATTTATCCAATCAGAGTGATTCAGTGATTTTATGGTAATTATTACTCAAAAATTCCGGTATCTCAGATTTTTGTTTCTTAACACATTCTGGTAAAAATGGATTTTACAGTAAAAGGCACCTGCACCATGAATGCCAATGTTTTTTACTGTAATTTGATCTGGAATTTTTTACAGTTCCGGTATTTTACATCGTATTACTCTCAAAAAAGTCTGTGTTGATAAAGTTACATTTAGCAAAAAAGAAAAAAAAATGGTAGATAGTTTTAGATTCTTTAATCGATGTGTTGATTTTTAAATTTTTCAAATTTGAAAGATTTGATTTGATTCTACAACAACAAATATTAAAAAATATTATAATTCTCATTAAAAAAACACGAAGCATCCCTTCAAACTAAGAGGACGTTGTTTATCATGGGGGAAACTTTTCATGACAAATTCTGTTTCACTTCCGTTAGTATTTTGAAATTTTAAGTTTAAAGAAAAGTTAGTACACGTAAACCTTGTGTAAACCATGAAATATCCAATGTTAAAAAAAATGCTTTCAAAATATCAGAATGTAAACAAATTATGGCAGGATTACTTTCCCGTTGCCTCAACTAAAGTAATTCTGCCATAATTTGTTTACATAATGATATTTTGAACTCATTTCATCAGCATTTTAAACTTCACGGTTTACCTGAAATCTCTTTTTCTACACGTAAGTTACGTTCACCTCTGTTAGTATTTCGAAATTTAAAGCTTAAAGAAAAATTAGTACAGGTAAACCTTGTGTAAACCATGAAATATCAAATGTTAGAAAAATGCTTTCAAAATATCAGAATGCAAACAAATTATGGCAGGATCACTTTCCCGTTGCCTCAACTAAAGTAATTCTGCCATAATTTGTTTACATTATGATATTTTGAACTCATTTTATCAGCATTTTATGCTTCACGGTTTACCTGAAATCTCTTTTTCTACACGTAAGTTACGTTCACCTCTGTTAGTATTTCGAAATTTAAAGCTTAAAGAAAAATTAGTACAGGTAAACCTTGTGTAAACCATGAAATATCAAATGTTAGAAAAATGCTTTCAAAATATCAGAATGTAAACAAATTATGGCAGGATTACTTTCCCGTTGCCTCAACTAAAGTAATTCTGCCATAATTTGTTTACATAATGATATTTTGAACTCATTTTATCAGCATTTTATGCTTTACGGTTTACCTGAAATCTTTTTTTCTGTACGTTATGTCTTAAATTACTTCCGTAGATGAAAGAGAACTTGCAATGAAACGTTCCTCTCGCTACATAGCGTCCTCTTGAGGAAAAAACAAACTTTCAAAGAATTATATTGTGAAAATTCTAATTACTTTCAAAAGTAATTAATTGATTTTTCTAAAAAAAAAACGACTTTTTGTTTTTATTCAAATTTTTAACTAACTAATTTAATTTCGGAAATGGAGAATAATTTTGTGAAAAAAATATGCTACAAAATTTAACCTCCTTTTAATTTACTTAAGATATGTCTGCTTCTAAAAAAATACTACTGCGCAAAGTACAGAAAATTACTTCGACTTAAACTAAAATTGATTAGTTTGTGGGACACTACTGAAAATTACATTATCGTTCGAAATCTACACCTCTAATCATTAACTACTTTAATTAATACTAAACGACGCAAACTAAAATTACTGAAACCTATACGAGGCTTGATTTTTCAGTGCTTAGACTGTACACCACTTGAAATTGAGTTCTTTTTCCTCTCATCATTATTATTATTTTCTACTTTTTTTTGTTTTATTCCGTCCAACCATTAGGGCTCCCAAATATTGGATTTCGCTCTCTTGCCCTACCTTCCCCCAGTGGAGTTAATTAAAATGTTAATTACTACATTTGCTCTCTTCTCCAAATTTCTTTCAGGTCCTTTTAGAACACGCGAATAATTACTTAGCTGTGCAAGGGAAATTCATTTGGCGCACAAGCTCTTTTTCTTTCTTTCTGCTTTCTTTTTGTTCTTCGCTTCAGTTCTTTCCTCCTTCACACCATTTTCTGACCTCTCCTCTTTAGCCACAAATGGAACGATTGAGGGCTGTAACCGAAATGGCTGCTATCTCTAGAGAAGAATGAAGGCAAAATAAAATATATTCATTGCTTAAGATATCGTCAACAATCAATTGCTCGCCAATAGATTGACTCGATTGAAGGAAAGTTCTATGATGAGATGAAAGCGATAATATAAATATGAGTGAAGTTAATTTCGCAAACGACGATACTGATACATTTTTGCTGTAATGAAATTTAAGCTTTAGCGTTAATTAATTCGATAATTTTCTGAAAACAATTTTTTTTTTCCTGAAAACTGCTAGGTACTGAATCGTTTAATGGAATATCCATCGTCCTTCAGTTGTCTAATGACAAACAGGTTTGATTGGAGGGGAAAAAATCTATCTCGATAAGGAAAACAATTTAAAAATTTTTGGAAATTGTTTTGCAGACGATAGCAAGAGACACAACTTTTGCGTTAACTGACTTGTTAAATTTACAAGAACAAATTTTTTTGAGCTTGATAACAAAAAAGAGAGATAATCTTTTCAAATTGAAATCTTATTAAAAAATAATTCCTTACCAACAAAGAGGCTTGGTTGAATGAATTTCGATATTAAAACGATTTGTAAATAATGATACAAAATCATTCAAACGACAAAAATATAATTTCCTCTAATGGAGTTCAAATCAAAAGATCTCTTATCAAATAGTTAAACTCGATTATTCACTAAATTTGTAAATTTTTTGGAAAATAAAAGCAGTTATAAGTTAAATGCATGTACTAATCACCATTTCAATTTAATTACCAACAAATCGATGCGAAAATAAAGTAATTCAAGTAATACATTATTACCATTAATATGGTAAATTGGTTTCTGCAGTTTTATAATAGATATATTGCGAGAACAAATGCTTTAAATTCTATAAAATTGATGATAGTATTCCATACCATTGACAACTATACCGTTTGTTTATGAATATAGAGTTTTGAATTTTAAAAAAAGACTCGTGTATGAAACGTTATTTTTAATCACGATTGATATTTTTGCTGTTACTTAAAAATGTTATCTTTTTTCTAAACTTTTTAAAGTTAGATAAAAGTAATTTGCTAAATTAATGGAAAATAATTTTCTGAACATTAAAAGTAGGCGGTAAGAAAAAAAATCATTGAAAACATTGCTTCTAAAGTTTGAGAAAACTTGTAAAAATATTTTCTTTTATGTATAGCTCTGACTTTGACTAAAAAGTGGAAAAAACAGATTTGCAGTTCAAAGAATCAATCTATTTAAAATAATAAAATGAAATTAATAAATAAAAAAAAAACTGTTTAGAATTTCAACATTGTTCAGAATTGGAATGGAATAATTAATAAATAATAGTTAATGTTAAAAAAAATGTTGATAGTTATTTAATTTAAAAAAATGGCCTATTACCTGCTAAAAAAAGTATTATTTCACGTAGTTACACAGCCTTCAAAGAACAGCCTTAATAATTTGGAATGGATATTTAAAGAATAATAGTTTCATGAAGAGAAAAAAGAAGAAGAAACAAAACAAAAAAAACTAGAATGTTACTATATATTTAAGTAAATCCCATTTGCGGGCCTAGTTCCTAAGCTAATTAAAACTCGCAAACCTTTCTTAAATATCCCATTCTGACTTCTCAGAATCTCATTTAAATTTAATTCACAACCCTCTTTTAAAAACACTTTCCAAATTCATTTCCCTAAAATTATAAACTCAACTCGCTCAAATGAAAATATCTCTCTTAACACACCAAATTCTATGAGAGCAAGACTTAGAAAATATGTATCCAACTTCTTCAAACGCAAACCTCTTCCAACAAATATTCCCAGGAATTTGAAGTTTAAACTAGTCTTACCAGAGTGCCCGGGCACTTGCAACAACAAGTACACTGGGAACTCCGAAGCAAATTGCCCGGATGCTGTAATAAGGGAAAATATTAATCCGCGAGATATCTAGGCTAAGCCTGGGCTCTTCGCTGCGTCCGAGCTTCAATGGAAACAATTAAAAGGGACCGGGTAAAGTTTTAATTAATGTTTATACTCGGGCAGATTTAGAGAGAGTTAAATAGGGAGAATGAAAATTGCTTCTTCCACCCTTTACCTTTACTCGTCTTCCTCAAGATTCGTGCATCTGGACTTAGATTAGAAGAATACGGAGGCAACCACGCATTATATTAAACCTTGGTAAATAAAACGAGCTTTGTAAAGTTCTTAAAGCTTTAAATTGCTCACTAATGTAAATAATTATTGTTTTTTTTTGTGACCCCCTCTCTCTTTCAAAATCACCGGTTTCGGAGAAAATTTAACTAGAGTCTCGCATTGATGGAAAAGTGATTTAAAATACCATTTACCTGTGTTTTATATGCTTAAACGCTTGGACTAAAGAGATACTGTTTAAGTTTGTGGCAATTTATTCCAAAGAGTTTTAAATGAAAATGGTATTAGAAACATTTCGTACGTGATTTTAATCTCATGTACTAGGGATACGCGAGATCACGGAAAATCCAGTTTAAAAAAAAAGAAAAATGATACACTGTTAGAAATTTCGCGGAAAAAATGGTTAAATAACAATTTTTTTAACTGTTGTTTTACCATATTTAAACAAAGCAGTGTAATAACGATAAATAAAATGGCAATCAAACTGTAAACAGTGAGAAAAATTGTTTACTAACTGTTTTCGCCTGATACGGCTAAACAATCGGAATTTTACAGCACAAACTAAGCCCACCTTATCAAACCACTTAGTTCCAAATTAGCACCAAATTAGTCAATAAAATGATTGTCAAACTGGAACTACATGACCATCTATATATATATATATTTCTCTTACACGGCACCAAAAAAAAGCCTCATTACAACTCCCCGAATGGCAACGTTAGAAAGTCGACCAATGATTGCTGCTAAAAATGTCACATGGCAAATGTCACATGAGGTGGCTCAACATATAGCACTTTTAAAAAGGGAAATAATAACCAGAGTGAGCATTATCAGGTTGTTCAATTCAGATTCATGCCCTAAAAACATGATAATATTTAATTTAAACTCAATTAGGAATTAATTAATTAATTGAAGTGAGAATGCTTTAAAAGGCTGCTGTTGAATTGATATTTTTCTACTGAGAGCTACCTAAACGTCTAAAAAACGTCTGAGTGCATTGAATTTTCTTATATTTCGCGTTTATTTATGCATTGAATTTTCACGCTTTAAAATGCAGAATATTAGTGAAGCTGCTAGGGCTTTTAAACGTAATGAAAGAAAACGTGTTCGAAGAGCCCAAGAAAGTGTTGAGGAATGTTATGGAAGACGTAGATTGCAGAGATGAAGTGCAATAATAACTGTTCAAGATTTAACAGCAGATGTCGAAGAGTATAATATTGGCTCAATGACGGAACAATGTAGTTATTGTAATGCTTACTTCTGGGCCAAAGAAAAAAATTCTTCTGGCAAATATACGAAATGCTGCCACGATGGAAAAAATAATTTGCCTACACTAATGGACATTCCCGAGTTGACAGCCTTTCAGTAATTGCTCCAAGATGCCAAATTTATAATTGTGTTTTCAAAGAAATTCTAAATGCTTAGTGTTAATTTCTTAGAGCTTTGCAGAAAAAAATGTTTTTTGGAAAAAATTTAATTGAAACTTCTATTGGCAGTAGGCAAGGGGAACTGCCAAAATCAAAACTCCCCGATTAGAAATGCAGCATGGCGACCTCCACGTGGTATTTCTCGGGTAATACTAACAGCCATGCATTTTAATTTATTGTATGTAAAACATCCTTATTTTGTTCTAAAATGTTATGTACTTTATCACAAATGTTAATTAATATAGAAATTGATTTCAATAATGTTGATCACCGAAAAATATTTCATTTGGCGATAAAAACAAATTTTTGTGTTCTTGAAAATTAAAGACTTTTTGAGGGTTATTATTTCACAAGGAAAAGTTAGGGTTTAAAGTTTATATTTTTAAATAATAAAATTTTTTTCTAAGACTTTCAGAATTTCTAGCATTAACTAATTTATTATACACATTTAGTTGAATTTAGGTGAGTAACTGCAATATTTGATAATTTATTTCGCTTATATGTTTCTCATTTAGCTAATGTTTTGATTTTTTCACCATGTACAGTCTAAATAGCTAATATAATTTTTTAAGGCCAATAAGAACATTAATCGAATTCTTCTACTTAAGTACAATACTATGTCTTTGATGATAAAATACTATGTCTTTGATGATAATATACTATGTCTTTGTGCTAGAACATTGTGTTCATTGGCGAGCGAGAGCAGCGAGCCATGGTTCACGGCGTGAACCACATAGGATTACGTAGCAATTCTCAGGGGTTGGCGAGCGTTAGCGAGCAGGGGGCGGAGCCTCCTAGTATAAGTTAATACTTTTACTCCTTCTTTGAAATTAGCACAAGGTTTTAAATTTGTAAATACGGCGCTCGTAACAAAAGTGTTAAATATGCAAAAGAAAGAAGCTCATTAATGTAAAGCAGTAAACACTTGCCTGATTCCAAATTTATTTGCTACTTACAATTTTAATGCAGATCTTAATATAGATTAGCAAACTTATTTCAATTTTAAAAAAAACACAAAAAAAGTCAACAACATTTTCTTAAATTTAAAAAGATTTATCGATACCATGTATTCTTTAAACAAGATTTAAAAAAAAAGAAAGAAAAAAACACGCTATAAGTGCATTAAACTCGCCATAAACTTCAGTCTTACACTTTCTGTACTATTTTGTTGAATTCCCGTAAAAACAAACATTCCCAATCAGGGCCGGATTAACCTATAGGCACACTAGGCACGTGCCCAGGGCCGACGAAAGGTATAATCCGGCTCTGTTCCCAATACATAAAAACTTGCAAAACTTTAAAAAAAAAAAGGGCCAATTTGGCGCGATTTTTCCATGCAGATGAAAAAATTGAAAATCCTTGAACAAATCTCGATTTTTGCTTATTTTATGAGCATTAGAGTTGATGGAGTACTTTTTTTTTAAATTTTAAAATGCAAGTTAACTAACACTTTTAATTTCGTAAAAGCTACGGATTATCTTCATTTAAAAATTTTGCACCATTTTCTTCAAGAGTATACGTACACAGAGATTTCTAGTTAGAGATTGAAGGAACATATTAACAGGTAAGTTTTTAAAGCAACTCTTATACGAACTATTCTCTATTCGCTGATAAGACAAAATTGGACCATAAAAGCAGCCATAAGATAAAGCATCGAGTTCGGATTGATTTCCCTTTATTTTTTATTTTATTGTGCAATTAAGACGGGGGGGGGGGCGGGGACGCGAGTGCTTTACGACAGATTTCAATGAAAACGGCTAAACTATTTTTCTTGCCTTAGTTATGTTATTAAGCTTTAAAATTTCAGAATAATAATAAAAAATAATAATATAAATTTTAATTTTTTTTTTTTGCCATACGTAGCTTATTAAACAAAAGTGCTGAATACATAAGAACTTCTGTTTTAAATTTTTTTGTCGCTTACTTTGATTTTTTCAAATGCGCACCAATATATTGAAAATATCTTAATTGCTTGGTTTAAATTTTTATAGTCGAACTTGAGTTATTCGAAAAACAAATTTTTTTATGAAATTTTAACGTCAAATTTAAGGAACTTAAATAAGAATTACACGTAATTTCTACATCTTTTTGAAATTAAACTGTCCATTTCAAATTTTTTTCTTCATATTTTTAAACGGTGCCTATTTATACATAGTCATTAAATTAACATAACACTATAGCATAATCATTAACATAACATAAAACATAAATTTATATGTTGAATAAAGAATAAGGAAATATGAATTTCTAGGAAGACTTAATGCTCATTTAATTCTCTTTTACAAATATCCAAGCTTCAAAAAAGAACCTTCTAGAAAAACAAATTTTCTTAACTTTTTATTTCTTGTAAGGAATATTTTTCAACAATACTGATTTTTCTTTCATAAATAATATTCGAATTTATTTGCATCCTCTTATTTTTATAAGTACGCAAAGATACATTAATTATTGACAAAAACACATTTTAAAAATTTTAACTTTACAAACATTTGTTCTAAAATTACTTTGAAACGCATTTTCTCTGTTCCAAATATTGCTTGTTTTTAGATATTTAAAAGTCTGTATATTCTCATTTGCACGTGATTTTTCATAAATTATATATCTTTGCAAAATATTTTTAATTGACAATATATATTTTATAAAAATGGAACCTTTTCTTCCTTTTTCTTTATATTTTTCACAATTATACAGGAAATACTAGTTTCGGAAATACTAGTATGTAGAAATACTAGTCTGATACATACGAAGACTTTAAACAATCAAGAAAAACCACTATTTTCTACGAACGAGGATGATTTTATGTCTGCCGCAAACTTCTTTAAAAATAGGAGTTAATAAAGTGAAATTTTAGTGCTTATTCAAAATACCAGATGTGAGTAAAACGCACACGGAATCAAGAATATGCATCACAGAGGGGTAGTACGACAATACACAGACGAACACCAGCGCGGAATGCTTTCTTTTTGACAAGGCAACTAAGCCTTCATTGAGGAAACGCACCCTCAACAACAACACTACTAACTAAGGGACAGAAGGCACTCTTCGGTCATCATTGCTCCATTCATCTCTCACAATAACCAGTAATGATTTTAACGATGACTTCGAAATACGTGGTAGAATTCTCACTTTATTTCCTTTTTCTTGGATGGCATCAGGATATATTTCTCATTTCTTGCCTTCTTTGAATATTTTCCCTTCAACCAGTTGTATTTTTCTCATTTCCTTCGTCTTAATTTGTATGTTTTTTTTCCCCTCCTTTTCCATGAAAGTATAATGATGGGATGTATTTTTGACAAAACAGTTCATTTAGTGATATTTTCCGAATGCCGTGGGAAAGTAGCTGAATGTCATTATTAATTGAAATATATTACTTTTCTTTTGTTGTATGCATATTCATAATAGGGATATATAGTTTAATCCATCAAAAATAGAAATGCAAAAAATATATTAATTTTTCATTTTATCGATATCATTGAAGTTATTTAACAGGAGTGAAAAAGGGGGAAATAATGTAATAACTTATTTTAAAACAGTGAAGTGCTTAACTAAAAACAAAGCTAATTATTTTAAATTGTTTTTTAATTGACTTGTTGCATAGTTTTATAACGTTTTTATTCTACTTTGATTAAAGAATCCCTCTTTTATTTAGTATTAACAAAATATTTTTTGAGAGTCAGCATTTTCAAACAACGTGAGAAAATATTTGAACGTAATAACTGATTGAAATATATTATTTCTCTCTTGTTATAAGCATATTCATAAAAGGGATATCACGTGTTCTCTGTAAGAAACTGAAATTAAAAAATTTACTTATTTTTCTCATTTCATACATGCTATTAAAATTATTTAATAAGAGTGAAAATAAAGTAATAACTTATTTTAAAACAGCGAAGTGTTTAACTAAAAACAAAGCTAATTATTTTAAATTGTTTTTCGGTTGATTTGTTGCGTAGTTTTACAGCGTTTTTATTCAATTGAAGTTTAAGAATTTCTCGCACAATTAGCATAAACAAAATATTTTTTGACAGCTCATTTAGTGATATTTTCCGAACGTCCTGAGAAAATATTTGAATGTCATTATTGATTAAAATATATTACTTTTCATTTGTTGTATACATATTCATAGTGGGATATCACGTGTTCTTCATTAAAAAATAAAAATAATTAATTTATTTTTTATTTCATCGATATCCTTTAAATCCATTCATAAGATTAAAAAAAAGGGAGAAATAAAGTAATAACTTAATGTAAAACAATAAAGTGTTTAACTAAAAACATAACAAATTATTTTGAATTCCTGAACAGTTGATTTCTTGCAGAATTTTATAACGTTTTTGAGGAAGTGAAATTATAGGATCTCTCCTACATTTAGTATAATCAAGAAATTATTTCAGAGTTTAGATTTCCAAAAGCGATTCCAAGGTAGTATATCCGTAGTAATTTATATTTCGTTGATTTTGATATCGATAATATTAGAATAGATTTTAAAAAGCATTTTTAGTAAAAAGTTTTGTAAAAGCAGTTTATTTAGGGACAATTTCCGAACTCCGTGAGAAAGAAATCGGATGCCTATGTTGATTGAAGTCTATTGCTTTACTTTTACTGCATATGTATACATAGATGAATATCAAAAAGAAAAATCTAAAAATATATCACTTTTTCATTTCATTGATATTAATAAAGTTTTTTAATTACAACGAAATAAGTAAATGAATTAACTTAATTAATTTGTTATAAAGCATTGAAAAAAATAATTGTTTCGTCATTGTAAATTTATAATGCATAGCTGATAATGTATGATAATATGTAACTTTTTAGACTGATAAATGTAGACATTAAAAATCTCAAATTTTTAATTAAGAAATGTCACAAAACGCTAACAAAAACGCGAACAAAATATAACGAATCACATCGCTTGTTGGAAGGACTATATTCAAAAGATCAAAACCAGTTTGATAGCCTAAACAAATCTGAAGGTATTTTTAATTAATGTTTTTCAACTCCTCTTTTGCTACCTTCGGTAAAAAAAACTTGTTTTGATTCGTTGAGTTTCATCTACTTTAATAGTGGTTTATCTCCCTGTAGCGCAAAAATGACTTAACTATCTTAAATGAGTGTGCTTTTTTACTTCCTTTTTGACGAGGATTTAAAAGAAAATAATTAAAGGCGGTTTTTACTGATCAAATTGTGTTTTATAAAATTAAAGCTTTACATCTACGCTCTCAATATAAGACTTTTTTTAAAATTCATTTTGGGGAAGGAATTTCAAGAAATATGCTCAATGTCTAAACAAAGTGCTATAAAAATGACATAAGTTAAGAAAGGTGAAGCACACAGTATAATTAAGACTGCGCCTAGAATTTTATGTATCACATAGTATGTCATGTACTTTTGAAAACTAAACTTTTAATAATAAATCAAGTTTATCATGCGTAAAGTTTTCTGGGAATTATTATTATTAAAAAATTTATTTTAATTACTTAACCTCTCCTTAACTTTAGCTCTTCCAACAATTGCAAAGAAACTTTTATAATTATAAATAGTTCTGCCCTTTTTTCCCTCGAAATTTTGCTTAAAAGTATTAAAAAAACTAAACATTTCCACCATTAGTTATAGAAAACGAGGTCTTTTGAGAATTATTTTAATTGCAAAAATAGGTTTCGAAAAGCTTTTAGAAGTTTTATACTCAACGAAATATGAAAAGTAAGAATATACTTATGAAACTTTAGATTTTAATTTTCGAAAATATTTTTAACTACGACGCTCCCGCTACTTTTTATCTTTCTTTGCGAGTTCAAATAAAACAAGATAAACGTGTGAAGAAAAGTTTGTGCCAACAAATTGTGTGGTGTAAAGAACAACCGCCATTCCTAACTGCAACTTTCACTTTAAATATTTCAAAAATGAAGGGGTCAAAAAGCAAGGTTTCGGTCTTTACAATCCTTTTTTTTTCCGTCAGAGAACATAATTATAAAGTTCTTTCAATTTTCTCTTTCCTAGTAAAAATCGACTTTGAGAAAATGAAGAGAAAATCTTTCTTTTGCCCAGCAAACACACACCCTCAATACAGCTAAATGAATCTTTTATTTATTTACTCCGTTTTTATTTATTTAACTCCCAACTATTTTTTTTTTCTTCTGGCAAGTGAGGTAAAAGCAAACTCTTCTTGCAAATGCACTCTGCCTAATCAGGAAGCAGTCCCAGAGGATGTGACAAAAATTGCAAGTTTTACTTCTTTTCAAAGCGCAGTATCGCTTGCTTTTCGCAATGATTCACTAATTAAGGTCTCCTACCTTGCCGCCTTCAAAAGTATGCAATTAGTGGTTGAAAATCTAGGCACTTTTTTAGCACTTCATAGGCATCGCCAGCTAAAGTCCTATTATTAAAATATTTCCTTTTGCAAAATTCTTTCTCCTCTCATAATTAGCGAAACAAGAAGTTAGAATCTCATTGCAAAAAGATCTGGTAATAGTATTTTGAAATGTAGCCAAGCAGAAAGCAAGCCGTGTCGTTCAAGCGGTATACCAGTTTTTAGCGAAATTTTGTTGATTAACAACTAAATATTACACGGCTCTTTCAAATTTAAATTAATTTTTTTTTAATAAATGTTCTGGTTTATTTAGAAAGAAAATAATACTTTGTTACGAATGTAAGAGTTTTTTAACCTAACAAAAATAATCAAATTTTTAGTAGGTATACTTTTATAAAAATCTCTGATACAAATACTTTTTTTTTTTCTAGAGTAGGTAAACTAATGAATTCAAAACAAAAATATTTTTTTTTCATCATTCTTAAAGTTATTTAAAATTATTTTTTTCAAGTCCCTTTTTCATGTATAGATTTTTTTATTAAATTTTAATGCAGATATTTTGATTTTTTGAATGTAGCAACCTCCGACTAAAATTAATTAAATGCATGCATTGTAGGCAGCAAATTAATTAAAATTTCTGAAAGGCTTTTTAAGAATATATATTCGATTAAATAGTAGCTATTTAATAAAAATAGTTATTTTGATGAATATGCTTATTCTATTACGCATATTTCGAAAGTCGCAAATTGTTGTCAAAACTTCGTAAGAATATGTTTCAAATTATCAAAATATCATGGATATACACCGAAGAGCCATTACATTATGACCACCCTGCTAATAACATGTAGGACCACCCTTAGCCCTCAAAACTGCTAGCACCCGCCGTGGCATTGATTCCACAAGGTGCTGATAGGTAGTCTGAGGTATCTGGTACCAAGCGCTCACCAACTGGTACTGCAATTCCATCACATTGCGAGGGGGTAGCGTAGCAGCACGAATTTGGTTTTCCAAGTAGAACCACAAATGCTCTATTGGATTAAGGTCAGGTGAATTTGGGGGCCAAAACATGACTAGAGAGTCACTGGAATGTTCCTCGAACCAATTCATGACGATTCGACCCTTATGACATGGCGCATTATCCTGTTGGTAAACACCATCCCCCGCAGGAAAAACTGTTGCCATGAATGGGTGAACCTGGTCTGCAACTATGTTCAAGTAGCTTACAGACGTCAGGGATTGTTCTATGAGGATTATGGATCCTAATGTGTCCCATGAAAACATTGTTCCTGGGTGAGAAACCTTGAAAACCTGGGCGAGCCCATTGTTATAGATGGAGGGTGGTCATAATGTAATGGCTCTTCTGTGTAAAACATAGCACGGGAAAAAACATCGGATACACATATTTTTGTGGAAATAAAGTATAGAGTGGACACAACTTCTTTAACACAGCTTATTACTTGACAAATTCTTATGTGAGCGAAACATAGTGTGAAAGCATAATTTTTCGGAAACATGGGCTTAATTTTGTGTGAGAAAAATAACACTAGAATATAATTTTGTGGACATGAAAAATCGAGAGGACATAATTTTCCGGAAATAAAATATTGATTCGACATAATTTAATTTTTGAAAATAATTTGCCTGCATACGACTTTCTGTGGGTAAAATATTGTGAGAATATAATTAAATGGAAATGAAATATCGGAAGGACATAGTTTTCTATGAATAAAGTACTGGTTTGACATAATTTTGTGTGACCAAAATATCATGAAAACATAATTTGGAGGAAATGAAATATTGGGAGGATGTAATTTTCTACATAAAAAAATAAAAAATGTGGAAAATCTATCGATTAGACAGAATTTTGTGTGGGTATAATATAATGTGAATATAATTTTGAGGAAATAAAATATTAGAAGGACATAATTTTCCTGAAATAAAATAATGATTGGTATAATTTCATACTGGAAAATATTTCACTTGGATACAATTTTGTGTGGGTAAAATATCGTGAGAATGTAATTAAATGGAAATGAAATATCGGAAGGACATAATTTTCTAGGAATAACATAAATTTTCTAGGAATAACATAATTTTCTTGGAATAACATGTTGGTGGAACATAATTTTGTGTGTGGGCAAAATGTCATTGAGATAAAATTTTTGTGGTAATTGAAATATCAAGAGGACATAATTTTTTGAGAAATAAAATTTCGAAAAATTATGAAATTTCGATTGAACAGGCAATCAAGGCAATTTCGTGCAGACATAAATATTTTTTTTAGATTTAAATAATTTTTTTTAATTTTAAATATGTTTTTTTAATACATTACTTTTGATTCCAGATTAATGAAAACAAAATTAGAAAAAAAAAGACTTTAAGCAATTCATGAAAAAATTAAAAACGAATTCCCATTTTTTTAAAATTGAATTGTTTGCAGCGCTTCAAAACTAATTTCATCATCATCATAGTTGGCCAGACAATCTAATGTGAGCCAATGCCTTCCTCTGAAGATTTCTCCATGGCGACTTCCGATGACATAAAACTAATTTAATACAAAATATTTAATTCAGATTTGTTTCCGAAATAATTTAAATCACGTTTATTTTACATTGAAAACTACTTTTTTTTAAATCTCAGTGTATCTTAATTTTTTTTGAAATTTACATTAGTTTAACGAAAATTGTTAAGATTGTAATAAGTTTTTGCATTATTTTTTTCCTAATATAACACGCTTGATAACTAATTTTGCTTGTAGTCGGCAGTTCTCCAACACCATAAATTTATTTTAAGATCATCATATATTTTCATGATAAAAGCATTTTTAGACAAAAAGAGAAAAAATCTGATCTAAATATTGCATTTTAGTAACACTTAACATCGTATAAATGTTTAACAATGTGAAATGTTGTAAATCGTTATTAATGATGACAAAGCATTTAAAATTTTACCTTGTTATTTATATGCTTCAATTAGTGTAGTTAATGAGGCACCATAAAGAAAAGCTGTATCCATGCAACGAAAAATAATTTTATCAATAAGGAAATATTGTAGGAAAAACATTGATAATTATTTAGCACATAAAAAGTATTGTTTCTAAACATGAGGTAATTTAAATTAACAGACAATAAAAGTGTCTCTGCGAGAAAGTTCTGAAATAAACTATTTCCGTAATTTATTTATTTTTAAGTAAATTAGTATTATTATTTATTATTTTTTTTGGAGGTGCTGATGGGGCTTATACCCAAGGTACAGATCAGCTCTAAACCAAGTCCTAATATTCAAAGATTCGTATAAGCACTTGTCATATTTTTATACAAAGTAACAAATAAATGTGCGAAATTTACAGTACATATTTATTGATTTATTATTGAAATATATATTTTGATTAAAGCTTTCCGGTATGGAAAAAACCACAATACATCATACAATTGTTCCCATGACAAATAAATACCTCTGGGGGTACTGGATTGGAGATCTATCATTCTCTGATTCCGGTCAAAATAACGATCTGTGGATGAATAAATGGAAGTATGAATGGGTCCGCCCTATAAACAGGTGCAACGTAAGGTGTGACAGAAGTCGAATTCTTGGCCATAGATGGTGCCACTGAAAAACAAGGAACGCACACTCTGCCTTAAATTTGCTCGGTTTCACCAAGCAGGCTTGCCCGTGTGGCAAGTGGCATTAGAAACAACAACATCATACAATACCACATACACAATATAATTTTTAACATCTGTCACCTCTGCAATATTAAAGAATATTCTTTTAAGTGAAATTCTTAATATGTGGGTAAAACTATGAGTTTTATTTGAAAGTGACGTATTTGCTTTCGTATTTCCTTAAGTAACATACTACGTAAATGACGCATTCCATTGTTCATTCGCTTCCTCTTCGTTTCGTCAATGGATTACTATTGGTATATTACAAACTTTATTATTCAATGAAGTTCGGAAATTACATTATCATACTACAAACTTTATACAATTATTTACAATCATATTACAAACTTTATTATTCAATTAAGTTTAAACTTGATGCATTTCAAACTTTATTATTCGATGAAGTTTGTCATTGATATATTACAAACTTTATTATTCAATGAAGTTCGGAAATTACATTATTATACTATAAACTTTATACAATTATTTACAATCATATTACGAACTTTATTATTCAATAAGGTTTAAACGTGATGGATTTTAAACTTCGATGAAGTTTGTCATTGATATATTACAAACTTTATTATTCAATGAAGTTCGGAAATTACATTATCGTACTACAAACTTTATACAATTATTTACAATCATATTACAAACTTTATTATTCAATTGAGTTTAAACTTGATGCATTCCAAACTTTATTATTCGATGAAGTTTGTCATTGATATATTACAAACTTTATTGTAAAAATAAATTGAAAAAAATTGAAATACTGAAGCACAAAGAATGATCTCCTTTTTTTGATTAAATAAAACTGTAAACTAACAAATATCACTGGTGTTATCTTTTAAATATTTGAAGAAAAAAAATATAATCGTTTGCTGTTTCTCTTAAAATAATACTTATTGTTGAACCAATGAGAAAAATTAATTTTTAAAACGCTTTATTGAAATTTTCGAATGATTTTTAGGATAGGAGGCTAAAATTACGCCGTACTTTCACTTTCTCAATTTTCCACTTCTGACTTCTGATAGTGGAGTTATGAAAGCGAAAGACACGCGCACACACTTATATTTTTTAATAAAGATAATTTCTTCAATCCCCCCCCCAAAAAAAACATAGCTTATCTTTGTAACATTATCAACGCATTTGTGTTGCATGACAAATAATTTATGAAAGATATTGATAAATAGTATACTTTTCCCTGCCTGTTTTGCAATTATAATAACTTTTCGCTTGTCAATATATTCATTAATTGATCAGTAAAAATTTTATTATGAAAAAATATCAATTTTCGTTTAAAATCTTGATTTTACAACATTTTAAATATATAATTATTTCGTGAATTTTTATTACAAATGTTCTGAAAACAAGTACCTTTATTACTTTAGCTTAACAATGCATTATGTATAGTAATTAATATCCAAACAATTTGTTTTGGGTTCAATGAGCTAAAAAATGATAAATGTATTAAACCTCGGCAATTTTATAGCAACATATTCCTTTTTTTAAAATTTTAACAAAGAAGAGCATGCTTATAATTATTATTTGGGAGGTGAATAAACTTTCTTACTTTTTGTTTTGCAACATAGGGTGCATGGTTTTAATTTAAAGCAAAAAGAGATAATTATTTGAGAATAAAGAACTTAAAATTGTTATAGCAATCGAACAAATTTGGATTTTTGAAGGAAAAAAAATCGCGTATTAGCAATTAAAAATGTCTCTTTCAGAACATCAAATTTCAGCTGCGTATTTGCAATTCTGTGGACTGCAGAGTAGCTCGCAGAAGACTTTTCAATATACATTTGACAGTTAATATTCTTGAACTAATTATCGAACATTAAAAATAATTATTACATTGTGCATTCTGTTCATTTTTCTGAATACCATCTTGGTTTCAAGTTTTTAACTGCTATATTTTCCTCCAAGCAAAAAATTAAGTACAACATGTTATTGAATATCCAAAACAACGGCTTTTTAATACATTTCTCAAAACTGTCCTTCGCAGTTTCTACAGTAACATAATTGAAAGACTTTTTATATTCTTGCCAGCATTTCTACTGCCTTGGAAAAGTTAGCTAAGTCTTTTAACTAGCTCTGCGACATAAATTTAAGCTCTTTCTTATTTTACTCGAGTTTTAAATTAATAACTTTTGTCTAAAATCCAATGCTGCACTCGTATTTAACCATAAGGGTCTTAAGGATATATCTTTCACTATTGGTTTAAATTTTATCGTTGTGAATTTGTAAATCCAGTGTCAATATATTTAGGTAGGTAGGTACTTCATTTACGTCACAATAGAGCTGCACAACGGGCTATTGGCGACGGTCTGGGAAACATCCCTCAGGATGATCCTCAAGACATGCTGCCGCAATTTTGATCCTCTTCAGGTGGGATGGCTTTCCTGCTTTGGTAGCCCGACGACGTGAGAGCGAACTCGAACCCTTTACGGTAGAACATTTAACGAGGACCCACACTACTCACCCTCGGTCCCTACGCAGGCTGATCAACGTGGTCACCCACAGCTTACTGAACGCAGTCAGTGATGCTTGACTTCGGTGTTCTACCGAACCGGGAACCGTGTCTTTTACACTCAGTCCACTGCGGGGCACCCCAATATACAATATAGAGACCTTAAAATTAATACTGTCCGAAATTTTGGAGCTGCTGAACCCGAATATAGTACAGATTTGCTACAACCTTAATTAGCTGTCAGTTTGAACCTTATTATTGTGCTAATTAATCATTTTTGAACTCTATTACATGATACTGTGCATCAATTTGAAAGGAAAATTGTTACAACAGAAAGCCTTAATAAAGTTGAAGCTTTGCTCGTTATTGTGGTCCAGTGTATCGGAATGAGGTTCAACACTTATCTAATTTCTCTTAAAATGCATAAAGCTGAATGATTTTGAGGGTAAAACATTTCTCAAAAACACATTCCAGAGCTTTTAAAGTAACTAAATCAAAAGCCCTAATATCGCACGAGTTTATTACAACCTTAATAAGGTGTCAAGTCGAACATTATTATTGGGCAAATTAATTCTCTTTAAACTAGATTAATCGATATTATGGTTCAAATTGAAAGGATAAACAGTTCAACAAAATACCTTAATAAGAAGAAAATATTTTCGTTATTGTGGTTTAAAGTATCAAAGTCTAAAGTTCTGCACTAATCCAGTTTTTATTAAAATGTAACAAGCAGAATATTTTAAAAGATAAATCAGTTCTCGAAAACGCAACCTTAACACGGAGTCAAGTTGAACCCTATTTTGGTCAAAATTAATCATTTTTAAGCTGGATTACATGATTCCGTGGTTCAATTTGAATCTAGAAATAATTCAATGGAATACTTTATTAAAGTTGAAAAAAAATGCTATTATGGTTCAAAATACTGCAAAAACGAATGTTTTATAGGATTAATCAGTTCCATAGCTTTTAAGTGACAAAATCAAAACAATCAACACAACATATTCCATAGCTTTTTAAGTGACAAAATCAAAACAATTTTTGTATTTAATTAGCATCTTCGCTACCTAGTCTTTTAACTAACTCTGCTACGTAATTTAACATCTTTCTTATAACTCCGAGTTTTAAATTAATAACTTTTATACGAAATTCTTCTTTGCCCTTGTAGCCAAATACAACATGATGGACAAGCGAAGAAATTGCGTGCGCCAGAGAAAAAGGATGATAGAGACAGGGATGGAGTGGAAGAGGAGGGAGGGGATAATCTAATTAAACAAAGTCTTCATAAAACGCTTAATACTTCTTGGTACACGGTACTTCAATTATGTGTCTTCCAAACAGACTGCAACAGCATTAAAACCCAACTCTTTTAATTACAAGTTGTGCTTT
Organism: Parasteatoda tepidariorum; assembly: GCF_982258835.1. Classification (NCBI taxonomy): domain Eukaryota; kingdom Metazoa; phylum Arthropoda; class Arachnida; order Araneae; family Theridiidae; genus Parasteatoda; species Parasteatoda tepidariorum. Next base: position 40,197,182 of record NC_141764.1, read on the forward strand.
TCTCGCTTGGCGAAAAGTGTAAAAGAAGAAATGAACTGAAGAGATGTTAAGGTATGGGTGGAATAAAAAAAAAATTAATATTGTTCTCGTCTTATACTTCTTGGAGAATTAAATTTCTTCGATATAAATCACAGAGTAAATATTAGAATTGATCAAAAGGACCCCAAAAATCGAAGAGGGGGTGGAGGAAGGTGTGTTAGGGAGGGGTTAAATCTTCCTAATCTACTCCCTTGGAAAAGGTCCGCCTTTTCCACGTTGTTTAATTACCCAATGCTAGTTTGGAAAGGATGCAAGCCCTCGCACAGTTAATAACCTAATTAAGAACAGTGTTTTCACCCTGTTAATTATATTGCCTAGGTTGGCAGAAAAGAGCAACTACAAAATAAGTTCACCTCTTCGCCGCAGTGTTAATCCTTTTGCATAGGGAAAAGTATCTTTTCTCTTTCAAACTCAGCCAAGGAAAGGGTTAAAATCCAAAGGGTTCAGTTTTCACAGCTTATTTATTTGCTGGGAGGAAAAGAGCGAGCTTTAATTAAAGGAAATGTTATCAATTTAAATGGAGTTAAATTGAATTATATCCTAATGTTTTCTTGTATTCCTCTGGCGCCATATTGGCGTTGTAGAGAGGGATTAATCCAAATGAGCTGCGACTTTGAGTTTTGAGATAGCTTATTAAGTTCCTTTTTTTTTAGCATTGGAAAGAATCTTTTGGAAAATCGGGGAGTGTTTGGCGATGGCATTCCACGGGATCTCCGTGCCTGCTTGTTTCTAGAGAAGCCTTGTGTCTAATTATCTAGAGATTTGATGAAGCAGTGACTGAAATTTGTATCTCCAGTGAAATATTTGGCAAGCAGTAAATGCCAAGGAGCAAGGCTCGGAGCAGATAAAGTGTTGCGGTATTTCAAGCATTACATTAATTTGAGAACTCCCTGGAATTAAATTTAAAGCCAGATGAAAAGAGTTTAGGGAGTGAGAAAGCAGAAAAAGTGAAATACAACTTATTTCCATTTAACTTCAGGTGTGATTCTTCATTTTATAAATATTTTTAATAGAGGTTACAGCCCTATTTTAGTAAATTTATTAAAGTTTAACACAACTACGTATGAAACATTTTTGTCATGTAGTTGTAAATTAGGCGTAAGAAAGAGTTCATACTACATACTCTGTTATAGCATAAGGTTATAACACTGGTTTAATGAATTTATTATAGTTTAACACAACCATATATAACAAATTTTTGCTTGTAGTTTCAAATAAGTTAAAGAAGGAATATAGGGTTCTACATACTCCAAACCTGGAAAAGGCTATAATAACAATGGTTAAATAAATTTATTATGGCTTAAAACAATAAATAAAGCATTTTTGCATAGTTGCAAATTAATAAAAAAAGTTATATAAGGTTATTTGATGCTTAAAACACAATGTTCTCAAAATAATACTGATGTTCTTAAAATATCGCCCTTAATGTATAATAGTAAAAAATGGTGGCATTTGTGTACTAATACTTTCGACCCGCCTGACTTGGCTATTTGAAAACACACATCACACCGCAGTGGCAAAAAGCCCTCCTCACAAATGCAATAAGAATGCGGACTTGTGGACGCAAGGCCCCGAGTCACACACGATTTAGAACATCACAAATTGATCGCTGAGCAAATGAAGCCTGAGGTCATTCAAGCAACGAGCTCAAAGCTACAGGGGCTGCACACAGCCCGACAGAAAACCAGAAAACAGCTGCAGAGCAGTAGCCATTTCGCGACCTAGGGACACGACCATCCGCCAGGAAAGTTTTCGAACACAACACCTTTATTTCCAAACAAAATGCATCGAAGTGCTTGAAAAACGCATAGAATATCACAAAAGTTTTAACACTTTTCAAAATTTTACATGAAACTCAACGCATCAAAAAGTTTTAAAAAAGGTTCAAAAAGGCGCATAATTAAAAAATTTCGTAACAAACACAGAATTATGGGTTGAGTTATGAATTTTCAGAATCCGTAATTGGTCCTTCTTTGGATTACCGAAATTTCTCGTCAGAATTGCTCGATTAGCTGCGCTTGCTCAGTGACTCCTCCTTGATTCGCCTCAACGCAATTCATACATTTAGGTAAAAACTTTTGCAGATGCCCCCGTCCAAGACATTTAGAACAAATCTGCTCTCAACGTACCTCTAGTTGTCCCAATCGACAGCACACTTGCGACATCAGAATGCTGCGTATTGTGTTCGAAGAAATATTTAATTAGACTTATATAATCCATGCCTACTAGCCCAGCCCCGTAATTATTTATCATTCATCATTGTTCATTTTTTTCTGAAACGTCAAACAATAGCACAGAACATTTTGTTTTAAAATATGCAACTATTGTAGCTTTCAGTTAGAACATTTTGTTGCTATGTTAATCCTGACAAAATAGACGATTACCTAGATTTGAAAAATAATCATCGGTACTTGGAAGAAAAGCTCAAGGACTTAAAAAAAGCGATTCGCTAAAAGAGAAGTACCATAGGTATATATAAACAATTATGTTTAAATTGAAGTACCACAGGCATATGCAAAGAAATGGAAACACACTATGCGCATGGGTCATTCATATGGGAGAGTGGATATGGTTGCGGATGGCTCTGACGTTCAGGACACAGAACATTTTGTTTCAAAATATGCAACTATTGTAGCCTTAAGTTAGAACATTTTGTTGTTATGTTAATCTTGACAAAATAGACGATCACCTAGATTTGAAAAATAATCATCGGCTCTTAGAAGAAAAAATTTAACTTAAGGACTCAATAAAAGCAATTCATTTAAAGAGAAGAACCGTAGGTTGTTATGTTAATCTTGACAAAATAGACGATCACCTAGATTTGAAAAATAATCATCGGCTCTTAGAAGAAAAAATTTAACTTAAGGACTCAATAAAAGCAATTCATTTAAAGAGAAGAACTGTGGTACTTCAATATATACATGTATGTTTAAAGGGAAGTACCATAGGCATATGGCAAAGAAATGGAAACACACTATGCGCATGCGTCATTCATATGGGAGAGTGGATATGGTTGCGGATGGATGAAGGTTTGTTTTACTGCAACACCGACGTTCCAGCTCATTTCTGCATTAACTAACAATCCATTAAAAATAATAGTACTTTTCAATAAAGTTCGCCCACCTCTTAGAAATTTACGGCTATTTAAGATTGTTTTCGATCATTTCCACGAAAAAATAGCTTTTCAACTTTGAAACCGTTCAGTGCTGTCAGGTTGGCGACAAGGCAAGCGTGACGTTGATACCTCAACGGATCATTATTCGGCCAAAAAGACCTTAAAGTTTTTTTTTTTTTTTAAATTTTTAAATTTATCTTTTGTACTCTGCTGTTTTATTTTTTTTAATTTCTAACTAAATCGATTTTAGAACTTCTTGAAATGAATCAATATTCTATTAGTTTCGACAACGTTTTTCTAAATTTTCATCATAACAACTTTCATAAGCAACTTGATTTTGGATTGAAATGATTCTTGAACCATCTAGTAACAATTTAGTTCTCTCGGCTACAGTAATGTTGTGTGAGTTTCACTAATATCAAAAATTATGTTTTGCGTCCTACGATATCGTGCTAATTCTTTGATGTTGGGATTAATTTTGGATTAATGAACAGTAGAGAGACAGCAAATATGTTCAGTCTATTCCAATTTATTTTTCAATTACTCAAATTACCTTTATTTTATTTATGTTTTCTAATTAATTTTTGATGTGAAGATCTGAATCAGATGTGTATATTGTCCTTTGCTTTCTTACATATTTATTGCCGTTACTCAATCTCTCACCTTAAATTGTCTTATAATCATTCTTGTGAAAAGCTCCCAAAAGAAAAGAACTTGCTGTAATTTAATGACCCTTGTCTATGTATAAAATTTTCCTTTATGTAGTTGTGTAATAAAATTTCATAGGGTGGTGAAGAAATGTTGCTATATCACATGGAAACATTTCATAGGCTATAGCCCACCATAGTTATGCAAAAATATTTTTTTATAAAACAAGAAATTCTGAAAATACCAAAAGTAAAAAATATTATCTGAAGATAACTTGGAATTACGTAATGGAGGAATTCTCTTCCAATAATTTGTTTGTATATCGATTTCTTCTAATCGCAATTAAAACTTCGTGACTTTCTCTAAGTTTGCCTTAACTCACTTTTTTTCGTCTTAAATTTTAAATTAGTAATGGAGATTAAAGAGAATTGGTGACGAAAAGTTTATCTCGTGGTTGATAGGGCCATTTCGGCCTGTTTTATTAAGATATCAGTTGTTTTATTGAAGACTTTTTTTAACTTTTTATTTCCTGCTTAAAAGAAATAGTTTCCTTAGTGCACTTAACTATTCATGAAGAGAAAAAAAACCTAACAATTTTATCATCTCATTTTTCTCCAATCTTCCTTTCCAACCGAAAAGTTAATATATTTTCAATATATTTGATATCGCTTAACCTTTCAATTTCCTTCTGCCTAGCTATCGCGATGACGTCACGGATGGCCATAAGGCTTCGACAAGGCAACAAGCTCCGAAAATGACAACAAATCTCGTCCACGACGTTCTTCCGTTAAGGGTGCAACAGAAAACATTCGAATATATAAGCAGGGCACCCTGGCGACCGCACAAATATTTTCGTAGCAGGGAAGGACCACCCTTTTACTTGCTACTCCCTGCCTTGTAACATTGACGGGCGAAGTTTAATAAATTCTTCTCCAATTTCGGGAGAAAAAAAAAACTGGAAAAGCTAAAAGCAATATGCGCGTCCCGTTCGAAAACTGGTATAAAACCATTCTTTGGTTCCGCGGCATATTGACGGGCCGAGCACACTTCGCTGCAGATTTATAATAGAAGTTCCTATTTTAACTTTAGTTTCGCATCGGTATTGATAAATAAAGGAAAAATATATATAGTGCGAGTTGAAAAGATTGAAAAAATTGGGAAAAAATGTATGCGAAAAATAATAATATCACATTGAGAAGCGTTCGAGAAAAGTGGCATTTAATATTCCTGGTTCGGTGTCAAGAATAATCTCCGTCAAACTGATACAATTTGGTTACCTTCTATTTCATAAGTAAATAAATACAACTGAAAAACTATTTTCAACTTTTTGAACGCCTGTGTCGTTTTCAATTACTAGTTATTGCGAGACATGTATAGTTGGAAAGCTGAATTGACTCTTTCAAATAACTTACGACGTATTACTTTTCGTATTGTCATTCATAAATTGAATATATATGAAATTTTATATGGGAAGACTTTCACTAATTTAGAAATTTCTTTTCATATTTAAAAGATATAGCAAATAATTATTCTTTTGAGTTAAATATTAAGTTTTTTTTCTTCTTAATATTTTGTAATCTCTTGCTCGAATGGGTAAATTACAAAGGATCAATGATTGAACCATATTTTCTATGTAAAGTTATGAATCGCGTAATAAATTAAAATATATCAACGTTTTTTATCGTAGTAATATATCATGTTTTGAACTATGTTTCAAATAAATAAAGACAGAAATTATATTAAACTGAAGAAGTATATTGCTGATGATATAAGATTACTTTCTATAACATTTTGCTAACAATTTACTTTAAAAAAAAATTCAAGTTTGTTCTTTGTTATTTAATAACCGATTTATTTTTAAAATATTCTACAAAATAACGTCCAAGATTACAACAATAATTGCTGATAATATTGAAGCTATCTGAGTAAATAAGTAAAAATAATCGGTTATAAATTATTAAACCAGCCGATAATTCTTTTGAGTTAAGTCGAACGTAATTTATTATGCATGCATTTAATTAAATTTCTCAAAATCGTTTTTATCAACTGGGATTCACCAATTCTCGTGATTGCTTCTAAATCATAATTTTTTTCTTCCTTAAAAGGAGATAATAAAAGATAATTTTGTTTATAAAATATATTCAATCACTTTAATATTCTGTAAGAACATTTAATTGATATGTTAATCGTAACGAAATAAAAAGATATTTAGATTTGAAAAATAATCACAGTAATATCCAATAATAGCCCACCTCTTGGCGATTTTTTGAATTTTCGCCTAGTTGGCGATTATTGCTGGGATCAACGTTGCTTTTCGATAATGAAAAAAAAAATTTTTTTATCAGTTCCAAATTTATTAAATTATTTTTTAATAGAATAAAAAATACCTTACTCTAACAACAAAACGATATAAATAATTTATTAATTTTTGAACAAAAAAAGTTTAGAAAAATGTATGGCCCCATACAACTAACTAATAATTAATGGAGAATAAGAACTAACGAGGAACTGGAAGTTCTTATCGAGCATAGAAGCATATTTAAATTCATCAAAGCACAGAGGCTTTCATGGCTTGGTCACATTGAGAGATCACCTGACAACCTAGTGGTGAAGATCTTGCATTGGCAGCCCATGTGCAATAGGCCAAGAGGTAGGCCAAAGAAAAGATGGATGGATGATGTCTTGAATGATTTAAATACTTTAAAGATCTACAACTGAAATATCAAGGTCAGGGACAGAGTTAATTAATATTAAGCGGAAGTCCCACCCTGGACAGCAGTGCCAATAAAGAAAAAGAATTCTACTTGTTAACAATTAAAAGAGATAACCTTACATCATATTGTAGTTTTTGTAATCTTATAACAGTTTGGGAAACAGCTTTGTCTCTCTTCTACTTTAATCTATGAAACAATTTTAATAAATGCTAAGATTTATATTTAGCAACATCTGATGCTTATTTTTGTTTAGTCATTTTTTCTGGTTATTTTGAAATCACGTCAAGAGTGAGATTATAAAATGAAAACCGAGAGAATTTTTTTTTCTTTTTTTTCTTTTAACACTCGCTAATTAGTTCAATAGCTATAACGCAACAGCTGAGATTAAATTTGGTATGCTGACCATATTTGTTTTTTATGAACTTAATAACAAAATACTTTTTGAAATTCTAATTTGTTCAAAAGTTATCGTAATTTAAAGTGGTTTTTGTTTGATTTTTGCAAATTTCTCTCTCTCGTTTTTTTTTCTTTTCTCCCTTACGTTAAATTTTTTTTTTGCTTACGCTAAATTTTTTTTGCTTACGTTAAAATTTTTTTCTTACGTTACATTTTTTTTTGCTTACGTTAAAAAAAAAATTTTTTTTTTGCTTACGTCACTTTTTTTTTTTTTTTTTTTTGCTGCAAAAAATCTGTTAACATTGAGAAACTTGAAATTACGAAGGTATGTAGAAAAAAAGTGCAGGGGTCAGGAGAACAGAATTAAAAGAAGAAATTAAGAATCGGCAATTAGTTCGCGAAATATTTACTTTTAAACTCGTAGGGAAAAAATACCATGTTTGTTCTAGCTGTAGCCCGTTGAAATGTAACTAAGCAATTAAATTATGAAAGAGCCATTTTTATTTCTGAATTTTATTCGAATTTTGCTTCAAAATTCCGTCTCGGTCAGTGCTTTTTCACGATTTGTTTTAGTTTTTTTTTTTTGCTTTATACATTGTTTAATTATCCATTGTTGTAGAAAATTAATTTTTCCGTCACGTGATCTTTATTTCTTTATTTTATAAGCTCACGCTCGAATAGATGACAATCAAAAGTGAGAGAGATATTGCATGTTGCTAGATATAAATCTTAACATTCTTATTAAAATTTATAAAATATTTAAACTTAATTATCTTAAAAATATAAAACTTAATAAAGATCATATATCCTGTCGGCAAACTTTTCTTATATAAAGTTAGATAATTGTTTATTTTGAGAAGAAACCCTTCTCTGCTTTTGTGGAAAATATTAACATTTAACCTTTTAAATACATACGAGATTTTTAAGTCCCACCAATATTATTACCACAAAGCATTGAAACGAAGCATAATATAACTTCCCGTTGTAATATAACTGCCCCGGTAATATGACTTTCTGTTTATCGTTACTATTTGACAAAGTACGAAACTTTCAAGTTGAAGTTAACCAATGGAGCCATTTAGAAGATATTTCGGTCTTGGTAATGGGATTCCTCAATTTCATTCTCAGCTTTCTATCTTAATCAATTTCGCTAGTACGTATTTCATGTTTTTTGCTGATTCATTAATATTTTTAACTAATTACAAAACAAAGTGTAAAATGTTTAACTTTAATTAAAATTTTAAAAAGGGGTGTAAGTCTCAAATTAAAAATTTTATAAAAAAAAAACCAAAACAGTATTAAATATTTAAAAAATATTTGCCCAAGAGAAAAAAAGACATTGTTTAAAGGGATAGAAAAGTTTCGCCCGTTTTTACATTCTTATAAATAATTTTTTAAAAATTTGTTTAGATAATAATTTGGCAAATAAAGGGTTAAGGTAAATAAATGCAATGATGAATGAGAAAGAAATACGGGGGTTAGCTACTGGAATAAACAGGGGTCGAGGCGTCTTAACTTGTTTAAAAAAATTCATATACTCAACGGAAACTACATCGATGCCATGCGAGGTGAAAAAAATAAACAAGGTAAAAATTTAGATTACAATTGAAAAAAGTTATTGGCTCCGCCGTGGTTTTTTAAAATAAACCCTGCTTTTTAAACAATAGATCAGAGATCATGAACCTTTTTCAATTGGTGGGCCAGTTAAGTTACAGTTTAATATTTTCTGGTGTCGAATGGGCCACTTGTTGAATTACTTATTAAAAGCCCATCTGAAAGCTACTGCTTTAATTTTAATCCTTACTTAAATTGTGTAACTATATTTGCTGTTTCGTTTTTAATTTGCTCTAAAATTGAAACAAAGATATGGAACTCTTTGATGGAAATACCTGTTCACAATATCGTGCAAATTTACAATACTGTAATTTATTTTCATTATTTGTAACTTAGTTTGGGTTCTATCTTTGCAATTCCTCTCACACAAAAAAATATAGTTTATAATGGATGGCCACTAGTCACTGGAAAATAGCCTAATAGCACTCCAAATGATACTTTTTCCATATCCGAATTTAATAACTGCTTGTATGTTTTTAGATTTTTTTTCCAGTTTTTTATAAGTGTTGACTTCAATACATGTAAATGAGTTTTTATATTGGTATTTTTTTAATTATTTTTAAATGTTGTATTCAGTAAATGTCATGTTCATCATTTCTTCAAAAGATACATTTAATTTCGCAGAAATTTGTTTTATAATTTTGCAAATTATGTAAAATAATGTATAATATAAAAGATAAAGAAGTAATTTATTGGTAAAAACATTTACTTAGGAAAAGAATTCTTTTTCTTTGTCATTTACAGTGGCATTTCCTAGTATTATTTTAATTGCTAAAGTTCTAAAACTTCGACATTATCAATCATTTCTTGTCAAATAGATAAAAACAAAAGAATAAAACTTCATTGTAAATTAGGTGATAGCAATCAGATGTAAGTTTTTTGTCTCATATAATTTCATGATTTGCATAACTATTTAAAGAAACCAACCAGAAAAAAAAATTATGAAAATTTCGAGCTATAAAATTTAACTATCTTACTTCGTATTCAAAGTCATTGCAAAATTTTAAGTTAGAATCTTAAATGTTATACAACTCAATAACTAAAAAGCTTAATACAAAAATTTATCATCCGAAATTCAAGCTTTTTATCAGTGTATTTCATAAGTTTTTCGTAATTATCTCAATCTATTTGTTTTAATGCATTTTCTTCCATTTCAATAATAATTCATTGAAGAAAATCCTGATAATATTAATGCTCTTTTAATTTGCAGAATATCAAAGTATTTATAAATAGTCTTTTTTTCATATTTTATATTTTATCTATTTTAAGGGTGTTTTATTTTTGATCACTGATAAGCTAAATTTTTGATACCATACCATTCAGATTGGTTTTTGTTTTTGTACTTGGTGGTAAAAGTCTTCCTTCCGCTGAAGAAAAAAAAAAATGTTTATTCAGAGAAAGTACTTGTTTACTTCTTTACCGTGCATATTAAACAATCCCAAGGGCCGCCGACGTTGCGTTTTTTTTGGGTGTTCACCTTAAAGTTGCATTATGTTTCACTGCGCAAAAACTATAAGACTTAGAAACTTGAAATTACTGAAGTATACAAAAATTAAAATGGAATAATAAAATTAATATTTGAAAAATAGTTCGATAATTATTAAATGTTATACTTATTGGAAAAATACCATGCGAGCCGCTCTACAGACTACAGAAATTGAACTATAGAGATAAAATTTCGAAATTCGATTTTTTTTTGCTCTTCGAAATTCCAATTTGTTCGAAAGCTATTGCAATTTTGAATGCTTTTTAGGAATTTTTTTCAATTATTTTTTTTCCACATTGCAAATTACAAAAAGGTGTAGAAAAATGTTCAAGGAATTCGATGGAATAAAAAAACATACAAATCGCTTACTATTAACTATTAACTGTTAAACTTGTAAAGAAATCATATTGGGTGATCTACTGTCTTCTGAAATGTAACTACATAATTGAAATTTAGCCTGTCGGAAGAACCATTTTGAATCAATCCTGATAAAACCATTTTTGGTCTATCTTCTTTAATTTACATGTAAATTAAGTTTAGAATGTGAGATGATTTTTTCTCAATATCATACATGTTCTTTTTCTTCTTCTTCATCTTTGTCAGCGCAACAGCTCCTTGTAGGCCTTGGTTGCCTCAACAGCTGACAAACGCCAGCGCCTCCTATCCATGGCAACTCCTTTCCAATTTTTAATCTTTGGGATTTTCAAATCATTTTCGATGTCGTTGAGCCATCTAGTAGGGGGTCTGCCTCTGGGACGTGACCCCTCGGGGTTTATATATGTTCTAAGTAACATAAATAGTCCCCCTAGTATTTCATCTCAAAAAGTCAAAATCCTTAAGGTTATTTCCCGTTTAATATTTAATGATCTTTTTTTTTTTGTTAATTTGCAAGCAACCAAAATTTAAACTATGTCTCAACATTTCGATGCGAATGAAGCTTACTTAAAACAAAAATAACAATTTAACAAAGTAAACAAAAAAGTTTAATCAACCAAGTTAAGTATAAAAATTACCCTTTCCTGACAATATTTGTGCGAGATATGCTAGGTTGGTTACAATAAATTTGTCAATGTATTGCCTTCTGTTATTAAGATTTCAAGATAATCCAAGCTAAAATCATTGGACAGACAAATGCATAAAGTTAATAAATATTCCTGAAATCTTTCTTTCATTCTCACATTTTTCGTTAATACGAAATCAATGATGCATGAAATTGGTATTTTATGAAACAATTATCATTTCTGCCCTAACATTCCTTGTATGTGAAATCGATGGTCAAATGAAATGTGTGTATTTCTCTCCCTGCCTTTTTCTAATATGTGCACATTTTATTTCTTAATTATTTGTATTGAAAATCAGGAAAAGTATGGATTGTATAAAAAAGAGTAAGAAAATAAAGATTATAATCTAAATAAACTTGATAAACTACATACAGAATTTAAATAATTTATAGTTCCATTATTAAGCAATGTTTAGTTCTTAAAATTTTAATATAGTGACTCAGAAAGTCAAAGTGTATAATTTTGTTTTTCGGGTTAAAAACCTTGAATTATTCAATTTTGCTTTTCAAAAAATAAAATTGTTGAATAACATTTTTCTTACCAAACTGAAAAATAACTGGCATTCACCCTACGAAAATATATCCGAAAGTGTAATCACCATGGAGGAAAATTTGGATATGATTATTAAAAAGGGTAATCAATTTTGTCTAAATATGCTAAATGAAACAATTTTTATAGATGTTTGCAATTTTTTAAAATTATTCTTTTTTGCTTTACACAAGTTTTTCTTCGCATCAAAATGTTAAGATTCATATTCTAAATTTGGATTTCTTAAAAAAAAATTCTTTTAAAAGATCATTAAAAATTGAACGAAAAATGACCTTAAGAATTTTGATATTAGGGAAATAGTAGTGGATCCGGCAAAAGAATTTTTTTAAAAATTTTAAAACTGTCTATATTATTTCAACTCGTTTTCTCTGCTGAAGAAGTGAGAAAAACATCATTCAGTGCTCCGTATTCTCATACTTATTCTTTGTAGAATTACATTACAGACACAGTGTAAGCATAAAATTGGTAGGAAATCTTCTCTGTTTTTCAAATATGCCGCCAGAAGTTTTCTATCTTAAACCATAAAAATTATATGCAAAAAACCAGATTTGTCGAGTTTTTTCCAATGCCCACCCGTGTTAACATTTTTCGTCAATTCAGACATTTACAGGACAGATTTGTTGGCCTCTCTTTCAGGGGCACCATATTAGGTGGGCCAACGTTGCTCCCACAGTAAGGACAGATAGTACAGAGAAGGAAAGAACATCCATGCCTTGCCCGGGATTCGAACCCAGAACCTTTCTCATCCAAGGGCAGTTCCCTACACAGGCCAGTCGGCTTGAAAAAAAATATATGTCCTAAAACAAATTTGGTCCCAAAATGCGGATTCGTGTTTAGCATTCTAAAAAACATAATTGTACAGAAAATAAAAACTTCTGCCAATATTTCCAGACAATATCCTCAGTTGCCTGGACTACTAGAGAGAGGGACAGAGAGATGTTTCAGTTATACCTGAAAAACCATTGTTTTCACCGCAAATTTCGAAATGAGATTAATCTGTTTAAATTTAGTATGGATCTAACATTTAACCACTGGTGTATATAATGACAGACTACCAGAAAATCGATTCCAAATCATAGGGAAAGTGCATTTAAAACCTTGTTTGGGCAGTTTCCCGAAAACATTTAAGCTTGCACGGAATTATTGTACATAACAAGCAGCAAATTATGTCGATCGAATTTTCCAGATCTGTCTCGCCGATTTCAAATTACGTAATGAGATTAAACATCCTAAAGCAAAACATTTATTTCAATTCGTTAATTATTAAGTAGTCAGATGGTCTTGCTCCTGCTGGGTTGAATTAACAAGTTATAATGCTAAACTTCATTGGTAGGAGTCACTGTAAGATACTGTTCTTTTGGGCATAAATGTATAAAAATTTTATACCTGTGGGGTATTTTCCTCTTTAAGTATCATGGTTAGAACCCGACTTGTGTTGTAGGGTACCCGAAATGATTTTCGTATTCAACAGATAAGAGACTGGTCTAACAACTGGTTTATCTAACAACGACGTTAGAGAAAAGCGAAAATCGAGGGGAAAAACCCAAAGAATATAGTTTAGAAAGGAAGTGCAGATCTTCGAATACGTAACTAATTGCTCGGTGTAATATGCTACACCAGAAAAACAACTGACATGGCAAACAGATATAGTAGTGCACATATGTAAGATCCAACGCATGGGCATAAAAAGCAACGTGACAGCCAGGAGGTAGGTCTCCAGTGAACCGGTTGTTTTACAACTCAACATGCATGGCTGCGTACATTGTAAAGCCATTATATTCTTTCTTTTTATCTCAAAATATGTTACTAGTAGATTTAATGAACATGGATGATATAAATGCATTCTCAAAGAAATGTCGTAATAGTATAGTGCTGTTTATAAATAGAGCAAAAAATAGAACAGACCAACAATAAATTAACAGAGAAAACTTTTCATTTCCTCCCCAACCTCAGTAATGGTTTGGAGAGGAGGGTGAGATCCCGTTTCAAAAACCTCTGTTGTTGTGCCCCTGAATGACGCTTTTTCATGTATACCCAGTGATCCTCACCAAGCCCTTGTGGGCCGATGTACATTATGTCTATAGAAGATGGCCTTCTTCACCTATGTATATTCTTTGTAAAAACGAAGGAAAAGTATTGAGATTACATTAGTAACGTTGAATTTTGACGCTAAGTACAGAGCTCAGTCATTAAATGTACAGAAAATTACCTGCTACTCAACAGTTACGCCATTTTTTCAGAGAAATTCCTGTAAAACTATTGCTTTTATCAGCAACATAGTAGAATTGAAAATTATCTGCCTGCATTTGATAAGTATCTATCATCTAACCTGTGTTGTACTTTAATAGTCGGCCAGAAAATCGATTAGAAATTATAGAAAAGGCCTCTCTGGGCAGTTTTCCTTAAACATTTAATCTTAAACCAAAGTTTCATATAGTAATAAACAAATTATGCCTCCAATCGAATTCGCCACTCTCTGAAATTCCAATTTCAAATAACGAAATGAGATCAAGCATCCTAAGGCAAAACATTTATTTTAATTCATGAATAATTCCGCAGTCAGGCGGTCTTTTTCCTGTTAGGCGGAATTAATCAGTTAAAATGTTGGACTTCATTGACAGGAGTCACCATAAACTACTGATCTTCAGGGTATAAAGGTATACGTATGAGGTATTTTTCGCCTTGAGTAATGCGGTTAGAAACCAATTTTTGCTCTAGGGTAGCGTGAAGTTACCCGAAATGAGTTTTGGATTCAACAGCTAAAAGACAGATTACACTTCAATGTAACACCGACGTCACAGAAACGCTATAATACGGGATAAAAACAACGACAAATATTGAGATTTTGTCAGTAACATTGACTGTTGATGAAAAGTGCGAAGTTTAGTAATCAAAAGCAGAGAGAATTTACGCATTGCCTAACAGTTACACTTGTCTCCGGTTTTTCAGAGAAATTTCTGTAATTCCATTGCTTTTATCACCAATTTAAAATTTAAACTAATCAGCCTTCATTTGGTGCGGATCTAACATCTTTTAAATAGTGTTGTACGCTAACAGTCGGCCAGAAAAGCTATAGAAATTATTGGGAAGCCCTATTTGGGCAGTATCCCGTAAACATTTAATCTTAAACCAAATTTGCATATAATAAGCAACAAATTATGCCTCCGATCGAATTTTCCACGCTCTGAAACTCCAATTTCAAATAACGAAATGAGATTAAACATCCTAAAGCAAAACATTTATTTTAATTCATTAATTATTCCGCAGTCAGGCGGTCTTTTTCCTGCTAGGCGGAATTAATCAGTAATAATTTCATTTCATAACGGAAAATTCAATTAAAATCAAGACAATAGAAAACGGGAATGTATTTAATTTAAGGCGGCGCCCTCTCCCGGGGGAAAACATAACACAAATGCAAAATACGAAAAATCATCCCTTTGCACCTCTATGTACAGTAAGTAGCTACTCTCTTTATAAAGGTGGTAATTTGATTAAGCAAAGAGAAAAACAAACAATAAATGTATAGTTTCATTGATCCGGTTTTCAGGAAAAGGACTGGACTAATTCAAAAGAATGCCACGTTATGTAGAAAATAAGATTGCTTCCTCAGAATTCCAGGAGAAAATTGAATTTACTTCTGGAACGATATTATGAATTTGTTGTTTGTCGATTATTAAGTTTTTTCCTAAACGGGAGCTCCCTGATTTTATTTTCTCCATTAAAAGAGTAGTAATTTTAAAAACACAGCTTCATAAATGTTTTTTTGTTACTAATTGATTTGCGGACATGTTTAGGCGTGTTTGTTAAGCCGTAGGATGAGTTATTAAGTAAAAATTAGATAATTTTGTTAGATCTAGTAATTATATCGGTAGCTCGTTAAAAAAAATCCATAAATCATCCGTTTTGGTGTAGAAATAAAAATTGCTGATGTGCTAGAATTCGCTGAATTTTCTTTGTATTTAATACATTATGTTTTGCTGTTATTCGTATATTGTTTGAAAAAAAAATATTTAGTTTACTTTTATTATTTATCCAAATCATAATTAATTAGTTTTTCAATGTAAATCTCCAAAAAAAAACCGTCAGATTCATCTACTATTTTTCAAATTATTAAAGAAGTTTTCGGATAAAAGAATTTTTTTTGTAAAGAAATTGTCTCTGGAATTCCTAATTCATTAAAATGATAAATGCACTAATTATGAAAATACACTGTTCTGAAATAATAAATGAATTTCAAAGGAACTATGACTTCTTTTGTAAGTTACATCATAAATAATACAAAATAATTTTTTAAGAAACTTTTTTAAGATTTCCTATCAAAATTGGGATTGTTCACGTTATTTCGAAAAAGCAGAAATCAAAATTTTTTTAGTACGTTTTGGAAAAAACGTTTCTATAAAGCGGAGAAACTGTGATAGTTATTCCATTATTCAACCAGATGGAGAAAGTGTTTAGATAAGCCTGAGAAGTCGTTATAGCTTTTTTTCAACCATAGTGCAGAAAAGTTGTAAAACATTAAAAAGTATATAAAATCTCACATCTCTCAAATGATATTTTCTACAACCTCAATTGCCCAAAAGTTGTGAAAATTCGTTAACATAAGCCATGCATTTATTGATCATTTATTTATTTATTTATTTTATTTCTATTTAATTTATGCATTATTTTTTTTATAACCGGCGTTGAACAGCAGAGCCGATTCTGAGTTAACGACTATCAATGTTTAACTCCGAACCCTTGTAATTTTGAACCGAACTCAGGAGACACGGTAACTCCTGAATCAGTCCATGTCCAAGAGTTCGTGGGTTCGATCCCAGCCGGCCGAAGACTCCCCCGTGTAGTAAATGGCGACTGATGCACGTTAAATCTGTCGAGTCGCAAAGTCCTTCATGTTCTCATAACAAATCAATTCCTCTGGGGGTATTGATCCAGGAGTTTCCTTGTCCGCTGGATTTTTTCGAAATTGCAGGGCTACGAAGCTGAACATTAGTAGTTGTAAACCCAAAATTGGGTCGGGTGTTCAATGACTGTTATAAAATAAAATGAAACTCCTGAATCAAGCATTGGGACTAACTAGTCTCAGCGAAGAGTTTTTTGATGGAAGTAACTCGCATTTTCGTTACATGGAGAGGAAAACTGAGGATATTCTACGTCAGCACTTTGATCATCTTGAATTTTGGGCAGAATTCGTATCAACCAGCTACTACTGGGATTCGAACCTCATAAACCTCTTTGGAAGGCGGATGCTCTCTCCCCTGAGCCACCCGGCTCTTGATCTGTTTTTGGTAGCCCTTAAAAGTTATTATTTGTCAACGAGAATATCTGTACAAAATTTTGGAATTATGCATACCTTTCTGACGCCTCAATGGCATTGAATTGCTTTGAGTCAGCAGATTGTTGTTGTTGTTCATTTACATCGCACTGGAGCTGCACAATGGGCTATTGGCGACGGTCTGGGAAACGGAAGACATGTCATCACAATTTTGATCCTATGCAGAGGGGGTGGTACCCCCGCTTCGGTAGCCCGACAACCCCGCACGCGAAGTCGAGCACTTTAAGGTAGAACAGTTTAACGAGGACCAATACCCCACACCCTCGGTCCCTACGTAGGCTGATCCAAGTGGTCACCCACCCGCACACTGACCGTAGTCAGTGATGCTTGACTTGGTTGATCTGCTGGGAACCGTGTCTTAACGATCAATCCACTGCGGGACTTTGAGTCAGCAGAAGATATTAATTTAGAAAATTCAATTCTGTCACCTCAATGAACCAATCGAAACCTAGGTGAATTAGGTACAGTTACAGAATTTTCTCAACTATCAAATGACAATTTCTACTTTTCTTTTATCAAATTATGGTTTTTTCAGCAAAAATAAATAAATAAAATAGGAGAGGAACGATATTTTTAGCACGATTAGTGGCAACGCTGGATGAAGAAAATAAAAAGAATAAGATGGAGCACATATTGTGTTTTCTTCCATTGTCGTCAAAGTGTTCAGTGGAGCTAAATCACTAATCCATAGCAAAATTTATAATTTCTTCATATCTGTCTAGCACCACCGTCTTTCTTGCAAAAAATATTGTTTCTAACTCATTTTATGATTTTTACTATTAAAATCATCTTCCGAGAAAAAAAAACAAGTTGGTGTTATGATTTAAAAATGTCGATATTCTGTCACTTAAAGAGCGGTAATCGATTTTAGCGCTATTCCTTTGCGCATCCGTTCTTCTTTCAAAAGATATATTCAAGCCAGAAGATTATATGTTGACAAAATTATTTTCTAATCGCCCTGTACTTTAGCTGAGATGGTTAAGCTGTCGTTGTTATCGGCTGATATGAGTTCGATATGAGCTGTTAAACCGGCTGATATGAGTTCGATTCCCATTGCTGCTCTCTGCACATTTGTCCCCGTTCATTGGTCAGAAACTGATTTGGGCTTAAAAAGTCAATTTACGTACTGCGTCGCCACTTCTTACACTATTACTCTATTTATAATATTATCTTCCTCACCTAATGTATGTTCACCTAATTCTTCATTTAGTGGATAATTTGAATGATCGGCCATGCAGCAGAACATGTGGTTTCAGTCATTTATTGGTGAGAGTGTTTAATTTCGAAATTCAGTGAGACAAAAATTGTTATAATTCCTAACAGAATGCAGTCAATTTCTTTATTCTTCCAATTTTCTTTAATTGGTTTTTCAAATTTGTGGAAATGCAGTAAAAAGTATTTGTTTTATGATAATTGAACATCTTGATATAACGATGGAAAATTTGCAAATATTTAATTGCTTTTTCAGCCATCTTAATTAATTATCAGAACCAATAGTAGAGTCGAAGTAAAATTGATTGATCCAGTAATGGTTTTTACCCCCATTCCAAAAAGTTGTGTCGTGACTGAAATTAATTGAAAAGCTTAAAAAAACAACAACTTTCAAGTTATCTAACATCTAATATTAATTCGTGCGCGGTATTCTTTCGAATTAAGCATTTAATTTCATGGCTTCCTCTTTTCTTGTAATTTTCATTAGGATGGCATCGCATGTCGTTTCAGGTGGTTTTGAGAGATTAGATTGGGAAAAAAGGAGAAGAGAGGTGCGGTTCCCAGAGAGTGGAACTGAATTAATTGTATGAGGAAGATGTTTTTTGACACCATCTTGGATCAAACCAGGTATCTTTAGGTCCGTCATCGATATTTTAACCACTATTGAAAAGGCTGTTCATCCCAAACAGTGTAAATTATAACCTCTTGAAGTCTCCAATACACATTCATCCAGAGAATCAGAAAGCCTGACAGAGTCGATAAAAGTCTGATCGTGAGTGGTGAGAATCATCCAGGGAATGAGAAAACCTGACAGAGTAGCTGAAAGTCTAATCGCGAGTAGTGGGAATCATCCAGGGAATGAGAAAGAATGACAGAGTCAATGAAAGTCTAATCGCGAGTGGTGAGAATCATCCAGGGAATGAGAAAGCCTGACAGAGTCGATGAAAGTCTAATCGTGAGTGAGAATCATCCAGAGAATGAGAAAGCCTGACAGAGTCGATGAAAGTCTAATCGTGAGTGAGAATCATCCAGAGAATGAGAAAGCCTGACAGAGTCGATGAAAGTCTAATCGTGAGTGATAATCACCCTGGGAATGAGAAAGCCTGACTGATTCGATGAAAGTCTAATCGTGAATGAGAAGCCACGTAATCTTGTGTGAAGTCGCTATTCCAATGCAGTTTGAACTTTGAAGCTGATAGTGTGGAGATTTTGGTGATTTATTTAAAATGACGTCGAAGTGAATCGTGAACTGATGCAAGGTATTATAATTGTCTATTTAAAGAACTTCCCTATCTATTCGTCTGGAGTAGTGACGGTGACTATGGTTACGAGGTTTTACTATTTCAAGTAGGGATGTTAGTTTATTGTAGATAGGTTTGGCTTGGGGTCTTTAAGAGAAAGGGAGTCGGGGAAGAAAAAAAAACTCTGCTCTTTGAAATGCTCTATTTCTGGTTTCGACAGCAGCAGGCGACCTTGGACTTCTTGACGGGGGGTGTTCTTTCAGTAGACAAACCTATAGTGTTGCTATTTGTTGAGAAATAAGCACGTTTTCCGTGGGACGGTGTGAGAAGCGATGCTCTGGTACCAACTGGGATCGAATCCATAACCTCTGGGTACACAGCCGAATGCTCTAACCACTATGGAAAAGAACGTAAAAAATATTGGATTGAATTTAGTATTTTAAGAAAGTGTTTGTGATATGTATAAATAAATAATGTTCTGATCTTCGAAAAAAATGCATTCATCCATCAAGGTAGCCAGGTAGGTACTTTATTTTCTCCGCACTAGAGATGCACAATGGACTAAGTATGATTCAAAAGCATGCCATCACAATTTTGTGAGGCTACTTTCTCAACTTAGACGTAGATCTGAAGGGGAAGGAATTTTTTTCCAGATCCCTGTAACAATGCTCAGCGACCGACTACAGGAGTTTCGATTCCACAGATTTTACGATTTTATATTGCATGTACTCGGTGGGTCTTAGCGGAGTCGGAATCGAACCCAGACACCTCCGGAATGGAGACCGATTCTCTAACCACTATGCTACCACGGTTCGCATTCTTCCATCAAAACTCTCACAGTTAAATCATAATGCTAACTACAGCTATACACCGTTATAGACGAAGTTGCAAAATAAGATTTAAAAAAAAAAAAAAACGATTGAAATTAAATTTTACATATGAAACAAATTAAATCTCTGATATTCTAATCTATCGCTGTTATTTATAAAATGAGATTTTAAAGTTTTGACGTCTAATTGAAAAACACTTTTAAACTATTTCAGTGGGGGCTGTTTTGATCTAGTTCTTCATACTGAATCTAATATTTGGAATTAATTCTGAAGATGGTTTGGTTCGCCTCCTATCCCGTCATTGTGAAAGTGAGTTCTTCCCAAACGCTTTACAATATTCGTTGTGAAGATCATTACATTTGTTCCACTAACTCTTTCGCCAGTTCAATCTTATTCCGTTATTAATTATTAACGAGTCGAGATTGATTCGGGCCCAAACGTAATTTGCCTTTGCGGGCTCCTGTATAATTAAGTTTAATTTAATCCAACGGGTAATACCAGTTTAATTGCCTCGCAACATGGCGGCGTTAATTAAACGAAGTTTTGTTGTTTCACACATCTCGATAGAGGGCGCTTCTCAACGTAATAAGCTCGCGCACGAGCCAATAATCCGATAGCGCGCCAACTACCTTCCTCGCCGTGAAAGAGAGATATTAGTTTAATTAATGGCGATGAGAACCAGCAGTCGTTTTGTAATTAAATCTAATTTTAGTCGTATTTAATTTAATTGGCGAACGGGGAGAAGGGAAATTGTTAAAAAGAATTTTCGGAACTAATCTAATACGCAGACGACATCGTCGAAGAAGAAGAGCATCTAATAACTGTATATCTGAAAATGAAGGGGGGAAAGAGGGGGAGTGGGGAAATGAAAACGAACGACACAAACAACTTTTCTGCAGCTCTTTCTCTCTCTTTCCAATCTGTTAGTTTCTCAGCGTTGGTATGGCAACAGCGCAATTCTCGTCTGCTACTAAATTTTAGAAATTCTGTTGCAGGTAAACCCGGATTTTGCCCTTTCGTCACGAAATAA
The DNA here is from genome assembly GCF_982258835.1 of Parasteatoda tepidariorum. Lineage (NCBI taxonomy): Eukaryota > Metazoa > Arthropoda > Arachnida > Araneae > Theridiidae > Parasteatoda > Parasteatoda tepidariorum. Next base: position 40,218,449 of record NC_141764.1, read on the forward strand.
GCAGTGGTCTGATGGATTTCGAGAATGTTGCCGCTGAAATTAAATTTTATTGATAAATACAAAATGTAATTAAAAAACGGAAAATGGGAAAATATTTTTCGTCGAATTTGATGCATTCCGATTTGAATGTAATTTATCGCGCTCTCTCTTACATTGCAAATGAGATTTCAACATTTTCCGATTCCTTCTCCCCCCCCCCCCCATAAACTTCGCTTCCTAAATTGATTTCATTTCTCCAGAAGTTGCCATCATTCCAAGTGTAAAGTGAATTTCAACGTTTCGTTAAATTGAAAGAAAAAATTAAAAAAAAATTCACTCACAGCCCGTTTCCCTAACCTTGAAAACTGATTGCTTTTAATCTTATTTAATATTTTAATCTTTCAAGTAAAGAAATGTAACTAAAAATTAGTTTTTCCTTTATTGATTCTGGCAGATTGTGATTCAATTTTGTTTTTGCTTTGAAAGTAAAAATCAGATATTTTCAATTTAATAACTCCTCTTCCTTTGAGTTTTGATTAACCGAACACTTTTAATTATTTTCAGTTATTACAATCACTAGTTTTAGTTTTAAAAAAAATTGTGAGATGCCACTAAATATTTGTATTTACTACACGCTACGGTGTCAAAGGATTGTTTTAATTTATCGAAATTTATACATTGTCAAATAATTTACGAACTAGTAACTAACTTTTAATTAATTTTTTTACTTTCATGGTATATTTTTATTTACTAATTTGCTTGCAAAAGGTATGTGATATGCTATCTTATTTAAAGAAATGAAACCACTTTTTTTTCCTTTCAAATTTCTGACAATTTCAACATACCTTGTTCATCATTCACTTTTAGAAAAATTGGCTCTATGGTGAAGAAAAACAGGCGAAAATTTACTGCAACCTTAATAAAGTGTCAAATCGAATTGTGTTAAACTATAACTATAGTACATTAACTGTAGCATTATGCTGCCATATTACTATTCGAAAAAGGATAGAACAGAACACGGTTCACTTTTGAATCATAATATGGATACCTTGGACCATAATACATAGAGAATAAGTTACAATTTTAAATAGATGTTGAGTTGAACCCTTGTATCTTGTATCTAAGTTTAAGAAGTACGTTTAATATGTTCTACTCGGCACAATATTATGGTTACAGCAAATTAGAATGATATAATGGTTCAAAACTTTCCAAAATTTCTACCATTGCATAAAAAAACCTGCAATTTGTCTATACTTCTATCTTAAATCTTCAAATATAAATTAAATTCTTTACGAAAATTTGAAGTTTATCTTATGATGCGTAGGTACCCATATCATATGTACCCTATATGTCATTATTCTTAAGGTCAGAACTAATTTAATGCTAATCAGAAGTATAGTTGTATGAGTTAAAAAAATGCCCTTTCCTTAATTCATGTTTTTCAGTCATATTTTAGGGTTGAGCTTTTTACAACATTTAAGTAATCATGAGTCCTTCAATTTCATATGCAGATTAATAATTAATATTTTAAAATGCTAATTTAATAATAGTCGCAACGATAAAGCTACGAGCGAAACTATAAAGAAACATAAATGGCAAGAACATTGTAAAAAATTCCATATCAAATCACGGTAAAAAGTACCGGCACTCAGGGTGCCGGTACTTTTTACCGAAGAATCCATTCTTACCAAAAAATCCATTTTTACCACAAAATTTTAAGGAACGAAAAAATTTTATACGCCATAATTTTTACAGTAATTAATATTTACATTAAAATAACTAAATCATTGCTATTAAATACACTTTATTGTAAAAATCATAACACAAAATATTGTGGTAAAAATGGATTTTACGGATGCTGCACTAAAAGTGCCAGTACTTTTTTATCGTAATTTGATCCGGAATTATGAAATTTCACCAAAAACTTATCAAACTTATTTCCTAATCAAACATACAAGTTTCACTTCATAGTTTCACTTCAAACAACAACTCACTCAATACTTTCAAACAGTTAAGACAAGTAAATTTATCTAGTGGGTGCTAATCTTAATTTTATGCAGAATGATTAAATAATAAGTTTGTCAACAAATGACTCTCGGGCCAGCATACTATATGTAAAAATGGAATAAAGTGTTAAATAAAGACATTATATGGCAAACATTCAAAATAGTATCAAAAACTACCTGTAATGGTTACAAAGTTAAATTACAAAGATTAATTTCCTTACAAAGTTAAATTTCTTTGTTCTAAATATTAAAAGGCAAAATTTTGTGAAAAGTTTTATGAAAAACGAAACAAAAATTTCGGTTGCAAAAATTTGATGAAAATTTTCATCTTTCGCCTATAACAGAGAGTAACTTTTCTTAAACTTAAACATCACACTTTAAAGGTTTGCTTGGAGTCTAGGAAATGAGTCTTTTAAAAATTTTAAAAATATAAGAACTGAAAAAACCGGGTTCGTACTTAGTAAAATAGAACACTATTCTGAAAGCTCCAATATGGGACACCTTTTCTTTTCGAAAACTGCAACATAGATATTTACGGCGTTTTTAAGTAATAATATAAAGTAAATAGATAAGGATAAAGAAATAGATAAAGAACGATAACACTTGACAGAGGAATCACTAAAAGCTAAATAAATGTTGTTGCAGATTCCTCTTCAAAATTTCAAAATTAACTAGTTTTATAAGATTTTTTCCTAGCAAAAAAATCACCTAAGTGAAAAGCCCAACCTTAAAAATAGGCCAGTTTTAGGTATTTGTTTTTGCAAAGAATATTTCCTTACGGCAATATCGTAGAATATCATTACAGTTTAGGAACGATAGAGCATATATATTCAGTCAAATATCGTATGTTTGAATTAACCGCAAGGCTATTGATGCAAATGTTTTGAATTATTTCTTTTCAGTAACTTTGAAAAATGAAGGAAATTATTTTAAATATTCTATATTTAAAACAAAAACGTTATTATTTTTTTTAAATCGAACTGATAAGAACTATTTGTTAATTTCTGCCATTTGGTTCATTTGGGAGATAATGCTTTGATTTCAGACCACGCGTAAGAGTATTTTGCCCTCAGGTTCATTTGGGAATAAATGCTTTGATTTCAGACTAAGCGTAAGAGTATTCTGCCCTCAGGTTCATTTGGAAATAAATGCTTTAATTTCAGACTAAGCGTAAGAGTATTCTGCCCTCAGGTTCATTTGGGAATAAATGCTTTGATTTCAGATTCAGCGTAAGAGTATTCTGCCCTGAGGTTCATTTGGGAATAAATGCTTTGATTTCAGACTAAGCGTAAGAGTATTCTGCCCTCAGGTTCATTTGGAAATAAATGCTTTGATTTCAGACTCAGCGTAAGAGTATTCTGCCCTCAGGTTCATTTGGGAATAAATGCTTTGATTTCAGACTCAGCGTAAGAGTATTCTGCCCTCAGGTTCATTTGGGAATAAATGCTTTGATTTCAGACTCAGCGTAAGAGTATTCTGCCCTCAGGTTCATTTGGAAATAAATGCTTTGATTTCAGACTCAGCGTAAGAGTATTCTGCCCTCAGGTTCATTTGGGAATAAATGCTTTGATTTCAGACTAAGCGTAAGAGTATTCTGCCCTCAGGTTCATTTGGGAGTAAATGCTTTGATTTCGGATTAAGCATAAGAGTATTCTGCCACCAGGTTCATTTGGGAGTCAATATTTTGATTTCGGACAAAGCGTAAGAGTAATGTTGGCCATGGGATAGACTATTTTAGAAAGGAAAAAATTTATAATACATTTTTGTAGCAATTTTGCCAACGTCCCATACTACTGTTATTGTCATGCGCCAAGTATTCACCTAAGTATTATTGTCACTTTTACCATTCAGTTAAATATGGGCGGAGTATCTTAACTGTTCTGTTTTCTATACTAACTTTTGTATCAATTTCCGTTGATCTTCCAAGCTAAGGCAAAGATCCAATCTGTATGTGCGAGGATCAAGTGAGTATCAAAATCGGGATTTGCTTATATTTGGCATAAAACTGAGGCAAATAGGTACGTTTTGGCTATAAGATCAGTTAAGTTTGTTTCGTCTTAAAATTAAACTATCATTAATTTAGAGACAGCTCATATTTTGGGTATTAATGCCAAAAATAACACATGAAGAGTTTTTTTTAAAAATAATTTTTAGTTTATTTAATTTTTTTTATGAGTTAAACTAGTTTCTTATTCTGTCCGAATTATTCTTAATTTATTTTTATTAAAAAAATGAAATTAAGCCACAAAAAATGAAGTAAATAAAAAAGATATACTTACTCTGTATATCAATTGCCAAATTAACTCAAAAATATTATTATTTTTTTTTTTTGGAAATGAGCACAAAACTACAATGAAAAGGGCAGTTAATAGATAAGCAACATCTTTATGTTTGTTAAAAATAAAAATATTATCACTCAAATCAAGAACGAAATTTTAAGTAGGCAAGCGAATGTTAGCGAATGTTATCAGCGTTACGTAGAGCTAGGTGAAGCTGCGTTAGGCAAGAGAGAGTTAGGCCAATAATCATAGTCGACTCGTAAGCATTATAAGACCTGAAGATATTTTTTTAAATTGTTACTACCATTATAATAATAGTTACTATTTAAATTTTATCCCTTTAAAATTCACTCCGTTGACGAATAAATATTTTCGAAATTAAAAAATCGCAGGAAACCAAAGAAATAAGACACGCATCTCGGTTTATAAATTACAATTCAAAATAACTTCTTTAAAACTAACTTCACACAGCTCATACTAAATAGTTAAAAAAAAAAAAGTTTAACTACAAGCAATTTCAATGAAGGCCTTTTCAGACGATAAATCCCATCTTCGAACAAAACACTTAAATCTCTACCTGAAAATTTTATTGCCTCCAATTAGTGACAGCCCCTGTACTTGCGCCCCATCCCACACATGAATCTCTTTTTCTCGGTTACGACAAACCAGTGCCTTTAAACGACAAACAAACTCCCGAAGAATACATTAGGGCTCTTAATGTGAAGGGCGACTTTTTCCAAGCCCCGGTAATTGCTCTCCCACTTAAAAAGGGACGGCGAGGAATTGTAAGTGGGTGCGCCCTAAGTGGCCGCCCCTGCTCTTCGGGTCCCAATAGCTAATGTTAAGCACCGATCGATGCTTATTTATTTATACCGTCTTGTATATTTATTAAAAGAGGACGACTTTCTTTTGATATGGGATAAAGAAAAAAAAATTCGAATGGGATAATGACTCCGCTGATGTTTGTTGGGGTTTACTGATGGATGGTTTTCATTGTAACGTCGACTTTTAAGAGAGTTGTTTCTGGAGGAGATTTATTGACGGCAATCGAGCGATATTGGGAGACAGATTAGCAAGGATCCGGTGAAGGTATTGATTTTGGTTACGTGAGCATTAATGACAATGGGTAACCAATCAGCGTCTTCAGATATTGGATAGTGTTTAAAATAACCTATCAGCGTCTTAAGTTTTTATGAAAAAAAATAAATTCGAATGTTGCTTTTTTTGGCTTAAAAGCAGTGGGTGGTTTTCAAAATCGTTATTGGGTTTGAAAGATGATTATCGATGGTGGTCATAGGATATCAAAATTCTTTAAAGTTGCGAAAAAGTCATTTTTCTAAATGAGGACTAATAAAGAAAAATATTATAGGTTTATTTTTAAGTTAAAACTTTAATTCATTACTATGTTGCAGATTTATTTTAAGCGATATTATGAAGATATTGATTCGATAAGAATATTTATTTAAAGGCAAGCTTTCATACATTGGTTACCAATAATTGCAATTTTTCCTTTGCAACTATTTTTAAAAGTAGAAATTGAAACTTAATATTTTTTTGCTATTTATTAATATTCAACAGTTAAAACTTTTAACCATCGCTGACAAATAAATTTGTTTATAAGACTCCACAAATAATTCGTGAGGTTAACTTGGCAATAACAATCTTTGGGAAAGAAAATTTTCGATGAATTTCTGTTCATTTATTTTAATACCGATTGATTTTTAATTTAAAAAATATCTATAAATAAATGTTAAAATAGTTTAGCCCTTCTGAGGGCGAGTCGACTAAAAATAAAACATACATTTGTCAAAACATACACATCAAACTGATTATTTTGACAACGGGAGCCTGATTTAGAGCAAAATTAATAGTTGACACTGGCCACAGAGTGATTGAATATGGAAAATAGCGATTAAAAATTTGTTTTTTAAATACATCCGATTGCTACTTTTTTTGCAGAGAATGTCCTTTAAAATACGTGCTTTCAATTTTTCATAGTACTTACTATGGTAATATTATACAATAATAATAATAATAATAATAATAATAACAATATAAATAATAATATAGTATTTAAGGTTCAAGTTTTTTTACTCCGATTAAAAATTTCATTGGAGTTTAATTGGCTATTAAACGTTTCAAGGTTCATTCGAGTTCAAGTTGAATTCACTTTTCCTTTTACTAATTTTTGATTGATAATATTTAAAAAATATTCCAGATTTTTTATTTTATAAGGAATAAATGTTATGTTTGTCAATGAACATAAATCTTATGTTGCATTACTGATTCAAAAATTCAGTTTTATTAGTTGATTCAAAATTTACATGAAACTATTTGGAGAGGTCAGAAATATGTTTCCGCATTTTAGAAATGAACTCTGTTGTGTTTTCCATACTTTGAGAAAAACTTTACAATAATAATATCGATAGTTTATTTTTAACAATTTATATATTTTTTTTAATTTTTGAAAAAGTGGCCACACATTTTCAAAAGTGGGGACTATTAATACTGTTTCTATTGGTCACTGACCGGCAAAAAAATTTCCTAATTTTGCCCTATAAAGCCTAGTACGTTTTTCTTTTTCATTTTAAGACCTTTTTTTTTGGAACAATGTTTAACGTTATATTTTAAATTTTAATGCGCCCTATGAGAGATAACTTATTAGCTTTTAATATCGTACCATGAATTTAGTATATTACTAATTCTAAACATCAAGAAACTAGTTCTGTGTATCGTATCATTGCTTCCCTGTAACATACATTTTAAATATAGTACATCATACCATTATTTTACGTATCATATCGCCACTTCTGTATTTCGAAGCATTAATACAGAATATCATGCCTATAAATAAGTATATCATACCTCCATGTTTGGAATAATATTTGATATTATATTACAAAATTTAATGTATCATACGAGAGATAACTTACCATTAGCTCTTAATATCGTACCATTAATTACTAATTCTATATATCAAGAAACTGGTTTCGTGTATCGTATCATTGATTCGGTATAACATACTATTAATTCAATATATCATACCTTTAATTCCGTATATCTTACCACCACTTCTGCATATCGTAGCATTAAATGCAGTATATCATGTCTATAAATAAATATATCATACCTCTATGTTTGGAATAATATTTGATGTTATATTACAAAATTTAATGTATCATACGAGAGATAACTTACCATTAGCTCTTAATATCGTACCATTAATTACTAATTCTATATATCGAGAAACTAGTTTCGTGTATCGTATCAGTGATTCGGCATAACATACCATTAATTTAATACATCATACCTTTAATTCCATATATCTTACTACCACTTCTGTATATCGTAGCACTAAATACAGAATATCATACCTATAAATAAGTATATCATACCTCTATGTTTGGTATAATATTTGATGTTATATTACAAAATTTAATGTATCATACGAGAGATAACTTACCATTAGCTCTTAATATCGTACCATTAATTACTAATTCTATATATCAAGAAACTGGTTTCGTGTATCGTATCATTGATTCGGTATAACATACTATTAATTCAATATATCATACCTTTAATTCCGTATATCTTACCACCACTTCTGCATATCGTAGCATTAAATGCAGTATATCATGTCTATAAATAAATATATCATACCTCTATGTTTGGAATAATATTTGATGTTATATTACAAAATTTAATGTATCATACGAGAGATAACTTACCACTTGCTCTTAATATCGTACCATTAATTACCAATTCTATATATCAAGAAACTAGTTTCGTGTATCGTATCATTGATTCGGCATAACATACCATTAATTCAATACATCATACCTTTAATTCCATGTATCTTACTACCACTTCTGTATATCGTAGCATTAAATACAGAATATCATACCTATAAATAAATGTATCACATCATAATAGTTAAATAGAGCTTCATTCTTCATACATATATGGATAACTTTCAAAGTATAAACTTATCATGTCAGAATAAACTTAAAGCAGAAAAAAGGTTTTAAAATCAATTAAAACGTTTTAATTTTGTTCATGCACCAGGGACAATGGGCCCTATCGTTCAGGTAAGTTAGTAAGTTTCAAAAGAAAAAATTTCATTCATTCAGTTAAACTGGACAATTACTTTAACGAAAAATATCACGTATCTATTAATAAAATTAATCAATTAGATAATAGGGAATTGAATCACTGATGCGAATCAATTGGTTAATTTATTGGAGTGAGTTCATTGCAGGAGCTTATTTAAAAGGATTAATGGGTCCACATTAACTGATTAAAACTACTGAATTCAAACCTTAGATTCTAAGAATTGTTCCAAAAACTGATTCGAAACACAGATTTCAATCAGTGATTTGAATTATGGTTTGAAAAACTTCGAATCGACGGAATAGCATAAGAGGAAGCTATACCACATAAAATCTTTTCATCGCCTTTCCCCTTCCTAAGTAATTTAAAACTCGTAGTATAGAAAAAGTAGGTTTAAACAAACCTAGAGTAAGCCATGATGCTTCAAACACTGAAAAATTTTAATGGGTCCATATTAACTGATTAAAACTACTGAATTCAAACCTTAGATTCAAAGAATTGTTCTAAAAACTGATTCGAAGCACAGATTTCAATCAGTGATTTGAATTATGGTTTGAAAAACTTCGATTCAACGGAATAGCATAAGAGGAAGCTATACCACATAAAATCTTTTCATCGCCTTTCCCCTTCCTAAGTAATTTAAAACTCGTAGTATAGAAAAAGTAGGTTTAAACAAACCTAGAGTAAGCCATGATGCTTCAAACACTGAAAAATTTTAATGGGTCCATATTAACTGATTAAAACTACTGAATTCAAACCTTAGATTCAAAGAATTGTTCTAAAAACTGATTCGAAGCACAGATTTCAATCAGTGATTTGAATTATGGTTTGAAAAACTTCGATTCAACGGAATAGCATAAGAGGAAGCTATACCACATAAAATCTTTTCATCGCCTTTCCCCTTCCTAAGTAATTTAAAACTCGTAGTATAGAAAAAGTAGGTTTAAACAAACCTAGAGTAAGCCATGATGCTTCAAACACTGAAAAATTTTAATGGGTCCATATTAACTGATTAAAACTACTGAATTCAAACCTTAGATTCAAAGAATTGTTCTAAAAACTGATTCGAAGCACAGATTTCAATCAGTGATTTGAATTATGGTTTGAAAAACTTCGATTCAACGGAATAGCATAAGAGGAAGCTATACCACATAAAATCTTTTCATCGCCTTTCCCCTTCCTAAGTAATTTAAAACTCGTAGTATAGAAAAAGTAGGTTTAAACAAACCTAGAGTAAGCCATGATGCTTCAAACACTGAAAAATTTTAATGGGTCCATATTAACTGATTAAAACTACTAAATTCAAACCTTAGATTCTAAGAATTGTTCCAAAAACTGATTCGAAACACAGATTTCAATCAGTGATTTGAATTATGGTTTGAAAAACTTCGATTCAACGGAATAGCATAAGAGGAAGCTATACCACATAAAATCTTTTCATCGCCTTTCCCCTTCCTAAGTAATTTAAAACTCGTAGTATAGAAAAAGTAGGTTTAAACAAACCTAGAGTAAGCCATGATGCTTCAAACACTGAAAAATTTTAATGGGTCCATATTAACTGATTAAAACTACTGAATTCAAACCTTAGATTCAAAGAATTGTTCTAAAAACTGATTCGAAGCACAGATTTCAATCAGTGATTTGAATTATGGTTTGAAAAACTTCGATTCAACGGAATAGCATAAGAGGAAGCTATACCACATAAAATCTTTTCATCGCCTTTCCCCTTCCTAAGTAATTTAAAACTCGTAGTATAGAAAAAGTAGGTTTAAACAAACCTAGAGTAAGCCATGATGCTTCAAACACTGAAAAATTTTAATGGGTCCATATTAACTGATTAAAACTACTGAATTCAAACCTTAGATTCAAAGAATTGTTCTAAAAACTGATTCGAAGCACAGATTTCAATCAGTGATTTGAATTATGGTTTGAAAAACTTCGATTCAACGGAATAGCATAAGAGGAAGCTATACCACATAAAATCTTTTCATCGCTTTTCCCCTTCCTAAGTAATTTAAAACTCGTAGTATAGAAAAAGTAGGTTTAAACAAACCTAGAGTAAGCCATGATGCTTCAAACACTGAAAAATTTTAATGGGTCCATATTAACTGAATAAAACTACTGAATTCAAACCTTAGATTCAAAGAATTGTTCTAAAAACTGATTCGAAGCACAGATTTCAATCAGTGATTTGAATTATGGTTTGAAAAACTTCTATTCAACGGAATAGCATAAGAGGAAGCTATACCACATAAAAACTTTTCATCGCCTTTCCCCTTCCTAAGTAATTTAAAACTTGTAGTATAGAAAAAGTAGGTTTAAACAAACCTAGAGTAAGCCATGATGCTTCAAACACTGAAAAATTATTCAAAATATCTAAAAGAATATAAATTATTAGAACATAACTCAGGATCGCGAAATGGGGAAGTTCTCTTTCAATATCTTATTGGAATTTTGATATTTTCGATTTCCATGGCTTACTCTAAGTTTGCCTGATCTCCCTTTTTCTATAGTGTAAATTTTAATTCATTTATGGAGGCATGTTAAAATTTGAGATGAAAAGTTTCTCCCGCAGTATGGCGTCCTCTTAAATCATCGCTAGGGTAAGACTTTAATTAATAAATCACATCGAATTCAAATATTCGTGCAAAATTTGGTAATTTGAATCATTGATGCAAAAAAATCTCCCCTAACTATTCTATTGATATTCAAATTCAATTTCGTTAACAACTTTGAAGTTATTTAAAAAAAGTATGGAATGCAGCTTATTTCTCTTCTATAAATAACAGTCTGTTTAACAACGATAACTTAACTAAAGGTGTTTCGAAGTTTTAACTATTTGGTTCTTGTCACAGGATGAGCAAAACCTTTACGTTTGCTGCTACAGACATATCGACAATATAACTAGGTATTTATAAATACAATCTCAGTGTTTTGTCCCAACTTCTGACAGCTAATTAAGTCTGAAGGAAGAAAAAAAATATTCCTGCAGATTTTAACGAAGTAAACGAGAAAAGAGGAAAAAGTTTTTCGCTCGATACCCACTGGCTTCTACTTTAAGTTTGTAACGCGTTGGCGGTAACGAACCACGAAACTTTTACACGCATTCAAGCCACAGCCAGCTAATTTGCTTTTCGGGTTTGCGAGTCCCTTCTCTAACACATTCTCTGGTTTACTCAGTTTTGTGGAGTTGGAATAAAAAAAAAAAATTTGAAACTCTAAATCACATTGGGTAAAAACTAAAGAAACTAGGGGGGTTCGTAAAAGAAGATAGTTCAAAAAGCAACCAATGATCCCGTACTTGTACACTAATAAAGCTGAAAGCCAAGTAAACTGAATCAACGGAATACAAACTAGCTCGTTTCGAGATAGAGCTCAGTTTGTTTCTCTTAAAAAGAATCGATTCTTACATTTCAAAAGTTATCAACTAGAGTAGCGAATAAATAAATAAGAGGGAAATCAGGAAGGGGGGTGTGTGTGTGGGGTAAAGAGAATTGGACTAGCCGTAAGGTAGCAGCGTGCTTGTTCCTGCCCCGCTAGTTGATTCAAACAAAATATTGTTTCGCAAATTATTGCAATCAGAAGTTTGTTTTTGGGGTGACTTTGTTGCCGAAACCATTGTAGTTGAGTGCACTTGGATGCTGTCTTTCCTTGTTAAGGAAATTTATCCAAGGGGATGGTTTAAGTGATTCACATCGTAAATTGGAGGTTCTCCTTACAATATATTCCATTAAGATACATTTTTTTTGTTGTTGTTGCTTATTTATATTTAGAAGAGGATTACATCTAAAGTAATACAATGTTGTTGTTTTTTTTTAAATTAAAGAAACAACAGTAAAATTTGTTTCTAAGTTTAAAATAAAGTTTAAAACTAGAAAAAAAAGAAAGCTAAAATATATAATAAACCTATTTTTTTTCTTTGAGTGAAAAAACATAAACTTCCTGAATGATTTTTTAACCAAAAAAAAATTATAATAAAAGCGCACACGCATATACGCAATTAAAAGAATTTCAAAAATTCCGTTTAATTAGCATGGCGTGTTGCCCATTTGCGGTGATTTTACATGTTTAAATTAGGAAAAACATGTTTTTAAAACTAATCAAAACTAAGAAAAAAAATATTAACTATAATCGAACTACTTCAAAACATTAACCCGAAAGTTCAACTATATTTCTTAAATATTAACTCGAAAGATAAACTAATTCGGTGATGAAAAAATTTCATTTTGTTCATGGTAAACACATTGTAGTGAAGATTTACCATGATCAAGCAATTTCGCTGATGAATCGGCAAAAAGTACATAACTTATGTTTCTTATTTCAATTACCATTGACTTTGCAAAAGTAAACAATAAAAATTCAAATGCCAAATTTCTATGTGAGTTCCACCATTGCACGTGTACATTTCCAAATGAAAAACGGACCTGTGTGATAACAAGAGCACGATTCAGGGCTATAATAGTGCACAGCTGACACCATTCGCATAAGAGCATTTAAAGTGAACGTAAAGCTCTACTAAAACTGAATACGTCCTGAACTTGACGCGCAGCAGCACCGTTTGTTGGCATAAGGTGTGTGTAATACTGACATTTAAAGTGGAATGCTTGCTATTTATTGGAGCACTATTCAGGTTTTACAAAACCATTAATGAACAAAACCATTAATGAATTGAGAGCATCAATAATATAGAAAGTATTAAACAAAAACTTAAACTTAAGGAACACGATAGATACGTTCTTTATCGAGAATATGAGAAATGATCAATTGCTGCGCATTGTTGGAATCTTGGACATAAATTCAATTTTTGACAATGTCAAAATTATTTTTACCTCAATCACATTAGCTCATCGTGATGCCTTGAAATCTTGCTTTATTCACATGAATACTGATTCTCTTGTTCACGATATTAGCTCCATACCTACCTCTCCATATCGCGTGGAAATGCATTTTACCATTATTTGTCCCTTTCGACCACGGTGGTTTTTCTTGTTCTGTTTTCATATTCTTTTTTTTTCTCGGCTACTTTCGTTTTTCTAGTTTTGTTTCTCACCTTTATTTTCGTATTTTTTGTTAGAAACTTTACTTTTTATATTTGAAATCCCTTTTGTTTCTTCTCAATCACGTCTGGCAAGTCTTGAAAATGGGTGCCTGTTTTTCAGCGCTTGAAACATGTCAACTGATATTTCCGATTTGCATGCTCTTGAAGCGAATGAAGTTTTCAATCAAGTGTTATAGCAAGTATTTACTAATCAAATAAATGTAATTTTACAGTAAACTAGGAGCTTGATAAGTAATAATGGCTTTATACCTATAATTTAGAATAAAAAGGAAGTAATATAGTAGGTAGTATAGGAAGTGGTGATACTATATATTATAGCATGCATTACAATTCTGAAATATTTCCCCTTTTTTGAATAATAGCCAAAAAAAAGTTTTGCGCAGTAATTTTTTTCAGAAATGCAAAGTAGTATTTAAAATAAAATTCAGAAAATTTCTTATCGATTTTCTGAATTCTCGCCGATTTTCAGGAATAAAGCAGCTTGGATTGAGCTATGCGTTTCCTTCCCATATTTCTGTTTCTTTTTTTTTTCTTTTACTCGTAAGTAAAAAAAAAGCACTAGTATGCATACAAGTGTATATTCATAGAAGATTAGATTAGAAGATGAACGGTGAAATTGAAAACGATCTGGAACAAATTTAAAATTATTTTACGTGGAATTTCATGCACGTATTAAATAATAATAGTTGCGCCGTTTATATTTCCATCCAACTACTTATATTAGCACAATAACTCAACATGGATTTCTTAGTACATTTTAATTTATACCTGTTAGAAAACAGGACTTATTTATGAAATACGTGAAAAATATCAGAGATCGGGGTAATGTATATATGAGAATAAATTCGTTTTCCCAGAACGAAATTTGAAGTGTATACAAAACTACGAATTTGAAGTGTTTGATAGAAATTTTAAAAAATTTACACGCATCTGGAATTTTGTTGAGTTTTTTTTTCTCAGTGTCATAAGAAATATTTCTTACTATTTTTAGCTTCAACCAGATTATTTAATTATAAATTTATATTCATGAGAAAGGATGGCAAATAATATTTCACATTTTTAATAGCGTAGTTATTCTGAAAAAGAAATGACACAAACCTTTGCGTAAAAAAGGCACAACTGCATAAAATATTAAGTATTTAAATGTATTGATGCAATCTAACCAGCATTACCGAATTCGTAATGCGAAATTTTCTATTCAATTTCGCGGTAAGTTGAGAAAAATAATTGTAAGTAGAAACATTTAATCATAAGAAGAAATAATATAGGGTGTTTATAAAGTCCCGGACCCATTCTGATGTTTAATAACTCATAAAATAATAAAGACAGATTAAAATTAATAACATAAATGTTAGATAGACTCAAAAAGTTTCATGACCCTTGTCAATGAACTTTCACGTGTGCCCCCTTCGTCGCACGGAGAATATCAAGTCGATAGTCAATTTCACGCCAGGTAGCGGCAAGCATGTCGGCATTCACAGAGGCTATTGCGGTTGTAATTCTGGCTTTCAGGTCATTAATGTTCGATACGATCCTCCTGTAAACATTGTCCTTTATAAATCCCCAATGAAAAAAAACAGCGGCGTTATATCAGGTGATCTGGGTGGCCAAGGAATTGAACCTCCTCGCCCAATTCATCTTCCTGGAAAATGGCCATTCAAGGTACTACGAACGATGATACTCCAATGGGGTGGTGCACCATCTTGTTGCAAAAAAACATGTGGCTAAGCTCTTCTAGTTGTGGAAATACGAAGTTTTCCAACATGTCTAAGTGTAAGACTGATGAGATCGTCTTTTCTGTAAGAAAAAAAAAAGGGCCCAATGACTCGGTCGTGCATTCGTCCACACCACACATTAGCCTTTAGGGAATCCCTTTGTGTCTCACGGTATTCATGGGGGTTTTCAGATCCCCATATGCGCACATTATGGCGATTAACAATGCCAGAAACATGAAAGGATGCTTCGTCGGAAAACATTATGGGCTTCAGAAAACTGCAATAGCCTCTATGGATGCCGACATGCTTGCCGCTACCTGGCGTGAAATTGACTATTGACTTGACATTCTCCGTGCGACGAATGGGGCACACGTGGAAGTTCATTGACAAGGGTCATGAAACTTTTTGAGTCTACCTAACCATTTATGTTATTAATTTTAATCTATCTTTATTATTTTACGAGTCATTAAACATCAAAATGGGTCCGGGACTTTATAAACACCCTGTATTATTATATGTAGAAATTGATGAATAAATAAATGTATAGTTACAACATAACTCGAATTGCCGCTTTTGAGATCCAAAATTTTCTTTTTAAGTTAAATTATGTAATTTAAAACAAAAACTGCGAAATCATCTTTTTTTCCTAAAAAAATTAATATTTTGTGTGCAAAAAGTAAGTAATAGCTTCAGTGAAATATAGTAGCAAGATTTTATCCATTAACAATAGATAAGCATTTTAGACAATTAAAATTTAAAATATGTTTAGAGTACAATAAGCTATAGACTATCAAAGTCGGAGAACTGACATGAGAAAGAAACTTTATTTTTCACACATTTTTATTTATTCAATAGCTTTTATTTATAAATAGGTGTGTGAGATTTTCTTGGCCTATTTTTTAATTATTTTTAATCCCTTTTCGATGCATTTGAAGTTTAGTAAATTATTTTATTGTTTTTTTTATTATTATTATTATTTTTTTTTACATTGAGTCTTCAAGATAACTCAGACGGACTTATGAAATACTTCCAATTAAGGCTTATATGAATATTTTGAAATAGATAGGAAAAATGCAGAGATTATGCTATTCGTTTTTAGATATTTACAAGTTTTTAAACGAAAAATATAAAGCAGTTAAGGTTTAAATTTTTATCTCACATTAGTCTCTATTTATCACGTATTTTAAATAAATTTTTGGTTATGAATGAGAGCTGTGCCCAGCTTGAGAAGGCTTAAACTCAGTTCGAAAATTAATATCATAAAGATCCTTGCTCGTTAACAGAATGATTAGCTTTCAGAAAAATAGATGGCGCCACTAAATTTCTGTATCATCTAAGTTAATATTTTTTCCCCTATGTTATTTTAAAGATATTTAAATGTTACGTTCATTTCTATTGTCGCAAAACTACTTCAAGATGACGATAGCAAGTTTCTTCAGCCTTTTGACGCAGGTGGGACACCAGCGTCCCTTTTATATATATCTTCTCTGACCTTCTAATTACAAGTAAAAACATATTTTGGCATTTTTTAGTTTTAATACATAGTCTAATAGTTACGAAAAAAAATCTGTTGGATTATCGGAATAA
This sequence comes from Parasteatoda tepidariorum, assembly GCF_982258835.1. NCBI lineage: Eukaryota > Metazoa > Arthropoda > Arachnida > Araneae > Theridiidae > Parasteatoda > Parasteatoda tepidariorum. The sequence continues at coordinate 40,235,184 of NC_141764.1, forward strand.
TATTTGTGCTAAAATATTAAATCCAAAAAAAAAAATTTTTTTTTTTTTTTTGCATTCATACTCAAAAAATTTATTAATGATTGATTTTGTAAATTAAAGAAATTTCAATGATAACTTACCGTTTCTTTTAAATCTATATAGCTGTAAATAAATGTAAATTTGAAAAATTATTGTTTGGAACTTGGAAGTGAGCCGTGTTTGGAAAATTTTGCTTCTCATGCAGAAAAAGATACCAGAATCTCATGCTGTATTTCATGACCATAAATTATTAAAATGCTAAAGATTATATCTTTCACTTACTTCGACCTAAATTAATATAAAATAAGGAAAAAGTATAAAAAATATGTTCAATAAAAATTCTGCGTCAAAGGGTTAATAGTTACTGAAAATGGTCATTTTAATGCTGTAAAATAGTAACAATAAACATTTTAGCAATTTTTGAAAACTAATTTTGCGAAGTAACAATTGTTTCAAAGAAATATTTTTGAAATAAATATAGGAGAACTTCTGCTGTACAAACCTTACTTCTAACACCTTCTATACACAATACGCAAAATTCTTGTCGCTGTCAATTTTTACATACAAAAATAATACATTCAATATGGTCACTGACATTAGTCATTTTTTAAATCTTGAATAATGGAATATAATTATTTTTTAAAATGTTAGAATTGTACTTTTTATTTGCCTGATAATTGATAATAGAAAGGCTAACAAAACTCTTTCAATAAACTAGATTCAATCAAATGTTTCTCAGAACACATAATTATATTTACTTAACTCTTAAAACTCAAATGATAGTTATTAATCATCAGAAACATCTCTCTTTCAATAAACTAGATTCAATCAAATGTTTTCTGGAACACAAAATTATGTTTACTTAACTCTTACAACTCAAATGATAGTTATTAATCATCAGAAACATCTCTCTTTCAATAAACTAGATTCAATCAAATGTTTTCTAGAACACAAAATTATATTTACTTAACTCTTAAAACTCAAATGATAGTTATTAATCATCAGAAACATCTCTCTTTCAATAAAATAGATTCAATCAAATGTTTTCTAGAACACAAAATTATATTAACTTAACTCTTAAACCTCAAATGATCGTTATTAATCGTCAGAAAATAATGTACATTTTATTGCACAAAATATATTTTAGTGAGGGAGAACTATCAGAATAATATATTGATTCTATGAATAGTTTATAATAGTTATTTTAACACACCATATTTTTTCTTGCTATGCGCCCTTTTAACGCGATTGGTTATTTGAAATAATGCAGCGGAAGTTTTCAAAACTCATCTACTTAAAAGCAGGCTGCAATTTGCAAAGCACAACGGAAAAATGTTTTTACTCTGGTCTTCTTTCGTCTAGCAGCTTATTTCAGATTAATTTTGATATGAATATAGTCTAATGTCTGAAAAACAATACGAATAATAGAAATATTGATTAGTTTCATCATTTTTAATAATTTACATCCGAACTTTTAACCATAAAGCTGATGAAAGATGAAAATAGAACGCATTCCATTGATTAAAATCACCGAATATAGAAAAGAAGGGAGTATTACTCATCTTCGTTTCAAATCAAAAATGTTCCAATTAGTTGAGAAAAAAAAAATGAAGACAAAATTGAATGTGGTTCTCATCACTTAAGTATTTCATTTTCTTATTAAAAGACGCAAATTATGCGTATAGATTTAATATACACATTCGAGTTATATTTTCCTATATTCTGAAAATATAGCCTCCTGAGATTTAGTTATTTTATTAATAGAAATTATGTGTATAGTTTTACTATACGTATGTTTGTAATATTGAAAAAAAATTATAAAATGTAGATTAAAGGAGGATTTATAATCATTGGAATGAAAATAATCGAATTTTGTTTTTCCGTATTTTAATGGTTAAAAGAAGACATAAATCTATTCAAATGATATAAGTTTTTGTGTCTGATCCGTAATTTAATTAATATTTACTACTAATAACTACCATATTTGAGGTCAAAGCTTTTTAATATTTAAATTGGCTCTTAATTCACGAAAAACCCTATCGTTAGGACAAAAGTTACACAGGGTAGACCTGAAAATTTTTTTCAGTTAGGAGCCGATAGACTCTTATAACCTAGTAACCAATTTTTTTTAACATCTATTGAGTCGGTGACAGATATCGATATGTAGATATAACAGCCCCTTTTTAAAAACATTTTTTTTGTTGCTCGGATTAAATTATATTTAAATAAAAATCATATTGAGTGTAATCTATGTTTATAGAAAATTAATTCAACAATAAAAATAATATAAATATATGATAAAATTTAGTTAAACATGCTGACTTTAAGGAACTTTAAAAATGTTTGTATTTAAAAATTTATTTAAAGTATTTAAAAATGTTTTTGGAGGCAAAATTCATTTATATTCAACTTTGAAATATGCGAAATGATACAGAACTCTTCTTCCATATGAATCTGTTCATCACAATTTGATGAATTCTGAAGGATCAAAATTTTGAATGGAGATATTGGAAAATTCTGTTTTCTAGAGTCTTTCCGCATTGATGTATTTTTATCATTAAATTAGTTTCAAAAAGAAAAAAAAAAAAAAAGAAAACGACGGAGGAAAAAAAAAGTGACTGGTTTTTTATTTAAATTAAGTCGCCACTTTAGTTAACCCGCCACGTAATGAGGGGTTATTTTCAGGTCTAATTCAGGGTATAACTGTTTCTTGGTTCATGATTTTACACAGTTCGTTTACGAAACGATTAAGAACTTGTTGAGGTTCTGCAGGAAAGTATTGCATGCGTGGAATTTACAATAAAATGAGTATTTTCTTTAAAATACTTCAAAACAAACATTTAAAACTTTTGTTTTCTGTATCTTCAAGATCAATAAAATAAGTTTTAATTCTCTATTCTTGAATTGCTAAGACGGCCAGATGGCGGAGCGGTTAGCGTGTCTGACTGCGGATTCGAATCCCGTTCAGGGCATAGATGTTTATCTCTGTGTGTTGTCCTCTGTAGTGTGTAATGTGTGAATGTGGCCCTACCTATGAATGGGTATGCAGTGTGGTGTGGGTAACATTGCTCGCCTCAGTGATTCTGGTCACAGGGTGCTCACCAGGTAACACAAAATGAGCAACACTTCCGGCACATTCCAGGACGAAGAAAGATAAGTTCAGTGCTTGCCATTGAAAAAAATGTTCTTGAATTATTGCAAGGTTTACCGATAAAGTTGAAATACTAGAGTCACATGCAAAGAGAATATTTTTTCAAATAGTTTCAACACAAATATTTACAGTTAATTTCTTTTAATTATTCATTGTATAAAACTTTCTTTTCATAAGCACTGTGGATTTTATGACGCTTTAAAGGAAGGAATAATAACGCCTTTTTGGATCCCAAGAGGTTTCTATACACGGAGAGAAATAGTATATTAAAAACTACCTAAAAAGGGTAAAATTTACCGTGTTTCTGGCTCTATTGGAAAAGTCCGGTAATTTTTATCTAGTTATGATTTTAGTAAAATTGACATTAGAATGTGGTTTTATAATAAGTGATTAAAATTTGGTAAATGAGGTAATGATGATAGAAGCAATATATGAGCCATGGCATAAGAACCATTTATTCAGTAAAAGTTATTTTTCAGTTTTTTTATTTTTTACTCTATCTTCATAAATAAGAACTAAAATTTTAAAAACTGAAATTTACGGCTAACCGATTCAATAGGAACTGAAAAATTACCAAATGGGTGGTTTAAATATTGTCTGTTTTAGTTTTATTTATCAGAATTATAGTATTTTTTTACTAGAAATGTCATTACCATACAGAAGAGTAATTTTACCAGAATATTTTTGCTGTATAAATATAGAAATTGAAATACTTTTTCTAAACGCTGTATGAGCTAGTAAAATAAAACCGTGCATATATTTTGATTACAGATTTGCATTTTGAAACACAAAACTCAACTTTGCGTTTGTTCTTCATGTTTACTTATGGCGATGAAAAATTAGGGTGTTTGCTGTTATAAAAATAAATAATAATAAAAAACTAAAATAAAAGGTTTTTTTTTTAAATTATATTGTTCTAGATGGATATTAAACTAAAGTTACGAGCAAAAAAAGTTCATTTTAATAATTTTTTGACTTTTTATCCATATCAGGCCACTGTGTGGCAAATCAAATTTCTTATAATTTATTTCAAATTTATTAAAAATGTGCTGCATATCACGCCTTATTTTTCACGTCATGGAAAAATTCTGTATAAACAATCCTAATGCAGCAATATCCAAAAACTCAACAATGACTTAATAAGTTTATGGTTTCAGGAGCCAAACTGGAAAGGAAAAAAAAAGCTAATTTTGCTTATTTTGCACGATAGAAAAAAATAACTAGGAGATACTGAAACCAATTTTCTGCTCTTGCACCTATTAAAAATACTAGAAAAACGGTACGATTTTAGTCCAAAAACCTATTTATTGTTGCACTTGAAATTTGTTTTCCAAAATCTGGTCACTTAGGCTCCCACGAAAGAGGATGTCAACATTTGCCGTAATACCTTGAGTTTGACTGCTAAAAATAAAAACGAAGAAATCTCTGTGATACTTTAATTTCATTTGAATACATAAACTAGTACTTTTACGGACCGTTAAGAGTACGCTACATCACATAAGAAACTTTTCATCGCAAGGTTGAACTACATCACTTAAATATTATCATTCAATTAATTGTCGTAATATAGTGGTTGTTAGTGACAACAAAGCAATTTCTCAATAAGGGCTATTTCTTGCTGCTATTAACTGACTGGTTACTGATAAACTTCAGTTTCCAGGTAAGCAAAGTGACATCAGCTACGCTTATACGTATTTATTCTCCCATTCGCTTAAAAAAATTTTAATTGTGCTGGTCTATGATATAAATAAGTATTCTATACAACATAGAAATGAATTTTAAAACAAGAAAAGTATAGAGAAAGTAAATTAGAATCAAATCGTAATTTATTTTAGGTGTTTAAATGAAGTTTACTTTGTCTTATTAACTAAAGCATTTAAGTATTTTTAGAATTAAATTCAAACAAATAATTAAATGAATAAAAAGAATTTTACTAATTCATTCAAAAACAACAGACGAAAACAATTAATTCTACGCCTAACTGGTAGTTGAACTGTTTATCGTGATGGGGCACTGCACCCATTTGGTCGAAAAGTGTTGTTATTTTGCCACGCTTTGGAAGGAAAAAAAAAAGCGCTGCCTTTTACATTCTCAAGTATTAAGAATTTTGTATATATAATTCTCGATATTTTTTAATTTTGTGTCATTTTCTGTAAAAAAAATTATTTTTGTTTCATTTTCTTATTTGGAAAATTTTTTAATCGATTCCTTTTCGACATCAATTAAAATAATTGAATGTAGAAAAGAAATTCATTTTTTAATGGGATTTTTTACGTTAAGCATTTTTTACGAGTGTGTTTGCAAATATGGTTATAGATAGTTCTTTCACAAAATAATCGAGTAATTTTAATTAATTAGTAAAATTTTTATTCCTAAAGGGGGACTGCTGTATTTAGCACAAAAAAAAGCCTACAAATCGTCCAAAACAAAGGAAAAAAAGTCGGAAAATCGTCGAAATAAATGCAATATATGGGGCAAACTATTAATGTGAACAAAAAAAAAACCACCATTCTATGCGTCAAAATATTTTAGAAACTATGAACATCGATAAAAGTACATAAAATTATCGTTTGACTTTTCATTAGTTATTTATATTTAGCATTTCTCTAAAAGAAATTTTGTAAGAAACTCAAACGATTTCAAAGCATTCTGCTTACATTTTTCAAAAACTATTTGATCCCTTTTAACTCTAATATGAACTACTTAAATAACCCCCTATATGATGCTTTTTGTCCTTTCTAAAAGAAACTTTCTTTCTTAATATCGATTCAAAAAGCTCAAAAACGAATCGAAAAAAAGTGTCCGATAAGACAAAATTTGCAATAAAAGCTTCATTACCTAATCCACTTCTCTATTTTCGGTTTCCTTCTATTGGCAACACAAATGAACGCAGACGAATTTTTCTAAAAACACACGTGCTTACTTGTTTTTTCCTTCTTTTTGAAATGGAAGTTGCATATTTATTACTCAAGCTTAGGCATTGCCTTCACTTACGCTAATGGAGTACTGCGATAAATTTCTAACTGCCTTTGCATTTCAAGATGAGCGAAAAAGGTAAAGGCAGAAGTCTTCTAAATCATTTACGGATTCATCCTAAATAAAATTTTTTCCTTCCAATTCTTAAAGCTGATGCTCTTATTTATTTATCGTCTGAAGAAAAAAGTTATACAACCTTACCCGCCCTCTATCGGGAAAAAATTTAATTCATCAAAATATATATACTGTTATTTAACGTTCCCGTTTTTACTTAAATGAAAAGTTTCTGTTTATGAGGCTTTCAAGAAAAGTGGAGGCTTCAAAAGCTTTTCGAGCAACTCTCTAACATTTTTTTTTTTATTTCTTCTTCTCTTGCTATCTTAACTTTTTTTTTCTTTTCCTCCTGTTATTAAATGCTTTTAAGCTTTTCTGAGAAAAATACGAGTTTTATTCCATAAGGGGTACTTTTGAGAAGCAGTTTTCCATTAAGGACTGAAGTATGATCACTTAGCTTAGAATAGCAGACCAGTGATTGGAAATTCGCCCTTTTTCTTATTTTTCGGACAAGTACTCTAGAATATACACATACGAACATGATAGTAAGTGTGTTGCATTAGTGTCCCAAATGTATTTAGTTTTCACAGGTCGCTGCTGTTAATAATTTATGGCTTACAAAAGAAACGATAATTTTTATTTAATTTCTAAAATGTTTTTCTTCGACTTACGTTAATTTATCTTCTTGGAGCTTTCCTCCTTTAGAATCTGAAAAAGTTTTAGGTTTATTTAAAAAGTTTCTTCATTTTTTTTAAAAAATTTCATCCTTATAGAATTTATAAAACATACTTAAAAAATATATTTAGTTAATTTTGTTCATTAAAGAAAAATTTAAAATTGCATTTTTTTAAAACTCTATCGAACCTTTAGGGATTTTGTAATAACGGTCTCTTGACGGTTTTATATTAATGGTACCTTAACGGTTTTCTATTAAAGATTCCTTAACGGGTTTATATTTAAGGTGTTTTTAAAAATCCATGCTTGAATTTGGAAATTTGTATTTACAAAAATTGGAGACGTTTTCAAGTTAGTTTTCTTTGAATATGATCCAGGAAAACTAAATATGAGAAACAGATGTCTTAAAGTTTTAAAGAAAATAAACTAAAAAGCAAAATTTAAAATATACACGCTTAAATTGATTGGATGTGCAAAGTGCACCATAATATCGAGAACTTAGTGCTTTATAAATTTTGAGCTAATAATAACTTTTATAATAATAAAAAAAAACTTTTATTCTGCGTTTTAAATGCGTATGGACATTTTCATTTTAAAAGCTCAAATTGCTTTCAAAGCGAAAAAAATTATGGAATCATCAAACTTTTGCTGTTTCAATAAATGATCAAAAAGCTTGTATCTTAATTACAATTTTAAAAAATTTGTAAAGTTGGACTTTTTTCTGAACAATAGTTTTTATTGTTATGAAAGTTCAAAGCTCATGTTCTATCGTATCTGGATTAAATTAAATGCAAAATAGTATGTTTGAAAATCAAGCAGAAAAACAAAAATACATGCTCAGCCTTCATTCTTCATATCAATTTTTTTTTAAATTCATATTTTCCAGACCTTAACCATTTTTTTCTTACCAGGAATAGTTTTAGAGCTGTCATTCGTACCACAAAGACTCTCTGAATTAAAAGTTAATGTAGACATAAAATGCTCCATTCAAAGCATCTTACATAGCATGGTATGCAATTTTGAAGTTTTTACTGTTAAGCCGACATTAAATAATGGTAAATTTGCAAATTAATTATGTTTTTTTTTTATATAATATTTAATGCTATTTATTAACGATTTGCTGACTTGGTTTGTGTTAAGTTAATACAAATTGTCTCAACCCTAGATGTCTAAACATTTTTCATAGTCCACCGAATTTTTACAAATTAAGAAACTCCATTTGTTAACTGGAGTTGAACAGCAGCCCTAACTCTCAATGTTCAACCACGAAGTCTTATAATTTTGAGCCCAGCCCAGAAGACAATTGAAGTCCTGCATTAAGCATTGGGACAAACTAGCATTCGTGGAGGACATTTTGATGGGGGGGAAAATACATTTATGTTACATGGAGAGGAAAACCGCAAAACCTATCACGGCTAACATGAGGGTAGGGGATTACCTTTAGATTTTCAAAGAATTTCAGGGTGTCATATTTATCATTTGATGTGAAAATAGAAATTTACCTATTTCTATTATGCCAAGTTTTTTTTCTGGTTATAATGTTAGGAAATATAAATATTCACGTTTTTAACTCGTAGCCTATGAGTCGAATTCTTAGTTAAAGAGTAACACTGATTTAAGAGGACACTAAACAGAAGGAGACATCCTTTATGGTAAATCCTCCATAAATAACTTAAAAGTTAAAGTTTAGAGAAGAGTGAGTTCTGGTAAACTTAGAATAAACCATAAAGTTCCATATTCTAATTTTGTTTCAAAATGCAAACAAAATTGTGGAAAAATTACTTAGAATTGCGTAGTGGAGAAGTAATCCTGATATAAATTGATATTTTGAAACTTGGTGATTTACTCTAGTTCACCTGAACACTCCAAATTTCGGAGTTAAGACAAAAATTGGTCGTGAAAAATTTCTCCTGTGGTGCGGCGGGTGGATTTCCTTACTGTGTGGGATTTCTGTTCTAAAAATTTCAAAAAACTGATTTTTTTTAAATCACGTATTTCGAAATCGTATAATATTGAGTATATGTGGACGAAACTGTTTTAGCTGGAAATCATTTGTTGATAAGCGTGGCCATTGGACCGGTCGTTACCCGTCGTAGAGGACTCACAGCACTGGAGGCAATCAGGCCTATATGCGAAGGCTTCATGCGAAGACAATTTACTGGAAATATATGTTTGCGCGAACAGCCAAAACAATAACCAGTTGCTAAATTCGCTTATTTGAACGTTTTCTCCAAAATGTATTGAAAAGATATGATTGAAATTTCCAATTATTTGACTACGGTGATCTGCAACGATGATTTCAAGGGGACTGACAGTATCATGGATGCATTCGAAGTTCGAATTTTGCAAAAGGCGTAGTTTGCATTCCATGCTTAAAGCACCACGCGTATACCTCCAGCAAAGAAGCTACATCTGCGTCCCGGTAGAGATATCAGTGCAAATCAACTAAATGTATGTTCTCGAGGAAGGTGTGCTGTATAGTTCCCTCATCGCAAAGTGATGGCAAGTTCCAAAAAAACGAAGGCAAACGTTACGAAGACTTAAAACGCAATTCTCGAAAAATTATGATTTTTTTTTTTGTTGGGCGTTTGGATTGCAAAAAAACTACTAGATTCATTTTAATGTTACTTTGGAGACTTATAAAGAATTAATGCGGCTATGGTTGGAACTAACAAAATTCGAACTTTCACCTTAATTTCCTTCTTTTTTATGTACATTTAAATGTTATGTCAACCTATTGGCTGACATTTAGTAAAAAAATGGCATTTCTTTCAAACCTTTCACACAAAAAATTTCACTACGATGAGCTACGCTCGTCTGTAATCTTTAATTGGTATTGTCCGTTTCAGATTATACAGTATGGAGATTGAACTACCATCACCAGCGTACGCAGTGGGCATTGCCATTTTCGCCATCATTTTTATATGTTAATTTATAATTATTTCAATCTAAAAAGAAATAAAACGTATTTGAAAGGTAGCGAAATAAGAAAATGAAATCATTATATAACTTATTCTTTCATTTCACTGAAAAAAATTTTTAAAAAAATCTGGCTTAAATCGCACTTTTAAACCAGAAAACCTCTTTAAGTTAGCTAGGGTTAAGTACGAGGCATTACGTTTATTATAACGTAACTTATAATAATAATAGTATAAGCACTTTTCCCTTAAAATCTCGAATGGGCTCATTTTAACGAGATTTAATAAACAAAAAGAATAAAAAAACATCTTTATTTTCGTATTGGGTAATTGAAGATTTACTGGAATTAAAAACTTAGTATCATCGTTATTTAAATAGATAATAGCTACATTGTATACTTTGATGTCAAACTCATCTTCATTAAGCAGATTATAATGAGAAAAATCGTAAAAAATTTTATTTAACGAAAAAAGAAAAGCGTATTATGATTTATTAAAGAAAATAGAATACATTTTTCTTAAAAAGAATGCATCAAATTGATGAAAATTCAAAGGAAGGATTTTGATAAATGACATTGCAGGAAAATATCCTATAAACACAACCCTTCTCATTGATTAAGGATATCGGACTATGACAAAGATATATGAATAGTCAGGCTTAATACACCCAAGTACCAAGATCAAATATTTAGTTATCCAATTTATCGATTAAATAGCATAGATACTTATTTAAGTTTTCTATATTGTTATTCCTGGCATAAAAACATTTATATTCTTTCCAAAAATAATAAATCATTAATACAGTTTATTTTTAAAAAGGTTATTAATATTGAAAACGTAGAAACTACCGGCAATCGTTCCAAACCTTAATATATTAACTTAGGACATGTTTGAATAAATAAATTAGGTAAAAGCAAAAATAATTTTTACAAAATTTTTGTTGGAAATTTGTTTCTGTTAATGATACAAAATCAATTGCGAGATTTTTGAAAAAAATACTTATATAAATAAAAAAGTACTTATACAATTTAGTTCCGAAAAAAGAAAAATTAAAATTAACTTTTACTTAAGCAGACAGTTAAAGTTCGACAGTTAGTGCTATATATATTTTTTTAAATCTTCTTCATTTGTTAAATTTTTTAACCAACTCGTTATATCCTTGTATTATTCAAATGTAGATGATAATTTAAATATTTTGCATTGTATAATTACTTTTCAATAAAGATTTGAATATTAAGGTAACAATATACTAAATAGTAATCAGTCTTTAGGTCAGAAAGCTAAAAAAAAATCAAATGTCTCCGATGAAATTTTATAATTAAAAAGCGGATAGCTTAACTGTTATGCTGAAAATCCACGGGAGCTAAAGAGTTTTGCTATTTATGTAAATTAGCATTAAGGGGGCATATTTTACCCATGAGGCAGCCTATTTACCTACTGGCAAATTTTAACCCTATCGAAGGTATTCAACCATGCACTTTACTTAAAGCATAATTTCATTTCAATGCAGATGTATGTACCCATCTCTTATTAGAAACATAAATTCTATGCGGTCAATTATATTCATTTATGTATGTTCGAAGTTTGAAATAAACAAGTATAAGACGTGATAATTATATAAGAATAGTAATAGTAATTAGTAACACTTAGGCTCTAAATAGATTTTTTTAAATAATTGGTATTTTTCAGAGATGAAGTCTATTTAAAATTGCTTTCTCCCATTTAAGAATTCAAATTTAACAATTAATCTGTCAATTATTTAGACTTCGGAGCTCTTAGTAGATAAAAGGGAGAGTCTTTGAGGATTTTAAGAGTGGAAGAAGGTGCTAAGTGCATTTGGCAACTTACAATAGACCAGTAAATTAAATTTAAAAAAACTAAAATAAAAATGTGCTTCGGCTGCTAATTAAAATAAATAGAATGCGAACACTATTGCTTGAACAATTTAAGGAGCATTAAGATGCATTAATTTCGCCAGTTTTGTTTTTGAATAAAATACAAATACAAACCATAGCTTTATTTCTTATTGTTAAATGTAAACTTATAAGCTAATTTACTCAAATACAATGAAATGTCCCAGTCTTTAAGCATTTTGGGTATGGAAGGGGTTTTTAAGAGCATTTAACAACAGGCAATTGACAACCAACCATGGAAAACTTAAAATTGGAAACAAATTAAGACATTTATTCTGCTGTCGCTATGCCGCAAACAGTTTAAATAAGCATCACAACTAAATGGTTTCGCAAATTAAAAGTTTGCGCATAAGATGTCAAGAAAGCCATAGTTTTTATTTCATTTTGTTAAGTATATATTTTAAATCTAATTCACTAAGATATCACTCAGAAGCTTCGTCCGCCCAGTTCTTTAATTATTGTGATCTTAAAGCAATCCATTCTGAACTAAGATCAAAATAATTCAACTGACTTGATGGTTTTAACAGATTTCCAACTATTGCCTTTCAAATAGAAGGTCTATCAGAAAAATTTCCGAAAACAAAATATCTCTTAAAATGATCCTTGAAAAAAATATCCGTTTTTAGCCATAATTCAACTGGCTTGATGGTTTCAGCAGGTTTCCAACTATTGCCTTTCAAATAGAAGGTCTATCAGAAAAATTTCCGAAAATAAAATATCTCTTAAATTGATCCTTGAAAATAAAAATCTGTTTTTAGCCAGAATTCAACCGGCTTGATGGTTTCAACAGGTTTCCAACTACTATTGTTTTTCAAATAGAAGGTCTATCAGAAAATTTTCAGAAAAAAAGTATCTCTTAAAATGATCTTTGAAGAAAAAATCCGTTTTTAGTCTTAATTCAACTGGCTTAATGGTTTCAACAGGTTTCCAGCTATTGTCTTTCAAATAGAAGGTCTATCAGAAAAATTTCCGAAAGCAAAATATCTCTTAAAATGATCCTTGAAAAAAAAATCCGTTTTTAGCCATAATTCAACTGTCTTGATGGTTTCAACAGGTTTCCAACTATTCTCTTTCAAATAGAAGGTCTATCAGAAAATTTTCAGAAAAAAAGTATCTCTTAAAATGATCTTTGAAGAAAAAATCCGTTTTTAGTCTTAATTCAACTGGCTTGATGGTTTCAACAGGTTTCCAGCTATTGTCTTTCAAATAGAAGGTCTATCAGAAAAATTTCCGAAAGCAAAATATCTCTTAAAATGATCCTTGAAAAAAAAAATCCGTTTTTAGCCATAATTCAACTGTCTTGATGGTTTCAACAGGTTTCCAACTATTCTCTTTCAAATAGAAGGTCTATCAGAAAATTTTCAGAAACAAAATATCTCTTAAAATGATCTTTGAAAAAAAAGAACAAAATCCATTTTTTGCCATCTGAAGAGAAAGTGCAAAGCAATTATTATCCTTTATAAAATTTATATTACAAATAAAGCAACTGTTATCAATGGGTAGCGGAAATTAATCTGTCCTTTGGAGCCATAATTAAGGTCAACCAATCAAGCTGCCCTTCATTACCTTCTGTAAAAGCCCCTGTTCCTGAAAAAAAGTAAAACGATACCCTTGCACCAGCCATAAATAAAGAGTGAAGAAATCTAAGAATAAATAGAGGGGGTTAAAAGCAAAATAAAGCATAGGGTAGAAGGGTAATAAGAGAAGCTTTCTCGTAATAGGAAAGAGGTCGCTAGTATAGAGTTTGGTGGGGGTGGTGTCAGACAAATAGAGGGGGGGAGGAAAAGATCTCAATTTGGGGAGAGTAAGAGGGTGTTCATTAATCTAATGGTATGTGTTCTTGTGCGTATATGGGTATCTTCTGTTCGATTCCTTACTTTGGTTTCTTACATAGCCAACAGCTTTATTGAAGAGGGAGAGAATCAGATTGATTAAAGAGCCCTTGAAGCAGTTGAAGTTGAAGTTATATGAAATGTTAGTTTTTCGATGGATATTTTGAATGATCCGTACAGCTTGCGAGAGAACACCTTGAATAACTTTTTACCTATTGATAAGATTTTTAAGAACAGGAAATTCCTGCTTCATAATATTTAAGGATTGCCTGTTTTCGGTAGAGGCTATTATTTTAATCGGAGGTCGCCAAAGAGGTCTATATAGATCCCCATGGGTCTATTTAACAAAAGTGGGGGCGATCTGAGCCAGGGGGTCGAATGGGGGTCGATCCGAATCGGAAGGGTCGATTGGGGATCAAAGAAAAAACAGTTCTTAATACGTAAATCACACATATCTAATTGAGTATGTAAAATTTGTGAATATTTTTAAACTTTCATAAAATTTCAAATTTTTATTTTTATTTTAATTTTAAATTTCAACATTAATGTATTTTCATGAAACTATTGTTACACAATATACTATTACTTTAATAAATGTTTAAATCATAAAATAAATGTACAAACACAGTATCTAATAGAGTTTTATCTTAAATAACAGAAAATTACTTTTATGGGGGTCGATGGAGATTTCGAAAAATTATATAGGGGTCGATGATCAAAAAAGTTTGGCGATCCATGATTTAAATTATGAAATCAGACAATTGTACTCTGAACATATATGATTTTTTTTTTTTAAATTTTTTTTAATGAGTCAAAATTATTGATCCCCTAAGTAAACCTCCCAAAGATGGTAATTGCAATCTGGAAGATATTGGCCAAGTGTGATTTTGTCAGAAACCCTGACGAAAGCTTAGGTCATTTAATATCAAATGGGCATATGGGTAAAACTGTTCTGTTCTTTGCACAAATTCTGTTTTTTTTTTTTTTTTTTTTTTTTTTTTTTTTTTTTTTGTATAAGGTGACTACAGAGTAGTCGAACAGGTGATAAGTTTACTCGTGCGCACTGACATAGAAAAAACAACAAATCTCTCTAGAAAACACAAAATTTCGGAAAAAGTAAGCCTTATTTATTTTATTAAATTTTAATGATAATATTAAAGTACAAACTACGGGTCATTCAATGCTCGAATGTTATAAAATGCATTAGCCAAGTAGCTATAATAGTCACATTTTACATACTTGTGTGCAATCACGTGCTTGTAGATTATTATAAATGACGTAATACATTGAATAGTACTGTTAGGAGGAAAATGAAAAATTCCAGTTTCACTCAATTAAATTTTTATTCGATACGAATTCCTCATCCGGCCTGAACCGACCACAGTGCTGACATAAAATATCCTCAGTGTTAGATGGATCATGGGTTAAAGTCCCCTTGCCGTCCTGCTAACCATGGGAGGTTTTCATGGTTTTCTTCACCATGTAAAGCAAATGCTGGTTAGTTCCATCAAAAAGTCCTCCACGAAAGCAAATTTCTGCCAATACTTGATCCAGGCGTTCCCTTGTCTTCTGGATTGGGTTCAAAATTACAAAGCTACGAAGTTGAACATTAGTAGTCACAAACTCACCGTATCTCTTCTTTTTGAAATTGTATCTGTTTTCATGAGCTTTGGATAAATTCTGGTACTTTTCATCATCACAATATGTTTGTTACCTTTTTTTAAATTTTTTTTTTCCTTGATGCCTCGCCTATTATGTTTGAGCACTCAAACTTCTAAATTCTATTTTCTGAGTAACTACTATTGTTAATTTTAAGATTTCACTAAATTCTTTGAGGCCTTCTGGTGTTGCCATGAATCGCCACCAAGCCTACCTTTTTGAATCCTCTTTTTTTTACTGAGAGGTCACGTGCGTGCACTTAGAGTCTTCAGTATTCTCCGGATGCCCCCTGACGGGGGCGGGACGGTGTTAAGCTTTGATTAGTAGTGTAAACCCAAACAATTGGGTCGGCTGCTTAACGACAGTTATAAAATTAAAAAAATTTAAATTTCTATGTTACTGTTACATACGCAGCAGCGTCCTTTTTGCATGAAGTAGGATAGAAGTAAAATCATTGGAGTAGTTATTGTTGATTTAAAAGAAAGATCACGTAAGTGAAAATCTGATCACATGATCAGATTATTCTCACATACAAGAACTCAGTCTTACACGGAGAAAAAAATTGGTTAAATTACTGTGGAAGGTTTAGAACAGGGCAGGAAATTTCTTTTCTAAGGGTAGGCGAGAGTGGGGTCAGTTGTAACAGGGTACGATTGTAACAGAGCAAAAATTTCGAGTGTCGGGTTCTAGATTTGGTTCCTGGGTGGCGCATAAGGTGTATTTAATAAATCTATATGTACACCCCTGCTGGCAACCATTTTTATGTACTTTTGAAAGAGTTGCATCACAAAAGATATTTCCACGCTACGTAAGTACTTCTTTTGGTATAAGAATATTACAATGTAACAAAGTAATTTTGTTTAAACAAATAAAAATTATTAACCGAATATACAAGTGGAAACCTTAATTAACATTTCATAAAAAAGATTAGTTTTGTTAATTAACTAGCATTGTTTTTAACAAATGAAGCTGAAATGGTGTCTTGGGAACGATTGTAACAATAAGTAAAGGGACGATTGTAACAGCTGAAAATAAAATTCATAATTTCAATTGTTTAACTCCTTAGGTCCCATTTCTTATGTTTACAAACCATTACTTAACTCTTTAAGAACCACCAATAGTTTCCTATATCATTTATATTATGTGGCATGTGCATTATTTTATATGTCACCTTTCACAGCATAAATTAAAAATTTTAACCCCTTAAAGTTAAAAGTTTAACCCTTTAGGTCTCTGCTCATTATTATTTCTACTCCTAAAATATCACTACTATTTTGACCAATAAAAAAGCATATCACAACTATGAAAATATGTATATTTAACTATGTTTTAGTTGAATTTATGAACTGTTACAATTGACGCGGAACGTGGGACAATTGTAACAAGTGCACGACTGTCAAAAATTGTTAATAACTAGTATAATAACATTTAAAATAAGGTTTTTTTTTCTAGCAGAGGATAGTCTACTTTACTCGTCTGTCAATTAATACTAATAATATATTGGATTTTATGTTAGTCAAAATTAGTTAAGTAAAAAATATTACTATTGACCCCACTCTCCCCTACTAGCCAGACTATAATTTCTGCTCGCCACTGTTTTAAAGAAAAATTTGAACAATTTTTAAATTATTTAATCAGATATAGCATTAAGAAATTATGACCAAAAGCATAAAAGAATGCGGAATCTGAAAAATTGATGCATACTTATTGAAAAAAAAAATATCTTAATAATAAAACGTCTGAAAATTAAAGTATCAGAAATGTTCCCATGATTTTTAACACTTCGTGTTTGTTTGCATAAGAAACTGTCTTTCGGCACTCAAATATCGTTTTTCAATTGAAACCGTATGATCAAACTATCGTCGTTGAACAGCCGACCCAATTTTTGGGTTTACGACTACAAATGTTCACCGCCGTAACCTTGTAATTTTGAACCCAATCCAGAAGACAAGGGAACTCCTGGATAAAGCATTGGGAGAAATTTGTCTTCGTGGAGGATTTTTTGATGGAACTAACCAGCATTTGCGTCACATGGAGAGGAAGACCTCGAGAATCTCCCACGGTTAGCCTGAAGGCAAAGGGACTCTAACCCATGATCCGTTTACCACTGAGGATATTCCCCGTCAGCACTGCGGTCAGTGCAAGCCGGATGCGGAATTCGTTTCGACTGGGATTTAAACCCGGTTCACCTTATCGGAAGGCGAGCGCTCTATCCTCTGAATCAGCGCGGCTCTGGGAGCTCATTTGTAGTAAAAATTCTTCTTCTTCTTCATTGGCCTGACTGCCCAGGATGGGTCCTTGCCTTTCGCAGAGTTGAACTCCAGGCTCTTCTCCACTTGGCCAGAGACATCCAATTTGTGACTTTTAGAATATTTAAATCACTTTTGAGGCAGTCGAGCCATCTAAGTCTAGGTCATCCTCTTTTTCGAGTGCCTAATGGTCTGACAGAGAAGATCTTTTTTGTATTCCTGTTATTATCTATTCTTGATAGGTGTCCCGCCCATTTGATTCTCTGAATTGCAATATATTTGACTACGTCAGGTTCTTTAAATAGTATGTAAAGTTCGGAGTTAGTTCTTCTCCAGATATTGTTACATTTAAGGCCACTAAATATGCTTCTTAAAATTTTTCTCTCAAACACAGAAATGGTGTGCTTTACTTTTTCTGTCATTGTCCAAGTCTCAGCAGAGTAAGTAAGAATGGGTCTTATCAAACTTTTGTATATCAGAATCTTTGTTTTTCTGTTGATGAAGTTAGATTTCAGATACTTTTTAAGACCAAAAAAACATCGATTAGCTGCTGTGACTCTACTACGGATCTCAGGCAGGATGTCGTTGAAGTAAAAATTCTAACCAAATCAATTCTAGCGAATTTCGAGTCCAATGGTTTCGAAGGTTTGTTGAAATTGCGCCCCAATATACATACCGTAAACGCAAAGTCTCGTCTCTGGTGAAAGTATAGTAGTTTGTTTTCTCAAACACAATATTTTAAGACACAAAACTTACTCGATAGCCCTAAATATTAGGTCGCCAATAATGAACTGGCGAATGGAAATTTTTCGCCCTCATACAGAAATAAAAGACATCGACTTTGAGTACATGAAATGTGACGATTCGTCTGCTGAGGACCGAAATGACAAGTACGTAAAATTAGTGATTTATTTGGGTGATCATCTATGGTTAAACCACATTAAAAACCTTTAGAAATCCCTTTATGCCTTATTCTGCTTGTTTCATAAGTTAAATCTCTTTTTATATAATCCGACTGAAATATAAAGTATGGTAAAAAATAAGAACCCTGAATAACTTTTAATCTAATGATCAGATATTAACATACAAGGACTTAAATTTAAATTTGTTAATTATTTAGAGCAAACAAGATTTCAAGTTACGAAATCAGACATCAAGACCAACTTTCTCTGGATAAATTACTCCCACTTTTCTGTTCTCGCTTACTTTTTTTTCTTCGGTGAATTCGAATTTTCGACTTCAAAATAGGGGGGGGGGGAAGCCAATTTAGAAAACTCGCATCTTTAAATTTTAGTTCTATCAAACTTCTTTATTTAAAAGAAGAAAAAAAACAGATATTTTAAAGCGATACAGAAATTTCGGTATTTACGACTTAAAATTGTTTTAACTATTCTTAACTGAAGTAATATTAAGAATTCAATATTTAACAATTGATAAATATAATTTTTACTTGGAATTATCGCTGTATGACGGAAATTTATAATTGCTTGAAAAATCTATATATATATATATATATATATATATATATATATATATATATATATATATATATATATATATATATTTCTCTTACACGGCGACAAAAAAAAGCCTCATTACAACTCCCCGAATGGCAACGCTAGAAAATCGACCAATGATTGCCTCTAAAAATGTGACATGCCAAATCTAGATGAGATGGCTCAACATATAGCGCTTTTAAAAACGGAAACGGAAATAACCAGAGAGAGCATAAGCTAGACAGAAGTGAGTAGTCTTTGTCGATAGATCTCTAGTATTTTGTCGAAAGCGCTTTTTTTCACGAATTTATATATTACGAATTTATTTGACGATTTTTGATTTATATCACGAATTTATTTGTTTTACTAGAATTTATTTGTTTATGCAGGTTTTTCTATTGCAATTCACTTATTTCAATTTTTAATAGACTTAATTATAGCCAAAATTTTAACCTTTTTAAGGAGATATCAGTTTTAGAAATTTTATCTTAAGATTTTATACTATAGCACATTTCTAATAGGTTTAACAAATTACATGTCATTTATGTGAATTCAAATTTATTTTAATGACTTAGTATTTACAAAAAAGATTTATTTTTTTTTTTAAAAAAGTTGTTATATGGATTTGAATGATTGTTTTGAATCCTTAGAATTTTGTGCATTTGCAATGCCCCTAAGCTAGTAGCGAGCAAAGCGAGCTTGGTTTGCGAAGCAAACCATATAAGATTGCGTAGCAATTTTCGGAGGTTGGCGAGCGCTAGCGAGCAGAGGGCGTAGCCCCACTTTTTTATTCAATTCACTTTAAAAGTTCTTAAGATATAACGAAAAGCACAAAAAGTAAAACTAATATTATTGAGTATAAATTTTCGACCGTTTCTTACTTAAAATATTTAGAACCATATTTTCCACAGTGCATCTCCCTCTGTTTTTTGTAATAGATTAAGTATTATCAAACATAAGAAAAAAAATTACTTTTCTTATTATTTTATGCAGAACAAGTCAATTAATATCTACCAAATATTTCAGATCATTACTTTTTAAATTAGGATATTGATTATTATTGCACGTTTCTGTCCAAGTTGAATCATAATATCGACAAGTTTAAGAAAGATGATAACTTGGTTCAATTCATCACTAAGTATCAAGCTTGAGAGATAACTTAGTTTTATTTAGCACTATGCATCAACCTTCAGGAACTATTTGGTTTAATTTAGCACTATACATCAAATTTGGCGAAAACTTGGTTCAATTAAGCACAATGCATTGGAGAATTATTTTGTTCAATTTAGCACAATGCATCAAATTTTCAGAATTATATGGAACAATTCAGTATTATGCATCAAATTTGGGAAATTATTTGGTTCAATTTAGGACTATATATCAAACTTGGGGAACTATTTGGCTTAATTTAGCACTTTGCATTATATTTAGGGGATTATTTGATTCAATTTAGCACTATGCATTAGGTAATTATTTGGTTCAATTTAGCACTATGCATCGAATCCCAGTGATATTATTGTTTCTAAATTTCTACAGTGTACTCTGACAGTGTAACTTGAAAAATCATCTACGCTAAAAAGCAAATTTTCTAATCATCGAAAATTAATTTTCAAATTCGCGTTAATACTTATATCAACTTCTTAATGAATATTGATTGCTGGTGAATAAATTATGATGTGTGTATGAGAGAGGGGAAATGATAAATAATGACTGAGGAAAAATTGATGATGATGCCTATAAATTAGCTTTTAAGTAAATATTTTAATTTAAAGAAAGATTACTCGCTTCGCTTTCACTTGAGATGGAGCTTTCATCTTGTATCTAAAATCTTGTCGTAAGTCTTCAGAGAATTTATTTAAACTTAACTACTCATATTTAAATATAGCAATTCAGAAAATTTCAATTTATGTTGCAAAATCTATGAATAACAGGAATAGTTTACTTGTTTACCTAACTTAATTAATTACATTGAATTACAGATGAAAACGCTACAGTTAATTAAGACAAGAAAAAAACCTTCTAATGTTTAATTTATTCTAAAAGGATTATTAAAAAATTGTCTTAGCCGTTAAATCGGCAGGAAAAATTAAAAATATTTTCCGGTGGAACACTTGTCTTAATTAAATATCTTTACCATATACAAGGCATCATACCATATTTTAAACTAATTCAATCAAGATTCCTTTCCCAGAACATAAAAATGACCATTTTACTTACATAAAATGCGTATTTTATTTAACTTACTTACTTACATAAAATGCGTATTTTATTTAAGTAATGCATTGTGATTAAAGTTGAACAGATTTTAGAGGCATTTCGTTTTCATTTGCTTCCATTTGATCATTACTGAGGAAAGGTGAATTTGTGACTGAATCATTGAGCATATTTGATACTATTGGCGATTTTTAAAGTAATATTTGTGAATTCAAAATAGCTTTCCTTGACCGAGTTTTCTCAAAAAGTATGTACAACAATCGAAATTTATCAGTAGTGGAAAGTATTTTTCAAAGAGTAATCAAATTGAAAATGTGAATTAGTGTTTACGTCGTTGATTTATTTGATAATCTTAAACCATAGTTTTTAAGTGAAAACAGTTCTTTGACTGAGTTTCGTCAAGAAGAGCAAATAATAATTAAAATTTAACAGCTGTCCTTGGAATTAGAGCGATTAAGATTCCATTTTTATACAAGAAAATCCGAAATTAGAATGAAAGTTATACGGCTTTTCCGTGTAATATTTTGTACACTGTACATGCTTTAAAAAGCTATATCTAAATTATTTATTTCTTTAAAAATTCTATTTATGAAATGAATTATCTGTTAGAAAATACAGTAATTTTAAAAAATAAATGCATTGGTTTCATAGATCCCAATTTTATCTACATAAAAAAATTGTATTTAAACCGATTGGAAAGTTTTCCGTAATTTTTAAAACAATTCTGCAACATATACATTACATTACAACATATACAATGTCAAGCTTCAAATTAGGAAATGTTATAATTTTTGAACTCAATACCAGAGAGAAATTTAAATTTTTATGTTTGCTTCGAAATGTATTTCTCCTGAAAAAAGTAATAAAAACTAATAATTTATATTTAAATTAAAAAATTCATAATTCATAAATATTCATCAGTAAAAAATATATCATCATATTTAAATGCTAAAAAAAATTTAAAATTCAATTTTCATATCTGTTTATATACTTATTTCGTAAGACAAAAAAAATTGAAAGAAATCATAATTTAACTATTAAATATTTACAAATTTAAAAATTCATTTTCATAACAGGCTTTTCAAAATTGTTTTTCACGAAATTTCTGCTGGTGAAAGACTTATAAAAAAGAATGAAAGGAAGATAAAAATTTAACACATTGTCAAACGAAACTCAAATTCTAATTCGTCAGTCAAATGAATTGACTATTGTTTAAACAAATGCCTGTTTTCAACGCGTAATGTTCCGTTTTTAATAATTCTCCCTAATTGGCTGATATTTGAACAGCTGATTGTTTTCTCATTTAATTTGAGCTCTTTTAGCATTTTCGTGCGAGCTATTACATTTTAACACGGTAATATTTTGATTTAATGTTTCTGTTTTATGGATATTTGTGTTTTTCCAAGAAATCAGCTACGTGGTTAGTGAATTGAAAGAGTGAGTAATTTATTGAATTAATTAGCTGAAATATTTTTATGATTACATATAATTTTTTTCTCCGGATTCTACTGAAATGACCTACGACAAATGTTACTTTATGTGTGCAGTTTGTTTCGGTCAATACATTTTTGATGTTGCTAATATCGATATCTTTGTATTAGAGATATTCCGGGTCCTAAACTTTTTCCAAATTAGAGTAACCGGTATTTGGTAAAATTTGAATCTTTTACCCGGCTGATTCCGAGAACACCAGCACAAATTTTATGTGATAATCGACTGGTTTCGGGTACACGGTAAAATTTGGATTTATGTCCCTATCGAAAATTATAAACTTTTTGGAATCATAATGGCTCAGGAGTTAGAGTGCTATCTTTCCAATGAAGTGACCCTTGAGCCACGATGGCTCAGGGGATAGAGCGTTCGCCTTCCAATGAGGTGAACCGGGGTTCAATCCCGGCGATGGCTGGTCGATACGAATTCCGCATCTGGCCTGCACCGACCACAGTGCTGACGTGAAATATCCTCAGTGGTAGACGGATCATAGGTTAGAGTCCCCTTGCCGTCAGGCTAACCGTGGGAGGTTCTCGTGGTCTTCCTCTCCATGTGACGCAAATGCTGGTCAGTTCCATCAAAAAGTCCTACACGAAGATAAAATTTCTCCCAATACTTGATCCAGGAGTTCCCTTGTCTTCTGGATTGGGTTCAAAATTACAAGGCTACGGAGTTGAACATTAGTAGTCGTAAGCTCAAGTATTGGATCCGCTGTTCAACGACGGTTATATATATATATATAAAAAAAAGTGAAGTGAGCCAGGTTTGAATCTCAGTGATGGCTGGTTGATACGATTTCTGCTTTCGGCTCGCAACGACCACAGTGCTGACCACAAAGGTAGGCGGTTCATGAGTTAGAATCCCCTTGTTGTCTAGCAAACCGTGGATTTTCCTCTCCATGTCATGCAAATGCGGTTGGTTCTATCAAAAAGTCCTTCACTAAGGCTAGTTTGTCCCAATTCTTGATCTAAGAGTCTCCTTGTCTTCTACGTTGGATTCAAAATCATAAGGTTACGAAGTTGAACATTGATAGTCGTAAACTCAGAAAACCTCTTATAACATAAAATAAATTCATGACACTTAAAAATATTTTATTCACATCCACAATGCTTATGAAACCCTTAAGAAAGGTAAATAGTTCTAAATATTTTATTCACATCCACAATGCTTATGAAACCCTTAAGAAAGGTAAATAGTTCTAAATATTTTATTCACATCCACAATGCTTATGAAACCCTTAAGAAAGGTAAATAGTTCTAAATATTTTATTCGCATCCACAATGCTTATGAAACCCTTAAGAAAGGTAAATAGTTCTAAATATTTTATTCACATCCACAATGCTTATGAAACCCTCAAGAAAGGTAAATAGTTATAAATATTTTATTCACATCCACAATGCTTATGAAACCCTTAAGAAAGGTAAATAGTTCTAAATATTTTATTCGCATCCACAATGCTTATGAAACCCTTAAGAAAGGTAAATAGTTCTAAATATTTTATTCGCATCCACAATGCTTATGAAACCCTTAAGAAAGGTAAATAGTTCTAAATATAGTCGCAAAAATGTCGATATTTTTACGTTCTGTTTCCTTTTAAGCTATCGTAACCTATCGTATATCTTTTCTTCGTATTATAAACATAAAAATGTTAATATTTATTGCGCTTCTGTGAAAAGATAGTATGTATCGTAAAAAATTAAAAAAAAATATCTTGAATTTAGGCAACTAACAGAACGGACGTCAATTGGAAAGAAAGATGACTCCAGCTGCCAAAAAAGGGTAGTAATTACTTACAGTTTATTATATCTTACATTTTGATACATAAGCAATTACAATTTAGAAAAACATATTTCCATTAAACAGCATTACATCAAGATTACTCTCGGTCTGAGTAATTGCATATTAAATATGTTCTTAGCAGATGTTTTTTTCTTCCGAATCGTCTGACACTTTCCAATCGTCTGGAACGTTACAATTTAATTCAAAGTAACAGATCAAACAATATGCATTGTGAGTCATTAGAACAGTAATTGCTTTTTCAGCATAAAGCTTTGTGAATATCTAATGCAACAAGTGGCAGGTGGAAATCTTTTATTCGTGTTTATGTTAGGTCATTCCTTATAAAATGGAAACTTTTAAATGAAAAAAAAAAATTAGTACCCGATATTATTCCTCAGTTGATTCACTTGTATTATTTTACTAATTGTTTCCAGTACATTATTCTTATTATGATTCAAGCGATTATTTACATTTTAAATTTTGTAAGACATAGAGAAAGTAAACTGCTCCATAAAACTGCACTTATACTTATTATAATCTTTTTAGTTTTATAATTTTGCTTATACATAGTAGCACAGAAATATACGAAAATATATGAAAAACTTATGCATCATAAATTACGAAAAGCTACTTACTCATAAATTAAATTCGCTAAAATTTAGAAAGATGGTAGCAGACAAGAAGTAATGGAAGAAATAAGTTTTTAATTTTTGTATATTTTTGCTTTTTGATATTCTGAAAACGAATCCATATTTTACGACCATGGCATACTTTAAAACTAAAGAACTTTCAGAATCCGTATCTACAATTTGATTGAAGGACAATACATCAAGGAATTAGGAGTATTATAAAAATTATTATTGTTTTAGAATAATGTTTATCTTAATACTTCAACGATAAAATAAAGGTGAATAATCATTAAAGGTTTAAAATTATTTTTTAAAAAAAAATTATGAGATCTATAAATTATAAGATCAAAATATTTTCAACCCTGAGGGAAGTACTCCCTTTTCCAAATAACACTGGTTTTTCAAAACCTGCTCTAAAATATTAACTTTAAGAGTCTATAGAGTTAAGAGATCCATGCATAACAAAGGGACAAAAATTAGTTTCTTTTAAGAGACTAAAGATAAAAAAAAATTAAAGACTTTCTAAAGAGTTAATCGCACTCTTTGCTTTCTAACTCTTAATTCCTAAAAATTATAAGTCACAACTTCTCATATCTATATTGATGCTCTTTCTAATAATCTATTGTTTTAAATATATAAAGCATGATAATTTCAAAATAATAATATAAGATGATATTTTCCTCTAACGCATGCAAACGCGAAAGTAACTGGTAATTGAAAATATATGCGGCAAAAATGATTGTTGAAGTTGAGATTCTCATTTAAAGGAAATATGCTGACATCTATCGACGATAAAATGAACATTTTTCACAGAAATAATAATTATTTAACTTGTAGCATTCATTATTATTTAGTAGTAGGTTAAAAAATGTGTGATAATATTAACGAATCGATACATAACGACTAGATATTAAAGAATTTCAGGGAAATGATTTATAAAATTTTTAAAGCTCCAATCTTTATTTTTTTCTGTTACGAATAGTTTCAGTTGATTAAAATCTTTGTGAATAGCAATCATTCTATTATATTTTCATATTTTATATATTAGAATGAGTTATATATACCTCAACGTTATTTGATTAAAAGATGATATTATCTAAAAGGAATGTATCGCTTATCATCTTATCAACCTTAGTACCTCTTATCATTTTAAAAGCGAAATTTCACTACCTTTTTTTCCATTAGAACCTAAAATCAAGGAGTATAACTAAAAGAATTGTGAAAGATTTAAACTTTTATTCAGGTCTTAAATTTTAAGTGCTGAAATTATAAGGATAAATTGATCATATACGAGGTTCTTCCCTTGCTATCTAAGATTTTCGGTTGTGCCTTTGGAAGATTTTTGTTCTCAATGGACATTTAATCATAAAAATTTTGAAAATTTAAAGCAATTATGTGGTTAGTAATTTTTGATAGGTAGTAAATTTTTGACGGGTACATTTATCAGTTTCATTTATCTGATTTGCGCAATTCTCTGATTAATAATATTGATCTTACTTATTTGACATTTTTTTCGTCTGCTCTTCAATTAAAATGGATCTATGTTAACGGGGTGTTAAGGCTAACGGTTTAAAATGTAAGGGCTTCTAATTTGGAATAAAGGACCTTTCTGTATCACCAATCTGGCCAGGATATTTGGGGAATAGCAAAGTCATGCAGTCCTGTAGCAAAATCATGCAATAGTTGACAATTGAGCGGCGATGGATCAGGGGAGAGAGCGTTCGCCTTCCAAAGAGACAAACCGGGTTCGAATCCCAGTCGATACGAATTCCGCATCCGACTTACACCGACCACAGTGCTGACGTGAAATATCCTTAGTGGCAGACGGATCATGGGTTACAGTCCCCTTGCCGTCAGGCTAAACGTGGGAGGTTCTCGTGGTCTTCCTCTCCATGTAACGCAAATGCGGGTTAGCTCCATCAAGAAGTCCTCCACGAAAATAAAATTTCTCCCAATACTCGATCCAGGAGCTCCCTTGTCTTCTGGATTGGGTTCAGAATTACAAGTTGAACATTAGTAGTCGTAAACCCATAAAAATTGGGTCGGCTGTTCAACGACGGTTATAAAATAAAAATAAAATAGTTAGCAAATTGGATCCAAAAGGACATCGACTGAGAGTATCCGTATTTGAATAATCTGCTCATTCCAAATTTTAAATATGCCCCGTATTAATAAATTGTAAAACTGTAGGTAATTTGAAGTAGTAGATAATTCAAATAATCTGCCTGAAATGTAATTAAAATATGCCTAATTATCAGTAAATAATTAATAGTCGTTTTTGATAAATTATAAAACTGTAGGTAATTTGAAGTAGTAGATAATTCAAATAATCTGTCTGAAATGTAATTAAAATATACCTAATTATCAGTAAATAATTAATAGTCGTTGTTGAATTTTTCTCGCAAAGTAGACACTTTGCGAGAGAAATTCAACAACGACTATTCAACTGAAAAGTGGACAAGAGTGGTAGAATCAGAAATAAAGCAGATATATCAGCGCCATTTTCTAGAGTTATAAATTAAGTAAAGAAAAGTGTAAAGTAGATCACGTGTACTAATTGACCAGCTCACGTGAGAGCATTTAAAGCGAATGTAAAGTCATGCTAAGATTGATGCATCCTGAATAGAGTAACTCGCAGTTGTGCGTATATAAAAAATCTCCTTAATAAAAACCCATTACAAGTAACCCATTACAAAAATAAAAGTATTGTATACTAACTCGTGTAAAACATGTAATTATTCAAACACTACAGTGCGTCTAATAATTTGGTCTAATTATTATAGTATACTAATATAATACCTGATATAATAGATATTCTACATTCATATAATATATCGTCTAATTTATCCAATCGTCGAATTTATATTATATATCGTCTAATTTAACCAATTGATACACGACCGTAAACGAGTGCAAACCGGTTTCAGTCGCGTAAAAACAATAAAGATGTTTAGCATTATGTGATAATTAAGATTTTACATTGCATCTTATAGTGCGTCTAATAATTTGGCCACGGACTGTACATGCTGAAATGTAATTAAAATATACCTAATTATCAGTAAATAATTAAGTTTTCTTTTTGTTTCCTTTTAAAAAAAAGGAAGAGAAGATATTTTTGAAACTAGCGAACCCACATTAAAAGTCCCATTACCGTTTCACGTATGTAAGCTCAACACAAATTTATGTTCCTCAAATTAAATCTTAAGAGTAAAAAACATGAAAAATAAAGAGGGTGGAATTTCCTACATTCCTTCATTTAAAAGTGCATGCCTCCTTGTTAAAACAAACCCCCTGAAGTATTTTCCTCCTGGCTTCTTCTCATTCAAATAATGGATTCCTTCGGCAAAATAAAATGCGAGCCTAAAAAGGAAAGTAAAATCGACGATGTAGAGTAGATGGGGGTATAGGGCCCGGTTGGGCAAGGTAAACAGTGCCCGGTAAGGTTTACAGACACTTAGTAAAATGAACTTCGTGCCAAATGCAATCATCGTGACTGGAAAGATAAAATGGCTTCTGATGCGATCCAGATGCAAGGTGGAAAAAGAAGAATTTTTCTACATTTTACATTGACTTGAAACTGACCAGAGTTGGGCCATTTTCGCAAAAAGGAATTCCATACGCCACTTTTAACATCACTTGACCCTACTTTTACAGGATTATTTCTCCTGTTTGCTTTGCAATATATACATAATATTTTTTATTTGTTGTTTGATGGAATCGCTATCGTTTGAGAAATAGATTTAAGTTCGGTTTATACTGCCATTTGATTAATCAAGAGCTGGAGGAAGTTTTTATTTTTCTTTCCCTTATCAATGTTCCATCCAATAAAATGTATGAAAAAAATTGATATCATTAATCTTTTTGCGAAAATGCAATTCCTATTTTGTATTTTGAGTATTCTGTTTAATATTTCGAATAATGCAGGATTATTTTGAGAAAGAGTGTAAGTTATCGTTATGGAATGCATTCATCTTACATTTTTTTTCCACCATGCTAAATTTATTGCTCTAAATACAGCTATGCATTAATATGCGAAAAAACATTACTAGTGTCTACTGAAATATTTTAAATTATTTACCACGTCTTTGCAATTCCGAAAGATAATAATTTTTATTGAGTAATATTTCATTAAAAAAGCAAGCAAATGATTTATTTTATATTAAATGTATATGAGATATTAAATCCATTAAAAAAACCCGGAAAACGTTTTGTATCCTGGTTGTTCAGTAATAACCACCTTTGATGTATATTTTTAAAATTCTTATGAAAAATTATGTTAAAAAAACTATGTTAGGAATCAAAAATTTATTTGTATGTGCAAATAAACAAAACTGATCTATTATTATTCAGCAATACACGATAAATAAACTGCCTTACGAGTATTTATATCTTTCTTTTTGCTCTTACTGTTCTGAATAAGTGATTGGTCGAAATTCAGAAAAGTTTTTGTTTTACATTCACTTTAAAAATTATTTAAGTCGCACAGATATATAAATTTTTTTATCTTTTTTAGAAAGATTCTAAAAATGTCTACTGGGAATATTTAAAGTCTATTCTACTAACTCGAACAATAATTATATTAAAAGGATATTTTAAAGTGGAATACAAATTAAAATTATTGCATAAATTTCAAATCAGAGGATCAAAATAAAAAGAATAGGATACAATTAAATGATCGATTGATAACTTTAACGTCGGATAATGATCATGTCGGAAAGTGTTTTAGAAGTTAGTAATTTTAATATTTGTGTAATTTTAACACTTTTTATTGGAAAGAATTAGATTTTTGAAGAAACACATTATTAGTTGCATTAGATTGCAGTTTCTCCAATTACAACTCGCTGACGCGAATGTCATTTAAAAATTAATAAAAAATAGACTAATTAAGAGATATTAAATAAACTGAGAGATTTGTTAAGATTTTTTTATTCAAATTACAGTACCTCCAAAAATGTTTCTTCAGAAATTCTTGAGTTTTTATAACAGTCAGTCAAGTAATTGCTCAAAATGTTTCAAAATTACGCCAACCTGATCTATCATAATTTATTCCCCAAAAAATTATACTTAACATGAATCTTACTTAACATTATCATTATTATTACTTTAGTCTTTCACTTTCAAACTTTGCTATATTTAACTTACAAATATCCTTACCACATTGGTTGGCAATTTACTCTAGTGTTTGGCAAACTATCCCTTGCGAGATTCATTAGATATTTTTGTAATTCGAAAGCAGCTTTTGTAGGAATAAAGGATGAATTAGCCGACCACGGCCTAGCAGATCTAGGCACTCGTGAACAAAATATATCAATATAAGAGATAATGAAGTAGGGATGATCAGAGAGCTTGAGGCAACCTTATTTCAATTTGATACAATTTTCAATCAAAACTGAATACAGTATAATCTCGATTATTTGAGCTTCCTTCACCCCAATATTTTTTTTTTGTTGCACCTAGCTTTTAAATTTCCATTTTTTTAAATGAAATAGTTGTAGTGAATAGGTTTCTTTTCTTGTTTACTGAATCGACAGCCCTTTGTGGGCCAATGCCATTTGTAAGCCAAAATTTTGAATATTAAGGAGGATGAGCCCATTTAGTCTATGTGTCAGGCAAATTTGATGCAGTTTACTACAATGTATTTTGTTATAGATATTTTTAACTTTAGTTTGAATAAAAAGTATTTTCTTTATAATAGGGTTTCTTAAGCTTTTGGTGTGGGGACCCCGTAATATTTACGAGAATTTTGCGGGACACCATAAGCGTTGCGCAAATACGACACACGCGTGAGTGTAAAGCTGTCAGTTTCGTTACTTGAACTGTAATATACTATTGCAGCTTTAGGTCATTAACTTTAATTTTTACATTTATGACGTGGAACAATGTAAAAATTTCAAAAAAGTGATAAACTTAAAATTAAACTACTACAAAAATGAGTTCAATTACTTAGGTAAATTTTTTATTTCTTATCTATTTTCAGCTAAATTGCATAAAAATACTTTGGAATTGTAGAATTATTATAATAAGTTAAAGAAACATCAAAATTGCTAAGATTTTCAGTGTTTCCTGCTGCAGGTAACGTGACCACAATTAGAGTCGTGACCCACAATTTAAGAAAGCCTGCTTTATAGTACGCTAATTATAAAAGAATATATTTCAATTTTTAATGCGCTTATTCCTTATTTTGACTCAAATATTAGTTTAAATTTTAATACTTTGTAATTAAATAAAATAAGATGTATTTTATGGTACTTTTAGCTTTGCTTTGCAAATTTAGGTTTAACACTACTTAGCATCACCGTGAACTAATTTAATGAGCCCTTTTAAATTGTCGTTACTTTATTTACCAACTGAACTCTGCTATTTCGTCAAAATATATAAATTTAAATTGATAACATTGTCGAACTATTACTCGATACTCCAAAAAAGGTATATTATTTTTATTCATGATATATTTTTCCAGTTATGTAAATAACTTTCTCAATATCTCTTCCATACAGCCTTGCAAAACGAAAACTCAACTTAAAATTTAAAACGCTATCTTAAATCCCATTTTGTATTATGGCACAACTGTTAGATGGTAAAAGTTTCGAAAGCTTTCTTCAATCCCTCGGAATCACATTTAGGCTTAAAGATTTGTATACTCTGCAACTGATATAAGTAGATAGCGTGATCCCTTTCGGAGTGGGGGAAATTCAAAATATACATTTCCTATATGCATATTACTCAATCCGATCTTTTAAAACAAAAAAATCACCTGTTCCCGTTCCCACAAAGTATAGCATCTAATGCACTCTTTCAAAAGTTAAAACTTTAGAAGGGAAAGAATGGC
The DNA here is from genome assembly GCF_982258835.1 of Parasteatoda tepidariorum. Classification (NCBI taxonomy): domain Eukaryota; kingdom Metazoa; phylum Arthropoda; class Arachnida; order Araneae; family Theridiidae; genus Parasteatoda; species Parasteatoda tepidariorum. The sequence continues at coordinate 40,267,067 of NC_141764.1, forward strand.
AACGAAACAAAAATCGTTTGCACGTTAGAAAGTTCCGAAGAGAAAATCTCTTTCTCATCTCAGAACAACTATTTTATTTTGAATATAAACCTCAAATGTGAGTTCATGAACAGATAAAAATGCTTATTCTTTTATTTTCTCCTCAAGAGCTTAAAATTTTCTCACGAATGCGATTTTCTGTAATTCGAGAGTTCTAAAAGTCACTTGCTTCCAAAAGAGAAACTAAAATTTGCGAGTGGCGTTTTGGTAAGCTTTATAAATGGATTCGAAACAGTGTTCACCAACAAGTCGGTGGTTTACCAAGCAGTTTCTCAAGACTTTATGATCACGGAAGGTGTCTAAGAGAGAGAGGGATAATTTATCGATCATTTTGGAACATTTCGTGAGTGTGTTGCCAAAACGGAAAATCTAACGGTAACAGATATTATATTTAAGCTAAGAATCTTCTGAGAAAATTTGCTCAGAATCTATTTTTGTACAGGTGGCGGGAAAACGCTAAGCTCCTTAAATTTGTTCCAAGAGAGACAGTTAAAAATATAAGGTAAATCTTAGAAAATATTAAATCAAGAGAGAGTGTGCAAAATATGAAAAAGATCTTAACTTGGATACATTTTTAATGCTACTTGTAGATTATTTTTTATGTACAAAATTTTTAAATTGTTTAAAACGGTAAGCTTTATTAAACCAATTCTCTGACCAGCCGAGTTATACAAAATATCGGTTATAAGTTTTATTATAATGTCATTATGTGGGAAATGTGTTGAGAATCTTTGACCTGCGATGTCCTTCTGACTTAACTCATCATCATCAAATTTTCAATCACCCAGTTAAAGAATAGCTGTTATTCTTAAACGCTACAAACACGTCTCACGAAATAGAATACAAACACCGAGAAGATTTGATCAATTCTACACTTACTTTAATACCTGTTGCACTGGTTCAGAACTCAGTGGAAGCCAATGTCTGTCTAACTAAATATTTCCTTTCGCCAGTTATAAAGAACACTGTAGTTGCATAGTTTAACTGTATCAAGAAGGGCCGAGAGATAAACATTTTTATGAAATGATTTTACTCGGGTTTGAAACAGAAGTTTCAAAATATCTCCTCTTTTTTAGAAACGCGTTTTTTTTTTTTTTTTTTTTCCCAGTTTAGTACACAGCTCCAGACTTAGATTTAGACTAAGATTGGGAAGGGGAGAGCTGTTTTGTTTGACAAAGCAGCAGTTTAGTGTGTAACTGTAACTGTAACAGTAACTGTCCATAAAGTCCACCATTTTTACTATTCTAAGGAGATGAAAAGTAAGTTCCCGCCATTCATTGTTGAAAGATTAAGCTTTTTTAGTTTTGACGAAGATTTGAGCTTGGATTGCGTTAAGAAAAACTTACACTCATCAAAACAAAGTTAGAAAAATGGTATTCAAGGGGTTAGAAATTAATATTTCAATATTCGAAATTTTAATGTTTTGTTTTTGTTTAATTTCTATTCGATCTGGGTGTGTACAGGAATTTGAAGAATTTCATTCATTTAGATTAATTATATTTAACGAATGGAACTGTTGGGAGAAATAACTGAATGTGCATAATTGAGTTATTCTTGTTAAACATGTACAATTTACATAACTAACACAAAAAAAAAATCGCTAATTTGAAATACCAGTAGCCACTGGCGACCAGCTTGGTCACCTTTCAAAATTATCATGTACAACATATAAACTGTAATTGTAACCAAACCCAACCAACTAAATGTTATTTACGGCTTTGCCCGCACGTAGATTTCCATTTGAACTGTTTTTAAGAAACGTGAGATATTCTTAAAGTTCTTGATGTATTGAATTTTAGTAATAATTAAAAATCTGTCCGGCAGGCAGTCATCAAATCACACAAACCACCGTAAGTATGATTTCGGGACATTTTAGCATAGTAGTCAAGTCAGCAAAAAAATTAAAATTATTTTCATCACTATCGTGAGCCAAGATAGAAAACGCATCCCAATGCTCCATTACGTGCAATACTACTTTTTTCCCGCACTCCTCGAGCTGTATGTTGAGTATTGTGAAATAGATCATTTCTATTGATTAAAAGACAAGCTCCGTCATCAATAATTGGATACCTGCAAGTGACGTCATCGTAGGAAAATCGTGGCATTTGTCGATTCAGAAGCCAATCAAGTTTGACACACAAGCGTAGCGTCGCTTACAAATATCCAATGATTTAATCACACGGTTAGGCATAATCACTTCCTTTTTCTTCGAAGTACCTAATCTGTAAGATAGTATGCTGCACCATAGCATCGTCCATGTTTAAAATTTCTCAAGCCATATTAGAAAGGATAAAAAATGAATCTAAATAATTACTTCGTAACTAAATTCTTTATTTCTATAAAAATACAAAATCATTCTAACTAACTTTTCAACACTACTTAAATTATTACTTAAGACAACCTAATAAAATGAATTAAAACTATAATATTGCCAATAGATAAAGAAATATTATATCATAATAATATGCTACAGTATGTTGCTACATAATACATATATATATATATATATATATATATATATATATATATATATATATATATATATATATATATATATATATATCTAATATAAGGGCAACAACCCCTATATTTTGGTGGATTTATTTGTCAAGAAAGCAGGAATAATGAGAACATGTTGTGCACAAGATTTTATTTACGATATAGATCGTGAAGCCGAAGTCACATCCCCGCTCTCCCGGCTGGAGAGGGGGGACAAAGTTCCAGTCAGATCCGACGGAGTTTAGTTTGAAAACATTATACACCAAAAAGACACGCAAAAACATTGCTCCTGCATTTTATAGGATGATTTTTAGTTGTAAAGAGGCCCAGTCATATGCCTTTTTCTGTATTCTTACGCCTCATCAATTTATTTATTACTCATAGCAAATCGTTTAATCTTTCCATATATGGAAGTGAAAGATCTTAAAATAACTTCTCTTTTGAAGTATAAATCTAATTATTATTCATTGGCATGTTTTTAGCCTTGAAGTCCCAAAATAGAATTTCTACCCTTATCCTTTATTAAAGATATTTTATGAAAAGGAATGAAGTTGTAATGCTTTTATTAATACAAAAGTATTTAATTTTTGTATTACATATATATATATATATATATATATATATATATATATATATATATATATATATATATATATATATATATATATGTGTGTGTGGAATACAGATCCAATCTACGAAGCATTCATCCTATCACGTGATTGAAACCAAGGACATTAATAGACATACGTCTACATTCTTTTGTTCTTTTACAAGTACACCATTATTGTTAGAATGACTGGCTCGAGGAGGATGCCAGTGGAAATTGTAGCTTACTTGCCTATTATTGTTAATATATATTTTTATTAAGTTTAGCACAGCTTCTTTATTTTTGAGAAACCCTCGCTTCACCCCCTTTATCCTACAAATGGGGGCTCGTCCACGGGAATGTGGATCGCGATTTGAGCAATAACCGGATCTGTCGCGAAGGACAGAATTGATCCAGAAACTTTCATGAAACTTTCGAATCATCCTGAAATTATTGGATTATTTTGTGAAGCAGAAGTGCAGTCATCTTTTCCGTGGAAGTGCAGTGTGAAATCCTTGGATACGAAAAGGGATACGAATCTGGTTTGAATCAACGAAACATTGGATTACCATTGGACACTGAGAGTCTCTTCAAACAAGGTAGGAAATTTTCAATTTTAAAAATGTATAAAAATTCAAAGAAACAAGACCTAGTAAAAGTATTAGAGGAAATAGGAGGCATCGCAGACAGCAGCGATAATATCGTTAAATTAAAAGAAAAAATTGAATGTTCCGAAATATTTAAGAATGATTCTGAATTTGTCAAAAATTTGATAACTAACGCCGTAGAAGAAAGAGTAAAAATAGCAGACAGGGAACTAAAACAAAGCGAAATTCAGATTGAGTTAGAAAAACTAAAATTAGAAAGACTCGAGAAAGAAATGCTTTTATTAGAGGCGAAAAACAAAGCATTTGAAATTGACCCTCCCAAAACAATAAATGATACACCTCAAACAAACATTGAGAATCTAATTCATAGCATTAAAACTCTATCTCTTCCAGTTCCATCGAAACCTGAAAACTTTATTCAATTTTTTTCATCGTTGGAAAGAGCTTTTAATACGAAAAACATAAATGAGAGGCTTAAAGCTGAAATCTTAATTAATATGCTAGGTGAAAAAGCAAACAGCATCTTGTTATACATTGAAGAAGAGGAATTAAAAAATTACGAAAAACTTAAATCATTAATTCTAAGAGAAAACCAAATAACCCCTCAACAGTGTCTATTTAATTTTCGCCACCAAAGAAAAAATTTTGATGAATCACACATTCAATTTGCAACACGAATTCGTTCAACTTTTGAGTATTATTTACGTCTGAGAGAAGTAAATGACTTTAAAACATTATGTGATTTAATCATTTCGGATAAAATATATGAAACACTAGACAGAGACACATCCGCCCATATTGGCGTAAGACAGGCTAATGGTTGGTTCAAGCCTCTCGAATTAGCACAAGAATGCGATATTTACTTTACGGCAAAAAGAAAATCGCAAAATGAACAGCAGTCAACATTCAACCACACAGAAAATCAACATCGATATAGGAGCACTTTTCATTCTCCTAAAAACACTCATCAAGAAAGATATAGGGCAAACACTTTTAAACGAACAGATAAATTGCCAGACACTAGAAACTGCTACATTTGCGGTGCGAATTCACATTTCGCAAAAAATTGCAATATGAAGTTTAAAGAAACTCAAAACCAAACTAATCCTTCACAAATTAATCCAAATCAGATTAATCAAATCGAAAGTAAAAACTCAATCAATGAACAATGTGTAAATAATTTGGAATTTATTGAATTAAACGTTAATGAACGAAAAATTAACTGTTTAGTAGATTCGGGTTCACGCATTTGTGTTATAAATAGCAAATATGTAAATTTGAAAGATCGTATCCCAGAAAGTTCAATTGAATTAAAAAGTTGTTTTGGAGAGATAATTAAAGCGAAAACTTATTCTCTTACAATTTCACTCCCAAGTCAAAACATCATTAAACGTGAATTATGCATCCCGTTCGCAGTAACCGATAAACTTAGTATGAATTGCGTCATAATTCCTCAAGTAAAAGCTCTTCTTTTCGAGTGTCAAATTTCAGATTCGCCAGATGTTAAATTCAAAACAACTTCGAACACTTCGAATAAAAAAATAAATGATCAAAATGCTTATGCAGGAGATTTATTGCAAAAGGAAAATTCTCAATCTCAATGTTTACTTTTAAACAAGAAAAACGATCTGTGTTTAAATGATTCCTTGTCTTTTGATAATTCCTTATTATGTGATACTTTGCATGATGATAACAACTTTTTATTTGAATTTCATGATGATATTTTTAATTGTTTTCAATTGAATATAAATGATATAAATACTATGCACTTAAATCATATCAAAAATGAGCATGTTAAACAGGGTGTATTTAATCTTATCCAAAACTATAAGCCTCACAAAGTGAAAACAAGTAATTTAGAAATGAATATAATTTTAACAGACGATACACCAATTTACTGTAAACCTCGTCGATTACCATATGTTGAAAAACAAATAGTTGATTCCCAAATAAAGGAATGGTTATCAAAAGGTATTATTAAACCTAGTAATTCAGATTTTGCTTCCCCTATTGTTTTGTGTAAGAAGAAAAATGGTACTATGCGTCTTTGCGTGGATTATCGTAAGTTAAACAAAAAGACAATTAAGGATAGATTCCCCCTTCCTGTCTTAGATGATATTTTAGATAGTATAAGCGAGGCAAAAATTCATTCTCTACTGGATCTTAAAAACGCATTTTTTCACTTACAAATAAATGAAGATAGTCAAAAATACACATCATTTGTCACCACCAATGGTCAGTATGAATTTACCAAAGTGCCCTTCGGTTTAGCTAATAGCCCTGCCGAATTTCAACGATTTATTAATCACATATTCAGAGATCTAATTAATGAAGGCATTATGGTAATATACATGGACGATATAGACGTAATAGCGAAGGATGAAATTGAAGGTCTAGAGCGTTTAACAAAAATCTTTAAGATAGCCTCAGAATATGGCTTGGAGATAAATTTCGAAAAATGTCAATTTCTAAAAACTAAAGTTAATTTTTTGGGACACATAATCGAAAACGGTACTATTACACCTTCAATGGAAAAAACGAAAGCAGTTACAAATTTCCCTGAACCTAAGAATATCAAGCAAATTCAGAGTTTCTTAGGCCTTACAAGTTATTTCCGTAAATTTATTCAAGGATATGCATATATTGCAAAACCATTAAGCGACTTATTGCGTAAAGACACTAATTTTATTTTTGGACCAGAACAAAAAATCGCTTTTCAAAAATTGAAAGAAAAATTATCAACAAACCCAGTTCTCAATTTGTTTAGACAGGGTGCTAGAACAGAATTGCATACAGATGCATCTAAACTTGGTTACGGAGCAATCCTATTGCAAGAGGGCGATGATGGAAAATTCCACCCAGTTCATTACATGAGTCGGAAAACCTCAGTACAGGAAGAAAAATATTCCAGTTACGAGTTAGAGGTCTTAGCTATCATAACAGCTTTACAGAAATTTCGCATTTATTTATTAGGACAAAAATTCAAAATTGTTACCGATTGTTCGGCATTCCAAAAAACTATGGAGAAAAAAGAAATTACCCCTAAAATAGCTCGTTGGGCATTATTTCTAGAAGAATTTGAATACGAAATAATTCATCGCTCAGGGACACACATGCGTCACGTTGATGCCTTAAGCCGTTATCCAATAATGATTATTGAAACCCCTGAAATAACACCTAAAATTTCAACAGCCCAAAAAGAGGACGAATTTATATCAACAATTAAGGAATTAATTAACTGTGGTAAAAAGGATAATTACTTTGTGAAAAATGATATTCTTTACAAAATTGTTAACGATAGAGATTTATTAGTGGTCCCTAAGACCATGCAAATAGAAATTGTAAAAAATGCTCATGAATTAGGTCATTATGGGGTAAACAAAACAGAAAATCTTGTTAAAGATAAATATTTTTTCCCAAACATCAGACAGTGCGTAGAAAATGTAATTAACAGTTGTGTTAAGTGTATTTTAGTAAACAGGAAAAAGGGAAAAGCAGAGGGTTTATTAAACCCAATTCCAAAAGGTGAAACTCCATTAGACACATATCACATTGACTTTATTGGTCCAATGCCATCCACCAATAAAAACTACAACCATATTTTTTCTGTGGTAGATGCATTCACAAAATACGTATGGCTCTATCCTGTAAAATCTACATCATCATTCGATGCCATTCAGAAATTAAACCTACAACAAACAAATTTTGGAAATCCTAATAGACTGATTAGCGATAAAGGTGCCGCGTTTACTTCTAAAGAATTTAGCGACTATTGTGCAAATGAAGACATTACTCATCTTACCATCACAACTGGAATCCCACGAGGAAACGGAATGATTGAAAGAATTCACGAGACACTTATTCCCATTTTAGCAAAACTATCCATAAACGATCCAGAGAAATGGTATAAATACGTACCATTAGTACAAAGAACATTAAACTCTACTACATCTAGAAGTACCAAATACTCGCCATTTGAACTGCTCACTGGCATTAAAATGAAACAAAAACAAGATGACAAGCTTTTGGAAATATTGAAGGAAGAACATGAAAACACCATAATGTGTAACAGACAAGAGATTCGTGACAACGCTAAAGTCAACATTTATAAGATTCAAGAAGAAAACAAGCGAACATATGACAAAAAGCGGAAGAAAGCTCACAAGTATGAGAAAGGGGATGTCGTTGCCATTCAACGAACGCAGTTCGGTACAGGACTCAAGTTGAGACCAAAATTCTACGGACCTTATGAAGTTACTAAGGTGAACAACAACGATAGATACAATGTCAGAAAACTTGGAACTCACGATGGTCCTAATATGACTTCTACTGCTGCAGACCATATGAAGATCTGGGGAAATTGAGGAACCATATGGACTGAAAAAAAAAAAAAAAAACTAATAATTTTTTTTTGTTTCTTATAGCCAATTGTTTTGAAATATTTGCTTTTGTACTGTTCTTTTTTTTCTTGTGTATTTTCAGAAAATGTCTTTGGAACAAACATGTCTATTGGTGAGAAGGTGGTCACCGCGGTCGGTGAAGAGCAGGACGGCCGTGTGGAATACAGATCCAATCTACGAAGCATTCATCCTATCACGTGATTGAAACCAAGGACATTAATAGACATACGTCTACATTCTTTTGTTCTTTTACAAGTACACCATTATTGTTAGAATGACTGGCTCGAGGAGGATGCCAGTGGAAATTGTAGCTTACTTGCCTATTATTGTTAATATATATTTTTATTAAGTTTAGCACAGCTTCTTTATTTTTGAGAAACCCTCGCTTCACCCCCTTTATCCTACATATATATATATGCATACACCGAAGAGCCATTACATTATGAGAACCCTGCTAATAACATGTAGGACCACCTTTAGTCCTCAAAACTGCTAGCACCCGCCGTGGCATTGATTCCACAAGGTGCTGATAGGTAATCTGAGGTATCTGGGACCAAGCGCTCACCAACAAGTCCTGCAATTCCCTCACATTGCGAGGGTGTAGCGTGGCAGCACGAATTTGGTTTTTCAAGCAGGAACACAAATGCTCTATCGGATTAAGGTCAGGTGAATTTGGGGGCCAAGACATGACTTGACATGACTTTCTATCACCAAGACATGACTTGATGATAGAAAGTCACTGGAATTTTCCTCGACGATTCGACCCTTATGACATGGTGCATTATCCTGTTGGTTAACACCATGTCCAGCAGGAAAAACTGTTGCCATGAATGGGTGAACCTGGTCTGCACCTATGTTCAAGTAGCTTACAGGCGTCAGGGATTGTTCTATGAGGATTATGGGTCCTAATGTGCCACACGAAAACATTGTTCCTGGGCGAGAAACTATGAAAACCTGGGCGAGCCCATTGTTATAGATGGAGGGTGGTCATAATGTATTGGCTCTTCGGTGTATATATATATATGTATATGGGTCATTCTCACAAAAACAGTCATTTTCATGTCCCCAGTATATTTTATGTTTGTTTTACAGCTTACGAAAAAAAAATTTAGGGAAAGTGTCCTTCAGAATGCAAGCTAACAAAAGAATAAAAATAAAATTATCAATTTTTATTTTTTATTTATTTTAGGTAATGAAAATATACCAATATGTCTTTCCCTCACTTGTCCCCACTGCTGATTTAAAAAAAGAAAAAAATTGTTTCTGAAATAAAAATATTTTTTTTTACAAATTCGTGTTTTTTATTTCAGAATACTGAAATATAGAATTCAGAAAATCAATTTTAAATTTAATTTCTGATAAAAATATTAACACAGCACTATTTTAAACTTTGTCCCCAGTGTTTCGCGTCATTCCCTCACAACAATGTTCTTATCACCTGCAATCTTCTTAGAATAAAAATATTTTAATAAAAACTTCAGAAGTTAACAACTGGCATCATAGAACAAAATTGCAGTATGTTTCCATCTTCAACTTAAAGAAGCCTTGCTGTGGAATAAATTTGAATGAATCAAACCAGGTAAAATTTTTTACATTTGTCATTCCCTCATGTCATTTTTTAGAGTAAAATAAAATACAACTTCATCGAGAAAGTGGATAATTATATGTTGCTTTCTTGTATGAATATAATTGTATATGATTGACTTCAGAAATTAATTAGGCCTAACTGTTATTTTTAAATTTTATTGAATTCGTCATTCCCTCACTAGTGTATAAAGTGAGGGAATGACGCTGAAGTAAGGGAATGATTCAAGATGAGTTTATTATTAAATTTTTTTTTGTTCAATCGTGCCAGCCAATTCTATTTCCCAAACCTGTAAAAACTATTAAATATATAAGAGTAAATTATAATAAATATCAGATATATTTAGTATGTTATCATTTTCAAACTTTAGGTAGATGTAACTTAGATAAAAACATGTATTAAAATAAAATATCATTCCCTCACTATTAGTGTCATTCCCTCACATTTTAAATAGCGAAAATAATTTATTTACTTATTAATTAATTTGAAAAATAAATTAAAAAATTAATTTATTAAATTAGTTAATTTAGTTATTAAATTAATTAATTTAGTTATTAACTTAATTAAATGATTATTAATTATTATTAATTAATTATAAATTAATTATTTAAAAAATTAATTAATTTAAATATTAAGCATATTTTATAGGATATATACTTTCTTTATAATGCCATTACATATTTCTATTAATATAAAAAGTTTCTTTTTTATTCACTTTACTTTTTCGGGATTTTATGAACTGAAAAATGACAGTTTTCGTGAGAATGACCCATATATATATATATATATATATATATATATATATATATATATATATATATATATATATATACATAGAAAAAATTAAAATCAAAAGTAATATTTTATGCCAGATAAAATACTCAACATTATAACCTACCAATACTCAATTTTCATGAGATTTTTCTGCGTAGGTTTCCTTCGCTTAGCTCACAAATGCAAATTTTAAATATAGATACTTCGTAGTTTAATAATTTATTTAATGAAAAAAAAAACACATACATTATTTTTAAAAAAAAATAGTTTAGCGCTCTTCTAGAAGGTTTTATCAAGAAACATTTTCCTCGTGCATTTAGTTTCTATGAGCTACTATAAACATCAAATAATGCAGAAACACGATAAACATTCAAAACAGTTGGGGGCAAAAAAAACAATTAAAAATGTATTTATTTCAATTCCCTCGTATAAGAAGCAGCTAATAAACCAACGACTTAAGCTAAATGAATTTAATAGAAAGTAATGAGATTTTCCGTGTTTTAATTACTTTAATAAAATGGAAAGCGGAATTTAAATTAGAAAGCCAAAGTAGAGGAATTACGAAGATCCCTCTCTCTCAACGCGTTTCATTGTTTTAATCGCGCATTTAGTTAATTAGGTTCTATCTTCTAAGATGAAACGCATTCATCACGAGTGCGCATTTTAACTGTTACAAAATTTCAGGCAATTAGCAAATATCTCAAGAATTTCTGAATAAATATATGTGGTTTGACATTTAGGTAACCCCACATCTGCAAAATCTTCTATTAAAGTGTTGACGAATCAATTTTTGAAGTGGTTTACTATTCATAAAGGGATTCCGTTGTTTTCATTAGGAATGATGTGGGCCGGAATAAGTTTTCCAACTTCGTCTCTGTAGAAATTAAATGGTGGGCGATTTCAATTACTTTAATTCTTGAGCAAATTACCTCACATTGATCTATAACATTAATAATTTAACCGTAACATTAAAAAGTTTTTTTTTTGGTTTAAAACAGGTTCTTAATTCGAAATGAAACATGGTAGCCTTACATAAAAACTATTAGTTTTTTTTCTAATGATTTCAATCGTACATTTAGTTAAGTATAGGTTCAGTATCCTGAGGTGAAACCTAGTCATCGCAAGTATGTATTTTAAATGTATCAATTGGGTATAATATGAAAAAAGCACAACTACTTCCACATACTAGGAATAACATTTACCTTTTAGTTTAATTAATAAACTGAGTTTTAAATATGCTTACTAAATTCATAAACTTCGGTAAAACTACAATATAAATTATTTCCAAAGGAACTAGACTAATACAGTTCCAACCTGGCGAGTAGCGACTTATAACAAGACACTTCGTTTGATGCTTTTACTTGTTGCTAGAAATCAGGTTCGCAGAAAATGCTGTTTACTAGTTAAATTTAGTAGGAATAACACGATCTGTGACGTAGGCTAAAGTAAACCCAATTAGCAAATACTTCAAGAACTTCTAAATATATATGGATGACGTTTTCAATACAAATGAAAACAGGAACAAATTTCTACTTCTTTACCTTCACGTCTTCCGGTTAGAAGTTAAAAGCTTCTTACTACGGCTTATTGTGCGAGGCGATATTTTCAGATAATTTTGTTTTTAATGTAAAAAAGAAATAATGTAATTTCTGAGTTCAAATATGCCGTATTTCATAAAGTATTAATGATATTAAGTAAGAAAGGTGAGTTTAAAATAAGAATATAAGAAACGAATGAAATAAAAATAAAAATATGACCACCGAAGCCGACGTCTTCAGTGGGTACCGGCCTCGGTAGCCATTAAAAACAAAACCATTTCTAATTAAGGGAGAAGCAAATGCTTAAAATATCTCCCTCAGTACCCCGATGGTTTTGTATAGAGGTCCAGGAAAAACAAGATACATTCAAAATAATTAACTTAAGAAAAGAAAATCAATCAAAATCATCAGAAAAATAAAAACTCACTAAGTCACAGGTCAAGCATCAACTTCAAGAGCAAGTAGAGAAAAAGAAAACACTAAAAACTGAAAAACCAACGCCCCCTATTATAATGCGCATTTCCCCATTATTTAATGGCTTTTATTTTTATTTCATTCGTTTCTTGTATTGATACTTTTTTCTGAAATTTCTGCTGCTTCTTAGCGCGTTTTTTTCAAAGAAGTTTTATCCTTTTCGAATTTAATTATTTGTGTTCTCTTTCAGTATTTAAAATAAGAATTTGTTTTAATTATTTATAGGTAGATAGGTGGGTACTTTATTTACGTCGCGCTAGAGCAGCACAGCGCGCCATTGGCGACGATCTGGGAAACATATTTGAAGATGATCCGAAGACAAACCATCACAATTTGTTAGGCCACCTCCTCAATTTAGACAAAGATCTGAAGGGAAAGGAAATTTTCTCCAGACCCTTGTTCTAACGAAACTGCTCAGTGACCGAAAACAGGACATCAGATTGCAAAGATTTTACGAACTCTTACAGCACGTGCTTGGTGGATCTTATCAGAGTTTAGGATTGAACCCCTGCGGACTGGAATCCGATTTTCTAACCACTGGGCTACTACGGCCCAGCTATTTACAGATAAATTGTTGAAAAAGATGACATGGTTTCTATATTTAGAAAGAACTTGCTTTTTTGGCAGTCCTAATTTGGCTTCTTTTGACTCGTTTATTACAATTTATTCTTGTTGCAAGTAATGCACCGTGCAACCGTGCTAATAATATTATCAATCAAGACATCTTAAGAGCATTCATTAATTCATTGCATTGCCCGGTGTACATTTTCAGATCGATTTGGGTTCTCGCGCTGGTAAACCACATGCTTTGCCTGAATACCTCTTCCAGCCCTTAGTCTGGAGATCATAAATCGAATTCCAACACCAGCTATCCAGGTTTATACGGATGGCAGTAGGGACGACAAACCTCATACAATGGTTTTTTTCTTAAATTAGTCTCATTCTGTGAAAATTAGTCTAAAAAATCCAGATTTTTGCTCTGTCATTCGAGCTGAATTAATTGCAATAAAAGATGCACATGCGGTCTTGATTCCAGAAACCACATCTGCGGATATTTGGATCTTGACAGATAGATGAAAAATAAGCCCCAACAACATTTAATTAAAATGATATCACCAAAGTGTTGCCATTTTGGCTTGCACTGAGAAAAAAATGCGTCCGCTTTTTATATGATCTAATGATAGTTTGGAAACTCTTTGTAAATTTATGTAAACAACACGTGAAACTATTTTTAATCATCGTCTATGATATTAAATTTATTGTAAATAGAAAGAAAAATCTCCTATATTGAAGTTTCAGTTGCCTTGCAAAATGATTCCTCGAACATTAGTTTACTTAATTTTTTTTATCTATGGAGGCCTTTTACCTCTTCATGAATCTCTCAAATCATTGAAATCCCAAAATGTAAAGGAACTTTCAAGATGGCTTCTTCACTGGATTCTTTTTATGATTTATCTCAAGTGTCTTTATGTAATAAACTCACTTATGGGAACGTGGTTGCCATTTTACAATGAGATTATTCTTCGAATATTTCTTTGGCTTATGTCCGAAAAACTAGCCGGAGGTGAATTTTTGTATCAATTTTATCTAAAACCATTTTTCACTTTTCATGAAAAAGTCATTGATGCAAACTTAAAGTCGGTAACGTCAACGATTTTAATTACATTGGAATGTGCTGCGAAAAATGTAACTGAAATGCTACGAGAAACCAATTTTTTTCCCCATAAACTTTTTTAACGTCGCCACAATTTAAAAATATAATAAATCTTATTTTTGGACAAGGAAACAAGAGGAAAGTACGCCAAATTCTAAATTTTATATTGCCTTGATAACCATGTCAAAACGTTTGATTTACTATTGACAAATCTTTCTTAACTGAAATATTGAATGTGTTACATATTAAAGATAATAAATTTCGCCAAGAGAACGTTGCTTTAAATATATTTTAACGGGTGAAAAGAATAAATGCCTTAGTGTACATATTGTACTTAAGATAGCAAAATTATTATTGTGAATATCACCTTATAAAAAAGAATTAGTTTTGAAGTTCTGCAATTTTCCTAACATGTGATTAAAACTATGTATTACAGAATGATTTTAATATCGCTATAAATTTAAAAGTCAACAACTTTTCTTTAATGGTTATTGAAAAGTAGAAATATATCTGCAGATTTTCCCTCTTTCATCAACAATTTATTTCATTACCGACGTTTAACACCCGACCCGATTCCGAGTTTATGACTATCGATATTCAACTCCGTAGCCTTATAATTTTGAACCAAACAAAGAAGACAAGGGAACCCCTGGATAATGCATTGTGACAAACTAGCCTTCGAGGAGGACTTTTTATGGAACGAAGCCATATTTGCGTTACATGGAGTTGAAAACCAGACGGCTAGAGGATTCCATCAAATGATCCATCTGCTATTGAGGATATTTAACGCTAGCAGTGTGGTGGGTAAGAATCGATCAGTGATGATTTGACAGCCTCTTCAGAGTCCTGGCCTTCTTTAAAAAATTTTTCCTATCCACCGGCTTTCCAGAAATTGATCGCCAGCTTTGTGTCTCGGGAAACAGCAAAATCTTTGTCCAAGCAATCCT
The DNA here is from genome assembly GCF_982258835.1 of Parasteatoda tepidariorum. Classification (NCBI taxonomy): domain Eukaryota; kingdom Metazoa; phylum Arthropoda; class Arachnida; order Araneae; family Theridiidae; genus Parasteatoda; species Parasteatoda tepidariorum. The sequence goes on from NC_141764.1 coordinate 40,282,171, forward strand.
TCCTTCTCTTTTTAGTGCTTACCCTTGTTCTACCGCTGAAAGATCTTTGATTTTGTTAAACGATCGGCTCCACCCCCCCCCCTTCAAAATGCTAATCAATATTGCATAGTAACTTATGTTTAGTGAATGCTAAGGCACTAGGCTTTCATTGTAAAGAAGAGAAGCCCATACAGCTAAGACAGATGGATTATGCAGAATGCTATCATTCTACATTCCCCCCCTTTTTTTTTGCCTGTCTGGATACGCAACAAACTGGGGCTCCACAACCCTCAAAACATAGTTCGGTTAAAATTTTAGATTGTCTATTAAGTGTGCACACTTGACGTAAGCTGTTGATCTACTGAACTCTAATTAAGTCAATAAAATTCAATTTGCGAGAGCTCATATGCAGATATTAGATCATCTCAATGAGAGGTGAACTAGCTAATGTCCCAATGAGGCGAACCGGGTTTGATATCCGGCGAAGGCGGGTCGATTCAAATTCTGTTACCAGTTCACACTAATTACAGTGCTCACGTTAAATATTCCTATTGGTGGACGGGGATCCCCGCTGCCGTCGAGCTAACCATGGGAAGTTTTCATTGTTTTTCTCTCCATATAATGCAAATGAGAGTTAGTCTACAAAGAAAAACTCTTAACAGCTCTGGCGCAAGCAAAAATGTCCACGAAAGTTAGATTCAAAACATTTTTCGGGGCCGTGGTAGCCCAGTGACCAGAGAATCAGACTCCGGTCCGGTGGGACCGGGGTTCGATCCTCAACTCCACTAAGATCCACAGAGTACATGCTATATACGTACTCGTAAAATCCGTGGAATCAAAAGTCATGTGTTCGGTCGCTGAGCAATACCATGGGTAGAGAGATATGGAGAAAACTTCCTTCCCCAACAGATCTATGTGTAAATTGAGAAAGTGGTCTCACGAATGAGATCACCTCTGTAGAAGATCGAAATTGTGAAAGCATGTCTTCGGATCATGCTCAGGGATGTTTCCTAGACCGCCGCCAATAGCCCATTGTGAAGCATTTGTGTGACGTAAATAAAAGTACCAAAAAATTCTCTACGAAGGTTAGCTTACTCAGTTTTAAATCCAACATCTTCTAAGTCGGGTTTAAAATTATAAGGTTGTGAAGCCTTGATCATTACTACATTAATAGGTACATTAATAGCCGTAAAACCAGAAAATGAGTGAGTGTTCAACGGTGGTTCTAAAATGAGTCAAAATGCTTGTCTCTTTAGATGGTTTATCTTCGATATTAAAATGTATAAAATGCGCATTTTTCTTATTTTTTTAAGCTTTTAATCTTTCTGAACGAATGTTAATTAACGGAATCATTTGTTCCTAATATATGATATATAACTTGCGTTATTATTGGCGATCGAAATGGGCTGCAGGTGGCGTAGAGCAGAACTCTCTACCTATGGCAACACTTCACATGCTTTCCCCATTAGCGTATGGAAAGTCATAAAGGAAGGAAGTACGTTAGTTTCTCTCTGAATTTTCATATAGATTAAAATCGTTTAAGTTGGAAAAATGTATGGGACTGAAAACTACATTAAACATAGTTCTAAAGAAAAGCATCACGGAAATTTTGAAAAATATTTTTATTAAATAAAAGGGAAAAATATTAAGAAGAAGGAAAATATCGTAGTACATTCCTATGCAACTGAAAAGAGGAGGCGAGGGAAGGGAGAGGGGCCAAAGGCATGTACCCGGTTTCTCCCCAGATGGCGTATTCGAGCGATGCGATCGCCAATAAATAGTTATAAAATAAAAATTTTAGCAGTTAACACAACATAAAGTGGTGAAATTATTATATTATTATTGATTAATTTTAAGTAAATAATTACGTCATTTTTGCACACTCACAATGTATTGTCAGGAATCGTAGTATCGAAGCGTCTACTATATAATGTTTTTGTCAGTGGCAAAGAAAAATAAATAAATGGATGGTGTTTTCAGTAGAAATGTAAACAATAACAATCTCGAGCTGTATGCCTGCTCTAGTTCCGGTTAGAAGGTTTGCAGCTGCTTACTGCATGTTATTCTGAGAGGTGATATTTTCAAACGGATAATTTTGTTTTCAATAAAAGAAATAAATTAGATAATTTCCTAGCTCAAATCTGCCGTATTTTATAAGATATTAATGTTATTATGTAATTCTAGTGAGTTTGAAGTGAAAATTTGTTTTAGTTATTTAGAGATACATTGTTAAAAAAGGTGACATGGTTGCTAGATTTTGAATAACTCGCTTTTTTGGCAGTCTTGGTATGGTCTCTTTCCATAAGTTTATTACTGTTTGCTCTTGTTGCAAGCTGTACACCATCTTACGTTAGTGTTAATACTTTTAGCATTGTAAACACAAGTAATAAGTAATCAAATACATTGTTTGTAAGAATCTCAAAACGCAGTGATGCCAAATGGGAATACAACGGAAACAGTAACCCGGAAGCTTAGGTGGTACCAAGCTTGCAGCATCCCCTAGTGTAAAAAACACCATCCATAAGAGGCTTTTGAATTACAATTTCCGATTAAGAGGCACTCTCACTGCTTCAGAAAAAATTGCGAATGCCAATTCGGAAATGCAAGCGATAAATTGAGTAGGGAATTTTTCGCGTATAAATATATTTTCACTAACTAGGTTTTCATACGCATCTACGAAATAGCATCCATTTTCGCGTCAGTTTTCATGAGAACGGTTTCTTAATTTTCACTCCAAACCTAGACTATGGTTAATGTCAGTGTTAAAACTTTATTAGTTATTCTTTTACAGATTATTGTTTTCTTTTTTAATTTTTCATTGTTGATATAATATATTACGAAAACAAATTAATATCATTAAGGTTGGTAGAGCATTTGGCCACGCATTTGTGCAATGAGCATTTGGTATCGGCTTCGGAAACATCCCTGAAGATAATCCGAAGACATGCCATCGCAATTTATGAGGCAACTTCCTCAATTTAGACATCGATCTGAAGGGGAGGGAAATTTTCCCCAGAACCCTGTACCCACGGTACTGCTCAGGGACCGACCACAGGACTTTCGATTCCACAGATTTTACGAGCAAGTATATTGTCTGCACTCGGAGGGTCTTAGCCGAGTCGAGGATCTAAAGGGAGCTATAAGGGAGCATTCTTAATGCATAAGCATATGCAATTGCTCGTAAATGCGAATCACGCGTGCACAAGAAATTCATCTTACATATAGTTTTTTCAAAATGGAAAAAATCACATGTTGTCGATTTTTTATGAGACCGTACTCACTCTCATTGCCTGCGAGATTAGGAGATGTGATGCGTATGATAATTCTCATCCGCATCTCGTGCTCATATCTGCGAATTTTCGCAAGCAAGGAGAATGGCTCAAAATTTTTGCGGTATCTCCTTTTATTTTAAAAGTACTATTGGTGATCGAAATGGGCTACAGGTGGCTCATTATCCATGGCAACACTTCACATACTTTCACCATTAGCGTATGGACAGTCATAGGAGAAAGAAGCACGTTAGTTTCCGTCTTGATTTTTAAATCGATTAAAAACTTTTATGTTAAGAAACTATATGGAACTCAAAACTGCATTAAATATTATTTTTAAAGAACACGTCGTAAAAATGTTAGAAAATATTTTTGACTAAGTGCGAAAAATGTTATGAAAGGGGAAAATATCGTAGTACATTCCCATAAAAATCCAGCGGGCTCGAATCCCGCTGTTACGTTGGATGTATCTTCTTGTGTGTGTATATATATATATATATACAGTGGTGGCCAAAGGATATATATATATATATATATATCTATATCATGCCTGTGCTCTGTGGTTCATGCCTATTTCAATCACCGTCGTTAAGGGTAAATAAGAATATGTTTGGTGAATTTTTTTTCTCTCTAAAAATGCTTCAATCAGGTTTTCCGTTTTCTTCGACTTTGATTAGAAGTGCATAAGCCACATACAGTGAAAATGGTTCTAATACGAACTAAATGTTTTCCTGTGTTTATATCAACTTTGCGAAAACATAAATTGTTGAAAAACGACAACAAAAAGCATTACTTTCCAACACTATTCATCCCGTTTTATAAATGAACTTAAATTCAACCTAACCTGAGCTTAAATTTGTTGTTGTTGTTGTTACTTTACGTCGCACTAGAGCTGCACAATGGGCTATTGGCGACGGTCTGGGAAACATCCCGGAGGATGATCCGAAGACATGCCATCACAATTTTGATCCTCTGCGGAAAGGATGGCACCCCCGCTTCGGTAGCCCGACGACCTGCGCGCGAACTCGAGCCCTTTACGGTAGCACAGATTAACGAGGACCAATACCGCACACCCTCGGTCCCTACGCAGACTGATCCAAGTGGTCACCCACCCGCACACTGACCGTAGCCAGTGATGCTTGACTTCGGTGATCTGCTGGGAACCGTGTCTTAACGATCAGTCCACTGCGGGACGAGCTTAAATTTAGAAAACCTTACATGCTGTTGTAGTTCATTTACGTCGCACTAGAGCTGCACAATGGGATATTGGCGGTCTGGGAAACATCCCTGAGGATGATCCGAGGACAAGTCATCACAATTTTAATCCTCTGCAGAGGGAATGGCACCCCTGCTTCGGTAGCCCAACGGCCTGCACGCGAAGTCGAGCACTTTACGGTAGAACAGTTCAACGAGGACCAATACCGCACACCCTCGGTCCCTACACAGACTGATCCAAGTGGTCACCACCTTGATGCTTGACTTCGGTGATCTGCTGGGAACCGCAAAATCTTCCATGCAGGATGGCGCATGCGCATTTGGCCTATTCTCACTTGCTATGCTTTTTTCCGCATGCAAACGAGATGCCACTCATCTATTTTCATTTGCAAGTGGAAACATTGCATTCAGTGAGAAGTGTCCTTCAAACCAGCTATGAGCAGTAAATAACAAACTAACAAAGCTACAAGCGCACTTTTAGTTAATCGTGATGTTCTGCAAATCAATCAATCAATTTAAATCTAGTTGTTTTGATCTGTCAATTATTTTCGATTTTATCCCTTTCCGGTGCTAAATTTATTTCTAATTATGTTTCTAAGTGTACATTCAATATCTTATTCTTTTTGATTTAGTATCTATTCAATGTTTTTATTCTAAAATAACAGTTTTATGCTTTACTGTGCAATGCGCGTTTCTTATAATAATGTCAAAATTTGTTGGGAAAACATTCGAATCACTGAATTCTATTTTTAATAATTCTGGTCTGTTTCAAAGCGGTCAAAGTAAACCTTCCTCAAAGTATCAGCTACCATGGCTTGCAGATTCCAAATCTGTTATCAGAAAGCTAAAAACACTAGAGTCAGAGCAGGTAATTTTATCAGTTATTTAGCATTGCTATATTTCTGCTCCTTTGCTTTACTGTTTTCTCGTTAATGTGTAGATTATTACGCTTACCAATTCAAATTGTTATATGATTCAAAATATTGTTTTTTAGTTTATATATTTTCGGAACATTTATTTTTGATCTTTGTGAAATTTTTAGTCATTTGTTATTCTATAACTTATACCTACAAGTTGTTTTTTTAAAAAAAAACCAAACAATGAACCTAGTTACCTACCTTCTTCAAGCCAGCTGACACATAATGCCTCACGTCTCTTTTTCCTGTCACCCATGTCCTAAGCCAGTCCTCTGAACAATGAGCAATCAAGGAAATTTTTGGGCTGGATCTCTTATAACACAATCTTTTTCCTTCCTTGCCTTTTTGAAATGTTAAAAAAAATGTTACACTTCATACAACATTGTGTATATGGTAATGTAGTTGAAGATAAGTCAGGGGTCTGTAAAGACATTTTGTGAAAGGTCCATTTTTGTAAAATTGTAAAAAAATTACTAGTAATTTGTGAATATAAAATAAACGCTAAGTCACATTCATTCAACCAAGGTCCTGCTTTTGTGAATTTGTGCAAATAGGGGCAAAAAACTTTTTTCAAGGAGTTTTTAAATTGTAAAGACATACAAGATTATGCTCAACACTGTAAAATTATTATTGAAAAAAATTTAATTTTAAAAAATAAGCAGCAATTGCTGCTACTAAATTAGAGATGCAACATACAAATATTTGGTATTTAGCCTATACTGCTGCAGCAGAATATTCATTTCGGACGAATAAAGGAAGAAGCGTCTGCCGAAGACAGAACTTAGTTCGTTTACATCTGACTTTTTCCCATACCTATTTCGTGGGAAGGGTTTATTCGATTAACAAAACAATAATGAAGATAAGCAAATTTGTGAAGGGTCCAATTAAAAGATACATATATATTTGTGAAAGGGTCCGTTTTTAAGTTAAAATATTTTGTAAAGGGTCCGTTTTTATGAAAAGATATTTTGTGAAGGGTCCGTTAACAGACCCATATTTCTTCTAAACAGACCCCTGTAAGTGGTAGAATGAATGGTGATCACTTAATGTTCTGTTCTACAAAAGAAATCCGTAAATCTTTATCTCAGTGTTTTTAGATTTTCTTTCTTTTTTCTGGTAATAGGTCACAACTGAGCAGTAGCGCTTCGCGCTGTCGTGCCACAGGTCCCTGGCTCAATCCTCGGGCCGGACAAGGTTGACTCAGCCTTTCATCCCTTCAGTGGGTTGATAAATGAGTACCAAGCATGCTTGGGAACTGAACACTGGGGGTTTCGCGTTCGGCTGACCACCTAACCGGAACATCTGCTCCTGCACCCCAGAGCCCAAAGGTCAAGAAAACTGAGATGGGCACAGTAGGCCTTGGCCCTCTTTGGGCTGTCGCGCCGCTGAGTTTAGTTTAGTTAGCCATTTATTAGAATCTTTTTTCTTTATGTATAGCTTTGTGTATTTTTAATTTTTTCTCTATAAATTTCATACGAATAATAGACAAGTGTACATTTTATGTATGATTTTTACTTGTTGCTTGTGTGCTGCATTTTTTTCTTCTTTTCTTTTCTTTTTTTTTTTTAGTTTTCTGAGTACTTACATTGATTATAGACTTAACTGTAATTATTAACAAAAAAATAGTTATAAGAATTTTTAAACATCTTTCTTACTTCTGAAAATATAATTGTAATTTTTTTAAAAAAGGTTTTGCTTTTGAAAATTATTTAGGTTGTGTGTAATAAGGTATGTGTGAAAAGTTGTGGCGTTTAGTTTTGTTTAACTCAATGATTGTCATCCTTTGACCTTCAGATAAAGGGTTGTTCACTTGCATGAGAGTTGAGTCAGAGTCCTGAAAATATGAAACTTGCATTTCATTTTTTGTAGCGCTTTTTAAATGTTTTATTTTTATTTCGCTTACATTTAATTTATGTATTTTTATACTTTCAGGAAAAAGAAGAAGTAATAAAATCTTATTTATCAGAAGCTGAAAAGAGGCTGGCTGAGCCTGATATAGCTGCTGTTTGTATCTATTTATTATTAATTAGAAGTTAAAAGTGATCTTTTGTGAAATTATTTTATACGAGTTTCATTGTGAATTTATATTAATATTGCATATGACTTCACATGGTGTGCATTTTTACTATTACATATAGGGATAATTTTCCTATAACATATATGGTGAATGTCTTTATATAACATGCTTTACAGTAAAATTCATGAGTGTGATTTTTATTTTCAGTACTTTTCTATCCAGACTTCATAGGAACTGTTGCTGAAACACGTTAAACTCTTTTTTTCTTTATTGATTTATTTATTTTTATATATTTTTTTAACATTAAAGAGATCATTCTTCCATTTTTACTGGCAGTATTAATATGTTTACAGGGGTCTGTTTAGAAGAAATTTGGGTCCGTTAACGGACCCTTCATAAAATATCTTTTCATGAAAACGGACCCTTCACAAAATATTTTAACTTAAAGACAGACCCTTCACAAATTTGTTTATCTTCATTATTGTTTTGTTAATAAAATGTAAAATTTAAAGGAAATTTTGTTTTCAGTGTTAAAATTACTATCTAGGACTATGATCAAACAAGTAAATTATTTTTTAGCTATTTTATTATAAAATATAGAGCATTAGATACTTTCTAAAGCTAACACAGGAGTTAAAATTTTTTTTGCCTATGATACAACACTCAGCTAAGCCTAACCGTATACCCACTTTACCCCACCAGAAAAAAATTCATACTGAAAAGAATTTTGAAATTTATTCTTAAACTTCTGTGTAAATCTGTTCTTTAGATGTCCCTCTAACAGGTTGAAATAAAATTAATAGTTTTTGCCAGCTCTTAATTATATTAGAAGAAAGTTAATCAACAGCAGAATTTAACATGCTGTAGTTGATCATGAACAGATTGTTTATAGCATTATATTTTTCATCAGTTTTTAAAACTGAAATAAAAATGTTTGCCACAATCCCGGTAAATGTCTCTAAAATGCTAAACAAAATATCTCAATTTAAAATGAAGAAATAGATGTTTTTTTTAACATTACCTACTTTATCCCATGTACCCATTTTACCCCACCTGACCCTATTTTGCATGTATAATTAGTTGTCAAATTGAATTTAGTTCACTACAGGACTAGTAATTATTTAAGATTGCTTATTTTAACAACAATATATTTAAGTGTAAATTTTATTGCTGTTTGGAATGTTCTTGAAATAATAAATTTTTTATCATTGTTTTTTTAGCTAGTTATTAAATCCTATGGGTTGAACAAAAGTAAAATTTCTGCAAAAAACAATTGTTTTAGAAGATTGTCAAATAAAAGTAAAGTTTTAAAAATGCTAGAATTTTCTTTTTGAAACATATTACTAATTTGTAGAGTTTTTTTTTATGTCTTTACTAATAACATATGTTAAAACAAAATTAGGTCATATTAAGGAATTTACTTTTATGAAATATCCAATTTTAAATTTTTTTTTTCATTTTATAGGAAGAAATAGAAGATATTATAAATATGTGCATGATTTGTGAAACTATGGGTTTTCCTACTCCCTTTATTTATATTCATTGCTTAAAGCTTGCCCAAAAAGGGAATTTACAGCAAAAACGCACAGGTACTATTTATATTATTATTAATTTTTTTGCTGTATATTGTAATGTATTTTTATTATTTAAATTTTTACAAGCGCATGATGTGTAGGCACCATATAGCTTAATATATATTTGTCAGATTTCCACCTATTAATTAAAATTTTGTACTAATTCTAAAAGTGCTTATTTAAATAGTGTTGGGATTAATTTAAGTCAAGAATCAGACACAAAAACATACCTTCACCGAATAAAGATTTCTTTTTTTAAATATATTCTGTTGTTTAAATTATTCACTTAACTAATGAAATATTTAAACATGGTTTAAAATTTTCAATTTTGAGCCACTTAATTAACTTTTAACTCTCTACATTCAAAACAACTTTCTTTTATGAAAGGTATTGCAACTAAATAACAAAAAATTTGAACCATTTTAAAGTAAAATGGTAAATTTATTATTTCATAATAATATATATTTATCATAATAAAATGATTTATTTTAAATTCATTCATTATAAATTTATAATTTAATTATAAATAATTCAATTATTAATAATTGTGTATACAGAAAGTTTTTGATTTGGTGGGATGGTGGTGAATTTGGTGGAGGTAGCAGCAGTTATGGGAGATAGCAGTAATTTGCAAAATATTGTCCGTTGGAAGCTTTAATCTGTGAGTTAATGAGTTTTATAATTGTATGGTATATGGGCAATTCCACGGAAGTGTCAACTTTTAAGTGAATTTTTTTTTTTTTTTATGAATTGCATATTTTAATTTTAAAAATATATTCAAAAATAGCCAAAGTCTACATATTGCCGTTTCATTTTTGATAATTTTAAATTTTTTGAATCTGGCAGCATTCTAAAGTAATCACATGGCTGACAAGTGAATTGTTCACATTTGTGCTCAAATTGTTTTCTTGAAAAATACTTTTAAAATAAAAGAAATGTATCTTTCTTTTGCAATATTTTGATAAAAATATACATATAGAACAAAATTTAAACATTTTAAGTTTACTATATTAAATAAAAGTAACTTCTTTTACGTCATTCCGTCACATGTCTTAATAATATGCATAAATTTCCTGAGAACGAAGATAAGATGTAACATTGGCAAGTTAGATATAAAACCTCTTCAGAGACAACCTAATTTTCAAAATGTTGAAATTTTTACTAATTCTTACATAAATATTAATCCTGTTTATCTGTTACATTCTGTTTATCATTTACATATTAATAAAACATTTTTTAAATGAAGGCTTTCTTCTAGTAAACTTTTTGTCATTCCGTCACGGTCATTCCGTCACAGCAAATAGATGTTAATAACTGCTAGCCAACCTGAGGTTAATTTTCCAAATTCACATTTTACATTGCTTACACATTATACTAAAAGTATAAAATAGTTCAGAAAAATAATAGCTGCAAAATTCGCAGAAACTACCAGTTCTAAGCGGCATGCCAAAAGCTTGGTTGCCAAAATGTCATTCCGTCACGCAAATAAAAAGTTCGTAAATTTAAAAGTAAAAAAGATAGAAAATCCTGCTTTTTTAGTTTATGAAGCGCATTACGCCAATAATAATGATATGCATGAGAAGAAAAAAATTTCATTTGAAATTAGATACATAGAAACTTCAATTAATTGTTATTTTGCAAGTCAAAATGTCATTCCGTCACATATGGAATTGCCCATATAATAGTGTAGAACTATACACTTTTTTTGCTGTTCATGAAATATGCAAAAAGTAAAATTTGTACACTGAGATTTTCCAACTTAAGAACACTCTTTTGATTAAACTATTGTAATAATATTTTTCAGATTGTTGTTAATCTTATATTTTGAGGGCCAAATATCTAAATAAAAAATTTGTTCATTTAGAAAAAGTATGTTTTGTGTCCAATTTTGTTGTTTAAAATATCAATGGCATTAATTAATTTGCAAATTTCATATTTTTTCACCAAACCATTAAAATGTAATCTTATATTTTATGGGCCAAAAATCCAAATTATAAAAAATTTGTTTATTCAGAAAAAGTATGTTTCGTGTCCGATTTTGTTGTTTAAAATATCAATGGCATTAATTAATTTTCAAATTTCATATTTTTTTCACCAAACCATTAATATGGAATCTTATATTTTGAGGGTCAAGAATCTAAATTTTCAAAAAAATTGGTTTATTCAGAAAAATATGTTTTGTGTCTGATTTTGTTGTCTAAATATCAATGGCATTAATTAATTTGCAATTTCATATTTTTCCCCCAAGCCATTAAAATTCGATGTTAGTATGCAAAAATCTGATCATTATATCAAAATTTTATTAGGGTAGAATTTTTTTTTTGTGTTTTTTATATCTCTTTTTACTTTTTAGTAATTTCAGAAAGTTTTTTAATGTTATACAATTCCTTTAAAAATCATTTTTTTAAAATTTTAATATAAATATACCTGTTTTCTTAGCATAAAAACTATCATGACAACATAACTTAAAAAATTATCTATACATTAAAAAAAATTCTTATTTCGCATTTTTATATTGCTAATTTTTTGATAGATTACATAAATGTATTTTTACGTATGATGTTATATTTTAGGGTATACAGCTGTTGCATATCTTCTAAATCCGAAGCACGAGTTAGTGGTCTTATTGATAAACACAATTCAAAAAGTAAGTATGCATTGTTTATATCAATGAATTTAGCATTTTTATTCTTTCTCTGAATGCTACCAGTTTTTATTCCAAATTGATAATGAATATTTTCAAATCTAATTAATTAAAAAGTATTAAATACTGAAATGTATAAAATAATATATTTTTCATTTCAATAAAAAATAAAATAATTCTAATAAATAATTTTAATATCTAAACTTAATAAATCAAACAACAATTTTTTAAGTTTATAAATTTTCAATTAAAGTTGAAAACTCAATCAGCACATAAATGAATATTAAGTGTTGCATTTTTGTTTATTTTATTCATTTCTATGATTAAGCAATTTTTATGTTAGTTATTAATTAGGGAGCTTAACTTTTTCAAAAAGGGGAATTTTCTTTTTCTGAAAACTTCTAAATAATATCTTAAATTTTTTCTTTTGAAATAACTTTTGGAAGAGGTACCATGATTATTGCATTTATGGCTGCACAATGGGAAACTTTGCATATGTTTAGCTATTATCAATTAATATATAAGAAAGTGTTATTTAAATGTATACAGAGTGTAATTTGGAGATTATAGATCATCAAAATTCATTACAATGTAACATGAGATCTTTTTTAAATATCTATTTTTGGATTTTTTCTAAGCTTTAAATATTATTATTATTATTAATTTTGCAAAATTAGAAGAAAATAAGCTTTAATGTTAGTAAGAAGAAAAAAAATCCTTTAATACATTATACTAGGTAGGGCTATTAATTTTCAAGATTAGTCTAGTAACTCCTGAAAATCCTATATAGAATGCATACCCATTGTGTATTGGTGTAACATCCGTCTGTTATAATACATTTTTGTGTTTGGCTGGTAAAATTTTTAGAAACTTTTAATGTCTTTGTTTGAAGTGTTCTTTAATTTTGACTTTTGATTTTTGATTTTAATTTTAATTTTTCTTAATGGCTTTAGCAATATTAAACCATAAACCCTATTTCTTTCGTAAATTTTTTTTGTTTCTGAAGTTGTATAGAGGAAATACTCTTAGGACTAAACTTTTGCTGGCTTTTTAATTTCTAAAAATGACAATTTTGCTTATTAAAAAAAAATATGGATGGAGACTAAGAAACAGCATTCTGAAAAGTACTCCTGTAATTCAGATAATTAAATTACATTTCCCGTAACCAGAGGTGGAGGTTACTTTTAAAAATATTAAATGTGTATGTTACTCAAATATTTTTAGAAGTTATTAGATTAGACCTGGAAGTTAATAGCTAAACTTTGAATGAATCTTTAATTTGGTAAAAACAAAATTAAAATATGATTAACAAATATTTGGACCTAAATAAGACTAGATTAAATTAGTTAGTACAGATACTTTTTTTTTATTTCTCTGGCAAAGCATTTTAATAACTTTCCATTTAATTAGTGCTTCCTTGTTGCTTTTTTATTTCTTTTTTTTATTTCTTCATTTTATTGTTATAATTTGTAAAAAAATTTATAGGTTACTGTTTTCATTGTTATCATTCATTAGAACTGTTTCTCATTTTTATTTTCATTTTAAAAGAATTTTATTTTCACAGAAATGCTTTTCATTTCAAAATCTTTATGTGTCATGTTTAGTGTCACATTCATATTTATTTTACTCCTTTTAGGACCTGCTGAGCTCTAACTATTTGGAAGTTCTGCTTGCATTAACTGCTGTGTGTAACCTCATTAATGTAGAAACAGTTCATGATGTTCTTCACCTTGTAGAGGACAAATTAAATCACCCAAAGTAATTATTTCCTCCATAAATTATTTTTAAGGAAGTTTTTAATTCATCACAACTAATTTTTCTAAAATCTTTTTTGCAGATCATCTGTTAGAAAATCTGCTATTTTAACATTAGGTCATTGTCTTCAATTAATAGATAGTGCAAGTGCATATCAAATGTCTTTTTCTAAATTTGAGAAGGCTTTAACGGACTCTGATTTAGAAGTTGTTTCTGCTGCTATTTGTGTTCTCTATAAAATTGTACAGGTAAATGCGTAAAGAAATGTTCATAATTGTCTCTTAACTCTTATTTGTTCTAATATTGTGTTTTCATTTTTTTATCTGTGCAATTGTTTAGGATATTTTTTAATTTTTTACATTTATTTAATTATGGGCGTAATTGTTTTTTATATCTTTTATTTTTTGCATTTATTTAGTTATTAGTGCATTTGTTTGTGATATCTTTTAATTTTTTACATTTATTTAATTATCAGTACAACTGTTTGTGTCATCTTTTATTTTTTTAAATTTATTTTTAAGGAGGAGGATTTTTTATTTTATTTTTTAAATATGTTTATATAAAAGCAGTTTTTAAATCATTACCCATATATTATATATTGATTAAATTATTTTCACATCCACAAATACATTTTTGTCCCTCGGCTAAATATTCAAACTTATTGTTACTTTTAGAATATATACTATTGGTCAGTTAAAAAAATATATTCAAGTCCACTTAATCTCAATCATAAATCTAAAATGTTACAGTCAATTTAAATTTGTACACCAGTATGTATTATAGGTTTTGTATCTTATTTTCCTTTATTGAATATAAAGATTTCTTTTATGTGGAATATTTTTTTACATAATGCTTAATTGTTTGAATGGGAATTTTTAGTTATTCTAATAGAAAAAAAACTATATTTCTTTTTATGAAACTATATTTCTTATATTATCTATAAACATAATTTATATTTTAAATGCAATGATCTTTTCAATAAGGATATTGTTAAAGATTACATAAAGTATGTCCATTGACAAGATAGCAAGATGCCTCGTCAATTTGGCGTATTTAGTCTCTCCTTCCTAAGACTTCTGCTGGGATTTGATTATTTTTACTAGACACAGCTTTTAATGGAATTCACTCCAATATTATATATATTGTCCCTGGCTGTTTCAGAGGCTTTAAAGTTTACACACAGTTGGGGAACTTGATGTTGAGGCTTGGTTATTTCTATCCTTTGATCAAAATTCTGGTAGTGCAGACAACGATTCCCAATCCATGAGCTGCAGTTCTTAAGTAGGTTGCAAACAGTGTGTTACTGGGTCATGGGCCTCAGTCGAGAATCTAATCGAGATAAATTTTGATGTCTAATATCAGAAATTTGGAATGATTAAATAGTCTTATTGGGATGTAGCGTCACTCAAAAGCTCTCTGTGGCCTCTAGTCAATAAGGAAGATACTATGCTTGTTGTTCAGGGCTTTAATTCTTCAGCGATCAAGGTAAACGCTAAATATATACATGTACTTATTATTTTTTTCACTTGTATATTTAATAGTTAGTAGGCTTAAAAGTTTTTTTTATATACAAAATTATAACCATTAAAAGATTGTAAATCACTGGTGTAGTGTGCTTATGTACCAATATTGTGTTCAAATCTTTATTAAGAATGAATAGTAGACCGACTCAATATCTCATTAATGCAGCTCTTCTTTGACGTTACCGATCGAATTAGCAAAATTTCTGTCTGCTAAAATAAATCTTTTTCTTGTTATAAATTTGCATGCTAATTCTAATTGTTTTACAAAAAACTAGTCTTTCACATTACTTTGAAACAAGTAATTAAATGTCACATTTTTTCCTCATAACTTCACTGCAGGTTTTATCTGGTGACTATTCATATTTGATCGACAGCCTTGTTGAACTTCAGAATCAAATTTTATTGCGAAGAGTTCCTCGTAGCATGACCTATTGTGATATTCCTGCCCCATGGTTACAAATAGATATTTTGAAACTACTTAAATACCTCCAGAAAACTTCTGAGTAAGTTATTTAATGTCTAATTCTTATGATAAATTCTTAATTTATTTCTCACAAATTTTTTTATATCTTTCCCCTTTGCTTTATTGTTTTGTTATACAGGATTGTATATTGCTCTATTTATTGTTTTTTGCTATAAAATAGAATATTTTGAATATTTATGGATTTTTATAATTTCCAGTAATCTATTTGTTGTTATTAAAAGCAGTTATTTTTTCCAGTTTGAAGACAGTCAGTTTCCAACAGTTATTTTTTCCATTTTTTTTCCAGTTTGAAGTTCCATCTTGTTTTCTTTTTATTTTCAAGTGTCATTCTTTAAACACACCGAATTGTTTTTTCTCAATGCTAACAAACGAGTGTAATATTGAAGTTTAATGCATTGAATAAATAATTAAACACAATTTCCTGCTAATAGAATATGTAATCAACAAATTTATTTCAAAAAATTCCTTTTTTACAATAAATTTGGCCTACTGTGACATAACTGCTCCATGATTGCAAATAGAAATTTTGAAATATTAATATCCTATAAAAAAGTATCAAAATAACCTATTTAAATTGTATTCAGATTTAATTTAAACTTTCAGTTTATTTTTATAAAGTAATTTATATTTCCTTTTATTATTTAGTTGCTGTTATATTAAATAAACTTATTTTTTCTGTATAGGCGAATCTTTTTCGCCTTTTTATTAATTTAAAAATCATTTCTTACATATCACAGATTATTTCTTTTTTTGATTAAAAAAATTTGAACATAAGCGGTTTTTGGTTTAAAACTTCCAGTTCAAAATATTTTTAATCAATTAATACCGCTAAAAATTGCAATTAACTGAAAATTTATCTATTCTTAGATGTTGAACCTGAAATAGCCATTTTCTTTCATAGGGAACAGAACCAAAGCAAAAATGTTTAAAACCACATCAAAAGAAATATGTTTCTTCCAGTCCAATTGGAAGAAATCAGAGAAATGTTTTAATACAAGAAATATCAAATATTAAATCAATTATACGTGCAGTTTAATATTGTAATAAAGTTTAACTAATAATTTTAATAACTTTATAGTGTTTTTCATAGGCTTTACTCATATTATAAGTTAAAAAACTAGTTCTAAAATTACAAAAAAGTAAATGATATTCATAAATTGAGTGAAAATTTCAAATTTCAATGGCCCAACAATCTGGTGGCCTTCTCAAGAACAGATTACCATCTTGATACTTTTGTTTCTCTGTTCTTAATTTTAAGATGTTTTTGAAGGAAATCAATGTATATTATAGTTTTAGTTCTTCCTCTAGCTCGTATATTATACGATTTTGCCATGAAAATCTTTTTGACATGTCTGTATTCTTCCATTCTCATATGTCTTTCCCACTTTTTAATCTTTGTATTTTAATGAATTTCATTACAACTGGTTCTTTAAAGCTCTTATGCAATTCTAAAGTCTTCCTTCTTTGTCATATACCATAATATTGTATTCCTTTTAGAATATTTCAAAGTATTTTTCTTTCAAAAAATAAAAAATTTGAGGAATTGTGAAAAATCTTAAAAAAATCAATATGTTTTAAAAGGAAATATTTGAAATAGTAATCAAATTTAAATCTATAAAAATAATTCTGTATGCAGTTATTAGATATGTATTAATTTTTTTTTAATATAAATAGAACATACCATAAATTAAAACATGTGTGCATATTTGTTTTGGAAAATAAAAATATCAATCCTATATAAAAATAAATTACTATAAAGATTTATGAGAGTTATAAATTTTTGTATGAAACTTAAAATATTAAAAAAAAGTAAATTGGTTTTTAAAAATAGTCTCTAAGTATCTTTCTTCTACTTTCTTTCTTACTTCTACTGACTTTCTACTTTCCAAGTATCTTTCTTCTACTATAATATTAATACTTATCAATATCTTAAAAAATTATTATAATACTTTTCTTATAATACTTACTGCTAAACAATTGTATTGGTTGTTTTTAGTTTCTTCTATTTTCTATGATTTTTCCTGCTTCTTCTAGCTACCTGGAAGAAATGGGTTTCTCTGGAGAAAATTCTAACAATTTACATTCATTTAATAGGCTGTTGATCTCTACCTGGTAACATCTAGTTTTCACATTCTAGATGTTACCTTCAGACTCAATATTTTCCAAGATTGCTATAATTAATTTTTAATGCTTATCAATATATTAAAAAATATTATAATACTTTTCTTAAGTTGATCTAATTTGCTTGAAATAAATAAAGGGAATTTAAAAATATACATCTAAATGTTTAGTTACCGAGTAACTCTGATATGAGTTTTATTCCTTGGGTTACAGCAGTTTTTTTCTTTCTTTTGTATCTGTCTCATATTATCATGAATTATTGTACATATTTAATGAAACATCTCCACAAATTACCCATTAGTACATTATAAGCTATGATATTGTATTATGCCTAGTTCAATTCTTATAATTTTTGTCAATTAGTTTTGAAATATTCATGGTGACATTTTTTCTCCTGTTTTGTGTAGCAATTCCACAGAATGTTACTTTGAATCATAATATTTTTTAAAAATTAGATTATTAAACTTTTTAAGATTACATTTTTCAATCTCAAATAAGTAAAATTCAATTTTTAAAGTGTTTTTATATTTCATAGACAATCACAAGTAATTGTCCCTATGTTAAAGAAAACTCTACAACAGATTACTCTTCAATCAACTTTGGCTCATGGTATATCTTTTTGTTTTGTTTCATTTGTATTAATAATTTTTGTATTGAACTGTTTAAAATTAGTAAATATCTCAATTTTTTTTATATAGCAATATTATATCAAGTTATTGATACCATCAGTTGTATAGAAAGTCCTAATGATCTTGTTGAAATGGCCTTAGCATCAGTATCAACATTGCTCAAATCAAGAAATATTAACTTAAAATTAATAGGTGAGTTAATAGTTTGCTGAGCTTATGATTTTTATTTTACTTACTTATATTTTTTCAGAGTAAAAATGAATTTGTTGTCCTTTGGAATTTTTACTGCTCACTGATAGTTTCCAAATAAAGAAAAATATTAATTTAGCCAAATAGTTTCGAAAGGAGAAAAGGAAAGTCCAGATCTCTCAATACGTAACTTATATGTAGAACTGCTCTGTGCAGTATGCTAATACCAGAAAAACAACTTTTAGGGTGAGAAACATATGCAGATATAGCAGAGTATTATACTTAATGCTGTGTACCAGTGCATGTGCATAAGAAGCAAAGTGACGGTCAAGAGGTGAACTGGTTGTTGGTCGACTCTGTAATGGTTGTGTATGAAAAAGAGTACAAATAATGCCGCAAAATGAGACTTAGAGTAAATTTAGTGCTTTAATAAAGCATTTCTTTCATCACCAAAGCACAGAATGAAGAAAAGGATCATTGAGATTCTGAAGAACACAAGTTTCAACATTATTTGTTTATAGTTTCTTTAGCACCATGTTTTTTTTTTCTTACTCTCAACTATTATTGACTATATTATTACGTTACCCTTCTGATAAATCCCTTTTCCTTGTTTGTAGATTGAGCTGATTTTAAAACTAAAGACCAACTATATTTTTTTTGTCAGGCTTTATAGCACTTTTTGATCAGCTTATTTAGATTACATAAAATGAATGTATTTATGTTGATAATTAATTTGATTTATTTTACATATATTTATAATGTATTTTATTTTAGGTGTTGAAGCTCTTATTTTAGTTGTTAAAAGTCTGAAGCCCAGCATTGCTGCTGCTCAACAGGAAATTATAATGGAATGCCTAAAGCTTCCAGATGAAACTTTGCAGCATAAGGTTTGATATTTGACCTGAATTACTGTGATTTGGTGGTTAAAATTCTAAAAAGTTTAATTAATTTAATAATTGTGAGTAAACCATACTTGCCAAGTCTCCTGTTTTTTAACAAAGACTCCAGTATTTTACGACTATCTCCAGTTAACCCGTATGTTCTCAAATTTCTCCGTATTTGTTGAAGAAATTTTAAAAAAAAATTTGCTATCAAATATCCACCGATGGCTAAACTACTTCTTTTATTCCTCAATAGATGGTGCTATTGCCAGTACTGATGTTGAGTGTTAATAGTTTAAGTAATTATAAATAATGGTTTAAAAATTCTTCTTTAGATTAAGATTTATATACATCTTTTTCACTTCGCTAAATGTAAGTGCTTATATTATTTCCAATTTTGAATTTCTCTTTTTGACTTACATGATTATGTATGATGTATTAAAACACTTTACTTGTAGCCTAGAAAATGTTGCTAGTAAAATCTACATTTTATTTCTCAAATGTTAGTAAATACTGAAATGAGTGTTATTTTAAGCTGATTTTTATTAAAAAAAATTTTAATAATTTAATAACCCAGATGCACAACCTTTTGTTTCCTAGACTAAATGTGATAATTGAAGAATGAACATATTGATTACCTTTTTTTTTGTACGAAATTTAAACATTAACCTTATGAAAACTTAATGTTGCTCTTTCAATTAATGGCTTAAATATGATGTGATATATTGCAATGTTTTTATGTGTTTTAGCCATAAATTAATTATAGATTTTCATTGAACAATGTGATAATGTTATTGATACAAAAATATTTTTTAAATTAAGTTTATTAAAATATATATTAATTTGAAACTTTTTTTTTCTAAGTAAAAATATTCTGCTTATTTATTTTTTAAATATGTATTTTTCTAATTGATTTCTAAGAATATATTTTAAATTTGAATTTTAAGTATTGCATATATTGCTTAAAAATGAAATTTTAAAATTAAGTAGCATTTTTAAATTTTATTTTATTATTTATTTTGATTGGGTGTATATTCAAGATTACATTCGTAATCCTTGGTCACTACTTAGAATCACTTATTTAGTTACAAACTATTTACTCTTGATATAGAGTGAATACATAGCACTTTTCAAAGTCTTTGGAAATTTGAAAAACTTGATTGAAACAAATCTATAAATTTATTTACTTTTTGGGATAAGGCAAAGAAATAAATAGTTCAAAATTTTAGATCAAATCCTCAAATTTCTTTTTATTATCATTATTAAATTTTTTTAAGGACCTTTTATAAACATTCTTTGCATTGTAATATCATTGTGTAAGATTGTATTTTTAGGCTTAATTCAGGTTTTCTTGTCAATGTTAAGTTTTTATGAGTTAGGAAATTTTTTTTCTATAAATTATATTGTATTTTTGCATATTTTTGAGAAATTGTTTTATTTTGTTGAAAGCGTAAATTTATATTTTAGTTTTGGTTGCTACTTTTGCAAAATATATGTCCATAAAAAAATGCCTTTTGTAGAAAAATAAAACTGAAAAATATAATAATAAAACTACACCAAAATATATACATAAATATATTTGTATTTATCCTAAAATGCATGCTAATTGTAATATGAAAGTTTGAATTTGTTTCAAAATTTTAAAATTAACTTTGAATTTTGTTTTAAAAGAAATCATTCCTAAATTTAATTTTAGCTGAAAAGTTTGATGATCATGAGGTATTCTATTTTGTGTTTTCTTTTTCATACATCTTTAGTTGTATCGCCGTTACCATCTTTATTTTTATTTTTTCTATTCACACAAAAAATTTGTGAAGTGTGTGACTTTTCTTGGCTTCTAAAAATTCTTTAAATATGTGACTATTTTTTCCCCCTTTTATGTAGAAATTATCTAGTTAAAAAATGGAGGAATATAATTACATGTTTTGGAAACAAGGCCTATACTGCCGTGCAATTCAAAAAACAGCGTAAGTGCTTCACGATTGATTTCGAGAAAAGTGACTTTGCAGCAATTTTCTTTTCACACATATAGCTAAAATAGAATTTTAGAAAATTGATGAAACGAAATTTATGTTCGAAGTTTTTTTTTCAATTTGTAGATTATCATCTAAAAATGCCTTATATATAACTATCTCAATTTTGAATTTTTTGTCACTTACGTTGATTTTTCTTTTGCACAGCAGTATAGTTTTATATCGTTATTTTCCTTATTTTTCTAATATTGGTTTGAATATATATATATCAATATATCTGAAAATATGTGAAAAAGTTCTTTTATTCTGAAATTTCCGTTCAGTAGTATATTTGATGAACATTGACTATTTTGATGAAGATATTTATTCTATTTTCTATATTTATATTTTTATTACATAATTTGCTTGTGTGTTTTCTATTTTTTTTTTTACTTAAAATTCTTGAATTATGTGAGAGATTTTTTTTTCTTTTTGAACATAAATTGTAAATTAGGAATACATGCTATGTAATTTGTAAGGTTATTGTGTCAGTTTATTTTTACTTTAATTTAAACTAAAATAGAGAATAAATTTCTTTAAAAAAATAGAAATGAACATAGATAATTTGAGTTAAAACTCCCTAGTTTCAAATTCTCCTAAAGGAGTATTTATATATATTGTTTTAATGGAATATTTTAATTTTTTGTCTTACGAATTTTTTTTATTTTGGTAGCTAGTACAAGTGATAATTTTGAAATATTTTATCTGTGGTATTTTTCTCACTTTTACCTTTTTTTTATTAATTCAACCTGTTCAGTAATGTTTTTCTAATCATTAAATTTATGTATTGTTTAAGATTTGTTTGTTGCTATTGTGATTTTACCTTTTGTATCATTGTACTTCATATGATTACAGCAAACCACATAATTTTAGACTTTGGAGCTTTTATACCACTTGGCAAACCCTTTTAATGTCCAGGCAATTTGTAAGAAAATGTTGGATTTCTTGATTTCTGCTACAACAGATGCAAAGAAAAAGGAGTTGTCTTTAAAAATAATAAAATTAGCAAAAGCGTATCCTTTTTTATAACTTTGGTTTAGAGTTCTTAAAAAAGTGATTTCAAAGGAAATAGTATTAGTTAATGTTTAAACAGCATTTGCTGTTAAAATGTTAAACCTTTTTAACAGCATTTTGTTATTTTGCTATTCTATGAACTTTTTGACTTACAACTTGTTAAACCTTGTTTATTTGTTTAGTTTTAGGTTCATAATGTTTAGGTTCATAATTGAGAAACATAATTTTTCTTAACTGGATTGTAGATATTCAGATAGAAAAGAATGGTATATAACGGTTAATATTTTAGTTTTGAATGAGACTGGTTCAGTTTTATCATCAACTGATGTGTATGACATTATAAATCATATATCACAAGGTATAAATATTTTTAATTAACCACTTATAGTTTGGTTTAAAGTTAATTGAATTGAGGTTGTTATAAAATTAATTTGATATTTTGTGAAAAAAAATTTTGTTTGCAACTGAAAACCATAAATGTTGGCTTAAATGTACATTGCTGAAAAGTTGGTTTTAATAATAATTTTTTTTTTAATTTTCCTATTATTTCGATTGTAAGAACTAAGAGAAACTAAGTTAAATATAAATTAAACATTTGTGAGAATTTGATTTTTAAATCTTTTTAAATATCATTGTGTAATCATAAATAAATAACATACCTTATAATATCAATAGTATGCTATTTTTGAATTAAAAATGTATAAATGTTAATTATTCTTTCTTTGATAATGTGTAAATAAATTATGAAGCTATTCACATTTAGCAGCAAATTTGCATTACAATTCATTTTATTTATTTATTTTTAACTATTTCTACTATTTTACAATTTGCTTTTTTTGCATTTTTAGATTATAAAAATAAAATTTGTGCTCATAACATTTAATTTCATTGATAATTTATTATTGTAATATACTAATATTAAAAGTATAAATTTCATTTTATTCTCCCTTTTTTATTTAGTTTTCAAATTATATATTTTTGTATTATTTTAACTTCAAATTGTTATTGAGTTTGAAAATTCTGTGAAAATAATTCCCTGCTATCTTTTTAATCAGATACTGTGTTACGTGAACTTGCTAAGAAGTGTTGTCTTGATTTGTACAAGAGGAAAGAAAAGTTGTCTTATGAGCTTATTAAACTTTATGTTTCTGTAAGTTTTATATTTATATGTTTCTATATAATATTAAAAAAAAAATAATATAAAACAATATATCATCGTTGTCAGTCAATTCTTATTGGCCAAAAAAATAATATGAAGGAGTAATAATTAACATAGATGATCTGGAAATCTTCAGATATCATCAGTTTAATGTTTATAAAAGATAAATAAAGAAATAATCCATTGGTAAAAAGCA
This sequence comes from Parasteatoda tepidariorum, assembly GCF_982258835.1. Taxonomy (NCBI): domain Eukaryota; kingdom Metazoa; phylum Arthropoda; class Arachnida; order Araneae; family Theridiidae; genus Parasteatoda; species Parasteatoda tepidariorum. The sequence continues at coordinate 40,305,749 of NC_141764.1, forward strand.
TTTTATTATTTAATGGTATCATACCTTCCATCTATTATTCTCTGTTATTATTAACTTTTTATTTCGATTAATTTTAAAAATTAAGGACTTAAAACTAAAAGTGTTGCTCTTTTGTATTATAAATTAATAACATATTATTTTTTATGAAACGTTTTATTATTAAGATATTTATTTTCCTGTTTACAATTGAAAAAATTTATTACTTTTGTTGCAAATTTTAAGTAAAACTCTGTTCAGTCATTGTATGGAATTAGAGTAATAAATTAAAAATAACAATTAAAATTCAAAAGTATATTAAATAATACATATTAAATTTAAAATATCCTTGTAAATATCCTCAGTGGTAGGCGGATGAAGGGCTATAATTGCCTTATCGGTGGGCTAACCATGGGAGGTTTTCTTGGTTTGTAACACAAATGCGAATTTCGTTTAAAAAAATCCTCCGCGTAGGCTAGATTATCCCAATGCTTGATGCAGGAGTACCCTTATCTTCAGGGTTGGGTTCAAAATTACAGGACTACAAAATTAAACATTGATTTGTTAGCTATTCAACTCCGTTTGACAAATAAAATTAAATACAATCAGGAGCAAGGCAAGCTGGGACCAAGCTCCCTATTAATTTATTAATTCTTTTTTGCTGAACTTTTCTTAAATTACAATACTTTTTCTTTGTGTTTTATTAAAAAAAGTTGATAATAGCAAATTTAGCAGACTTGTCAACATCCTCAGAATAGTATTCTTATCTGAGGGGAGGAATTTTCTTTTTTTTCAGTTTTCTTGACGACAGTTGGTGTCAAATTTCACCGATAGGTTTGATTATTTTTAAGTAGATGGCCTTTAACTGTTTTCACCAACAGTTATAGCTTTTAAAATGTGTCTTTTCATAAAATATTAATTATAAATTTAAAAGATAGACATTATTTGAAATGAAATTGGTACAAATCTAATAGTTATGGAAAAAAAATGTTTATAAACATAGAAATATCTAATGTTTTTCATATAATCTGAAGATCTGTAGGCTCCTTATGATTAAAGGATTTCAAAATGTTCCCTTGTAGTGTATTTCTGTTCTGTGTTAAATGAAGCAATTTTTATCCATTTGTGAATGTTTGAGTGTTTTACTTGTTTGCACTTTATATTGAATCATACTGTTTATATAACTTATACACGCTGCATATCCTGTTTTTTTAATTTTTTATTAATGTTAATTGTACTCTGAGTTCAAGTCATGTTAATTGTAAAATGGGAATACTAATATAAGTTTAATATTTTGTTTAAAATAATGAGAGTTTGAAACTATCTTAAAATTTAAAAAAAAAAGGTTTTTTATTGCATAGTTATTTTTTTACATTATTTTAGTTCTTATTCATATCTTGTATATTTCTTCTTTTTTTTATATATATATATTTTCCCTATTTTTGTAGAAAACTTTTCTTTTTTAATATTTCTATTAAGATTTTAATACTATAATAGCTTTGATTTCTTCTTTTGCCCATTTATCGTTGAAAATTTTTTTGCTTTTAAATTTATTTTAGATTTTAAATTCAACTTCTGAATTTGAAGAAGTTTTACCTTACTTGGTGCCAATTTCTGATGAGAGTGCAATGACGTGGATATTTATTTCTTTGACTGACACACTTATGAAAAGTAAAGAAATAACACCAGATTTCACAACCTTTTTAAAGAGCTTAGATATCAATTTTTATTCTGCTCAACAGGTGTGTATTTATAACTTATTTTTTTCTTCTCAATTTAGTGCAGTTTTTTGCATTTATGTAAAATGAATTAAGCAGTAAATTAGATTAATAAATTTTCAGAGAATTTAAATTAGGTTTAATTGCATAATGAGTAATTAGAGGAACATATTAATTATATCTTTTAAAATTAGCATTTGAAGGAATAGATAGAAGACTGTTTGAAAAATTATTTTCCTGTTCACTTGGCTGAATAAATTAATGCTACCAAGTCAAATTTTAAAATTTATTAAAACATCATATAAAATGTTTTTTTTTTTTACCCCCTCAAATGTATGTATATGTCAAAGGCTGATTAAAAATAAAGGATTTTCTATGGTACTTGGTATATTATGGAAATACCAGCAACATTTGCAAAAAGCTTATGACATACATACTTTCACTAAAAGAAAAGCCTATTTTATTTGTCATTAATAAAATTTTTCGTTACATTTTCCCTAAATATTTTTCTTACACAGCAAGGGTGTTTCTCTGATGTTGTTCTATATAAAAACAGTTTGTGAAAAGTTAAAACTTATTATTTGGAAAAGCACTGTATTAAGTACAAAAAATGAGTGAAATAAAATTCACTTAATGAATAATGAAAAAAATGTATGTTTACATATTTTACATTCTTTTAAACTAATACTGATTTTTTAAAACTGACTTGTAATTCGATACATAAGAGTGACTATTGTTAAAACATATATGTTGCATAAATTTTAATTTTGGAATAGCATTGCATCAATGTGCAAAGTAATATTTAAAGAGTCTAAAAATACTTGTAGCTTTAACACTCATACATGATAGAATCTTAATATCACTGCTTAAAACATTCAAAAGTACAGATAATAAATTAAGTTGAATTTAAAAATATGAGCTGTAAAGTTCAGCTTGTAAATTTGTTTTAATTTTCTCATCTGAATATTTACCTATCTAGGAAAATTAATTAATTTAGGCTCTAATAATTATGCCTGAACCAAGGTGGCTCAAGGGATAGAGTGCTCACCTTCCAATGATGTAGCCCAGTTTCGAATCATAGTGCTTGCTGTTTGATTCGAATTTTGCTTCCGATTTGCACTGACCACAATGCTGCTGACATAATATATTCTCAGTGTTAGATTTATAATGTGCTAGAATCCTCTTGATGTTGGGCTAACCATGTGAGGTTTTGTGAATTTCCTCTCCTTGTAGAACAAATGTGGATTGGTTCGAACAATTAAGTCCACGAAGGCAAGTTTGTCGCCATGTTTGATTTAGTAGTTTCTTTGTCTTATCTTTGGAGTCCACAAAGATACAAAGTTGAACACAAATAGTCATTAACCCAAAAATGGCTCTGCTGTTTAGAACTGGTTATAAAATTAAAATAAAATTTTTTATTGCATCAATTACTCATTCAGAAATTTTTATGTTCAAACAGCAGTTAGTGGGATGCACTATTTATGATCAAAATATTATTATTGAAAAAAAAAAGATTCTTGAGGAGCTAAAGTATGACTATTATGAAAAGGAATAAAACTAATGCATGTGTAAAAAATTCTGAATTGACTTTAAACCGAAGTATTTGAATAAAAAAGGTTCAGATAATCAAGGTTATATTATATTTGTAAAATTTAACTGTCCTGATTATGGTTTTTAAAGTTTTTTTTTTCTTTCTAGGCTTTAAAGCAGCTTTTGCTTATCATTGACACCCTGCCAACTTTCAAAGAATATGATGTAAACGAAAAGGTACTTAATATTTGTAATGATTTATGCCATTTTGAAGTCTCTAATGAATAGAGAAGTTTTATTAACTCTTTGTGTAACTTTTATTATGTATGTTTTTAAGGTTGATCCTTCCTTGACATTTTTGGACAATTTTTTGGTGCTATCGTTAGAAGAAAGTGGATTTTGTTACCAGCCTCTTAGTTACCGCTCAAATTCTATCTCAATGGATGAAAGTAAGTTATAAATTGCTTCATTTGTATAATTTTTGTAAATCATACAAATGTATTTAAAAATTTTATAGTTAAAATACGGTGAAACCTTTAGAAAAGACCACCTCTCTGATGAAACCTCCTCTATTTACATCTACTATTGTGAGGCACAGAACTTTTTCCATAGACTTTGTGTTGAATAAAACCTTTAGGAGAGACCTTCAAAACCTCACCCAACGACCAGGTAAACCTATGCACCAAATTTGGAAAAGGCCAAATAAGGAGCACGAAAAAATATAAGAAATATTAACAGAACAAATAAGTATATTCAAGTGTATTTAAAATATTTGTGAGTGGCTCTTATTTAGCGAGGTCTTTTTCATGATCTGTAAGAGAGATTGATAATTTCATGTTATAGGCAGAGGGCACTAAAATCAATGCTATCAATGATTTAGAGTCAAAGTTAAATTTTAAAAAAATATTTCATTTTAGAAAAAAGGACCATTTTTATGAACGCTAAATTTTATTAATCGACCAGGTTTTCATAATGCCAGCACAAGTGGCCTCTCCACTCCAAAAAAATGACTATAAATAAAAATTAACATGGCTTGTGTAAAATCATGTACCTTCAATTACATTTTGAAGTCAATGGAGGTAACCCAGGGGTGATTGTGGGCCCAACTCTCTTTTACTATGAGAATTTCTTGAGTAAAATCATTAAAAAAATCCATACCTTTATAAATTTAAATCATTGAAATTTTCTAATTGTGATGTTCTAAATGGATCATATGCAGCATAATTTAAATGAGTAATTATTTGTAAGTTTACTTTTATCTCTAATCGCATTTATTATTCTACCAGAAAAAATATTTACAAATTAAAGAGATGCCAAGTATAAATTCTAGTTCTAATATTTTTAAATAAAATATACAAGAAATTTTATGTATAAATGTGATCGATGATTTCTTAAAACTTCTGGACTTCTATGAAAAATCCGGATTTTTTCCGGAGCACAATCACCCCTGGTAACCTCCATTAACAACCATTTTATTGTATAACAAAGAGTGATCACTCTCGAGAGGTTTCATTGTACTCCAAAATGAATTTTTTTAATAATAATTGCCTCATTTTATATTTTTATTATTATGCAATTGCTATACTACTTACATCTGCTCTAAAATTTAATATTTAACAATTGTTTCACTTTTACTATTCAATACCTGTAGCAACATATTTAAAATAAAATAAAATAATTAAAGATTCTCAATTTCTTATTTAAAATGTTTTGATAATATTTAATTCATAAAAATTTAATCTTTAATTAATAATCCTATTAATGGCCAATGTTTAACTGTTCATGTGTCTTTCAATAATGTATTACCTAAAATAAAAATTTTCTCTAAAGATAGTTTTGCAAAACATAGAGAAAATTTATCATATTTATATCAAGATTTGTAAAGATAAAATTTGCTGCTCAATATTTTTAAATATTCCATATTAATTAGATATCTATCTTATATTTAATAATATGATAATACTTATTTTATATATAAATATGAAATAAACATTTCATATTTATCTTTATTGCATTTTATTTTTCCCAATGAAAAGAATGTTTCCCTTTTCTTCAAACTTTACTGTAAGTATATTTGGTACTTTGGGATTATCCCATCAACCATTGTCGCCAAAAGGTAGCTTCTACACCAACAACCACAAATTTGATTGTTCAATGTATAATTATAAAAAAATAAAAGTTTTTAGTTTGTTTTGATTCTTTTAATTACGCATTTACATTTTTTTTGTTATCATTATTTTACTATTATTATTTGATAAATTTTAATGTGTTTAGAATTTTTATTTTGGAAACTGTTTTTCATTATGATGGCGCTAAAGGATTTCCACATTCCGAGCATTGACAGGATAGTCCCAAAGTACCATATTTTTTACCGTATTTACGCACATAACTAATTTTTTAAATTTAATAAAAAATATTTTTATGATATTTAATTATGTTCATTTAAAGCATAGATAAGTAAAATAAATACAAATATATTTCAAAAAAAAATTATTAGGTCTTTATGCATAATGTAAATTGTAATTAAATCATTTAAAATTTACTAAAATTGTAAATTGGAATAAAAAATTTTAAGTGTTCACCTGTTGTTTTGCATACCTTGTTGAAGTAAAAATGTATATTGATACAGATTTCAAACTATTTTCAAATTAATTTATTTATTTATTGATTCAAAAGGTCAACATATATCCAAAGTTGACATTACATCAAGCTTCAGTGATGTTTCAATTGCTCAAGAATCTGTAAATAGCCAATCCCAAATATCCGGAACTTATAATGCCATTAGTTCACCCAGCACTTCATTTCAAAGCATGTAAGTAGAGCCTTTTACTTTTATTCATTTTTTAAATATATTAAGTTGACGATAACTTTTATCCATTTATATATAATGAAATCTCATTTAATTTGCTTTCAATATTAATTATTACAACTTTCACTTGTAATATTTTAACAAACAAAAATATTTTAACATATCATTACTGGAGAAAAGCCCATCTAATTGCTGCAAATTTGACCTTCTGTCTCACCTTTTGAGTTTGGTTATTTTCAAGTCTACCTGAGAGTTACTCCAATCGCCACATGAGTAAACGACCAGTGACTTTTTCCCATCACTTTTTTAAAAGATTGTTAAATGATAGAACAGAATTGTTAAAATGCTCAGTGCGACCATTCAGAATCTATCAAATTGTAGAAAGATTTATGTGGGGGGAGAATTGTTTTTAGCAATTAACGTATTTCAAAGTTGTAATGTATACATTAAATGTAAACTCATGTTTGTGAAAATTGCAATACCATGAAGGAATCGTCATAATTGAATGAAATTTACTACACAGTTGAGTGGTAGTGGTACCAATAAATTATTAAACTTTCAAAGCAAGCAAACAATAACAAGAGATTGAAATCAGTATTTTGTGTGGCCATCACGCACCGCAATAAGCGCTGCTACAGGACGTGGCATGGAGTCAAGCAAATTTTGAATGTCTGTCTGAGGAAGAGCATTCTATATAGTTTGTATGCGTACCCAAAGTTCGTCTGTAGAAACAACAGGACGAGGATCACGAGCGAGGCACCGACCAACGAAATGGCACACATGTTCAATCGGTGACATATCTGGGGAATACGCAGGCCAAGGATGAAGCTGTACCTGCTACAATGCAAGGAAGGATTGAACAGTCCTAGCAATATGAGGGCGAACATTGTCTTGTTGAAATACTGGCAAGGCTTGAAGGAAGGGAGCAGCTTGGGGCTGTAAAACTTCACTGACGTACCGGTTGTTGTTCAGATTACCCACAATTCGTAGCAATTGAGATCGTCCATGATATGCTATGGCACACCAGACCATAACTCCGGGCGTTCGTCCACTGTGGCGTTCGATAATGCACTCCGGAAGGTGACGTTCACCGGCATAGCTTCTGACACGAATGCGGCCATCATGGTACCACAAATTAAAGCGGGATTCGTCAGAAAGCACGACACGCTGCCAATCAGCACACCAGTCCCTATGCTGGCTATTGGCCCATTGTAGTCGCAAGCGGCTATGGTTTAGCGTGATGGTGATCCTGTGTAAAGGAGTCCCTGCGCGCAGTTCAGGCTGCAGTTGACGTCTACGAATTGATGAAGCACACAATGAAACACCTGTAGCTATTGACCACTGTGCTGCCAGTTGTCTAGAGGAAGCCGTATGGTCTTTCAGCGCCATGCGGACCAGGTGTCTATCATCGCGAGCTGATGTGACATTTCGGGATCCACTCCCGGATTCCCGAGTTGTCTGACACTCGTTCGTCCACTGTTTCCAAACACGCATCACTGTGCTGCTGTTACGCTGCACACGAGCGGCTACTGCACGATAAGACAATCCAGCTTCACGAAGGCCAACGATTCTCCCCCTTTCAAACTCCGTAAATTGTTGAAATCTCATTCTCTTTCGACGAAGAGGCATAAGTAATGTCTGAACTAGCGTTTACCACTAGCAGATAACCACCAATAACCATACATGTGTCGCTACAGCCGTCTATTTGTTAGGATCCATCCGCCATTCAGAGGGTGCTGCTCAGCATACACATGCGTTACGGGTCTGTAATTCTAATCATTTGCATATTATGCTCTATTTTACATTTCCTGAAAATTTCAGCACACTCGCATAAGTCCTTCATGGTGTTGCAATTCTCACAAACATGAGTTTATTTTGTTTCCTCAAATATTTTTACATAAAGTTCTTTAAAGTGAGTGAGTATATTTAACTAAATTTTGTCACATACTTATATTTGTGAATTAACTTTTTATAGCTGTAGATTTCTAATATGATTTTTTTTAAAAATGAATTTTAATCCAAACAAAAAAGAAATTTCAAAAAGTTGCTATTAAATAGAAGAGACTTAATTTAAAAAGTCAAAAAACAACTCCTTCAAAAAGAAAAAAAAATTCAAAATTTGTTTTTTAAAGATATGTTAGCAGGACAGTACTTCATCAGGGGACACACTGCCTGCTAACATACAGGAGCTTTTCTGTTGTCAGTGCTCCGAGGCCCCATAATGGAAAGTCAAATAAGAAAAAGCAATTAGCAAAATTGAAATGTAAATGCAAAGATAAATAAATATTAAACAATAAATAAAGATAAAATATGATATTGATTATGAAAAGGACTTACCTATAGCGATTACTGACTCATTAAGAAAAAAGTTGCTACTAAGTCCACTGGCTACTAACTGAAAATTTAAATTTTCAGGTATACTTCCAGGGTTTTTGGGGTTGATTTTAATATGCGTCTTATGAAAATATTTTTAGATTTTGATCCAATGAATATTTCTGGGGATATTTTACTATTTCCATTTTTCTTGGGACACCCTATAAATTTAATTTTGTGTTTTAGGTCTGGCAGTAGAAATTTATCATTTCAAGTACCCAAGGCACTTAAAAATCTTTGGACAGAGGAAGGGCGTAAGAATAAATCAATTACCAAAACGCTATCAGTGGAAGATGTTGAAACAGATTCAATTCAAGTAATATATTTTTTCTTTTATCTAAATCTTTACTATACAAAAAAAAAAAAAAATAATTGTTTATGCTTTAATTTTTTTAATTTTTAAAAATTTTTTTTTTTAAATGTAGACTGAAAAAGGGAAGGAGGACTTTTCAGAACTCTTCGCTGGAGTATCGTGAGAAAAAATGTTTCAGAAATTCTGCCAAATGAGTTTGTTTCTGTATTATAAAATTTAAATAATATTATTAAAAAGGTTTTAATATTGTATTCATTTTTACTCTTATTTAATTTTATTTTACTTAATTTTCAGTGGAAAGCATTTTAATATATTTTAAAATTTAACCTAATATGCTTATTAATTAAAGCAGACAATATATTATGTTACAAAATCGAATACGAAAATTTTTCTCTGAATAAACTTTTAACGGATTTAGATTCTAGAACCTCAAATTATAGAGTATCTGCTATGGAAAATATGGTACCAATAATATAGGCAAGAGAACAAAAGTTTGAACCCCTTAATATTAATTTCACTTATGAAATTTGAAGATAATTCATTTTTAATAATTGTTCTATTTAATAATAGTCAAAACAATTCTGAATTATTGGGAGAATACGAAACAATTGGGGAAATTTTTATATGGTTTTAAAAATGTAATTTTTAAGTGACTAAATTCAAAATTTGAATGAAATTGGTCTAATAGTTTATATGTTATTCAATTTTAAATAAGTCGTATGTTTAAAATTTGACTTCCATTGTCATACCATTATAGTTTTGTAAAGATTAACCATTGTTAAAGCGAGAAAACTTGCGTTTTAGAAAACCCTTGTTAGTTTTTATTTTTTTTAGGAACTTAATCAACAAATGTTGACAATTTTTTCACCTTATAAAAATTTCATTTTTTTAAATAATATCCTTTTGAAGCTCATGTTCAGTTGCTAGCACATTTATATGTATTTTTTTTCTTTGCACAGAATACACATATTAGTATACACATAGTTGTTCAGGGTCATATAACAATAACAGCTGCTGACCACTTAAGTAAGGAAATAAAAATAGTCTTATTGAGTTCTTGATCTTGATTGAAATTTATTTCTTATAAGTTTTTCTAATCTGATTAAGGGAGATTCAAAAGTCAGTGATATTAACATTGAAAATGCATAAGTCACCATCAAAAGACCCAGAAACAACATGACCTAAAACAGTTGTGAATAATTTGTTAGCAAAATAAATAAAAGGTAGCATTACATTTATATTAATAAATAGTAACTACATATATAATTTGTTTGAAAACTTCGTTCACAAAATAAGAAGTTTTTGTGAAGAATAATAATCTTATGTGAGTTTATATGTTTTTTAAAATATCTGATAAATAATTTGGCTTGTGTCGATATTATATGTTTTACAAAGATTATTATCAAATAGCGAGAAAAATTAAGAATTTTATTGATTGAAAACCACTGAATCTAATATGACGAAATGTGACATATTATAAAGTGATATACTAGGTGTTTGTAATAACTGTCCTTATTATATATTATTAGAATACTAGTTAAAAAAATTTGTGTGCATTATTAGTTGCAAATTAATATTGTGAAAAAGAACAAATTAATTTCTAGCTCTTATTGTTCTTTACTGTAATTAATGTGGGTGAAAAAGGAATAAAAATAGCCTAAGAAATGATTTGAGAATGATGTTTAAGGAAATTCTTACAGAAAACGAACACTCAGGAGATAGAGCGTTCGCCTTCCAATGAGGTGAACTGGGTTTGAATCGACCAGCGTTGGTTGGTCGATACGAATTCCGCATCTGGCTTGTACCGACCTCAGTGCTGACGAAAAATATCCTCAGTGACAGACGGATCATGGGTTAGAGTCCCCTTACCGTCAGGCTAACCGTGAGACGTTCTTGTGATCTTCCTCTCTATGCAATGCAAATGCGGGTTAGTTCCATCAAAAAATCCTCCACAAAAGCAAATTTCTCCCAATACTTGATCTTTGGATTGGGTTCAAAATTACAAGGCGACATAGTTGAGCATTCATAAAACCAAAAATTGGGTCGGCTGTTCAACGACGGTTATAAAATATAAAAAATAGGCAAATTCATTCTGCTCTATGCTTTTTCCTGACATCATTAATGATTAAGAGTTTTTCTAAATATTTTTGTAGTGCGGGATAGCCTGGTTGGTAGGACGTTGGGCCCATGTCCAAAAAGTTGTGAGCCTGCCGGTTGAAGACTCCTCGTGTAAGTTAAATCTATCTGGTGACAAAGTCCTCTAAGTTTCCATAACAAATTAGGACCTCTGGGGGTACTGAAGTGGGGATTGATTGTTTTCTGATTCAGGTCAAAATTTACGATGTATGGATAAATGAATAGATTTGCCCTATAAAACGTGCTGTGATGTGTGTGAAGATATTCTTGGCCAGAGATGGCGCCACTGAAAAAAAAAACGCACCCATTGTTTCAAATTAACTTGGTTTTACCAAGTAGGCTAGCTGGTATTGGCAAGTGGCTTTAGAAACAACTAAAAAAAATTTTCTCACTTTAATGTTAGTTTGTCACCCATAATGTGTGTAGTTTTTAATTTTACTAAATTTTAAATATTACATTTTAAGGGTCATCAGTATTTAACACCCTGTTTCACTCTCTCTCTGTATGTATATATATATATATATACACCGAAGAGTCATTTCATTATGACCACCCTCCATCTATAACAATGAACTCGCCCAGGTTTTCATGGTTTCTCACCCAGGAACAATGTTTTCATGGGGCACATTAGGACCCATAATCCTGATAGAACAATCCCTGACGTCTGTAAGCTACTTGAACATAGTTGCAGACTAGGTTCACCCATTCATGGCAACAGTTTTTCCTGCAGGGGATGGTGTTTACCAACAGGATAATGCACCATGTCATAAGGGTAGAATCGTCATGGATTGGTTCGAGGAACATTCCAGTGACTTTCAAGTCACGTCTTGGCCCCCAAATTCACCTGCTCTTAATCCAATAGAGCATTTGTGGTCCTACTTGGAAAACCAAATTCGTGCTGCCATGCTACCCCCTCGCAATGTGAGGGTATTGCAGGACCAGTTGGTGAGCGCTTGGTACCAGATACATCAGACTACCTATCAGCACCTTGTGGAATCAGTTTTGAAGGTTAAAGGTGGTTCTACATGTTATTAGCAGGGTGGTCATAATGTAATGGCTCTTTGGTGTATATATCTGTGAAAGTTCCATACTGATGAAGTTTAAAGTATCTAATGGTTCATATTGGATCTGTAGAAATTGCTGCTTACCATTGTCTGATGGTTGAAGTCCAGCGTCTGTCTCTGGTTACTTGAATAAAGATCCATTAAGATGACATGAATCAGATATGCGCAATAAGTCAGTCGACTCAGAGGAATGAATAATTTGTAGGAGAGAAATTTGTCTAGAACACCTGTAAAAATGATTTATTTATGAATGCTGCATTTCAATAAGCTTTCTAAAATGAGATTTAAGTAATTTTTAAGTTCATCATTTAAAAATGGCCCTCTTAGCTCATCAAATTTCAACTTTATAATTGCGTTTCAACAGGCTGTAGATTTTTTCTTTTCATTTACCGGTATTACAGTTGGTAATTCTTGAATTATAATTTTTTCTTGTACATATGCCCACTCACCTTCTGAATGGTAAGTTTCTAAGTATTAATGTTTTTGCACCGCAAAATAAAAGGGTGTGTAAAGCTAAAAAAGTGGAGAAAATTCGAAAAAAACACTTAAAATTACCATAACTTTCGAACAAATTAAAATTTCGAAAATACTTGTGTTAAGTTTATAAAAAAAATATTGTCCTTTGGGAGCGTAAAATTTCAAAACTGTAATTTCATTTCTGCGGTCAGCATGATATTTTTACAGTTAAAAGTTCTTAACAAATAATCGCATGTTAATTTTTTTTATTCCATCGTATTCTCTGTACAGTTTTTTTTTCACACCAATGCAATTTCAAGTTTCTAATTGTTATAAATTTGCATGGAGTTGTAACAATGTAACATAGAATTGAGCCCTCAAAAATAGCTACAGTGGTCTTTATGATTTTTTTAATCTACAGAGTTTCTGTATTTTTTCATTTTATTTTTGCCATAGATTATGCATTAAATACATCCTGAGTATTTCTTTTTGATTTGCAAGTAAAATACAATATTATTGTTCATTGCTTTATTCAATCTTAAAGGAACTCAAAATGTTATTTCAATTATTTTTGAAAAAAGAAATGAAATTACTGGGAGATAATACTTTATAGGTAAGAAAGTTAATAGCACTCATAAGTTTTATTTGTAAAGAGGGAAAAATCGATTTAATACATACCTCCATGTCCAGATAAACAAACAAAAATTAACCAGCTCAAACTCAAGCCATAAACTGTGCGAGTTAAAGCATTGTAAAAGCTGGCTCCCACTAAATTTGGTGTTTGGTGATAGGTACCATAGACACAGTACAAACCAGATGTAATGGATAGCAGCCAACCAGTCCATAAAGTAGCCTATAAATTATCAAGAAATTATGTACAGTCAAACCCCGCTATAGTGAACACAATTTATAGTGGACACCCGGATATAGTGAACGAAATGTTCGGTCCCGTACCTAGCTGTACACGTATAATGTTATTTTTTGTGGATATAGTGAACCAAAAAGTGAGGAAGTTGGATATTATGAACTTTTTTCCTGTCTTCGGCTTATTTTTTTTTGTAATAAATTTGAAATATCTACTTCAAAATAAATACTTATACTGATTTTTAAAACCAATTATAGAGTGGAATATAGCGATAAGCATTTTTTCTTGTTTGCTTCTTTTATCTAACTTTCCCATCCCTAAACAAAGAACAACCCAGACAAAATTTTCCCTGAATCAGCTTCGCATTAGCTAAAGATAACAAATATTTTTTTCTTCTTTTTTTTTTTACACAAGACGAAGAGTAATAAAAATAACTTTGCACATTTTTTGTTACTACGTATTATTTTTCAGTCATTTTTGTATTTCATTTAATTGGCCATTTATTTAATTAGTGTATAAAAAAAAGGAAGGAGTTCGGAAGCCTTAGTTAAAATTGTTTGTGGAACGGATATAGTGAACCGAAATTTCGGTCCCTTGAAGGTTCACTATAGCGGGGTTTGACTGTATAATATTTCGTAACATTCTTTTTGAAATTTTAATATTATATTTTCACAATCTCTTTTTATATTTTTTGTAACACTGGGAAACAAAAAATTTCTGTTGCACGAGTTTTTTTTTTTTTTTTTTTGTTTAAGCGGATGTTGGATTTTTACACGTCGCTGATTTCAAATCTGCAATCTATTTCTCTCTTCAAGCTGCAGTTTATTTAAATAACAATTTTCGACTATCTTTTGTTGAAAAATACAAGTTTAAAAGAGTTATATTTAACGGGGATTCGTATAAATAAATGTTGTGGCAAATTTCTAGGAGAGTTAAGGCACATCATCAGGATTAAAATTGCATAGGAACCCATGGACGGAAAATTCGCACGCCGCTAGGGGCGCTTTCTTATTATGGACTGTTTCTTCGCGTACTTCTGGTCCCTCAGTGGACTGCTCGTTCCCAGCAGATCACCGATGTCAAGCATCACTGGCTGCTGTCAGTGTGCGGGTGGGTGACCACTTGGATCAGTCTGCGTAGGGACCGAGGGTGTGCGGGATTGGTCCTCGTTAAACTGTTCTATCGTAAAGTGCTCGACTTTGCGTGCAGGTAGTTGGGCTACTGAAGTTGGGGTGCCATCCCCTCTGCAGAAGATCAAAATTGTGATGGCGTGTCTTCGGATCATCCTCAGGGATGTTTCCCAGACCGTCGCCAATAGCCCATTGTGCAGTTCTAGTGCGACGTAAATTAACTACAACTACTTCGCGTGCTTCTGAAAAGTTCATAATATGAAAGCGCCTTTAGCCGCGTATGCCGACATTTTTGGTCGTGTAGGTTCCTGATGATGTGTCCTAACTCCCCTAGAAATTTGTCCCAACATTTACACGAACCCCTGTTTCATATAACGTTTTTAAACTTCTATATTTTTATTAAAACTTTTATTTAAAAAAAATGATAACTTTAGGAGTAAAACTAATTTCAGATTTGGAGTCCCCACACCTGAATTAAGCAAGATTAAGTATTTGTATAAATGCACCAAAAAATTTGTTTCCCAGTGTAATTATCTATACAATTTTATTCTTTTATTTATTTTTTAATCATTTTTATTATTATTTATTTTTTTTGAAAATTCAGTTTATAGATTTAGTAAGTTCTTGTTATATTTTTAGTTGTAGTACCGAAATTAATACTATTGAAGCAGTATTAAATAGAAATAAGACATAAATAAAATCTTAATAATTAAAATAAAAATGAAAATATAAATGTGCGTTTGCAGAACAGTACTTTATCAGGGGACACACTGCCTGCAAACACACAGGAGCCTTTCTGTTGTTAGTGGATTTAACCGAAACTAACAGTGCCCCGAGGCCCCTTAGTGGGAAGACAAAAAAGTAACATTTACCACAATTTAAAAGCACTATATACTATTGAAGGAATTTCAGAGGTAAATATGAATACTTACACGATTAAGACTTATGTTGGTTATTTTCTTTTTGAAAATTACGTAACCCAGTGCTATGCCGATCAAATATGGCGCAATTCTAGTATAAGGCTTGTAATAAATTTTGTCCATATATTCCAGAAATCTAAAAAAGAAAAAAGCCTAAATACAATGATATTCATACCATTCGACGGCATTTGTATCATTCTTAAAGTAGAATGCTTAAACATACTTTGGAATTTTTTTGGAAAAAAATATTGTAATTTCTTGTTTTTTTAACATTTAAATATTTTTGAGATAAAAATGTATTATTGGGAATTTAAAAGCACTATTTCCAGAAATTCTTGTCATTAAGTTCGATTTTAAAAAATTGTCATGCCCAACTGCT
The DNA here is from genome assembly GCF_982258835.1 of Parasteatoda tepidariorum. Classification (NCBI taxonomy): domain Eukaryota; kingdom Metazoa; phylum Arthropoda; class Arachnida; order Araneae; family Theridiidae; genus Parasteatoda; species Parasteatoda tepidariorum. Next base: position 40,321,418 of record NC_141764.1, read on the forward strand.
ATGTGCCAATCACTGGTTGAATATACTAAGCGTTCCTTCTAAACTCATCGCCTTTATTATGTAATTTAACATATCCTTCTAGAAGTAATATGTTAACTAGGAAAAAAAGCACTTCTGTAACCTAATTCACTCCTATGGAAGACGGAACTGAAAACATTAAAACCCTTTAAATTGCCAGAGGAAGCAGAAGAATTGAAAAGTTGATCATTTGGAAACACCTCAGTGTTTTATCAGGCGAACTGGTTTTGATGTTTCCATACTCATAGTGACTACACAAATCTTGATAGGATTTTTGTATCAGAAGGAAGTAACAAGAGCCTTACTTACCGTTGCAAATATGTTGGGTCTGTTTCCATATGACGAATATCACCCAAAGATCCAGCTAGTAAATCATAATGGTAGGTGATAATGAAACCGCAAAGCCAAGACCCGCATAAGAACAGTGTCATAGTTGCGTAACCGATTTTCGGCCACCTGAAATAAAATTTGCTTTTAATGAGAAAATTCACTGATTCGTTCACGATTTTTCATTATGAAATAAATTTTATATTTTAAATTTTTTTTTTAATATCCTCAGTTTTTACGCTTCAACTGGGTACCAACTCGAAAAGAAGTATACTGCCGAAATCTCACGGTTGGGCATGTAATCACGTGACTGTGCATGACGAGTAAACGTTACAGCTGTTAGACTTGGTACGCTGAATCAATTGGCGGATCAGATTTAATCTGATGTCTACAAGCGAACCAGAATGGCTGCTGAATTCGCTTGATGTCACTTCAGGTTCCCAATGTAATAATTGCAAGCGACGTCACGCATGGTGCAGATAATCAGATTCGACGCATGCGCGTGGCGTCACTTGGAGGCATCCAATGAAATCTGATCTGAAAATTGATTTAGGGTGAAAATAAACTCAAGCCTGAAAGTTGTAGCTTGTGCTGCAGCCATGCGCAACCACGTGATTGGAAACTTGTATGTGATTAGTTGCAAGTACCCAATTATGATAATTAGTTCTTTTAGAAAGCTACAAGTTGGGAGTTTTCGTTGAATTGGGTATACTATAGCCTACGTCACAGGTTGTGTTATTCCTACTAAATTTAACCCATGAACGGCATTTTCTGCGAGCCTAACTTCAAGCCATAAATAAACAAACGAAGTGTTTGATCGTTTAAATAGCTGCTCGCCAGATTTTATTGCATTATAAAGAAAAGTAATTGATATTCGATTTTTGATTAATAATTGATTTATGTGGATAGTGGCATAGAATTTAGCATTGCGTCATGGTAAATGTTATTCCTACTAAGTGGAAGTAGTTGTGTTTTTTTTATATTATACCCAATTATAATTTCGTGGTGAGGATTTAAGGATATTTGTAAAAAAAATATTTCACCGCAAAACTTTTACTTTTTAAGGGCTTTAAAACTGTATATTTTTTGTCTAATGGATATGATAATAATAATAAATTAATGATACTGATAATTAAACTGGGGATCCCATTAAGGTGCGTAGCGTTTTTTAAAGGTGCTTATTTTCGACTTTTGTTTTTTGAAAGCCCTTAAAGGTGCTTTTTTCATGGGGTGTTTTTAAAAAGTGCTTAATTTTCCCCTTTCGAAAATGAGATTTTTTTTCTTCACCATGTCGATTTTCGCCACGTATTAAGCAAAAGCGTGCTTTTCACGTTGTTCTATTCAATGTTTTTAAAATTCATTCAACCACAATCTATTTGGGTGTACCGTCGGTCCATAGCGTACGAAAGCTCCAATCATTTTACAGGTTTGATGAAATACTTGCGAGTCAGCATGTGAGCTGGGTTCTGTGAAATTATTGTACTCTATTGTGCAACTCTGCTGCATTTTGCAAGATATTCTCCATTTCAGGCTTCATTTTCCACCATCTTATATGGAACCGTAAAATCTCTCGATCTTTTTATGGTGGCTAATATAATCAAGAAAATAGTTCTTTGTCAGAAACTGGTTATTTTATCATGATCATGTAAAATCTTTGAAAATTTTTTTGCCTTTGTTAATGTATATAGTGTTTAAAATATTTTTTGTGTGCTTAAAAAGTACTTAAAGGTGCTTATTTTTTGTTGAGGGATTTGGCTACGCACCCTGGGGGAGGTAGTGCACATCATATGGATGGAGAAATGCATTACAACCGTGATCTAAAAAGTTACAGGCTACCTTATGAACTGTTTTTGTGTACTTTTATTATCTTATCTTAATTTGGGTTATCTTAATTTTATGTTTTATAATAATTATCTTCGAAAAATGGATTCAAATAGTGTGTGTTGATATTTCGATGTCTTGTTCCGTTGTCAGTCTGGAAACATGGGGAAAAAACTGTTTTGGACTGGAACACTGAATTCTTAGCTTCACCCAAAAGCTGTGTGGGCTAAAAAATATTTTTTAGCGGTTGAAGTGAAGGAAATTTTAACTGACTTTAAATTAACCCAGATTCTGACATGGCATGGAAATTTTAGCCTCTATTTGTTTAGGTTTAATTTAGGGAATTATAATTTCTGTTCTTGTGGTCATGGTGTTGACATTGTAGAACGCATTATATTTTATTGTAATTTATATTCAAGTCAAAGAGAAAGCTTTAAAAAAAAAAGGGAACTGAGACACGGGTATTTCTTGGCCAACTGTTTTGTCCTTGTTTATTAAATGCACTGAAAACCTAAATATTTTACGCAATTTTGTCTACAACTTGACTTTTTTTTAAAAATTTGTTCCGTTTCTTTTCAATTTACAATTGTACTTTTCCCATTTACATCTGTGAGCCTCATTTTATACTTTGTGTAGCATAAGAAGTCATAAATTTAATAATAATAATGTAAATATGTTCTGTATTAGCTGTTTTATCGTAATTTAATGATTTGGCGACTAACTTGACAAATTCGCTAAATTATAAAATTGCTATTACGTAGTCTATTTGGATGCAATTCATTGTGAAAGGTTTACCGCATCATTGAAGCACAACTCATAAAGAATTGACAATATCTCTAATTTATGAAAATGGAAAAAAATTAATAAAAAGTTCTTTTATTTACCTCCAAAGTGTAATCAGGAATAAGGGACTTAAGGCAAAGAACTGCATATCATTTGCTAGATACCAAGTCAAAGCAAAGCACTGGAAAAAACATACATTTCTTTAATTTGAAAATTTCAAAAGTCATATTCATTCTTCTATCAGATTTAAAACTGAGAATGAGCAACACCTCCTAGAAGTATGAAGGCCTCAGCACGGATCAATTTAGTAGTCCGATGTGACGAAGTTAACTGCGCAGTTGATGAAAAATAAGAAAGATGTCATTACGTTCGGGGTACTAGGCTGCGCAGTGGTTGAAAATACGACATATGTCATTACGTTTGGACTACTAAAGGATATTTATGGTAACCCGTGCAGAGGCCTACTCTTTTCTAGGAGGTGTTGGAATGAGGCAGTAATTTTGATAATTTTCATCTAGGTAGAAAAATTTCGCCAAGAATTGGCGACTTTTTAAAACGAATTATTAACTTTTGAAATATTAAAGTAATTTGTCCGTTCTAAAGCTCAGATAATTCTTCAAGTCTAGATGATGTATAAAGTTTAAAATCATTGCTTTGCTTCAAGTATAAGGCACTTAAACTGTGGCTCTTTTATTTTCCTTAACTTCGACAAACAATGCTAATCATTAGAGCCCGGATTTTGATGACCTAAAAAATCTCAACTAATGACCTTAAAAAGTGCAGAAAATGCCCTTAAAAAGGGCCAAAAATGCCCTTAAAAATGCAAAAATTGCGCAAAATATGCCTTAAATAAAGTAAAAATATTGAATCAAAAAAATATTTTGGTCTTTAAAATTATTATGAGTCATTTAAAAAATATAAAGCAATGCAATACTTGTTCTACGTTCATTAAAGTTTGAAAAATATGTTTTATATCCTAAAATAACAAAAAAAGGAAAATATATTGACACCAAAATATTTTTATTTTGTATAGAAACTTCAATGGATATAACAACTTCCATCTCATAATATTACTAAATATCAGAATTACATTGGATTATTAATTTTTTTTTTGATAATTTGAAATGTAAACGAGCGTCTCTTGTCTGAAAGTAAATTTTCATTCCTGCAGAAGCTTCTTTCAACTTCTACTGATGTTATTGGTGCGTACTTGAAAAAGACGGTCTCACTTACTTACAATTCTTCTTCAATATGAAAAGATTTTGCTTCACCTGTTAATATTCTATAGATTTTCTTCATTGTAATAATGAAAATTGATAAAAAATAGTAAAAATTGGAAAAAATTAACAAAAAACTTTAAAAAATGCATTAAAATGCAAAATACGTCGCCCCAAAATTTAAGGAAAAATGCCCTATAAATCTAAAAAAATGCTCTAAAAGACAAAAAATGTCCAAAAATGCAAAAAAATGCAAATGTCATCAAAATCCGGGCCTTACTAATCATCAATTGTATAGCTTGATAAAAGCTGGGGGGGGGGTCATGAGTTCGATCTTAGAAACAAACTAAATAATCTGCATTTATAAGCAGCAAGGTTGAATCTGTTGTGGCTGAAAATACTCTTGTTGGTTGGGGAAGTTTAGAGTGAGTGGCATCTGCTCAGTTGCTGCCCACGCTGCTTAAACAAGGACAAAATAATGTGATACTGCTAGCGTAGCCTGAAAAGACGAGTACTGAAATTTTGGAGCAGGTGATCGTGCTTGCATTAAGATCACGTGTTCCTTGTAATTAATTTTTTCTTGTATTATCTAACCTAATCAAGTTTTAACCTAAGGCATACTCATAGTCACTTACCCTATACATAATTACTTTTTGCTATCGTTTCGAAGAGGATGATGCTAATACCAATTTTACGTCTGTGCTCTGTACAGTGCGAAAAAAACTACCCTGAATAACTTTTGATCTCTAATGATCGGATTTTCGCATTCTAAGGACTCAGTTTGAATGGCTCGAGGAGGGGACCTCAAATATGCTAATTAATAAGTGCAGACGATATTTTAAATTCCGAAATCAGATACAAAAACGTACTTTTTCTGAATCAACGTCCTTTTTTTTCGACTGATTAGGATTTCTGACCTCCAAAATATAGGGGGTAGCCGCAATCTGGGAAATCTGGTCCCAATATTTTGATCAGGAGAGCGATTTAAAGTTTATGTTAATTTTACTTTTTGCGTATTTCACTATACCTCGAAAACTTTTTCAGCGAATTGAAAAATTTTTTGCACATAATTGAAAATTTGTTTATCCAAAGATAATTCCATGCAAAAAGTAACTTTTAGTAAATATTTATTATTTTTTGTTATTTTATTTAAGAATGGTTGAAAAAAGTTTAAATTGTAAGGTATACAATTTTTTGAATCATTTTAAGGAACGTAATTTTGTACAGCAAAATATAAAATTTGAGCAAAATTGATCGAATAGTTCCTGAGAAATCAAATTTTAAGTATCCGATTTTTTTAAACTTCAATTTCTCAGAAACTATTCGACCGATTTTTGCTCAAATTTCGTATTTTTCTATGTATAATTACTTTCTCTAATTGATGCAAAAAACTGTATACCTTACAATTAAAAAAAAATTTCTCGACCATTCCTAAATAAAATAAAAAATAATAAATATTTACTAAAAGTTATTTTTTGCATAGAATTATCTTTGGATAAATGAATTTTATAATTGTGTGTAAAAATTTTTTAAATCGCTTAAAAAGTTCGAAATGTAGCGAAATAAGCAAAAAGTAAAATTAACATTAAGGGGTTCAAACTTGAAGCGCTCTCCGGACCAAACTACTGGAACCCTATTTCCCAGATTGCGGCTCCCTCTCATATTTTGGAGATCAGAAATCCTAACACGTCGAAAGAAAGCCACATTAAAAGAAAGTTTATTTTTGTGTCTGATTCCGCAACTTAAAATATCATCTTCACTTATTAGGTAGCATATTTAAGGTTACCCTCTGGAGCCATTAAGATTGAGACCTAGAACGTGAAAATCCCAACATTAGATCAAAAGTTTTTCAGAGTGGGCCGTTTTTTCTGCGCACTGTACATCTTTAAAGGTATTTTTTTTTTATTGTAAATCATTTTTATAAGTTTATATTATATTGCTCGATATATCTGTATATCGGAGGTAAAGGACGCCATGTTCATTTGTTTCTAAAATTGAGTTTATGCCATGTGCATATTGCATATTTTTCATTCTATCTTGTGGTATAGGGCACTATGTCCTATACCACATAGTTATTGGGGATATAATAATTGGGGATGCTAGACAGTTTGAAAACACACCATGTCCTAAATCCTCTATAGGTAAAAAATCTAAAATTTGCTCTTTTCAAAAATTAGATTTTTGTGACATGATATCCTTTACCTCCGACTTACAAATGTATATTTTTTAATAAAAACTAATACATCGAAGTTGTTGAAAAAAATTATTACCTGATTAGCATTCTTTTGAAAGTTATTGATATAAAGTAAATTCCACCACCAATTCTTATGGCAATTCGGATCAACGTTCGTATCTCTCCAGAAAGGTCCAGATCCCATTACTGGCAAGACAGTGGCATAAAATGCCAATACAATCATATAAACCGGTGTTAGCCTGTAATTTTTAATAGATGCATTAAACAAAAGCTAGTAGAAGCGGTCTTAAGTTATTTTCCTTTGTTTTGGAGAAGAACCGAAATTTAATAAATTGAGGCATGTTTATTTGAGGAATTGCTAAACTAATTTTCTTCCAATATTTTCTATTCAAAATAAATGTCTTAAAATTTTAAATTCTCTAAATCAAAATACTTATACCTTTAAAGATTTCAATCTAATACCGTTTCGCCGCCATTTTTTTCACATTTCGTTTTTTTTTAAACATATAAATAAAACAGTCTTAAATTTAAAAAGTAGCACATCTAAAAGAAGACCAAATGAAATTTAAAAAATCCCTTGCCTTTACAAAAGAATTTTTTTTACTTAGCTTCGAAATTGTATACTATTTTGTGTATTCTTTTTCAGGCTTTTAAAATATTCAGCTTTTAAACATGATTTATGTGAATTTAGGATTAATAACGACGATATTTTTTTTTTTCACTTTAAAAAAAGCAATGCAATTACTTTCTCCCCAGCTTTATGCCAAATAATATTGTGTAATATTTTTTTACATATTCTTCCAGAAAATAAGTTTAGTTTTATAAAATTTTTTTTTTTCTGCTAGTTGTATGCTGCATTTCTTATGTACTTATTTATTTATAAGATATTATTATTATATTTTGGTTGATATTTGTAATATTTTTCATTTTTGACTATTCATTTGCAAAATGACTATTTGAATAAAATGTTGACTATTTATTGCTAACTATCGAGTTTTCACAAACTTAGTTGAAATCCTAATGGTTGGAGGGACATATCTTAAATGAGGTAACTTATAAATGCAAGTAAATAATCAATCTTACACATACCTTAAATAACGATGAACGTAAAAATAAAGCCACGGTGTTTTTCCCTTTCTTTTTTCGCAATCTTGAAAGTATAAATAGGACATCAAAAATCCACTGAAATAAATTTTTATAATTATATTTGATAAATTTTTGATACATAACTTCTGAAATTGAAAAGTTTGTTTTAGAATTTAAAAAAAATAAATAAATAAACAAGAAGTAAATAAAATTGTATCAGAGTAAGCATTTACTTGTTTATGTTTGGTTCTATTAAGATTTCATCTGCACACAATGTGTCCCGTAATCATGACCATAATATGCATATTTAAAATCCTTGAAAAATTGAAGTAAAAAATGTATACTCATAAGAGTTCGTAAATTAGCCTTTAAATGTAGATAAAATAATATCTTTTCAAAATCTGGCAAACCACTTGTGAATACGATGTTATGAAGAATATTAAAATCAGTTTGATTGCCTTGAGCTCATGTGTTGTTTCTCGCAATCATCTTTCAATTCTTCTATGTTTCTTTTGGCAATCGAAATACGCTTTCATCTCACTCTCCTAAAAAGTAATTTGGTTGATTTCAATAACGTTTATTTCTTTTCCTTCTTTGAATATTAATTTGCAAGATACTTTTAACAGATTTTTTTTAACTTCATTTTTGACAAAATTTCTAAAAATAAATATTAAGGGCACTCTTTAATGAACACCCTCTATGTGAATAAACTGGGTGATTCAAAACTAAAGGAAAAATTTGCTCGAATATATTGGATACATTATAAAGGTTGAGAGTTGTAGCTACAAAAACTATTTATGATTAAAAATAATCATGTTAATGTTAGGATTACATATAATAATGATTATAATCATAAGTACATGCAATAACAATTCCTTGGAAACATTAATTTTTATAATTTATAATCGTTTCTGGTTGTGAATACAGATAAAGATGAGTGCGCTAAATGATAAATGATTATTTGCTATCGTGATTACTTATAATCATAATTACAAATCTATATAATTATTATTTGTAATGCATTACAATGTAGTCGATTAGAGCCGCGATGGCTCAAGGGATAGAGCGTTCGCCTTCCAATGAGGTGATCTGAGTTCGAATCTCAGCGATGGCTGGTCGATACGAATCCGCATCCGTCTTGCACCGACCACAGTTCTGATCTCCCCATGTGATGTAACTGCTGGTTAGTTTCATCAAAAAGATCCTCCACAACGGCTCCCACTACTCGATCCAGGAGTTCCCTTGTCTTCTGGACTTTGTTCATAATTACAAGACTACGGAGTTGAACATTAGTAGTCGAAAATCAAAAAATTGGGTCGGCTGTTCAACGACGGTTATAATATAAAATAAAATGTAGTCGATTACTGTTATCGGAGCTGAACTCTGCTTGAGGATGGTATAATATTTACAATTTATTCTGGTTAGTCGAAAATTTACTTAGAGAAATTCGTCCAGACCAAGGAATTTAGTCATAGTTTATTTGACGAAAACATAATGATTAAAGACAAAGTTGAAATTAGAATAAATTTAGTGTCACTAATTTTAGTCATGCATAAAATTTGCTCGACTGTTGTCGACACATCGACTCAGCACTCTGTTTAAGCTAAATTTAGATAAAAAAATAAATTACGGTTTCAACAGTGCTCAAAAAAAAAAAAAAAAAGGACCACCCTGAGTAACTTTTGATCTAATGTTCGGATTTTCACGTTTTAAAATTCAATCTTAGTGGTTCAAAGAGGGACTTCAAATATGCTGAATAATTAGTGAAAAGTTCTTGAGAAAATGAATTTTAAAAAGTCGTATTTTTAAACTTCAATATCTCAGGAACTATTCGATTGATTCGCCTCTAATTTTGTATTTTGCCATTTAAGCATTTGCCCTGTAATCATTAAGTGCCATGTTATGCATTCTTTAAAATGTTAAAAATTGTATACCTTACAATTCAAAATTATTTCGACCATTATTCATAATGGTAAAATAATAAATATTTACTATAACTTATATTTTGCATGGAATTCTCTTTGGATGAACGAATTTCATAATTGTGTTCAACAATTCAATTTGTTTTAAACGTTCGACACATAGTGAAATACGCAAAAAGTAAAACTAACTCTAAAAGGTCCAAACTTCGAACAGCTGTTCTGACCAAACTATTGGTACCATATTTCCCAGATTGCGGCTACCCCCTACATTTTGAGAATCAGAAATCCGAATCCGTCGAAAAAAAGGTATGTTTTTTCGGAGAAAGTACGCCTTTGTGTCAAATTTCGTAACTTAAAATATCGTCTGCTTTAATTAATTAGCATATTTGAGGTTACCCCCTTCGAACCATTGAGTCCGAAAACGAAGATATGATTATTAGATAAAAAGTTATTCAGAGTGGTTCGTTTTTTACTTTCACTTCACCTGCTACGCATTATTATTTTGTGATTCTGTAGAAACTATGCTTGATATTTTATTACTTTCAAATTTAAAATAAATAATCTCAAAAAATAAAAAAATTGTTCAAACATTGATGTATAAAAACCGTTCTTAATATACATAAAAAATTCTAAATTTTTATTCTTTACGAAGTTTTACCTGAGGACGAAAAAGGAATCAACTGAATACCATCCATTGAGAACAGCTTGGAAAGGTAAATTATCTACTTGAGGTATGACATTGTTTAGGGATCCTGTAAAATTGTACAACAAATTAATTTAACAATGTATAATATAATAATATTACAATAATCATTAATATAGAAATGCATAATAAAATAATATTGCAATGTTTTTATTAAAAAACAACAAGTTCTATTATTTTTTAGGAATCCTGTAAAATTATACCACAAATTAATTTAACAGTGTACACAGTCCAGTCACATTAATGTGACCACCTGTCAAAATCCAGAATAACCACCTTTGGCTGAGCGAACCGCTGCGAGACGTGCAGGAAGAGAGTCAATTAGGTTTCTGAAAGTGTTCACTGGGATGTTGAGCCATGCCGACTCCAGTGCCGTGGCCAGCTGCGCTAGATTACGCGGTTGAGGATCCATGGCGCGAACAACCCGATCGAGATGGTCCCACAGATTCTCGATTGGGTTTAAATCCGGTGAGTTTGCCTACCAGGGGAGTACGGTAAATTCATCCTGGTGCTCTTCGATCCACGTACATACACTGCGAGCTGTATGACACCTCGCATTGGTCCTGCTGGTAGATGCCATCATTCTGAGGAAAGATCATTCGCATGTAGGGGTGGACATGGTCCGCAAGGACAGATGCGTACTTGTGCTGATCCATCGTGCCTTCCACAATGATGAGTGCACCCAGTGAATGCTAGGAAAACATTCCCCAAACCATAATGCTCCCTCCTCCAGACTGCAGCCTTCCAACAATTGTTGCAGGATGTTTGCTTTCAGACGTTTCACGCCGTATATGCTAACGTCCATCTGTGCGATGGAGCATAAAACGTGATTCATCGGAAAAAGCCACCTGTTGCCACTGTGGGCGTCCAGTTGCGGTACTGGCGTGCAAATTTCAGCCTTCGTCGCCGATGAACAGCAGACAGCATAGGTGCATTAACCAGGCGTCTGCTGCGGAGGCCCATGCGCAACAACGTTCGCTGAACAGTGGTTGAGGATACACTCTTGGTAGCCCCTTGATTCATCTGGGTGGTCAGTTGCTCAACAGTTGCACGTCTATTCGCCTGAACGCATCTCCGTAGCCTTCGTTCGCCTCTGTCATCCACGGCCCGTGGTGCACCACATGTGCTTCGCAGCTTGTTTTGTATAGTGCCATTTTGCCATGCACGGTATACTTTTACCACGGCGGCACACGAACAGTTCAGAAAATCAGCCGTTTCCGAAATGCTTTCACCCTTGGCCCGAAAGCCAATAATCATGCCCTTTTGGAAGCCGGATAAATTGCCATGTTCCTGCATTACGCCAACGATTGAAATGCTTTCAGATGCCTTAGGACATCCTATATATGCAATCCACTGTAATGTGCTGCCTCCCGCCTTCTGTGATTGGTTATTTCACGTTGACGTCGAAAGTAGCTAGTGGTCACATTAATGTGACTGGACTGTGTATAATATAATATTACAATAATCATTTATATAGAAATGCGTAATAAAGTAATATTGCAAAATTTTTATTAAAATGCCAATATGTTCTATTGTTTTTTAAGGGATCCTGTAAAATTATATAACGAATTTAACAATGCATAATATAATAATATTATTATAATTATCAATATGAAAATGCATAAAAAATAGTGCAATATTTCTATTAAAAAGCTGTAAGTTTTGTTTGTAAATCGTAGATATTTTATTAATACTTTGGTTTTTCTGAAAAACAAGTTCCGTAAGTTCACTTTTTTCCTGAACGTGCAGGCCTGTATAATCCTTTGAGTTGAATTTATACTTTGTAAAACAAATGTAAGATTCTCTATGATTTTTAAAGATTCTGTTTCGTTACATTTTAAATAAATAGTATTAAATAACCATAACTGAAAAAATAATCGTACTAGAGATATTTCTTCGATGTATGCTGAAAAATTATGGTAAGTACTGGCACTCACGTTGCCAGTACTTTTTGTCGTAAAATTCATATTTACTGTAAAATTTTATAGCGTAATGTTTACAGATCAATATTACTGTCAAAAGCACTGTGTATCAGAGTTTTTTCTTAAAAGTTTACGATAAAAATTAATTTTACGATAAAAAGTACTAGCATAGAGTGCCAGTAATTTTTGTCGTAATTTTTCAGGAATTATCTTTTTAATGCATCGACAATTTTTTTCAAGTTAAAAAAATTTATATACTCACGAATAACAACGAAATTTGGAACCTATACATGGCATAGAATAACTCAAGACATTTATTATACATTTTAAATAAATAGTATTACATAACCATAACTAAAACAATAAATGTATTAGAGATATTTCCTTGACGTGCACTGAAAAATTATGGTAAGTACCGGCACTCACGTTGCCAGTACTTTTTGTCGTAAAATTCATATTTACTGAAAAATTTTATAGCGTAATGTTTACAGTGCAATATTACTGTCAAAAGCACTGTGTATCAGAGTATTTTTTTCTTAAAAGTTTACGGTAAAAATGAATTTTACGATAAAAAGTATTACCACCGAGTGCCAGTAATTTTTGTCGTAATTTTTCAGGAATTATTTTTTTGTAATGCATCGACAATTTTTTTAAGTTAAATAAATTTATATACTCACGAATAACAACGAAATTTGGAACATATACATGGCAAAAAATAACTCAAGACAATAACATTTTAAATAATATATATATATATATATATATATATATATATATATATATATAAACTGCTGTTTGTAGAAAATGCAACACCATGAAAGAATCATCAGAATCAAATGAAATTTAATGCAGAAACGACTTGTACTGATACAAATAAATGATGAAATTTTCAAAACAAAAGAAACAAATTAAGCGTCCGAAATCAGTATTTGGTGCAGCCACCACGCGCTGCAATAAGTGCTGCTATACGACGTGGCATGGAGTCAAACAGATGTTGAATATCTGCTTGAGGAAGAGAATTCCATATCGCTTGTATGCGCAACCAAAGTTCGTCTTTGGAAACTGCAGGACGCGGATCACGAGTGAGACGCCGACCAACCATATCCCACACGTGCTCAATAGGCGACATATCCGGCGAATAAGCAGGCCAAGGAAGAAGTTGCATGCGTTGTGCTGAACAGAAGTCTCTAACAGTCCGCGCAACATGTGGGCGTGCATTATCCTGCTGAAAGATAGCTCCAGGGATGCCTTGAAGGAAAGGAACGACTTCGGGCTGTAGCACTTCACGGACGTATCTGTTGCTATTGAGATTACCCTCAATTCGTATCAAATTGGATCGTCCATGATACGAAATCGCACCCCAGACCATAACTCCGGGTGTTCGACCACTATGTCGTTCAATAATACACTCAGGAAGGCAGCGTTGACCGGCATAACGTCTAACACGAACACGGCCATCATGGGTCCACAAATTGAAGCGTGATTCATCTGAAAAGACAACTTGGTGCCAATCAGCTCGCCAGTCTCTGTGCTCAAGAGCCCACTGCCGACGCAGCCGTCGATGATCCGCCGTGAGGGGAATCCTGTATAATGGCACCCTTGCACGCAATCCACGGCGCAGCAGACGACGACGAATTGACGAAGCCGACAATTGTACACCTGTAGCAGTAGACCAATGTGCTGCCAGCTGCCTGGAGGAAGCTGTGCGATCATTCACCGCCATGCGGAGCAGGTGTCGATCATCGCGCTCTGACGTCACCTTCTGTCGTCCAGTGCCTGTTTTTCGAATTGTTCGGTGCTCGTCGGTCCACTGCTTCCAAACTCGCATCACTGTGGAACTGTTCCGCTGCATACGAGCTGCTATTGCGCGATAGGAAAATCCTCCTTCTCGAAGGCCGATTATCCTCCCTCGTTCAAACTCCGTAAGTTGCTTGAATTTCTTATTCTTCCGTCGTGGAGGCATACTCAGGTCTCACTAAACGTTTGCCACTAACAAATAATCATAGACTATTTTCAACGTCCCGCTACAGCACTTTATTTATACGCTTTCAGCATCAATTCAGAGGGCGCTGCGCGCGCCACGCACGCGCGATGGCTCTGAAACTTTATTAATTTGCATAATATCCTATAATTGACATTTGCTGCGAATTTCATTTGATTCTGATGATTCCTTCATGGTGTTGCATTTTCTACAAACAGCAGTTTATATATATATATATATATATATATATATATATATATATATATATATATATATATATATATATATATATATATATATATATATATATATATATATATATATATATATATATATATATATATATATATATATATATATATATAACTTATAATAAATAACATAACCATAACTAAAACAATAAATGTATTTGAGATACTTCTTCCACATACACTGAAAAATTATGGTAAGTACCGGCACTCAGGTTGCCTGTACTTTTTGCCGTAAAATACATATTTACTGTAAAATTTAAAAACGTAAATTTTACAGTACAATATTGCTGTAAAAAATACAGTGTATCAGAGTTTTTTTCTTAAAATTTTATGGTTAAAATGAATTGTACGATAAAAAGTACTAGCACCCGAGTGCCAGTACTTTTTGTCTTAATTCTTCAGTGCATCAACAATTTTTTTTAAAGTTAAAAATATTTATATACTCACGAATAACATCAAAATTTGGAACATATACATGGCATAGAATAACCCAAGTCATGCTTAGAAATCGAATACCATGAAGACACAATAGTTGTCCCTCAGTTGCATCAGTGTTGAGTAATTTAGATCCATTTGTAAAGATGCAAAAACAATTTAGGAAAGGATCACATTTGTCGATGAAGTCTACAAAAGAAGGTTTACAATGAAGTAATAATTGATTAATTTTTAATTATTACAAGTGATAAATTTAACGGGCCTTTAATAAATACCTTTATTAAAGAAAATCAGGAGGGAACAGTAGAATTGAATTATATACAGAATGTGAATAAGTGTAAAACCTAACGTTATCAAAACTTAAAATGAAAAAAGGTTTTAAAAACCTTACGGACTGACAATCATTATTAAATCATCAAAGCTGGATATTTTATAAAATGGAAAGGCTATCAAGATTTATTTCTTAGCGCAGTAAAAAAAAATTTGGTACTTGTCAATAAAAGGTTTATCGCTAATAGTTTTAATTAATTTTTATTTATCTAAAATATTGTATCAATTTGAATAATAGATGGCATTTAAAGTTTGACTTTCATAACTCTTAACTCATAACTTTTTTGACCATGATTTTGAAGATGATCATTAACTCTTTTTTTTATATTCTGAACATTTGTTTTAAGGACAAAGTTTGGAAAAGATACCGTTTATTGGTAAGGTTTTATTTATAATACAGTTTAATTTACACAGTCATACAAATACATGTAAATGTAATGAAAATGTACCTGCATCTAAAAAAATGCATAAGACTATTAACTGAATTATGCTAGATTAGTGTATATATATATATATATATATATATATATATATATATATATATATATATATATATATATATATATATATATATATATATATATATATATATATATATATATATATATATATATAGGGTAAACCAACCAGTGAAGGAACATTTCATATATATTGATTATAAATAAGTATTTGAAAGTTTTTCTTTGGATTGATTGGTAACAATAACTTACTGCCAAACAATAGGAAGTCATCTAGCAATGTTTTGGATTACCTGGTCAAATAGACTTCTCTGGAAAAATTTTTGAATTTGTTATTATCTCTGCAACACCTTGTTTCGTTGAAAAAATTATAAGGTGAGTGTTTGTATTTATATGTTTGAAGTGGAATTAATTGCATGTAATAGTTTTATTTTTCTCTCTGTGAAAAAGAGAATTCAAAATATAGTTATTGAAGTTACGTTTTATTGTTTTAAGCATCATAGCATAATAAAGTACTGAGATAAGGGGGTGTTTATTCACTGGATCACCAAACGATGAAAAACAAGTGTTCCTTTACTGTTTTTTTTCTAAGTCAATGAAAATAAAAGATAAACTTTAACTTTCTTGTACCTTTCTTTCTTGTTCCGCATCAAAAGTATGTTAAAAATACGAAAAACAACTTCTAACCAGTGAGGGAGCAGGCATGTTCCTTTACTGGGCATAGATTTCCCAGTGAATGAACAGTATGTGTTAATATGATGACACTTTAATTTTCAATTCATGATAACAAAGAAAAGTTAACATTTTCCAAGTATTTATATGATATAATTTCAAGAATAGGCTTGTTTTTAAATACTTGTATGGCTTATAAAGTCATAAAGAGTATTAAAAAATAACCAAAATTAAGTGTTCCTTACTGGGTGTTCATTCACTGGTAAGAGCTGTTCCTTCACTGGGTCTTTTTACTACTTGTTATTTGAACCTCCAAAACTTTAAAACAATATTATGTAAGTTTTCTACAATTTTTTTTACATAATTTGCAATTAGTCACAAATATGTTGACACGGTCGTTTAACTAAAATTACAAATTTTGAAATTAATATGATTTTTTAAAAGGCAAGCGAAGCTGAAGTGCTCCTTCACTGGTTAGTTTACCCTATATATAAAATGTTTTTTTTTTTCATAGGATAAAATCGATCTGCAGATGATAATCTGCAGTGTCTTCATTCGTGCTGAAAGGTTTCTGCTGCAAGGTGTACAACCAGCAAAATATCATTTTAAGTAAAATTAATGTATCTTTTAATACTGATAACATACAAGGCTACGGATTTGAACATTAGTAGTCGTAAACCCTAAATTGAGTTGGTTGTTCAACGACGGTTATAAAATATTGATAACTGTATCACCTAGTCAACTGACCTTTTAAATTCACATTTAGAGTTAACAATGCTTTTTTTAGCAACAAAATTCTTTTTAAAAATATCCTTTTTACCTGGCTGTTAATGTTTCGTTCACAATTAATTTTCATTCCCAGAATACGATATTAATGTAAAATTTAATAGGTCTATTTAGGTACATAATTTTTAAATTAGTTTACCTCTTAGTTTACTTGGTGATCTTTCAGGTATTTCAAGTGGATTTAGTGAGGATTCATTTTTTATGTTTTCTGCATCTTTGTTAAAAGACATGCCTTCCATATTAACATTATTTTGCTTGCTTAGTGGTTCAGTGGAATACTTAAATGCAGTTACAGAACTTCCCAAGAGCACGAGCAATAAAAAGACTGATATTATAAATCTGAAAGCAAGAAAATGTTAAACGTACAAGAAAACTGAGATGCATACATTATGAACATTGACATGTTTGTTGCATTGTACAGATTCATATTTCCAAGTAAAAATAAGAAACTTAAAAGTTTGTGTGAATTTTGAAAGAAAGTGTTGTCATCTTCGTTTTAGAAAAGTAAAAATCTAGTATAAAACGATTTTTTTTCATCCGTTAACTAATTGAAATATTTTACAAAAAAGTTAAAAAACTGAAAAAAAATTTTTTTTAAACTTAAAGCGGAGTATATTCTCCAACTTTACTGAAACAGCTCATTTTTTAAAACTTTTTACTTATTTCGATTCTTTATCACACTTCTTTGCCCCACAATGAACTGATCAAAAGGTACGGTTCCAGTAGATCTCCGAAGTCAAGCATCACAAGCCAGTTTCATTATTACGCGAAAGAGCCGAGAGTGCGCGGAATCTGTCTTCGTTAAACTGTTTGATCTTAAAGTGCTAGCTTTCGCGCGAAGCTCGTTGGGCTGCCGAAGCGAGGAACCAGCCTCTGCAGAGAAACAAAATTGTTATGGCATGTCTTCGAATTATCTTAAGAGATGTTTCATCCGTCGGAATATACAGCTCTGTATATATGCAGCTGTGTATATTAATGTTGAAAGCTTTTAAATCGATTGAAAAATTACTGTAACAATTTCTACCTGAAAATTTTTTTTTTTTCAAATCGAAATTTTTGCAACGCAAAATGTGAAACATAAAAATCAATTAAAATTTAGGATTATGGAAGATTCAAAGAGAAAATTATTCATATAAATCCATTTGCTACATTTAATTTTTTAAGCATTTTGGTGTGTTTTACTGAACATTTTTGCCAAGGAAGATTTAAAAGTCACTGTTGAAAAGCCTTTCACTGGTAGCAAAGCTACATTCTTTTAATTATATGTACAGTGCGTAAAATAAAAGACGGACCACCCTGAACAACTTTTCATCTTATAGTTGGATCTTTATGGACTCATTCTTAATGGTTCGAAAGGGTGACTTCAAATATGCTAATTAATAAGTGCATATGGTATTTTAAGTTACGAAATCAGACACGAAAACGTACTCTTCTCTGAATAAACATATCGTTTTTTCGACGGATTCGGATTTATGACTTCTGCAATATAAGGGGTAGTTGAAATCTGGGAATTATGGTTTCAATAGTTTGGTTAGGAGAGGGGTCCATAGTTTGTTAATTTTACTTTATGCATATTTTGCGTATCTCACAAAGTTTTCAAGCGAATTGAAAAACTTTTTCCATAGAATTATTCAATTCTTCAAAAATAATTTCACGCAGGAAAGGACTTTTAGTAAATATTTATTGTTTTATTTAAAAATAGTCCAAAATATTTTTTGTAAGGAACATAAATTTTTACATATTTTTAAAGAATGCAACTTTAAATAGCAAATTACAAGATTTGCGCGGAATCATTCGAATAGTTAATGAGAAATAAAATTTTAAAAATACGACTTTTTTAATTTTCGATTTCTCAGGAATTATTCGTCCAATTTCGCTCAAGTTTCGTATCTTGCCATTTAAAATTGCATTCATTGAAATGTAAAAACTTGTATACCTTATAATTCAAAATATTTTCGACCACTAAGAAATTAGAGAAAAAAATATTTACTATAACATGTCTTTCGATAAACGAATTTTATAGTTTTGGGCAAAAAATTTTTTTAAATTCGTTTTATAAGTTCGAGGTATACCGAAATACGCAAAAAGTAAAATTTACATTAAGGGGTCAAAACTTCGAATCGCTCTCCTGACTAGACTAGTGGGACCATATTTCCCTGATTGTGACTACCCCTATATTTTGGGGGTCGGAAATCTTAATCTGTCGAAAAGAATGTATGTTTATTCAGAGACAAGTTTTTGTATGTGATTTCGTGACTTAAAACAACGTCTACACTAATTAATCAGCATATTTGAGAGCACCCCCATGAACCATTGAGTCCTCGAACATGAGATTAGATCAAAAGTTATTCAGGGTGGTCCAAATTTTATTTTGCGCACTGCACATACTTGCCAACTTATATGTTTTTCAAAGAAGCTTTTACCTAATGCAGTGGTCGGCAAACTTTTTAGCCAAAGAGCCAAATATGAACATTACAACAATTTTTAAAACAAATTGGGAGCCAAATCTGCTTGTTTAGTAAACTTTTAGTACACTAAATAAGTAGTACACTAAATAAAACTAAATTTCATACTTAATAAATACTTATTAATGCGAACAATGTGCTTGCATCTCCTTGGAAAGTTTGAGTTAGTCAGGTTTGCATGCTGTTGTTTTTAATTTTAGGCATGATTCCAAGTTCTCATCAATAAGAGGAGCTCTCAGTTTACTCTTGATAATGTTCATGCTTGAAAAAGATTGTTCGCATATATATGTAGAACCGAAAAAGGAAAGAACAGCAAACGCTAGCTTTTTCAGCTGATCGTAAGAGTCAGGAATACTATTCCAAGCGTTGAATATGATCATGTCTTCCTTCTCCAGGTCATTCAAAGCAGACCACTTGTGCTGTGATGCCAATTTGTACCCCCACTCATTTAGAAAAAGTATGCGCGCATGCTTGTGGTACCTTTGTATCACACCGGAGTACGCCGAAAACATACGAACAATTTCAGCCTGTAGCTTGTACATGGTTTGTGTTACGTTTACGAAAACTATTAAACTTTGACTCGATGTTTGTTACGTATTTTTACAACAATATAAAATTTTAATTACCTATCTGTCTTTTAACTTAAACAAAAAATTATACATGCTCTCGATTTATAGAAGAATTTAAATTTATCAAAATAAGATGTAATTTTTTTTTCTTACCAAGTTTTTTTTAAAATGAAAATATTATTGCGCCTTCTGTGGATATTTGTGCCAGAGCCGCACTTAAGGAGCCAAAGAGCCACATGCGGCTCCGGAGCCGCACTTTGCCGACCACTGACCTAATGGTAGTAAAATGAAAGTTGAATTGACTCCGTAAGCAGACTTTTCATTCATATTTTTACCTTCCCTCCTGCATGGTGCGTGAAACAACTAACTAAAGGTAATAACGTAGAGGCATTAAAAATCATTGTAAGTTTAATTTATTAGAACAAAAATCAAGTAGTTACCAGATTAATTATAAAAATAAAATTTTACGGAATCGTTTTCTATAAAATTTTATTTCTGTTTTGGAAGAGTTGGCAGGTATGCAAGTACCATCCTGCCGTGAGCCATCTTAAAATTATCTGGGATTTAAGTCGAAAAAATAATTTAAGTATTTAAAAAATTATTAAGCGTTTTTAAAAATCGCCAATTTGGCATGATTTTACCAAATATAAAAAAAAAAATTCTTGAAAACAATATAAATTTTTTCGAATTTTTGTATGTTTAAACGATTTAGCTTTGGGTTAGCTTTTCAAAAACTAAAAACTTAGATCGCACACTCCTTATCTTTTTACAAACCTATGGTTTTTCTTCATTTTTTTTTTACTTTGCCTATTTACGCAACTGAAATTTTTGTCATTTGTTTGTCATTTTCAAAGAACTGAAGTTTTTCTCCACATTGACGTGTTCATAATTGGCATATAAATTATTTAAAACAATATTTATGAAAATGTTTATGTAATGAAACAATGTTATGAATGCTTATGTCAATGTTTATGTTACATTATTCACTAAAATATTATTTCCCGTGAGTAATGGAATCTTCAAATAACATCCTTAAACTGCTTAAAGTTGTAAAAAATATTCTAATTTTCGATTTATTAAAATTGCAAGGAAAAACTACATTACAGAGGCAATAGGAAATTAGTTTTAAGGAGATTCTTTTATAATCAAAATGTTTCTAAATGATTTATAAAAGAAAGCTTACATTGTTACAATTCCACCATCACTCAGCTTAAGAGAATTGGGTTTGCAACTCAAAGAATTAATTTTGTACCCTTTCGTAATTTGCTTCAAAGCAGGCATAAAATCTAACAAAAGAAAAAAAGAAATATTAATTACCTAAAACTATAATAATAGTTTTATTATTAATTCAGATTTTTTTGAAATTTCTTTTCCTTACATTTGAAATAATAAAATTAAGAGTTTGTGTGGCTTCCTGTCTGTGAGTCTCATCTAAATCGTTTGTGTTAAAGCCATGAAATTTAGGCAATAGGTAAAAGGGGTAATTTCATCTCCTTTGTCCTGAAAATCGCTCGAAAATTTTAATTCGATCTTTCAGGAGAGATGTTTGAGATAAGGAATGTTTTCATTGGCTCTAAGCCATCAATACAAATTCAACTGCTGACACTTCTGTTTTTCAAATATCAGCGATGAAAAAAGCTTAAAATTCTCACTAAAAAGGAAGAGCTTATTGCACCTTTTTTAATACTTAATTAGGTTTTAATCACTGTGTCAGATAAACTTAATGACTCCCGTGAATATGGCAGACTATTATATCTCTTATTATATTACTACGTCATTATATCAATATTTCTAAAAATCATCTGAAACCTCGCATTTATTTCGTTTACAGTTATGCTTTTAAAATGTGTTTCTATAAAAACTAAATAATTTAAAATCAATGATGATTGAAATGAAAAAAAAAATTATGTACTTAAAAGCAAAACTAGTATAGAAATGATACTAATTCGTTTTAGGGAAACGTAAAAAATCTGTTTACTATTACTGATGCCAGTGAAGCTTACTTAATTTTGGTAAGAGACAATAATTAAAGTTTAAAAAAAATACGTACTAAAAAGCAAAATTAATGGAGAAAAGGTATTTATTAGCTAGGGGAAGCGTAAAAAAATCACTATACTGTTTTCAAGCCAATGATACTTAATCAATTTTGGAAATAGGTACTAACTGAAACAAAAAAAATAAGCTATGTACTTAAAAGTTAAATTAATGGAGAAATGGTACTAACTCGGTAAGGAGAAAAGTAAAAAAAAAATAGTGGTGGAGTCCCTCCGCGCGGAAGAAGTTAAACTTCGCAACCTGCGACGTTAATTGTAGAAGAATCAGCAATCGTAGAAGGATCACTAGTTCTATTCAACGACTCTTTGTTCTGTAATCACGGTAATATTGTGCATTTTTCCCCCGTGGACCTCTTGAACCAGTGGAAGTGCTTGTGGTTGCCTCACCGTCTCACCCTGCGAAATGTATTTGTATTAATAATGTATCTGAATGCGTCATAATGTAATTTCAGAAGAGAAGCAATCAATTGATATTCACAAGAGACGTACCTTGACATAACCTTAAATCCGTCGCATTGTCCGTGGGATTGTTTTCACTCATTTTTTTACGATTGTTATCCACTAAATTTGAAAATAAGAAATACTGCCCTATTAAATTATATGTGTATCAAAACAAACTGAAAAAATATTTATAGAAAAACAATACTTTTATTATTTTTATGCTAGTGAGAACCGAAACAATATGGAAATGAATGAGGGAAAACTGGATCCTACCACGTGATTTCCCGGCCAATAAAAATGTAGCGTTAAACGTTTAACGCAACCTTGTTGGAAGTCGCATAAGAACTATAACTTCAAAAATCGCCATATTTTTTAAGTAAATGATGCTTAATTAATTTTGGTAATAGATACTGATCGAAGTAAAAATAATTTATGTATTAGGAAGGAAAATTAATTTTTGAGAAAACGTAAAAAATAGGCTTAATTAATTAGGTAATTGGTACTACTTGGTATTGCGGTAACTTATAGATTTAATAGGTACCAAATATACTAATAAAGGTACAGAGTATTACAATATTACATTAGTATGTTTGCTACTGTGGTGTAATCAACATACTAGGCTCACGTACCGAAGTTAATGCCGCGTCGAACCTGTAAACTTCCATGTATCATCAATGTATTTTTGTAATTTTTCCTGAAGTATAACGAACTGAACTGAATTTCAATTGAATGAAATGTAGATATACCATCGTAAAATTTTGTTCTTTCTCTCTCTTTTGTGCTTTGCTTTACGTTTATTCTTTGGTTCTACGTGTTTGATTATAATCCTAGATGTTTTTAATCTGTTTGTTAAAATGTTATTAAAGTTATGTTTAAATGTCACATTTCTCCTTTTTTTATCTTTGACGATTGACTTATCTAAAATGCAGATTTTAACGCACGCAACCCAACTCGCCTAAGTACCTGTTAAAATTGAACTAATAATGTGCAGTTATACTATAGATACTGGGCAAAAGACTATGACCCCTCGGAAGGGGTGAGGAAAAATGCGTTGAGATAAATTTTGACTGAGTTATGCCATGCAATAAAAAATTCAACGTAAACGTGATCAACGAAATCCAACTTAAATATATTTTGCAATTTTGTATTATAAGCTGCATATTGCAATAGATAAATAAATATAATTTCTTATAGAGTTTTCAGTTTGATAAGTTTTCTGCAGTTCTATTATAGCGTTGATAGGGATTGCAATGGAAAAAAAAATAGTTTCGAAATCTCTATCGTGCTGCACTTTGTTTTTCATTCGCACGGTTGAGTTGGCCTCGAGCAAGAGCATTGCACCAATTGATTCTGACTACGGTTTGTTTTGATTTTAATGCAATGGACTACTTAAAACGTAATTTGCTTAATTTAATTACGTAAAGCCACCAGAAAGGGTAAAAAAATAATTGTAAATTTAAAAAAATTGCCATTATTTAGCTTTATTAATTGTGTTGGTGTATGTATTCCAGTTTTGTGCATGATTTCGTATTGTTGTTCATTACTGATATATTGATTATATACTTATACCCGAACAAAGAACTGGTATTTATCTGATTAGAACTAATTAAGTAACTGTTGGAAAATGTACGATTTTATAAACTACAATCTACTGCCTCCAATGCTGTTTAAATATCGATTCTGTGAAACGGGAAGTAGAAGTTTTAAAAATAAGTAAATGTTTAGTTTCGATTTTCGATTAAAGGTTTCTTTTCTCCAAGAATATTTTTTTTTATAAATTTAAAAATGCTTAAGCTCAATAGCATTAATCTACGCAAAACCTTTACTTGTCACAAAGTTATGTGGACCTAAAACTTATTTACCATAACGATTTAAATTATATGCAGTGTGACTTAATGCCTGTGAATCACGGATATGAGGTCTCACCTTTGGATTAACAACAGTTCTCTCTAGAGGGGAGAAGAGAAACTTTGATTGCTTCATTTCTTTTAAATCCTGAACATTCACAGTGTTAAATGGAATAATCGTGAAGTAGTTATCATTCCAATTTATGCAAATTATTTCGATTATTCTTTACACTTTTCAAGTTTATATGCATTTCTTCTTTTATAATCACTGTTTAACAGCTGAATTTTTCCATTTTGAAAATATTTGTAATTAAAAATAATAAAAAATTAAAGTTTAAAAATGATGCAAATGGTTATTTGCATCTTGAGAAAAAATGAAGTGATTATGTCAAACCTTGCAATTTAAATCAGATTAAATTGGATATCTATAAGCGACGTCATACTCGTGTCGAATCTGAAGTATTTTTAAATCGACAAATGCCACGATTTACCGACAATGGCGTCATTTGCTGATATCCAATTGGATATACTTGCAACTCGAGAAGAAGTGAAGCGATTATGCCTAAACCATGTGATTTAAATCAGATTTAACTGGGTACCAGTAAGCGACGTCAAGCGTGTTTGGAGACCCTGATTGGCGTCTGATTCGACACATGCCACAATTTACCTACGATGACGTTACTAGCAGATGTCCGATTGGATACTTGCAACTCCAGAAGAAGTGAAATGATTGTGCCTAACCATGTGATTTAAATCAGATTTAACTGGATACCTGTAAGTGACGTCACGTGTGTGTCGAAGCTGTTTGGCTTCTAAATTAACAAATGCCACGATTTATTGACGATAACGTTACTTGCAAATGATTGAATTCTTGCATTTCGAGAAGTAGTTATGCCCAACCAGGTTATCAGATTTAAATGGATATAGCGACGTCCGCGTGTGTGTCGATTGGCTTCCGATTCCACAAATGCCACGACTTACCTACGATAACGTCACCTGCAGCCACCCAATTATAATAATGATGAGACGCAAATAAATAGTAGTCACTTACTTGATGTATTAAAATCAGATGAATTACATGTGTCAGGTAGGCATATGCCAAGAGTCAAAGGCATTGGTAGAAGATCCTGGAAAATATTTTTACACAGTATAGAGGCATTATAGGAAACTTATACTAAAGTATTAATTAATAAACTTTTACCACAGACAACTTCAAGCTGCAATATTTCCCATGAAAATTCCCGGCATCACTGTTCTTTTTCTTCGGAGCGTACACACTTTTACACTCATCGAAATCCCCGAGAAATTTTAAATTTCCCTCTAAAATTCCAGTTTCTGGTTTTCCAAATGCATCAAGTACTGAAATATAAGAGATCGCTTTGTTAAGCACGTTGAGTAAATTACAAATATTAAGATATATTTAGTTATGCAGGGGGTGGACAAAACAATATAAACACTTCTATAATAATAATTTATTTTCATATTTGTCAAGAAATACTTAAAGAATCATTTTATAACTTCAGAAGTATTTCGATCATGCGATTTGTCATATTTGTCAATGAAGTTTAGTTTTTCTTAAAGGTTAGAGGGAGTAATAATAAATAACAAACAGAAAATAGTGTTTTTGAACACCCAATGTCAAAAAAGTAAGCAATGAATTTTTAACTTGTAACAATTACTTTGGTCATTATATGAAATAATTGCTGCACAAAATTTCATAAGCCTAAATTAAATATTCTTGCAAATATGGACATTTTTATAAAATAACTTATTTTTTTGTCATACATGTTTTTGCCACAACTTTAAAAATATTCAATAAAATTAATATTTTTTTCTCATAATTTTGTAGTGAATCGTGATTGGCAACTAATGAAAAAAGCCCGATTTGAATATCTTGAAAGTTTAAAAAGTTTCAAGCAATTTTCTAAGTAGTTTTTTTTTTTTTACTTTTCTAAAGAAACTCAAAATGATAAGGTACCAATATTACTTTGTATAAAGCAAAACTAAATAACAATCGATAAAAAATTTTTTTTTAATGGCGGGCACATGGGATGTATTGTCCCATTGGCCAGGAGTGTCAGAACTGGTACTCTCTTCTCGTTACCCAGTGGGCACCTGTGGCGAAGCCACGGCGGTGGAGCAGCGTCGCCCACGTCACACAACCCCAAACCCGTTTATAGGGCTGGTCACATTCACACAATCACACACAGGAGAAAGGACATAGAACACAGAGAGAAAGAAACATCCATGTCCTGAGCGGGATTCGAACCCGCAACTATCGGCTCCACAGTCAGGCACGCTAACCGCTCCGCCACCTGGTCGGCTAACAAACGATAATACCTTACAATATACGCTCATACACCTAAATATGATTGTATAAGGAAAGATAACAAGCAAGAGAAGAACAAGAAATTTCGTTTAATAGTACAAAATGGTAGAAAACACCTTTGTAGAAAACACCCCATCATTTTCAGCTTTCTCTTAAGAAATACGAAAACTACTTAGAAAATGGGTTGGAATTTTTTAAATTTTTAAGATATTCAAATCGGACTTTTTTTATTTGTAGCCAAATAAGATTCACTACAAAATTAAGAAAAAACAAATATAAATTTTTCACTCACATGCGAAGTATAAAAGAACTACTTTAATTACTCATATCAAGCGCAATATTAAACAAATGTTTCCCAAATTTAAAAGTAATAATTTCGCAATTAATTTCAAATTGTTCAAAAACTTTTGTTCAACTGTATTGAATATTTTTTAAGTTATATCAAAACAACCGCATGACAAAAAAAAATTAGTTTCCTATAAGTTCATAAGTTATGGTTCACGAAAATTTGTGCAATTTTACATATAATGACCAAAATAATTGCTACAAGTTAAATTTGTCGCTATATTTTTTGTCATAGGGTGTTTAAAAACTCTATTTTTTGTTTCTAATTTATTGCCGGTTCCTCGAACCTCCAAAAAGTTTAAACTTCATTGATAAGTAGGAAAAAACGCATATACTAAACACTTCAAATATTCTAAAGTTTAAACTTCATTGATAAGTAGGCAAAAACGCACTTCAAATATTCTAAAGTTTAAACTTCATTGATAAGTAGGAAAAAAAGCACTTCAAATATTCTAAAGTTTAAACTTCATTGATAAGTAGGAAAAAACGCATATACTAAACACTTCAAATATTCTAAAGTTTAAACTTCATTGATAAGTAGGAAAAAACGCATATACTAAACACTTCAAATATTCTAAAGTTTAAACTTCATTGATAAGTACGAAGAAGCGCATATACTAAACACTTCCAAATTCATAAAATGATTCTGTAAAATGATTTTTTGAGAAACGTCATAAAATGTGGTAGTATAGGTAGTGCTTCCATTATTTTGTCCATAAATCTGCACTGACATAGGACTGTTTCTCTAGGCCAGGATACAATTCTTGCATCTGATGTAATTAGATTTGCGGCATGTAGCTCCAAAATTCTCCAAAATAGTAGTATCGAAAGATGTTCGAGTTTATTATCAAGAAGAAATTCTCTCAAATTTCACTTCTGAAAATTTGCGCGTCTGAATCAAGTCTATTGTATCAAGTTACACTTTTCTTTAAACAAAAAATTACACCAAAGGTTGTATAAATTATCTATCACCTAATTAAGTACTTTAGAAACAAAACAAACTCATACCAGATCATAATTTCCGACTAGAAATAACTTTTTAGCAAGCAAATTCAGTATTAATAATAAATTAGCAATTTGTTTGACTTATAGTGATGTTAATATCATGATAAAAGTACCAAGAATTTTTCTGTTTTGTTTTTGAAAGCTAATTATTTAATGAAATATATGGTTAGTTAGCATTTTTTTCGTATGAATATAATACACTTTGAATTGTTAATATTAATTTTAAAAGAAAGTAAAACAGATATAGGCTATTGTTCTGAGATTCCACCAGATATAAATAGCTTGTTTATCACTTGTGGACGTTTTTTAAGTAATCGATCATTGATTAAAAAACTATTAAAATCATTAAGAATAATGAGTTAAAATTAGGTGTGGACAATAAGTAAATTAAAATTGAATATGACAATGGATTAAAAAAGTATCCTTTTATTCATTTTGGCAAAACTAATAGTGATCAAACTTATTAAGATAATTCTTTGGCATTCCTAGCGAAAATGTCTCTATTAGAGAAAACTTGAAAAGAGAAATAATAAATTTTTAATATCCATGTGTAACAAAGCAAATATGTACTAAAAACTTATGCAATTAGGATTTGCAAAATTATAACAATTTATATTGTAAAGAAAAATATCTATTTCAAAAACACTTATGATTCGTAATTTTAGAGATGAAACAAAACAAAAGCACTTACTTTTCAAAGCCCAAGAATTTTGAATATCCTTGAAATTAATATTTTCTTTTACATACTTCAAATCTCGGTCACAGCTGCTATTTGGAGATGCAGCAAAAATATTATTCATAAGAAGAGAAATAATAGTTTTATAGTCAATCAACTTAAGGTAATCTTGGAAATCAGTTCCGATCAAAAATCTTTCTTCTTTTTTCTGTGCTTGGAGTGCATTGATAGTCTTGTCACGAATACGTTGTCGAACGTCATCAAATTTAATTATATTATCTGGAGCTGTTGCACCCAAACTGTAATTTATGCTTCCCAAAACATAAACATACAGCAAAATGATTCCGACAGCAGTATATTTCATAGTTTATAGACTTGAATATTACTTTTAATATAGATTCCAACAGAAAGTAGCAATTTTTACTTTCAGAAAATATCTTCTTCATAACAAAAACAATTTAGAGTAGGAACAATACTATTATCTGATAAGTTATCTAAACTGAACTTAATCATTATTACGTAACTGAGAAAAGTGAATGAAAGAGGTGTATTTTATAAACTATTGTAAAACATTCGATCTATTTTTTAAACTAAATTCTCTATTTTAAAATTTGTTAAATCCGCCCGCGCTGCTTTAGGCGTTCAACAATTGACATTTTGTTTTGCTGCGCAAAAACTGCATGACTTAGAAGTTTGAAATTCCAGTTTGTTCGAAATTTATTGTAATTTTAAATGCCTTCTTGCAAATTTTTTTCCCACGATACATTTTGTTTTGCCTCGCAAACACTATAAGACTCAGAAACTTAAAACTACGAAAGTGTGTTGAAAAACGTATAAAGCAGAGATGCCAACTTGCTCACGACAGCAAATATATATTTTAAAGTGGTAGTTGATCAATTGTGATTCTTGGTTTAATAAATTCAAATTAGTAGATTTTTATCCACCACTATTTCTAAATAATTCGTGGACTTATATAATTCACCACTTTATAGCAAGAAAAAATAATCAAATATTTGCAAAATTTCTTTGTAGTTATTTACCGTTTTTTTTAATTATTTTGGCGTGTCCGGAGCAGTTGGCATCTCTGATAAAGGCGTTTGATAGCGTTAAAAATATAAATAACGATTTGATTATTAGTTCGAGATTTAACAGTAAAAAAATGTTGGTTGATCTACTGCTTGCTGTGCTGAACTGCAATTACAGAGTTCAAATTTTACGTGCCATTTTAATACATTGACGTGCCACCATTTTAAGTTATATATAAACTTAATAAGAATTTTTTTCCCTCCAAATTTCAATTCCTAAAATGTTATTGCAATTTTAAATGATTTTTTCCTGTCATAATAATTATCTATTTATTGTTGTATAAAAATTTTATCTCACGCAATCTTCATTTTATAAACTCGAGCTTGACTTGATATCGAGACATAAAAAATGAATCTATACAGAATAAGATAAAGATAAGATGTTGCCAGGTATACATCTTAACACTTATATCGAAATTTTTAAAAACATATTAAGACTGAAAAGAGTTAAAACTGTATCCAATGCGAATTATTATGTGATATAAGGTTATCGTTATATTGCTAATAAGTAAAATTACTCCGCATTTATTGTTTCTTATTGCGTCACATCCTGTATTCCTTACCTTAAATGTTTGTTTTCTAATACAGTAGATAAATTTTCAAATCCAGGTATCCTTTTATTCAGAGGGGTTGGTGAGTGGAGCGAACAGGCAATGCCATGCTATATCATACCTGGATTCTTGCCCCAAAATTATTTCTGCATTGAGCCCTCTTTATAACACATGAATGGGTTTAATTCTGCAATCTAACTTAATAAGATGAATATATAAAATATAAATCACGGAAGTCTCTGTTTCTCACTTTTTTGAAAGTTATTCAGTATTATTTTTTTCGAGAAAATTAACATTTTTATTAATCTAATTAAATGACATTTCTGCTCATAATATTAAATTTTTGAAGAGTAGGGAAGAGTGGGGTCAATTGTAACTTTTTTTACTTAACTATTTTTAACTAACAAAAACTCCAATATATTATTAGTATTAATTGACAGACCAGCAAAGTAGACTACCCTCTACTAGAAAAAAAACACCTTATTTTAAATGTTATTATATTAGTTATTAACAATTTTTGACAGTCGTGCACTTGTTATAATTGTCCCCACTTACGGGATCAATTGTAACAGTTCATAAATTCAACTAAAACATAGTTAATTATACATATTATAGTTGTGATATATTTTCTTATTGATCAAAATAGTAGTGATATTTTAGGAGTAAAAATAATAATGGGCATAGACCTAAAGGGTTAAACTTTTAACTTTAAGGGGTTAAAAATTTTAATTTATGCTGTGAAAGGTGACAAATAAAATAATGCACATGCAACATAATATTAATGATATAGGAAACTATTGGTGGTTCTTAAAAAGTTAAGTAATGGTTTGTAAACATAAGATTATTTATTTTCAGCTGTTACAATCGGCCCCAAGACGCCATTTCAACTTCATTTGTTAAAAACAATGCTAGTTAATT
Organism: Parasteatoda tepidariorum; assembly: GCF_982258835.1. Taxonomy (NCBI): domain Eukaryota; kingdom Metazoa; phylum Arthropoda; class Arachnida; order Araneae; family Theridiidae; genus Parasteatoda; species Parasteatoda tepidariorum. Next base: position 40,352,609 of record NC_141764.1, read on the forward strand.
AACAAAACTAATCTTATTTTTTTTGAAATGTTAATTAAGCTGTCCACTTACATATTCGGTTAATAATTTTTATTTGTTTAAACAAAGTTACTTTGTTACAATATAATATTCTAATACCAAAAAAGTACTTACGTAGCGTGAAAATATCTTTTGTGATGTAACTCTTTCAAAAGTACATAAAAATGGTTGCCAGCAGGGGTGTGCATGTAGATTTATTAAATACACCTTGTGCGCCACCTAGGAACCAAATCTAGAACCCGACACTCGAAATTTTTGCTCTGTTACACTCGTACCCTGTTACAATTGACCCCACTCTCCCCTACTCTATCTTGTTCTTTTCAAATCCTTAGCATAAGTAACTCAACATTTCAGCTGATTTTAATGATATTTGTTTTATGCAACTAAGTAAATCTTATAATGCAATACCTTTTTTTATTTTTGTTGATAAATTCTAAAATTTGTTCTGAGATTTGAATTCATGCAATTAGAATAACTAAACCATACAGTGAACGGAGGTAATTTTCTTCAAAAATTCAAGTTTTGGGGCACTTAGTAAAGTATTCACGTGACAAGCTTCTTCGCACTTTTCTATTGCGAATTTCTAAGTGGTTAAGTCATTAAGTCTTCATTGTGAAAAACTGGGTTCAGATCACCGATGGTGGCTTAAAGATAACCCAGATTTTGATAGATTAGTTGCAACTTGTCTACGAAGTATTGCTAGTCTGGGAGGAGCTATGCTGTACCACATTGTCATCATCGGGATGTTGTGTGTGTGTTTTTACTACTTTCATTTCTAAGTTACCCTCATTGTTCAGTTATTTCTATTATGAATTATTCATTAGTCTTATCTAAACTATCAAATAAAACTGATATCAAATAATCCATTTTCTATCAATAACAGACCAAAAATGTAATTATTAAATTTTTTTCATGCCTTTTTTTTCATTATTCTTAGAAAAATTTATCCCCTCTACTAAAACATGGATTTGGTTTCATTATTTTTACATCTACGTGAAAAATGATGTATAAAATAAGTACTGTTAGAGTAAAATTTAAACTGGTTTGATAAATGTAGAACATAATTGGAATTTCCAATGGTTAGACTATATTTAGCTTTAAATTTAAGATACTGTTTTGATTTTTCAGATAAACTATATTATATTTAAATTTAATTCCAGACTCAGGTAATGGTATGTCTAAAAAATCAGCTAATGGTAGTCAATGTCAAAGATTACCGATTAGAGCAAAATACTCTTCAAAATGCTATTGACTGCAATTTGAAAAATGCGCAGAATCTGTTTCAAATGATTTAGCCAATATTTTTTTTTAAGGAAGATATGAAACAGACACCATTTCTCATTGTGTTACTTCTATAATTCATTTATGACCATTGGTAAGATGTTTCAAATAATAGTTTTAAAATAAAAATTCCTTTTTAAAAAAAGAAACGTAAGGACGAAAATAAAACGTTAAGCTGAATACCCCAAACAATGACTGACGTCGCTGTTTTAGGTGTTCATCTTAGCGTTATATTTGGTTAGACTGCTCAAAAACTAAGAACTTGAAATTTTGCAAGTGTGTAAAAAATACACAGGGTGCACAATGAAATAAAAGTAACACTTGATAGTTAGTTCGAGAATTACTAGCTGTTAAACTTTAAGGAAAAATTTCAAATTTAAATTTGTTATGCACCTATTGTATATTTTAATTTACGTTTGTGTAATTGTCTTGTAAGTGAATAAGTTATGTTCTTATTAAATCATCTCTTTTTTACTGAGTTTATGACTCAGTTTCAAAATAACAATATTTTCAAGTAGCCTTACTCAAAGTACATAAGTCTGCAGTTTATTTAGGTATAGTTTAAATAGGGTGATCTAAGCAAGCGCCAAAAATTTCTTAATTTCTTGAACTTCCAAAGTAATCTGCAAATAAAATCTTTACTGAAACAACAGTAAAGTTTCTGTGTGCTTAAACTACTTTATGCAATTTACTTTAGTTATGGCAGATTAGAAATAAAATTTTATATATTCGATAAAATAGCTAAGTACAACGTCATTTATTCGGAAAAACAATGACTTTGAAATTGCATTTTCTGGAATAAAAAATATTAATTTCCAATATTAACAAATTAATGTTTTTAAAATTTTATTGAAATAGTTTTAAAAACCATTAGAGTTTTTAACCAAAGGTTTCAAAGAGCTTCTCCAATCTTTACCACTTGTTGGAGAAAAAGGTTAGCTTTTGATTATTCTTCCTTGAAATTCAAACTACAAGGAAATTCAAATTCAGTTTATCTTGGAAAAACGAAACATTTAGGCGAAAAAAGAATCAAGTTGCCCCTTTCATGTTATTAATCTCCCCAGAAATGCTTAACTAATTTTTCTAGATGTAGCACTTAATAATTATAGAGCTGATTTCATGGTTCTCTTTGTAAGAAGTTAGAGAAACACTTTAGCAATGAAAAAAAGATATTAAATAAAGGGAAAAATTTCTTTAAAATACAATATATTTCTAATGCGCGCTTGTTTTTAGTACACAAGGATGTTCCGCTCGCAAGCCTCTCATCGCTTCTCAATCATAAGTTATTTCTTTTAAACATCAATATACACCGAAGAGTTATTACATTATGACCACCCTCCATCTATAACAATGGGCTCGCCCAGGTTTTCATGGTTTCTCGCCCAGGAACAATGCTTTCATAGGGCACATTAGGACCCACAATACTCATAGAACAATCCCTGAAGTCTGTAAGCTACTTGAACATAGTTGCAGACCAGGTCCACCCATTCATGGCAACAGTTTTTCCTGCGGGGGATGGTGTTTACCAACAGGATAATGCACCATGTCATAAGTTGTTGTTGTTGTTAATTTACGTCGCACTAGAGCTGCACAATGGGCTATTGGCGACGGTCTGGGAAGCATCCCGGAGGATGATCCGAAGACATGCCATCACAATTTTGATCCTCCGCGGAGGGGATGGCACCCCCGCTTCGGTAGCCCGACGACCTGCGCGCGAAGTCGAGCACTTTACGGTAGCACAATTTAACGAGGACCAATACCGCACACCCTCGGTCCCTACGCAGACTGGTCCAAGTGGTCACCCACCCGCACACTGACTGCAGCCAGTGATGCTTGACTTCGGTGATCTGATGGGAACCGTGTCTTAACGATCAGTCCACTGCAGGACCACCATTTCATAAGAGTTGAATCGTCATGGATTGGTCCGAGGAACAATCCGGTGACTTTCAAGTCATGTCTTCGCCCCAACATCCTCCTGACCTGAATCCAATAGCGCATTTGTGGTTCTACTTGGAAAACCGAATTCGTGCTACCACGCTACCCCCTCGCAATGTGAGGGAATTGCAGGACCAATTTGTTGAGCGCTTGGTACCAGATACCTCAGACTACCTATCAGCATCTTGTGGAATAACTACCACGGTGGGTGGTAGCAGTTTTTGAGAGCTAAAGGTGATCCTACATGTTATTAGCAGGGTGGTCATAATGTAATGGCTCTTCGGTATATTTCCCAAAAAAGATTTTTGTCTTCAAAATATACCGTTATTGGAGCGATATGCAAGAACATTTTGTTAATTTATTAACTGTAACAAAATAGCTAGATATGAAAAATCATCTGTATTTTGAAAGAAAAAAATTTAACTGAAAGAATGCAGATTGTGCCATTAAATCATATATTTAATCAATGAGAAACTCCAAAAGAGTAGATGCTACGTCAAACAAAAATTAGATCGAAACTAAGAATATAAGCAGTGAGAATGGATTAGAAGAAATAAATGAAGTAAATTTAGCAGTTGCCGAGACTTATCAACATTAAGTAGGTGTAATTAAAATTTACATGCTGCCAGATATAAATCTTAATTATATAATCTCCAGAGAAAGACCTAAGTAACAAATTGCATTAAATGCAGATCTATTCTTTTATGCACTTTATTGAAAAAACTTCATTTTGACAAATTTAAACTCACGATTGTATGTATGTGCCTGCGATCTTAAATGGATTATTTAAACATTGCATCTTACCTCAGATCAGTGTAATAAAAAGTAAGGAATCTTGGGAGTATATCGGTGAGTCAGCAAGTACTATCCCATGAAGACATGAGCTCGTGAAATAGCTCTTGATCCATAACCTATAGCAATAACATCCCCATTCTCTTTACACACAGCGTCCAATTTATTAGATTACATTTGGTGTCATTTTATCAATTAAATCATATTGAGCTCTTTATTTTATTTGTCTCTGCAAAGCGAAGGTTGACGTAAAAATGTAATTGGATTTACCCTCGCTGAGTGTTAGGAATTGAATTTAGTTACACATTCGAACAGTTTTATGGGATATAAATAGACTCAAATAATTCATAACTCTCATTCATAACTGAAATGTGAATAATTAATTCGATAATGTATCGCATTGAAGAGTTTATTTTCTTTTAAATTATACATTTCTAAGCAAAAGTAGTCTGTCATTATTTAAAGCTCTCAGGTTTATTAATCGTCAGCCATTATCCGGTGGACATTCGATTAGGGTTAGACATTCGAAATCCAAACTTTAAAATTGTACCATGAACTTGGAAGTTACATAATTTGCATACAAATAATCAATTTTCGAAGTGAGAGTTTCGCATTGAAAAAAAAGTTTATTTTTAGTATTGAAAGTTGCCGAAGGATTTACAAAAGCATTTAATTCAAATTAAAGCAAAGAAATGAACTTGAAATATTTTTCGAAAAATGTTTCAAAGTTTAGAACAGAAAAGTCTTGACAGCATGCATTATGCACTAATAAACTTTTTCTATGCTAGAATGTTCGTACATAAAAGCTGCTTTTAAAACGTGATTTAGAATTTATGATTGGGAGTGCACACTGTTACGTTTCTGATATTTTTCATAGCTCAAGACAAATGAGACTAATTTTTAATTTAATTTTTTTTAACTAGGCTGGGAATGACTGGATTTTTGATTTTCTAGAATGCTTTTATTAGACATTATTTTATTACATTCTTTTAAAGTTATTCTCCGATGACCATTAAGAAACTTAACTTGGTTTATTTAATTTAAAATAGCATATAAAACAGCCATTAAATCATAACAAGAATACATTTTTAGCAAAAAAGTTTGGCTTTTAAGCTCAGAGTTTCAGCTGAGGAATTTTTCAATATTGCATAATTAAACTAAACAAAATAAGTTACCTTCTTACTGATAATGTTTAAAATCAATATTTTCAGTGATTCTAAGTATTGTTTAAAACTTTAATGACCTTAATTTTATTTTGCACATTTTTCATTAAAAAAAAAACTTTCGTCTTTCAATAGTTTTATTTATTTTGACACATCTAGCATAAATTGATGCGAATCATAAAATTGCCCATGTTTTTTGATATTTTATCATAAATTTAATAAGTTTTCTTCAAAACATACGAACAAAGAAGAATTGTTCCAAAAAATGTTAGCTTCATCATTCAAGTTTTAGAAATTATTTTCAAGGTTACAATTTCATTACATTAATGTGTTAACATTAAAAAAAAACAAGTAATTTCATAATTTTGAAAAGATTATATAAAACAAAAAAAAAAATTTTTTTTGGCATTTCTACGCTAAAATCAATGCTATTGTCCGATAATAAAAATCACAACACTAGTTATATCAATATAAACAAAACGGATTGTTACAATGTTCTTTCTTTAAACTTGATAAAGCATCAAAATTATTTTTTGTATTATCTCTATCACGCCTTTTGTAAAGAGTTTTCCCCACAATTTTATGAAAGTTAGAGCAAAGAATAGATACTGTCACGCCATTGTTCATCAAAAAGAATGAATAACGAAGTATAATATCTAGCTTAAATTTAATTACTTAAGAAATATATTTTTATTTTATAAACTGGCACTGAATTATCTATTTATGAGTACGGATATTCAACTTTTCTTTTAATTTCGAATCAGAAAATTCAAAATAGGAAAACTTAATTTCGAATAGAAAAGGGAAATCTTATACCAAATATTGGGACATATATGCCCTAATGAAACTAATCTATACTATTTAGTTAAAAATTTTAAAATACGAAGAAAAACTGAAAGATATTGTGAAACAGTAAAAATTCGCAATACATAGAGTAGCTAACATTTTAAAATTAAAACTATGATAGTTTTGAAAATGACAGAAATAAATCACACAAACTTAAATTAAGTTTATTCGGAAACTTAGAAGGTAAAAAAAAAATTAATACACAGGGTTTGAAAAAAGAAAATATTTCTTCAATGAAGCATAATATTTTTTATGTATATTTATCAATAATAAATAAATAGCAAGTTTAGATGATATTCAAGCAATAGAATGGCTCTAAAACTGCAACATTTCAGAGAAGTTTCAAAAATCATATTTTAAAAGTAGCAAAACTAAATTTTAAAACTAAAAAATGTAATTCTTATTAGAGTTCAATGGCAGCTATTAAATATAAATAATGCTACAAAAATAACAATATTTAATTTGTATTTACATACACAGTAGAAACACTGTTATTTACATAAATGTTATATTACAATTACATAATTAGCAGTTACATAAATATTATATTATATTTTACAATTTTGTAAATGAAAACAATTCTTACACTGTGTAGGGTCTAACCTACCTTAACAACAAAGTATCCATTGGTCAAGTAAATCAGTAGTCCATAACACTAACAAGTTTATTTAAATGAAAAATAATAACAATGAAATACAATAAGCACGAGAGCTTATGAAAAATTAATATGAAGTGAGGGGGAGGGGGACGGAGCTGCCGCTCCTGGCGAAACTCAAGCTCGCCAACGGCGCCAACACACTGCATCACTTGATTCATTTATTAAGTACACACTTTAAAATTTTGTAGTTAATATAGTTCGTTCACCAGAAGTTGAGACTTGGCTCCACCTCCTGGGACGCAGAGTTCATTTCAGCGCGGGAGTTAGAAGAGAAACATCTCCGTTGTTGAAATTGAGACAACCCTTAATTTGCGCCAAACACAAAAAGTGAATTCTTTTTCAGTCACTTACTTTGCTTTATCATCTGCTATTATACCTTTTGTTACACTAGCTAATTAAATATAGTTTAAATTTAAAAACTGCTGTTCTCCCAGCGAAATGTCTCATAAAGGACAAACTATTCACTCATAAGAAAGAAATATCATAAAAATGGTGCAAAATATCATCAAATTTATGAAATATTTATTGTTAAAAAAATGCACATAAAGTTTGCGAAATAAATATTTTTGCCAAACGATCGCGAAATAGCAACATTGTTCAGGATTGCTCACAACCTTCTCCCAAAAATAGCGAAATAGTATCGTCGCATACCACGTGATGTAGGCGGAGCCAAGTGCCAACTCTTGGTGAACGAGCTATATCATAAGTACTTTAAGTAACTAAATACTCTTTTTATATACCGTGTCACTTCTAATCAATATAACTTTCAGAGATTACTCAAAATTTTTTATAAATAAAAAAAACGAAGATTTTTTTTTTTATGATGTATTTTTTTTCTTTTGACTATTTCTTTTGATGTAATTTCTTCGTAATTAGTCAAAAGCCTATTCTAAGTGTGATAATTTTTTCTTAATATTTAAAATTCGTAAATATTATTCTTATTATTATCTATCTTTAAAACACTTACATATTATCATTATTTTTATCTTTAAAACCCGCAAATATTATTATCTTTAAAATACGTAAATATTATTATTATCATTAAAATACGTATATATTATTATCATTATTATTTTGTTTACGAAAAAAGAGATGCATGCATCCGAATTACTTGCTTTCCAAAGGTATAAATAATATATATATAAACGTGCCGAAACATAATTTTTACAAATAAACGAGTTTACCTGAAAGTCTTTGTATGGAAGACAAAATCCCTGAGTTCATGAATAAAATTTCTAAATTAATTAGAGATTAAATATTCAGATGTAATATTAAATAAATAAATACTCAAAAATAACGAAGGATAATAAATAAATAATAAATAAATAAATAAAATACCCGAATGAAGCTTTATTCAAAGACTTAATCATCTTTAATTAATTTTATGAATAAAACCAAAAAGTTAAATAATAGTTAAAGTGCAGAGGTTTTAATTGTTTTGTGACTGAGCTATTAAAGCTAAGAGTTACTTTTAGGGCCAGGAATTCAAAGCCGGCGAAAAGATTTTTATTTATTTTCTTAAAAAAAACTTCTTCTAATTTCCCAATTTAATTAACTATTGATACAATTTAATTAGAATATTTAAGATTTACATGTCAAACCATAATGATTGCCTATTATAGTACTTAGAAATCTATAAGTTATATCAAGAATTATTAAATAAAGCTTTTTTTTGCCGACTATAGTATATACATCTACTAAGCTATTTTATTTATTGTTCATTTGTTTTTTTTCCTGCTACAAATATAAACAAAACATATCAATATAAAAAAAAATGATTAATAATAAAATTTTTTTATAAATCTATTAGAAAGTTCGATGCAAAACTTTTCATCTGGATTGAAATTTATTTCTGATTAGTCTTTCCAATCTAATAATTGGAGACTCAAATACCAATGAAACAAGTAAAGCAAAAGCATACGTCACAACCAGCACACCTAAGTACCACATGATCTGGAAATAAAATAAAAACATATCAGCTTCAAATAAGTAATTATTAATTGCTTAATTAATTAGTATTGTTTAGAAAAGACAGTTAAAAGTTAGTAAAATTTGTTGATAATAAAAATGACAGTTCGGATGATGTGAAAACAAAGAAATATTGTATCAAATAAATTTAACAATAATATACAATAAGTTTTTAATGTGTGGAAATTATGAATAAAAAAATATAGTCACAAACGAGCATTATACAAATCAGTTGCTTTATATTTAATTTTAATCCTATTCGCTTCCCTAAAATTATAAAATGACAAATTTCCTTCGTTAATTTAGAAATAGAACTTTTTTGAACAACATCAGCTTCGCGTTGGGCCCATGTCCAAGAGGTCAGGCGTTTCATCTCCATTGGCTGAAGACTCTCCGTGTATTAAATGGTTACTGGTCATGTTAAATGTATCGGGTCACAAAGTCCTCCAAGTTCCAATAACAAAGCAATACCTCTGGGGGTGCTGAATTAGAGATTGATGGTTCTCTGGTTCAGGTCAAAATTACTACTTGTGGATGAATTGATGTATCAATGGGTCCTCCCTCTAAACCAGCCTGTGACATGTGTGTAGCTAAAGTCGTATTCTTGATCATGGATGGCTTCACTGAAGAACAAGAAACGCACCCTCCGCTTTAAATTCACTTAGTTTCACCAAGTAGGCTTGCTGGTAATCGCCAGTAGCATTCGAAACAGCAACAAAAGCAAAAATCAGATTTGAAGATTTTCGTTCATTCAAAAAAGGAATTAAGTTTGTAACTATACAGTAACTATATTTATAAACGGTTATAAATTGTATTTTTTTTTGTTGCTGGTGTTGAAAAGCTGTTATCAGTAGCATTTAAAGGCATTTTAGCCATTTTTGAATATAAAAAATAAGAGGTCGGTAAAAGTATAAAGAAGGGGGAGAATTATTATCTTAAAAATGTAAAACAGAGGCACAATGTGTCTGATTGACTGTAAAAAATGGTATTAATTACATGAGTTATTTAATTGCTATATCAAAGCTGCAAAAACGTTTTCACTTTGACTGAAAAAAATCTGTGTTTTGTGATACAAACTTAATTACAGACAAAAATTATCGGATGCTCTCCTTTGTGTATACGATAGAAAATGTATAGAAGATATAGAAGATAACTTCCTTTATAATTTTTTGTTACTGCAAGTAAAAAGTAAACAAATCTGGTGCTTCTCGATTTTTTCAACTAAACTTTTTAATATTCTTACTGAAAAATAAAAAATACTTACAACTGTTTGATGAGAAAACCATATTGTAGATTTCATAGAGGTAACGTAGATGGTATTAAAAATTGGATGAATCAAGTATGCGCAGTAAGTCAACCGACTTAGAGGAATGAAGAGTTTGAAGGATAAAATTTTATCCACAACACCTGAAAATCAAAAACATTTTAAAAATTTTAAATGCATGGATAAAATATTCAATTTCGTAAAAAAAAAGAAAGGTGGACAGATCGTTAAGACACGGTTCCCAGCAGATCACCGAAGTCAAGCATGACTGGCTGCGGTCAGTGTACGGGTGGGTGACCACTTGCCTGCGTAGGGACCGAGGGTGTTCGGTATTGATCCTCGCTAAACTGTTCTACCGTAAAGTGCTCGACTTCGCGTGCAGGTCGTCAGGCTACCGAAGCGGGGGTGCCATCCCCTCTGCAGAGGATCAAAATTGTGATGGCTTGTCTTCGGATCATCCTCAGGGATGTTTCCCAGACCGTCGCCAATGTCCTATTGTGCAGCTCTAGTGCGACGTAAATGAGCAACAGCAAGAACAATCATAGCTCAATGTCTTAAAACTGACTCATGCTGCATTATATAGTATAGGCAAAAATCAATATTTTGAGGAAAATTAGGTGAAATCTTTTTATGGTTGATATGAATCGAGAACTATTGCCAGTAATGATATTTGGGTCCATTAATGACAAAATATACAGGTTATTACATATTTTGTATTACTCCTCCCTAGAAAAAAAACTGCAACTGAAGAAAACCGACTTACTGTAGAACAAATTAACATTTCGATCAGTTCACAACAGGTTTAAATCCAGTTATGTTATCAAAAACGTGAAATTTTAATCAAAGCATTTCAGACTACGAAATTAAAGAACAAGTGGGCTGCGCCCCCTGCTCGTTTACGCTCGCCAACCCCCGAAAATTGCTACGCAATCTTGTATGGTTTGCTTCACAAACCAAGCTCGCTTCGCTCACAACTAACTTAGGTACATTGCAAATGCACAAAAATCTAGGAATTCAAAACAATCATTCAAATCCATATAACAACTTTTTTTTCAAAAAAAATTACATCTTTTTAGTAAATACTAAATCATTAAAATAAATTTGAATTCAAATAAATGACATGTAATTCGTTAAACCTATTAGAAATGTGCTATAGTATAAAATCTTAAAGCGTAACAGCACGTCTGAGACTCATTTTTCAATGAATAACTAATAACAATAATAAAACAAGTAAGTAATGCAAGTAAAATATATATATATATATATATTTTACTTGCATACTATTAAATACTATTAAATATATACTTGCATACTATTAAATATATATTGTAGCCCAAAAAGGGATGATAATTTGAAGCAAATGCGTAAAGTTAAAGTCCTAACATCACTCAGAACGTTTAATTTCAGCTAAAATTTCCTTTAAAAATTGAGATTTTGATTCTGTTTCTAATATGAAGTTTTTTTTATCAGTAGTCAACAAACTCTTAAATGTAGCTTCCTTTTAAGGATCTTAAGGATTGATCTTAAGGACTGGATCTTAAGGAATTTTCTGGCATGAATTAGGGCTTACGAGCAATAAATTATTTTTTTAATTAGAAACTAAAATTCAAGACGGTCTTTTTGCCATACGATAATATGACAACAAAACCTGTCCATCATGGTGCTAAAAACTCATATTTTTTTCGCACAAATAAGACATAAAACTTATGAAGCTCTATTAGATAAGATTTGAATACTTTTGAAACATTCTTAGGGGGAAAAAGTCAACATTTCTAACAATGGTGGTAAAAAGGATTTTAGCTTTAAAAATTGTTACTATTTATATTAATGAAATATTTAATCTTTCTCAAAAAATATTTAATGAAGTCTTTCTTCACACTCACCTCCGTATCCGGATAGACAAGCGAAAATCAACCAGCACAAACTGAAACCATATATTGAACGGGTGAAAGCATTGTAGAAACTAGCAGCCAGTAGACTTGGTGATTGATGATAGGTGCCGAAGATACAGTATAAACCAGCTGGAACTGCAAGTAGCCAACCAATCCACATTCTCTGCAAAAAAGTATAAAAAGATAAATTGAAGACAGACATGCTAAAATGGTTTAGGTAAAGAATGAATTTTCAGTAAACTTGGTATTTGTTACAGGCGCCGAAGAGGCAGTCGCAGAAACCGCAAGTAGCCAGCCAATCCACAAAGTTGTCTACCCAAAAGGTATAAGTCCCGCAGTGGACTGATCGTTAAGACACGGTTCCCAGCAGATCACCGAAGACAAGCATCACTGGATGCGGTCAGTGTGTGGGTGGGTGACCACTTGGATCAGTCTGCGTAGGGACCGAGGGTGTGCGGTATTGGTCCTCGTTAAACTGTTCTACCGTAAAGTGCTCGACTTCGCGTGCAGGTCGTCGGGTTACCGAAGCAGGGGTGCCATCCCCTCTGCAGAGGATCAAAATTGTGACGGCATGTCTTCGGATCATCCTCAGGGATGTTTCCCAGATCGTCGCCAATAGCTCATTGTGCAGCTCTAGTGCGACGTAAATTAACAACAACAACAACCAAAAGGTATAAAAAGATAAATTGAAGACTCGCACGTTAAAATGGTTTAGGTAAAGAACGATTTCCTTTTGATATTCAGTATCACCATAGAAAAGTGGGTTGTCTAAGAGTGTACAGTTACTTTCTGGCAACGAGGGATTACTTACCTATAACAAAGAGAGATTTCGAAATAGTTTTTTTTTTGAAAAACAAAAAAGACAACACTATTAAAGGTTCGAATCTTTTTTAGATTACGCTGAATCAAACGATCTAATTTCCATTCAGTAACAGTAATGACTATTCTGTTAGTTGTCATCGGTACCTATAGAAAAGTAAGTAAAAAAAAAAGCAAATTTATATACACAAATTTGTTGAACGAAAACGTTACGCATTAAATAACAGTAATGACTATTATGTTAATTTTTATCGGTACATATAGAGTATTAGCTGAAAAGAACAGTAAATTTACTTTCAAGCATTACATATAGTTGTCTTTTCTTATACACGTTCTCAACCTTCTAAAGATGAAAGACCAGTACTTTTAGGGTTAAAAAATTACATTTAAAATTAAAGGAATGAAAGATATAAAAACAAAGTTAAAAGTAAATTAATTTCCTTTAAAACAAAATAGTCTTTTTTCCAGAAATAAGATAACCATAGTAACGCAGTTCTTCACGAAGAAAATTTCTATACATGTAAGGTAGTTTTATTATTTTAATTATTTATGCAGAAAAATGTTTAGATATAAGGTTATTCTAATGGTGCAATTTTTTAAAGAGAAAAAAACTATTTAAAAATACAATTCTAATTATATCATTATTAATATGGAATTATCTGTTATATGGAAATAAGATAATTTTAAAAATGCACTAATTTTTTTAAAAATATTTATGTTGAGCAAAAATAATTTAAATAACAAACAAAAAGAAGAAAGAAAAAAAATAGTAAAATTTTAGAGAAAAAAAATAATTGCACTTACTCGATTAGATTTTATGTCGGTTATTTTTCTTTTATACAAAATATAACCCACAACAATGCCTGCTATGTAAGGACCAATTCTGGTATATGGCCTCATATAATATTTTCCCATGTATTCATTCCACCTAAGGTGTCAAAAAAATATAGCAGATATAATTTCACAAGTGTTTGATTACATACTATATTGAACTGACATACACGCACACTTTTCGTACTAAAAACGTATCGTCTGTAATAAAAATAGAACTCGCGTAAGTTTGAATTTTTTTTTAAATGAAACTTATAATACAGATGTTCAAGCCAGAGGCTCGTTCGTTCGTTCGCTGTAATGAAACTAGGCATCCGAGGCCTTACAGCCCTTTTTCCATTCATCCTGAAATTGGACTAAGAAACATACATGGCAAAAATAACGTTTGGGAAGCAAAATGGAGTTCGTGAGATCAAGCCAGAGGCTAAACTACATCCTTGAGTGAAATAAGTCAATCAATTATCGTAATTTTGTGGTTGCGAATGCCACCTAGTTGATTTCATTATTCCTGTAGGACGATATTTAAGCCCCAATGGCTCAGGGAATAGAGCGTTCACCTTCCAATAAGGTGAACCAGGTTCGAACCCCATAGATGGCTGGTCGATACAAATCCGCAACCGGCTTGCATCGACCACAGTGCTGACGTGAAATATCCTCAGTGGTAGATGGATCAGGGGTTAGAGTCCCTTTGCCTTCAGGTTAGCCGTGGGAGGTTCTAGTGGTCTTCCACTCCATGTGACGCAAATGCGAGTTGCTTCCATCAATAAGTCCTCCACGAAGGCAAAATTTCTCCCAATACTTGATCCAGGAGTTCCCCTGTCTTCTGGATTGTGTTCAAAATTACAAGGCTGCGGAGCTATATTGAGCATTACTATCTAACTGATTAATAATTGATGGATTTCCAATGGACAGGACAGTGGCGTCAGCTTAGACATCTGTATGCATTTAAGAAAACTCATGTCTCAGAAAGTTTCCATTGTATTTTAATATAAACGCACTTAAAAGGTAGAAAGTAAAAAACTAGTTAAACAAAAGATAGTTGTTTTTATAATCCGGTGTTTCATTTAAACAAATGAAAAATTGGATCGATTTGATCCTGCAATTTTTCGTCACAATAAATTACACAGTAAGAAACATTCGAAATTTTAAGCAAATGCATGGTTTTATTTAATACTCTAAGGGTGATGCAAAATTCCACCTAATCATTGGTTCATTGTTTAACTGATTTTCGTAAAAGTGTAGTTGAAGAAAAAAATTCCATCGTTGTAAAACTCATACGTTAAAAAGCTATAAACAAATGGCACAATGCAATAACATTATTTTAGCAAACTTTTAGTAGCAGGTAAAAATGTTTTAGCTTATAATTCTAAGCCTACTATGTTTTTTTTATAACTGCTGGTGTTAAGAAACAGACACGATTCTGAGTTCCGTAGTCTTGTAATTCCTATAACCCAGATAAATTTTCCGATTCAGAATACGAGGAAACTCCTGCATTAATCATTGAGACAAAGTAAACTTCGTGAAGGATTTTTTTTATGGAACTAATCCACATTTGCGTTACACGGGGAGGAAAAGCACGAACATTTTTCACCATTAACCCTACGGCAAGGGAATTCTAACTCATGATCCGTCCACCACTGTAGTCGGTTCGAGTCGGGAGAGCAGAATTTGTATCAATTAGCCATAGTGGCTCAAGCTTACTCTTTTGAGATTTCTGCAGATTTAATGATCTGGTTTTTAACCAGAAGCTCGTCCAAAGCAAAAACTATGTCAGGTAGAAACGTGAAATACTTTCATGTCAAAATCTAATTCACTTTTAGAAATTTAGGCTATAATATCTGAAATTCCAAATTAATCTACATTATTTTGTTTTATTTAATAACCGTCGTTGAACAGCCGACCCAATTTTCAGATTTACGACTACCAATGTTCAACTCCGTAGCCTTGTAATTTTGAACCTAATTCAGGAGACAATGGAACTCCTGAGTCAAGTATTGGGAGACTTCGTTGAGGACTTTTTTATGAAACTAACCAACATTTGCGTTACATGGAGGGGTAAACCAGGAAGATTCCCTACAATTAGCCTGACGACAAGGGGACTCTAACCCATGATCCGTCTACCACTGAGAATATTTCACGTCAGCACTGTGGTTGGTACAAGCCGGATGCGTATTCGTTTTGACCAGCCATCGCTTGGATTGGAACCAGGTTCGCCTCATTGGAAGGCGAACGCTCTATCCCCTGAGTCATTATTGTTCAAATTAATTATTTTTTTACTTAATTTCACTTGACCAAATTTCGATTTAAATTTAACACTTCATTACAAATTGTATTTTGCACAGTATTGTGGTTCATGTCGTAGGTAATATGGTTCAATATTGAAACGATTTTTCTGTGAATGCACAGATCATTCTCAAGCTCCTTTTACTATAAGTAAAAACTGAGTCACTTGCCTTGGCGTGAAGGTTGGATCATTTATTCTGTCATTGACATTACTTATAGTACCAGCTGGTAAATTTAGTTGAAAAGTCATCACAAATCCTGTAATCCAAGATGCCCATAAGAATAGTGTTGAAACTAGAAATCCAACAGTTGGCCACCTGGAACAAAAATTTAAAAAAATTTTTGTTTTAAAGATTGTGTTTTGCAATATTTAATTTATTTGTTAATTAAACAAGATCAAAATACTTTATGACTTGAGGGAATGGAATATTTTCCCATTTAAAAGGATAATGAAAATGTTATAAGATTTGCCTAAGTGGACACGCATTGTTGTAGCTCAGTAGCTATAATAGGACAACAGTCAAAGGAGGAGATCAAATCATATGGAACTAATAATCCAGTTCACATGAGAGCATTAAAAGGGAATGTAAAATCTTCGTAAAGATGGATGCCTCAAGACAAAAATACATGACGTAGTAAGATGTATAGTGGAAGAATCTGATAATCTTCATTTTAAGTTAGACCATACATTCACTTTAAATGCTCTTATACGAATTAGTAAATCAGTTGCACACATCATCTTTCTACCTTTCTATACGAACCAGACAGATAACGCTGCTATCACTTCCGTATTTCTGATGCTAATTAACGCGTCCTTTACTTTTCCAGATATTAATAAACGTTAACGAAATAATGTATTATAAAGGACTCACATCTAAAATACATAATTAATACCTCAGCATCAATATACATTTTTGGAAAATGGTTAATTTTCGTATTTAAGATTGTATAAATTATAAATTAAATATGTGTACCAACAAATTCAATAAAGAAGAAAGAACTTTTTTTAATTTCTCGAATCTTTGAGTCTAAATTACTTTTAGGAGAGGCTTTATTCTTAGTGCATTCTTAAGACATATTTTTAGAGCTCTTGCCATTAATGAAATTAAAAAAACCTACAAAGCAGGGGTTTCAAATTAATACTTAAACAAGGAAAAGAATTGATAACACTTAACAAAACCTGATAAATTATTAACGATGAAGATGAGATTACAAATACTAAAGCCTCTTTTATTGCTGAGCACAAACGCTAAAGGTTGTCAGGTTTTGATATCGTTTCGTTTTTTTTTTGCCTTATTTAAATATTAACGTACAATCTATATAGGGGAATATTTTCTTCATTACTGACTAGGATTTTAATGATCTACATTAAGGATAGTCCTTACGGGACAACGTGTATAATTGACTAAGTTCTAGCTAAAAATTTTCTTTTGTTATCAAATTTTGATTATGGGTTGAATTGCAATTTTCATTCAAGTAGCAGATTTTTGCAAAGGTAAACAAAAGCGCCCTCGGAATCTGCCCAATTGCTATTAAGAAAGCAGGAATCAAAATCAGCTTAATTACCTGGCAAAATTTGGAGAAGTTTTTAATTATCTCATTTCAATTCCGTTTCCTTACGTCTCACAATCAAACAGGTTTTGATATTTGCATCAATAATGATTCATTAGAATTTGCAACATTTTGTTTTTCTTTTCTATTTTGTTTTTTCAATGTTTTTTTTATTTTTTTCATTGCTGTGCCTCTTTAAGACTGCTGAGCAGACTGTCAAGCAGACAAGCACGCAAACATTCGAAAAATATATCTTAAAGGTGATGAATATGGAACACTCTCTGTAATTAACATTTTTCTTTAAAGTTTTTCCTTTTCTCATAATATTTTTTTTTCTTTCTGAATCAAAATTCTAATACAAGTAAGAACTTTATTTTGATTATTAACGAAACATGTTATAAAAATAGCAAACGCCTTATAAAAAAGCGCAAAAAATGATGAGTTTAATAAGCGCAATTAGTTAAGAGATGTTCATCAATTTCAAGTTATTACATTGGATAATGTACGATGGCTTTATCATTCAAACAATTTAGTTAATTACGAAAACTACACTGATTCAATTAAGCACATCTCTTTCAAATTTTTAATATTGTTGAGTTAAATAAAATTTATAAATAGTATGTTCTTCTATACCTCCAGAGTGTTATAAGGAATATAGGGCTAATCACAAAGAACTGCATATCATTTGCTAGGTACCAAGTCCATCCCATACACTAAAAAAAATTTTTTTATCAGTAGATATATTTTATTAAAGAATTATATGGCATAAAAAACCTAAACATGTCAATACTAAAATTATTTTATTAAATAATTTTTTAATAAGTTTTTACTTTATATAATTTAAGAATTATACGAAGTAAAAAAAACTTCAACATTTCAATTTTAATATTATTTTATTTTAATTTTTGAACTAATTGCTCTTTTTTTCAATTTCTACTATTAGTTCACACTCTCCCTATATCTTGTTCGAATTTTCAATCGTTAATAAAATACTTTTTTTTCATTCACTCAAGTTCAAATACATTTTTTTAAACTTGTAGTGGATGACACTTAATGTTAATACAGTTTTTTCAAATATTAATTCATTAATTAAATTTGATTAATTAATTTTAGTTTTAAAGGGGAGAAAATTTTTTAATCTATACATAATAATAAACGCGGCTGTGTGTGTGTCTGTTAGTCTGTCTGTAATCACAATATATCGCCCCAGAGGCCTCGCCCAGGCACGAAACTCGGCACATAATTGTGTTTTGACATAATGAAGAAGTATTTTTTTTTTCTTTTCAAAAATTTGGATTAGTTTTTTAGCTATCAGTCATTTTGTAAGAAAATCTATACTTTTTCGTCTTCAAAGAGCCATATTCAAAAAACTATTAAAAAATGCATATACTTTTCTCCACTCTTATAAATGTATGCTAATGCGAACCTTACAATTGAAATATTAATTTTCGACAACTTAAACCAATAATATACGAAGTAATTAATAATTTAAATGTAAGGTTCGCATTAGTTTACATTTATCAAAGTGGAGAAATGTTTAACTTTTGTATTAAAAAAGTGGCAACATATTCGATACGTAAATAGAACGCTTCGCTTTGATATAGTCGCTGTTCATCTGAATATGAAGACAAAATTGCAGGACAGGAACACTTTAATTGTCCACTAATCTTCAGATTTCCTGCTATGTTTTAAAAAACTTTATTTGTGAAACCTTTAGCGTGGCGGACAGCTGGCAGCCTTAGGCGGCTAGTTATTTAATAAAAAGTAGCTAAAATAAAAAATTTCTTTGTTGACATAAGTAGGATTTTACTTTAATTATTTTTAAATATTGCTTCTTAATAACCAAGTGCAACATACTCAAATTATGAGAACTTCCAATTATTACCAATTGGTAAAAATACTCCAATTATTACCAATTATACTACAATTTACATTTGGTAAGAAAAAATATTACTTAAACTATGGATATAAAATAACTATCTTGCATTATCATCGTCACAAATTTAGTAAATTCGTGACGATGTGGCGATTCTTGACGATTCAAATTAAGTAATTATTGTCACAAATTTAAATTCATACCTGATTAGTGCCATCCTGTAGGAAGTTGTTTAAGTAAATCAAGTTTGACCACCATTCTGGCCGGCAGCCTATATCAACATTATCCTCAGTCCAAAAAGGTCCGGATCCCAGTAGAGGCATGATTGTAGCAAAAAACGCCAGAACCATCATGTAAACTGGTGTTAACCTGTGAATTATAAAATTTTGGTGAGTAAAGAATTTTATAAAATCAGCTTTTAACCTTTTTTTAAAAAATAAAAAATATTGAAATTTATTGATTCAGCCTATAATATTTGAAAAGGTTTGAGTGAAAATAATGACAAAGGACACAATTGGGTATAATATAAAAAAAAACACAACTACTTCCACTTAGTAGGAATAACATTTACCATGACTCAATGCTAAATTCTATGCTACTATCCACATAAATCAATTATTAATCAAAAATCGAATATCAATTACTTTTCTTTATAATGCAATAAAATCTGGCGAGCAGCTATTTAAACGATCAAACACTTCGTTTGTTTATTTGTGGCTTGAAGTTAGGCTCGCAGAAAATGCCGTTCATGGGTTAAATTTAGTAGGAATAACACAACCTGTGACGTAGGCTATAGTATACCCAATTTAAAATTGTTTAAAAGAACATACATATCACAATTTCCTAGCAGGCGAGGAAATATTTCTATGAAATAAACTATTTTCAACGCTGTAAAAATAATGGTGTAATGTACCTTCAAATCTGATATTGCACAATCCAAAAATTAAGTCAAAAAACACATTATTTCTAGTTAATACCAAATCGGGCCGAGAGTTCGTGGGTTCGAACCCTGCCGGCCGATGACTCGACGTGTAGTAAAGTGACTGATGCACGTTAAATCTGTTGAGTCCCAAAAAATCATCGTGTAATAAGGATAATGTTTAAAATTTTAAAATATCAGTAAATTGTATTAAATAATTTTATAATGTCTAATTTACTATACGTTCTCTTAAACCCAACTCAAATTTAATTTAACAATCTCTCTGTTCTATTTGCATATTTAATATACAAATTAGTTTTATTTTAAGAATTAATGTGTATACGTTCTAAACTAAATTTATCTTACTTTAAATTGTATCGTCAAAATGTAACTCCTATGTATATATCATGTCTTATTCAGTTAAAGGGCAAATTAAATGTTACTGAATATCATAAATGGTGGCATCTACTCTGATCAAAAGTTGTGTTCGGTATTTAGCCTAAGAATTGTCCTTGAAATTTAATCACACAAAGAACTATCTACGGTGCTTAATTATACCACTTTCGGTGTGAAGTTGCTGCCACTATTTTTGATGTCAAGATGCACTTAAGTTTTTACAGTGTAGTATAAATTGCAATAATTTTAAACTATCTACTTGTGAAAGACACGTCTTTGTGAACAAGAATCAATTTTAGCAGCAAATTTTAAGATTGATTGTAAATATTATTTGATTTTGTTAGAATACAAAAGTAGGCGCTTGAAATTTTGAAACTAATTCAAGAACACCACTACATCAAAAATATAAATTATTTGTATTTCTTGGCATTACCAGGGGCTTTCGGATTCAATTTAATTGGGCAGCAAAACTTATAGAAAATATTACAGAAAAGTTTTTAAAAAAATACTAAAATGGCTCGGTATAAGCTAAATGTTTAATTAAACTTTCCTGGTTAAGAAGTTACAGACTAGTACAGTAAAAACAAATCTGCCGAAAAGTGCATGGTAAATAAAGGTGGCTTAATACTATAATGTGAAACAACCCTTTATTTTTTAGTTAAACCAAAATATACATATTATTTCCTTATAAAATTATGTTGAACAAATATTTGTTTAAAAAAAACGTTCAGTACTTGTTTGAAATTTTCTTTGTATATAAATTTTACAAACACGTATATATGTTATTATATATCGATAAACTAATTAATTGTTTGCGTTATATGCATTTTTTTTAAAATCGTATATTCTAAATTCTATAACAGCATTTATTTTCAGTGTCATATTTTTTCTCACCTCAAATAGCGATGGACGTAGAAGTAGAGCCATGATGTTTTTCCTTGTCTTTTGTCACATTCTTGAAAATATAGATAAGCCAACAAAAATCCACTGTTAAACATAAACACGTTCAAAATACAAAATACAACACAGAGGTATACTGAAGTTCAAAGTTTTAAGCACGATAAGAAAAATTATAAAAACTTAAACATTTTTCAATTCTATTTTAAATTTCACAGGAAGATGTGAATTGGAGAAATTTATCTAGGCCCTATCTAGCTTGAATCAATACCTCCTAGAAAAGAGAAAGGATTTAGCAAGGGTTACCATAAGCAAGAAATTTGATCCTTTAGTAGTGAAAACGTAGTGATATCTTTCGTATCTCCCTCCTACGCACTTAGTAGCCCGAGCGTACTGACATTTTTCTAATTTACCTCTACTGCGCAGTGTACGTTTGTTGCGTCACACTACTAAATTGATCTGTGCTAAGACCTTCTCTCCTGACTGAACAGTAACGCTGAAAATAAAGGGGAGAATCGGACAAATACATAAAAGAGACCTACTAATGGCTATAAAATATTGGATAAATCAATTATTTATATTTAGTACCTATAATAATTAATGCCGACCGGCCTGTGTAGAGGGCAGGGAACTGTCCTTGCATCAAAAAGGTCCTGGGTTCGAATCCTGAACAAGGCATGGATGTTTCTCTCTGTGTGTGTTCTATGTACTTTCTCCTTTGTGTGTGAATGTGTATGAATATGACCCGCCCTATAAACGGGTTGCGGTCGTGTGAATGGCATGGCAGAAGTCGAATTCCTGGCCATAGATGGCGCCACTGAAAAACAGGAGCAATCGTACCCCCACTGCCTAAACAAGCGAACGACAAAAAAAAAATTAATGTTACATTACTCCATATATGAAAGAGATTCATGAGTATTTGTCCAGTAAAGGCCCAAGTTAATTTACTACTAGGATGTAACACGAGCAAACAAAGTGTTTCGCAAAAGTATGGTAAAAAATTTCAATTCACAAATAATCATACAATCGTATCACAAACCTGTATTACAGATAAAAAGTGTTTTTAGCTTCTTTCATAACAATATCAGCGTTAAATATTTTCAATATTTGTATATAAAAGAATAAGTAATGTGATTGGATTGATTGTAAAGACAATATATTCATCGTTATATTATTAAAAAAATTCTTTTTAACAGCACTTTCATTTTGATAATTCTTTTGTGTTCATAAAATATATTAAAAACACCTAAAAATTTTCGCATGCCCAAAAAATAAATTAACTCACCTGAGTACAAAAAAGGAATCAACTGCATACCATCCATTAAGTACGGCTTGGAAAGGTAAATTGTCAACAAGTGGTACTGCACTCATAAGAGATTCTTTGAAATGAAACAAAAAATAAAATTACTGTTTGTGGTACATGAGGCATTTATAAAATTCGCCTAATTTGAATTCTTAAAATCAAATCTTTATTAGACTATATAAAATTAATAATACACAGTGGTGGCCAAAAGTGTGGACATTTTTTGAAAGTTTTCATCACTTTAAAAAAATGCAAAGATAAGATGGATCTTACTATTAGTTGCAAAACTTTTTTTGTAATACAGATATTGTAATACTGTATTTATTATTAAATTCTACACTAAATTACCTTCAATTTGATATACAAACGTTTGTAATTAAGTGAAAATTATTATATTCTACAAGCACACAAAGTTGAAAAACATGAAACTTTCAAAAAATGTCCACACTTTTGGCCACCACTGTATATATGCATAATAATAAGTCAGGTTGAAAAAAGTTTTTCATCTTCCAAACCAATAAAGCTTTCCAATTTTCTAAATAAATATTATTTTATAACGAAAATATTATCTAAAATATTATTTTATAATTTCAAACCTATTAGCTCCATTTTTTTAAAGTAAATTTCAAAGGTAATATTTATAGAACATCTAGCATAATTATGTTTTTTATATTTAAGAGATGATTATTTTGACGGTATTATGTGTTTGTTTAGAATTTCCGATTTTATGAGTTTAAAATTTATCTGAAATAGACTTAAGAACAGAGAATCGGTACTACTGGATTTATATGAATATATACTATATGTTCTATATTATCCATTGTTGTTATAAATTTTTTACATAATTGAGGTACACAGTAATAACAGGGGTGATGGTAGCCCGGAATTCATGATTTTTCATATCATTCTTCAGGATCCAAAAACGAAAAGCAGGGCATTTAATTTTTCCGCCAATATCAAAGAATTGCGCATATATCAAGATCATTAGAGTTTTGCGAACGTCTGCGAATCAAAAACTTATAATCTGATGAAATTTTAAAACTTATGCTAAATCCCGTTAAGGAGACGCTAATATACATGTGATTCTTCCGACAATTCGATTCTTTTGGTTTGGTGGATTTTCGGAATCTTTGGAACTGCGCAGGAATCTGCTAATATTGCGATTTTAACATCAAACAATGATTTTCGAATTTACCTGGTTCAAAAAAGACGAGCTGCGATTCGTATTCACGAGATTTAAAAATCCCATATCGCGAGATTGGATTTATATACTATATTTGCATGTTTTTAAAGCCCAATATCACGATTCATATTCAAGCCAGTTTAAAGTCCAATGTCATGATTCCTATTCACGCGAGTTTAAAATTAAAATACAGAATACCTCGCAAATAGTACGAAGTTATAAAACTATCAGAAGCTGTATTATAACTCTATAAAATAGCTCTTCGGAGAATATTTCACTGTTTCTTGTGGCAATGATATATATTTTTTTAATGGGGGAGGGGACTGAACTCTCGTTTTTTTCGCCTTGGAGGATACCGGAAGTGTTGCTCATTTAACGTTACCCGGTGGGCACCTGTGAACCTTTATCACAGAACTAAACTCAGTGGCACGACAGCCCATAGAGGGCCAAGGCCTACTGTGCCCATCTCAGATTTCTTGACCTTGGGCTCTGGGGTGCAGGAGCAGATGTTCCGGTTATGTGGTCAGCCGAACGTAATACCCCCAGTGCTTAGTTCCCAAGCATGCTTGGTACTCATTCAGTGGGTCGATAAACCCACTGAAGGGATGAAAGGCTGAGTCAACCTTGTCCGGTCTGAGGATCGAACCCAGGACCTGTGGCACGGGAGCGCGAAGAGCTACCACTCAACCACCGGGCGTCCCTTTATCACTGAGACAAGCAGCATTACCCATTCCACACTGCTACAAATACCCATTCATAGGGTGGGCCACATTCACATGTCACAGAAAAACACATAGAGACAAACATCCATGCACTGAATGGAGTTCGAACCCGAAACCATTGGCTTCGCAGTCAGGCACGCTGACTCCTCTGCAACCTCGCTGGAGCAGGAATGAAAATGAAATATGAGAATTATACTCACTAATAACAATCATAGAAGATGAGTACACATGACCTAAAATAACCCATGCCATGCTCAAAAATCGAATACCATGTAGACATAATAGTTGTCCTTCGGTTGCATCGGTGTTGAGTAATTTTGAACCATTTGTAAAAATGCAAAAACAGTTCAGGAAAGGGTCATACGTGTCCATGAAAACTAAACAGAGAAAAGCAAACATTTTATGTTTAACAAGAAAGTCCTATTTAACTAAACATTTAAGAAAATATTCGGCATTAAGTACGCAATAACTTGCACTGCACTTTTTTTATTAAAACAAACCTGAATTATTTTTTTATAAACACTAGAAAAATTAGAGTTTTGCATTTAGATACTTTAAATGTCATAGAGTCGAAAAATGAGAAATGGTACCCTTACTGCGTTAACAATGCTTTCGATTCTTCATGACAAAAGTTGTCACTGTCCCTTAAACCTGTTTAATTGTATTATTTTATTTCAAACATTATTACTACATGGCGAAATGTTTTGGCAAAATTATCAAACTTATATGGTAAAAATTTTGGCAAAATTATCAAACTTATATTGTAAAAATTTTGGCAAAATTACCAAACTTATATGGTAAAAATTTTGGTAAAATTATCAAACTTATATGGTAAAGAAATTTTTGATTAAAAAAAAACATACGGTATTTAAACCATTCATTTAGTAAGTTTTCCATTCGTTATTTTGGATAACGTTTGGTGGAAAGGTGAGACTGCTCGGCCTGGGAGGCCCCTGCAAAACAAATAATTAAAAAAATTAACTATTCCAAGTATTTGCTTATTGTTACATACCTGTAGATTTGCGTCCTCTTTACCAAATACGTTTCAAGCCCTTGTAAAATTGAAGAAGAGTTATCACAATTTAGTGAACAGCTTTACAAAGCTGAATCGATTGTGGTGTTGGGGTAGCTGGTTTGAGTCAACCCGTATCCTTGGATATATCTTTATGATATCTGATTCTCTCTCTTGGGCTACATGCTCTTTGACTTAGCGACAGCCTACTAGACTTCATATGTATGTATAGCAATAAATTAACAAGTGATATATTCAGGGTTGTGAAAGATTTAGTTTGATTTCGTTCGTTGACATTTCGTCCGTTGAGAAATCAATCTCAAGACAATGGGACTAATAATTTAGAAGTTTTAAGTATTTTATGTACAAAAGTATAATTTCGTGCTTACACTTATTTACGCGTCTTGCATTGCTATACAGACACCCCTATTAGTTCGTGCTTGTTCTCATTCGATTAAATGAGAAGAAATGCGAGGGAAACAATACCTCACTTGTCTGCATAGCAATGTAAGATTTGTAACTAATAATAAGGGCAAAATTTTACTTTTTGTACATAAAACGCTTATAACTTCTGAACTCAAAGTTCTATTGTCTCAGGATTGATCATTTAATTCAGAGTGAAAAGTTACATCAAAAAATGTACCTTACAAATTGAATAGCTCCTGAGTAGTTATGTAAAGTTGTTACATAAGTTCATGAGAAAAGAAGTACTTTTTATACATAAAAACATTTGTTGAATTATTTATTCTATCGACTTTTGTATAGTCTCATTCAATTATGCAGAAAAAAAAACATCAGAAACAATACTTTATAGTCTAATCTACATAGCAATTTTAAATGCTTAAATATATATAATCTTCTGCACATGAAATATTTATAGCATAATCTGACGTTTGCTTTGAACTAAAGTTGCATACACAATTGTCGGGAATTTTTAGAAATAAAATATGTATTTTTTTGAATGTGTGATATTCCATTTGCGCTTTTTTTTAAAAAAAAAATATTAAAAAAAAGCTTGAATTAAGAATAAATGCTACCTTTTATCCTACTTGGCGATCTTTCATTAAACTCCGATGGTTCTTCTAAATTACCAATGGACATTTGTTCTGGCGAGCAACCATTTGCCGCTGCAATGCTTTTGCATGAATCTTTTGTAGCGTTGATGTCAGCAAAGTATTTGAAAGCAGTTACAGAACTCCCCAAGATAACGAGCAGAAAAAATACCGACATTATGCATCTGAAATACAATGTGAAATTTTTTTAAAAAAGAATAACGAGGGTATGATAAACTAAAACACGGGAATAAAAAAGTTTAAAATTTTATGGAAAGTGATTTATTTCTATAAATAATAATTCCGGAATATTCAAAAGTATAATAAAATGTTTGATATTCATCTGTTTCCTTTAAAATAAAATTGTGTGCAGTGCGCAAAAAAAGAAAGAAAGAAAAAAACGGATTACCCTGAATAACTTTTGATCTAATCTAATTCAGATTTTCCCGTTCAGGACTTAATCAGATATTGAACTCAAATATGCTAATTAATTAATACCGACAATGTCTTAAATTACGAGATTAGACATAAAAACCTACTTTCTCTGAAAAAAAATGCTTTTTTGGCCGGATTCGGATTTCTAACTCCCAGAATATATATTTTAAAAAAAAATACGCACTCAGTGAAATATATGGTTCCAATTTTTTGGTCCGGAGAGCGGGTCGAAGTTTGGACCCCTTATTGCTAATTTTATTTTTTGTGTATTTCTCTCATATCTTGAGAACTAATTAAGGGAATAAAAAAAAATATTGTACACAATTATTAAATTCATTTATCCAAAGATAGTTCAGTGCAAAAAATTACCTTTAGTAAATATTCATTATTTCATTTAATAATAGTTGAAAAAAATTTAAATTGTAAGGTATGCAATTTCTTACATGATTTAAACGAATGCAACTTTTGCACGACAAACTATAAAATTTGAGCGAAATCAGCTGAATAGTTCATAAGAAATCGAATTTTAAAGAAATCATATTTCCAAAGTTTTTTGTATTAAAAAATAGTAATAATAATTTGTACGTATTCTAATTTTAAGGATTTTAAAAAAATATTTCAAAGTAATAAGGATATCGAAATCTTACACGTAAACCCCTCCCTCTTTATAATTAAGAAATAATAATTTTAAACTTCTACGTGCATCTAAAGGGTATTTCGTAAAGTTGGTCATTTATATATGTTTTTAGAATCTTTATTAAAATGATTTCAAAAAAGTTTATAAACTGAGGATCAAATATTAACATTTAAGCGAGGAAAAACAACAATTCAATCTATCTGACCACAGATCACAGTTGGGTGTACGAAACACCAAAAGTTGTTTGATTGCCTGAGAAAATAAGGAGAACATGAAAAGTGATTATTAATACAGCTCTAAGTCTCATTTATCAAACCGGTTTTGATTTCTTATTTTCACTCTACTCACTAGTGATAGTTTCTATGTCGATTTTGTTTCGTCTTATCTAAAAATTGATTCAGCGTGATAATAAACCTAAGCCTAAAAGCTGTAATCCTAACATGCCATGCACAACCACGTAATTTGACTCAACCATGTGATTAACAGCAATTACACAACCAATACAGCAAATGTTATGAAAAATGTTAAAAATATATTTACAGTGTGACAATTCCTCCATTACTCATCTTTAATGATTTGGGTTTACAATGTGCTGAAGTTACATTCAAATCGATACCGAATCGACTTAAAGCCGGCAAATAACCTGAAAAAAATTTTACAAATTAGAAAATTGTAGAAAATAGCTATATTTTCAGGCATATTATCACATTGTATTATTAGTTAATTATCGATGGTACTGTAAAACAGTTATTTCAGAAACTTTATTTGAAGTTACTAGATTACATAACTCTACACTTTCGGTTACCAGCTAGTTCGTCCTTTTTTTTTCTGTCTTTATTGCGTTGAGGGTAGGAAATTATTTTTTTTCCAATTCCCACTTGGAGGATGACTTTTGTCAATACAGGCATCTGAAGGACAGATTTGTTGGTCACTCTTTCAGGGGCACCATATTAGGTGAGCCAACGTTGCTCCCATAGTAAGGACGGATAGTACGGAGAATGAAAAAACATCCATGCCTTGACCGGGATTCGAACAAAGAACCTTTCTGTTGGATTGTCAGCTCCTTGACACCTACACAGGCCGATCAGTGGAATAAAATTACTGTTGAAAGATTTCATTTTCTGAACAATCCCTGATAAACGATACAAAATATCGAAAGTATTCTTTTTTTTTTTCGTTTTCTCTTCATCTGATAAGAAACATAAGGTTAAAATTTAAGACCTTTATCTTTTCAAAAACGAGTTGTTATTTAGCACTATCTTCAATTAAGTAAATACCCCAATAATTACAAAATATCAAAGTGAAGCTGTTTTAGCTTTTTTTTATAATATGATGAGACACATTGTTCAAAGTTGGAGACTTCAATCTTGGTAAAAATACTTAATATAGCATTACTATCAGTTAATGTTAATTACCCCATGATTAACCAGATCATAACAAAATAAGGAAATGAAATTTTTCTTTACTTTTGCATTTTATCTTTTAAAAAGTACAAGATCCAAATATGAGACTCATATAAAAAAAAATTGCACCATTACTGAGAATTATGCTAATTACTTCCCCATTACCTATATAATTACAAAATACAAAAAAGAAATTATTTTTTAATTTGTCTAATTATCTAATGGTCCAAATTTTAACTTTCTTACTGCATTGCAAATGAACGAATTAATAATGAGTCAGGCAGTTTTTGTTTTGATAGGGACTTTAAAAATATATTGAAAGTGGGGATTAGAAACATCCTGTACACAAATATGATTGGTGCAAAAATATGACATGTAAAAAAAAATATCGACGTTGTCGTTTGTCTAATTTAAATACAAATTTCTTTTAAATACTATTTTTATTAAATATCTCAAAATTCTATAAAAACATAATTAGGTTTTAATTTCATTTTGAAAGTAGTTTTATTTTATATATAAACTCATGGTAATCACTAGTAAAAATTAAAAAATAAAAAATATTATCTGTTAAGTTTAATTTTCTTATTGTTTGTTTAGAAAATTAAGATTGAATAGTACTATTTTTCTTTCAAAAGAAATTTTTTGTCAAATTGAGATATTTATATTAATGTTTTCAAAATGTACATTATATTCACTTACTTGAATTATTAATTATATCCTTAAACTCAGATGGATTACATGTGTCTGGTAAACATACACCAATTGAGAGTGGAAGATACTTCTGAAATAAAAATTCTTACTTATTTATGATATTAATTTTTAATAATTTACTGTATCTAAATATATATAAAAGTTTAATAACGATGTCTTGCATTGCTGTCGGTGCATTTTTATTGGCCGGAAAATCGCATGGCAGGATCCAGATTTCCCACATTAGTTTGAATTATAGTTTGGTTGTCATTCGCATAAAATCGATATAAGTCATAAAGGTATTGTTTTCCTATAAATATTTTTGTATCCCTAATTTAAAGAGAAAATGCAGCTATTAGCTAATGCAAAGAGCTCATCGCTCTCTTTCACAATCTACAATTTAAAGGTATTTAACTGCACTGTTGTTTGTTTTCTAAATTAAGAGTTTAAACTAAACTCAGTGGCTTGACAGCCCATAGAGGGCCAAGGCCTACTGTGCCCATCTCTGTGCCAAGAGTTTAAGGGGATTGTTATTATTGTTACGAGTATTAGAATAACGTAATTCTGCGTTATATTTTAAGATAAAGTTACTTAAACTGGTGTCCGATCATAATAACCATTTAAAATTATTATTTTTTGATTCAAATTACATTAATATACTAATATGAATGGTAAAAATATACTTGAGGGTGCCCCTTGATGAAATTGGCGACTTATGTTTGGTGCCATTCCTGTTTGAGCGGAACACCGTGGTAACAGAAATGGCGGCCAAAACATGATATTTCAGTAAAACATTGGAAAATTTCAACGAAACATCGGCCAAAACTTTTTAAAATTGTAATGAACCCAATGTAAGCAAAATTAATAAACACAGTAAAATGCATTTTGAATAGAAACAAAAATTAATGAAGTAAGCACGGAAAGAAAAGGAAAAATACAACTCACTTCTTCATTAAGCTTAAATATCCTCAGATTTAGATGCACAGAATTCTCCAATAGCAGTTAGATACTGTCTAAATTTATTATGAATAGAATCTGTGTACCTCCATCGCCACATAAAATCGGCCAAATACGAATCGAAAATGGCGTCTATGGTACCGGACTGGCGGTGACATTTTTTTTCTAAAGTGCCTTTTTAAGACTGCCCACATACCTTCGATCTTATTGACCAGAAGCAAAAGTAACCTTACCAGCCGGTATCCTGAGTAGAACTAACGGATCTCTGAAATTACATATACCGTTGAACATTTAAAAATAACGCTAAAATCTAAACCAATCAGAATCACGATTGGGTATCAACATCGCCCAGCTTGGCGATCAACAGCGATCACAACTTGGCGAGAATCAAGGGGCACCCTCAAATATAGTCTACCTATATGGATTACGGTTAAAGAGACTCGTTCAATGATTTAGAACAGGGGTGTCAAACTAGCGGCCCGTGGGCCGCATGCTGCCCGAGATAAACATTTTTGTGGCCCAGTCAATATATCCGAAACAAAGTAAAAATAAAATGGAAATGAGAATTAGAAACGAAACCAGCATATTAAATTATAATATACTTTATTTATAAACTAAACGGATCATTTTAAATTGTATGAGCGAAAATGTAAAATTCTAAATGGCTGAAATGGAGTCCGTTTCACACTAAGCTATCAGGTAGTACATATTCAGGTTTATCCTACTATAGCGAGGTACGTTGGTTATCTTGCTCCAAGGTTCTCAAACAATTCTGGAATGCGAAAGTAGAAATATGTAAGTTTTTATAAACTAAAAATCAAGATACAAGCTTGTTCTCCGATCAAATATGGTTGCAAGATTTATCCTTTATGGTTGATGTAACCAAACACTTATCCGATTTAAATTTATTGTTACAAGGCAAGGATCAGATCATTACGAACATATTTGACATAATTAATGTATTCAAATGTAAACTATTTCTTTGGGAAAGGCAACTGAAAATTGAAGATTTAACGCACTTCCCAACGCGCAGCAAGAACAAATCTAGTTTAGATGATACTGCATCGTATAAAATATACGCAGAAAAAAAATTCAGATCTTAGAACAGAATTTGAAACAAGGTTTAAAGATTATAATTCTTTGGAAGACACATTTTGTTTGCTTTCTTCGATTTTTTCAATAAATATAGACTCAGTACTCAATTATATGCAAATGGAAGTGATTGAGATTCAGTGCGACTCAAATTTGAAGGCAAAATTCATAGAAGTGGGTGTGCCTGAATTTTACGAATATTTACTGGCAAGGTTTGAAAATACGCGAAAACTCGGCGACATCGGCGAGAGTCAGCGAACAGGGGGCTTAGCCTCCTAGCTAATTAGAAAATTAAAAAATTAGTTTTTAGGAGTCTACCATTGCTGTAACTTGAAGGGTGCAATATTGTCCTTGAAATCCTCCTCTGCCACGGTTCCTCGGTGCATAAACGCTTTTGCATCCATCAAAATCTCCCAGCCACTTCACATTTCCTTCTAATATTCCACTTTCTGGCTTTCCAAATGAGTCCAGCACTGATAAATAAAATAATTTTTAAAAAAAACTGCTATAATTAATGCTGCAATCGCTTGATACATTCATTTTCTGCATTAAGTAACAGGGCCATTTGCTTTCTGATATCTAAATCATTTTTGGAAATTTCAAGTTATTTTTAAAATGGAGAATTCATTATTTGCGTCTGATCTACGAAATTATTAGATATTGCATCTGATAGATGAGTTGATTTCTAGATGATTAATTGGCCAAAATGAAGTTTCATGGCCTAAAGTTGATCTTAAAAAAAGTTTCAGATGAACACTGTCAGAACATTACTTGACATAAAAAAATATCTTGAATAATAAAATCAAAAATTATAAACTATTTAAACTTCAATTAATTTGAAACGTTAATTTGATTTGTTATAAATCTTAATATCAGAAAAGATAATTGTTTCGTACCCATAGAAAATCGTTATGGTCAGAACTACTAGAATATGATTAAATTTAACGTGTTTCCGGCTCTATTGGAAAACAAAAAACCACGATTATTTTTACCAAAACACTTTGCTAATTAATTTTAGTAAAATTAACAATAAATATAGTTTTATAATAAGTGATAAAATTTGTTAAATGCGGTGATATTTAGTAAATTTATTATGTCTTAAGAACAATGTATGCGGTTTAATTTACTTTACAATTTTGTGTTTTTAACCAAATATGAAGTAATAGAAACTATAATTTTGAAAACTAGATTAGATTATATTAATTTTGAAAACTATAATTTTGAAACCACTTATTTTGTTCTCACTTTTTCTGGAATGGAAACAAAACACGAAAAGTTAAAATACTTACTTTTTAAAGCCCAGGAATCCTGAAAATGTTTCAAATCGATACTTTCCTTTATGTATACCAAATCATTATAACAACTGCTGTTTGTGGCATTGCTGTTACTATTTATCAACATGGTGATAAGATTTAAAAAATTTATGAGAAGAATTTTATTTTGCACATCATTTCTCATAAGAAAATCCTTTTCCTTTTCAATTGTTTTCGAAGTTTCAATATTTTCGGCGACATCTTGCAAAAGTTGATGCACATCATAATATTTCCGACCATGATTGTTAGAGATCTCATCAGAATTGTAATTAATTTCCCCCAACACACATGTAAAAAATAGAAATGTAACAAAAATCGTTAGCTTCATTGTTCACGTTCTGGAATATATTTTTGATATTAAGGAGTTTAACAAGCACATGTTACAAGGATGATCAATTTCGGAAGGATTATATAAACCACAACTAAAACGCGTGTAATATTTTTCGATTTTGAAAGCAATACCGAATAATTCCGACAATTGTCATATAAAGCTATCAAAGCATCTTGTTTTGTTACAAAAACTGTTAATATCACAAGAATTTATCATTAATTTAGATAAAACGGCAGAACGAGTTCTTTTAAAATTTATCTTTGGTGTAAAAGTGAATAGTTTCCATCTAAAGGCAAAGAAGTTCTGGGTAAAGGTTATGTATTGTTGCTCTATTGTTTATCCGTTAAAAAAAAACACTAAATATTTAACAAAAAAGGTTGTGGTAATGTTATTTAAGATAATATTTTATCTAAAACTTCATTTTCAGTACTAAGGTGTTATCCATTTATTTCATTTTAAGGCAATGTATAATACAATTGATTTTATTAGATATCCATATCATGTGAGAAAATCGATTTTTCGGTCTAAGTAAACAAATTGTTTTGATTAATTAACAATATTATATTAATTTAATATTATATTAAATTAATATTATTTAACCGGTTAAACACTTTTAAAATTTTTGGAGCGTGACTGTTTTTTCTTCAAATTTATTCCAAAATTAATATGGCACTGAATTGAATTATATGAGTCTACTTTTTAAAGCTTGTTCATACGATACTGTGACTCAAATAGAAAGAAGACAATTTACCATCGTATTTTGCAACAAATTCTCACCGAATGATATAATATAATATAATCACTCTCTTCTTATATAATATAAGAAGAGAGTGAAATGTTAACACATAGCCAATCACAGAACACTTGAAATATTCATTCCATATAATTAAAAACATTCAATACCATATTTTAAAACATTAGTTTTTTAAAATCTGAATATTTTTGAAGGACTTTTAAGTTTTTTGTTCTATAAAATACAATCATTTTAAAGAAATTCTGTCTTTCCCAATAAATGACATAGCACTGAGCTTCTTATGTAATAAACAAGACTTCCTTACTAATCTTACTTCATAAGAACAAAAATAAATTGCAAATCTTGTGATTAGCTTAAGCGTACAGAATCATTGCAAATAAAATATTTACTGAAGAAACAGCA
Organism: Parasteatoda tepidariorum; assembly: GCF_982258835.1. Taxonomy (NCBI): domain Eukaryota; kingdom Metazoa; phylum Arthropoda; class Arachnida; order Araneae; family Theridiidae; genus Parasteatoda; species Parasteatoda tepidariorum. The sequence goes on from NC_141764.1 coordinate 40,387,284, forward strand.
GATTAGTTTGGTAATCCGGCGCTTAAATAGATCAGCCTAGTTAATCTATACATTAGTTAGATAACCTGTACAAGTACAGATTTCTCTTTGGCGGTAACCTAATTTAGGATTTAAAAAAATATTAAATTGAGTGATAAAACAGCAAGAAGAGTTATTTTAAGAACAATTTATTCACTTACATAAATTTACATGTATTTACTTACATGACAATTGTACAAAACTATATTATACTAAAATATACGATAGGCACTACGCCAATTTACATCTGAATATTACAAGCAGCATTTTTAGATTAAGAAAATTCTATACAATGTTTTGATTTCATTCTATTTTCTAAATGCAAAATTGATAACTACAATCTCAGAAAAATATAGCAGTAAAATAAGTATTGAAGTTCCACTAGGAACAGTTTCCATTAGCTTAATTTTTCAACTGGAAATTCTATTATAATGCTGTTTATTCTAATCTTCCAAGTTACTATTTTTTAAGGAATAGTTTATAGGTTTTGCATCTAGGTTTTTCAGTTATATAAAATAAGAACACCGAGAAATTTTCTAGACTATCTAAAGAAGAGAATCCAACAATTTGGAAGAAATTAAAACAAACTTTCCTCAATTAACAGTCTTTTTTTTCTCGGAAGTGCGGATTTGTAACGTACCCCTTATTAAAATTGACAGCTTCCGTTGTTGTAGAAAAAAAAACACAATTGTTTTTAAAAATCCAACACGTGCAATCACATGTCGTAATGTGACATACGACATATGTTTGCCTTTGTAATGGATTTTTAATTGGATACCTACAAGTGACGTCAAGGTTGGTAAATAGTGGCATTTGTCGATTCAAAAGGCAATCAGGTTCGACACACACGCACCTATAAGCACGCGGGACGTCGCTTATAGGTATCTAATTAAATCTGATTTAAATCACATGGTTAGGCAAAATCACGTCTTGCTCTCGAGTTCCAAGTACTCAATTATATTTCTTTGATTTATAGTCTATATACTATCTGCAGCACCATCTGTCAAAAATTTTTGGGACTAAAACAAGGAACTTTCGGATATAAACTTATGCTCTGTCACATGAATTTGTTGCAAGAATTATTTTATTTATTTTTTATAAATATTTTTTTGAATTTTAACCATTATTTTATTTATATATTTTTAAAAACATTAATCTAATTTAGGACACTCTGTACTTTCTTCTTCTTATTTAATATATAGTGGTTAAAATAAGTTTAAGATCATTATTTATTCATTTATTTATTTGTACAAATATGATTAAGCAATGAAATACAATGTTCCAAATTTCTAATTTCATAGTTATATAAAAAATGTATGTATGTACTAAAAATGAGAAATACTTTTTTTTATAAAAACTAAAATGGAAGTACAATAATGTTTATACTTGGGAAAAATATGAAACCATTTTTTTGAAGTATGAAAAAAAATCGGAAAAAAAAATTGCTACGTGTTAAATATTTAAAATTCACAAACTGAAAATCTTAATTTATTTATTCTAACTCTCATTTGAGTAATTTTTTTATAAAAAAGCATAAGATCAAACAACTGACGGATGTAAAAAAAAGTATTTCTTTTTTAGAGTGTGTTTTAAGAAAAAAATTGCTGTTAAAATTCAAAGACTTTACACTACTGAGCATAATTTATTTTTAATGTAATTGGTTACAGAATGAAATAAGAAGCTAACTCCCGCCAAAGGTATCTTCTTGTTTTCAATACATGAATGGATTTACCCTCGCTGAGAGTTGGGAATTTAATTTAAGTACACTTTTGAACAGTTTTATGACAATCTGATTATTACAGCCTAATATATATTGCTTCATAATTGAAATGTGAAGAATTAATTAGTTTTTTTTTAGAAAATCATTTATCGCATTTAAGAGTTTATTTTCTTTTAAATTATATATTTCGGAGCAAAATTTTCTGTCATTATTTAAAGCTCTCGGGGTAATAGTCTGCCATTATCAAGAGGACATAGCAGCACCTTATTGGCGTTAGACTTTCGAAATCCAAACTTTAAAATTGTACTTGGAAGTTACATAATTTACATACGATATATGAACCTCGAACGTCAGAGTTTCGCATCAAAAGCAAGCTTAATTTTTGATATTCAAAATTGTTGGAGGATTTACAAAAGCATTTAATTCATTAAAGCAAAGAAATGAACTTTAAATATTTTTGGAGAATTACGTTAAAGTTTAAAACAAGAATCTTAGTAGCATATATTATGCACTAATAAACTTTTTCTTTACGAAAATGTTCATACATAAAAGTTGCTTTTAAAGCGTAAATTTAGAACTTATGAGTGGTAGTTCACACTGTTACGTTTCTGATATTTTCCATAACTCAAGACAAATGAAACTAATTTTTAATTTAATTTTTTTTAACTAGGCTGACTAACTAGGCTGGGAATGACTGGATTTTTGATTTTCAAGAATGCTTTTCTAGTTATTCTCCGATGACCATTAAAAACTTACTCTGACTTATTAAATTCATAATAGCATATAAAACAGCCGTTAAATCATTGCGAAAATACATTTTAAGTCTAAAAGTTCAGCTTTTGAGCTCAGAAAGTTTTAACTGAGGAATCTTTTAATATTGCATTATTAAACTGAAAAAAGTAAGTTAATTTCTTACTGATAATGCTTAAAATCAATATTTCCAGGGATGCTAAGTTTGTTTTAAACTTGTTTAAAAATTGAATGGCCTTAATTTTATTTTGTATATTTTTCACTAAAAAAACCCTTTATTCTTTCAATAGTTTTAGTATTTATATTTTTGAGCATAAATTGATGCAAATCATAAAATCCATGTCTTTTGATATTTTATCATAAATTTAATTAGTTTCACCCAAAACATGAGTACGAAGCAGAATTGTTTCAAAAAATGTTAGTTTTATTTTTCAAGTCTTAGAAATTATTTTCAAGGTTGCGATTTTGTTACATTAATATGTTAAAACAAAAAAACAAATAATTTCATAATTTTGATAAGATTACATAAAACATAACAAAGAAAAAAAAATTTTTTTTTTCACTTCTACGCCAAAATCAATGCTATTGTCTGATAAAAAAAAATCACAACACTAGTTATATCAATATAAACAAAACAGATTGTTACAATCACGGGTTCTTTCTTTAAACTTGATAAAGCACCAAAATTATTTTTTGTAGTATCTCTATTACGCCTTTTGTGAAGAGTTTCCTCCACAATTTAATGAAAATTAGGGCAAAGAACAGATACTGTCACGTCATTGTTCATCAAAAAGACATACAACGACGCGATTTAAAAGGATACAATGTAGTAGTAAAATAAAGCGCCATTCATGAAAAAAAAATGTAACTTTCACCTTTTTTTACAAAAATAAGATTTTATTTATCTATACTTTTTTTCCCTTTATTTTAGTGCTTATAACACTTAATAATGAAGTATAATATTTATCTTCAATTTCAATTACTTAAGAGTTATTTTTTTATTTTATAAACTAGCACTGAATTATCTATTTATGAGTACGGATATTCAACTCTCCTTTTAATTTCGAATTGGAAAATTCGAAATAGGGAAACTTAATTTCGAATAGAAAAGGGAAATCTTAGACCAAATATTGGAACCTATATTATCTAATGAAAAAGTGTTTTTGGAACTAATCCATATTATTTCCGTTACAGTCAAAAGAAAATTACGAAAACTTCCCATGATAAGTCCATCATCAAGGAAAATCTAATTCATAATTCGTCAACAACTTGGGATACCTAAATGCAACAGTGATCTGAGCGACAGCTCAAAGTAATCGACCAATGGTATCACCGATTTGGAGGTTTTTCTGAACGTGACCCATTAATGTAAAGTAACAAAAGAAATTTTCTAAAAATGCAAGAGCTCTTTGCACTTAAAAAAATATAACTACGTATTAATATAGTCTCATGAATCAATCATAAGAAACGAATATTATTTATTTAAAAATTTTAAAAATAGGAAGAAAAACTGAAAGATATTGCGAATGCAGTAAAAATTCGCATTACATTGAGTAGCTAACATTTTAAAAATAAAACTATGATATTTTTGAAAATGACAGAAGTAAATCACACAAAATTAAATTAAGTTTATTAGAAAACTTAAAAGGTAAAGAAAAATATTACACAGGGTTTGAAAAAACAAAATATTTCTTCAATGAAACATAATATATTACATATATATTTATCAAAAATAAATAAATAACAAGTTTAAATGATATTCAGGCAAAAGAATGGCTCTAAAACTGCAACATTTCAGACTAGTTTCAAAATTCATATTTTAAAAATAGCAAAACTAAATTTTAAAATAAAAAATTTAATTCTTATTAGAGTTCAAAGGCAGCTATTACATATAAATAATGCTACAAAAATAACAATATTTAATTTGTATTTACATACACTGTAGAAACACTGTTATTTACATAAATGTTATATTACGATTACATAACTAGCAATTACATAAATATTATATTACATTTTACAAGTTTGTTAATCTAAACAATTTTTGCACACTGCATCACTTTACTTATTTATAAAGTACGCATTTTAAAATTTTATAGTTAATATCATAAGTACTTTAAATAACTAAATACTCTTTTTATATACCGTGTCACTTCTAATTAGCATAACTTTCAGAGATTACTCTAAATATTTTATAAATAAAAAAAAACAGTTTTTCTATGATATATTTTTATTTTCTTTTGATATGATTTCTTTGTTATTAGTCAAAAGCCTGCTCTAAGTGCGAGAAATTTTTGTAATCGTTAAAATACGTAAATATTATTATTATTATCATTTTGTTCATGAAAACAGAGATGCATGCATCCGAATTACTTTCTTTCCAAAGGTATAAATAATATACATAAAAGTGTCGAAACATAATTATTACAAATAAATGTTTACCTAAAAGTCTATGTTTGGAGGAAATAATCCAAGAATTCCTGAATAAAATTTCTAAATGAATTCGAGATTAAATATTCAGATGTAATATTAAATAAATAAATAATGAAAAATAACGAAACATAATAAAAAATAATACATAAATAAATAAAATACGTGAATAAAGTTTTATTCAAAGACTTAATCATCTTTAATTAATTTTATGAATAAAACCAAAAAGTAAAATAATAGTGCTGAAGTTTTAATTGTCTTGTGGCTAAACTATTAAAGTTAAGAGTTATTTTTAGGGCTAGGAATTCAAAACAGGCGAAAAGAAGTATGTTTATTTATTTTCTTCTTAAAAAACTTTTTCTAACTTCTAAATTTAATTAACTATTTATGCAATTTAATTAGAATATTTAAAATTTTCATCTCAAACCATAATGATTACCTATTATAGTACTTAGAAATCTATAAGTTATATCAAGAATTATTAAATAAAACTTTTTTTGCCGACTATAGTATATACATCTAATAAGCTATTTTATTTATTGTTCATTTGTTTGTGTTTTCTGCCACAAATATAAACAAAACATATCACTATAAAAAAAAATAATTAATAAAAATGTTGTAAATCTATTAAAAAAATTAAATGCAAAACTTTTCATCTGGATTGAAATTTATTTCTGATCAGTCTTTCCAATCTAATAATTGGAGACTCAAATATCAATGAAACAATTAAAGCAAAAGCATACGTCACAGCCAGCAGACCCAAATACCACAGGATCTGGAAATATAATTTTAAAAAAATCAGCTTCAAATAAGTGATTATTAATTGCTTAATTAATTAACATAGTTCAGAAAACACCACTAAAAGTTAGTAAAATTTTTTGATAATACGACTGATAATTCGGATGATGTGAAAATAAAGAAAAAAAGAACTGTGTAAAAAATTTTATGAAATGCCTGGTCAATTTCAAAATTGTATCAAATAAATTTAGCAATAATTTACAATTCGTTTTAAATATGTAAAAATTATTAATAAAAAAATCTAGTCACAAACGAGCATTATACAAATCGATTGCTTTCTATTCAATTTTAATCCTATTCGCTCCCCTAAAATTATAAAATGAAATTTTTTTTTCGTTAATTTAGAAATATGGCTCTTTTGAACAAAATCAGCTTCACGTTGTGCTCATGTCCAAGAGTTCGTGCGTTTGATCCCCGTCAGCTGAAGAATCTCTGTAGTAAATGGTGAATGATCACGTTAAATCTATCGGGTCACAAAGTCCTCGAATTTACAATAACAAAGCAATATCTCAATGTGGGTACTGAATTGGAGATTAATGATTCTCTCAGGTCAAAACTACTATCTGTGGATAAATTGATGTATTAATGGGTCCTCCCTCTAAACCGGTCTGTGACATGTGTGGTTAAAGTCGTGTTCTTGGTCATGGATGGCGCCACTGAAGAACAAGAAACGCACCCTCAGCCTTAAATTCACTTGGTTTCACCAAGCAGGCTTGCTGGTATTTGCCAGTAGCATTAGAAACAACAACAAAAGCAAAAATCAACGCAAGGGGAAATTATTTTTAATTAATAAAATTTTTTTCCGATTTCGAACATTTGATAAAAATTGCGCAATTGAAAAGAAGTACTATTAAGTAATAGGTTTAAAGTATGTTAAAAGATATATGTAGGTTTGAAGTAGGTTAAAGGGATCTATCGAGGTTTCAACAACATTTTTCGAATTATTATTTTCAAGTATAATTTTAATAATGTATTTAAAATTTGAAATTGAAATATGAAAAGAAATATAGTTTAATGTAATTTATATGTTGAATCCTCAATCAGGTACTTAACAGAATGGGAAAAACACCAATCTCAGATTTATAATAGTTTAACAAGTCCCTCTATTCATTTATCTATTCCCAACTTATATATTATATTCGAATCCTTATTTTATGACTTTTAAAGAACTTCCTACACAGTCCTTTGTTACTTCAAGTAAAAAGTAAACAAATCTGGTTGGTGCCTCTCAAGTTTTGCAACAAAGCTTTTTAACATTCCTACTGAAAAATAAAAAATACTTACAACTGTTTGATGAGAAAACCATATTGTAGATTTCAAAGAAGTAACGTAGACGGTAATAAAAATTGGGTGAATCAGGTATGCACAGTAAGTCAACCGACTTAGAGGAATGAAGAGTTTGTAGGATAAAATTTTATCCACAACACCTGAAAATCAAAAATGCATTTAAAATTTTTTAAATGCATGGATAAAATATTCATTTTCGTAAAGATTTCCCCCCCCCCAATACCCACCTTTCGTCTTACTGGCATCAGCAGGGCAGATTTGTTGGCCACTCATTCAGGCGCACCATATTAGGTGGACCAACCCTGCTCTCACAGTGAGGACAAATAGCACAGAGAAGGAAAGAAAATCCATTCCTTGCGCAGGATTCAAACCCAGAACCTTTTTGATGCAAGGCCAGTTCCCTGATCCCTACACAGGCCGGTGGGCATTTCGTAAAGCTACGATAAAGTAAAATTTGCTCTGTAAAGTACTCCCGAAATGTATATTTGTTCCGAAGTATCCCTCAGCGTTCATTTCATGTTGGACAGACTATACCTCTGCAATAACAGGCTGTCAAGACCCCGACACAATAGCATGATAATGCAAGTAATGTGGACAGCATTGTTCGGTAGTCCTCTTTTTACACTGTTATGTTTTCTTGTTTAAAGCTGTCATAGGAAATGAGTCCCGGCTGCTCACAATCATAGCTCAATGTCTTAAATACTGACCCATGCTGCATTATATAGTATAGGCAAAAATCAATATTTTTAGGAAAATTAGGTTAAATCTTTTCATGGTTGATATGAATCGAGAACTATTACCGGTGCTGATATTTTGCTATGCTTTTGCCGGTGCTATTAGTGACAAAAGAGACATTTTATTACTTATATTGTATTACTCCTCCTTAGAAGAAAACTGCAACTGAAGAAAACCGACTTACTGTAGAACAAGCTAACATTTCTATCAGTTCACTACAGGTTTAAATCCAGTTATGTCATCAAAAGCGTGAAAGTTTGATCAAAACACTTCAGACTACGAAATTAAATAATTTCAAAGAATGGTTCTTATTAAATATATATTGTACCTTAAAAAGGGATGATAATGTGACGCAAATGCGTAAAGTTAAGTTCCTAAAATCCCTTAAAACGTTTTAATTCAGCTAAAATTTTCTTTAAAAATTGAGATTTCAATTCCTTTTTCAAGATGAGGTTTTTTCTCTCAGCAGTCAGCAAACTCATAAATGTAGCTTCATTTTAAAGAACAAATCTTCCAAAAATGTTAATGTTCAAAAAATACGTAAGTTTTATGATGAAAATTTCAGGAAAACATTTCAAAAATTGATCCCTCCAACGATCGAACTGGATCTTAAAAGTATTTTCTGGCGTGACATTAGAGCTTATGAGCAATAAAAATACCAAATGCTGCTATTTTTTTTAAAAAAAGAAACTTAAATTCAAGACTGTCTTTTTGCCATTCGACAATATGTCAATAAAACCTGTCCATCGTGGTGCTAAAAACTCATATTTTTTCCCCACAAATATGACATAAAACTTATGAAGCTCTATTAGATAAGATTTGAAGACTTTTGAAACATTCTTAAGAGGAGGGAGTCAACATTTCTAACAATGGTGGTGAAAATGAATTTAACTTTAAAAATTGTTACTATTTATATTAATAAAATATTTAATCTTTTTCAAAATAAATTTCATGAAGTCTTTCTTCACACTCACCTCCGTGTCCGGATAAACAAGCGAAAATCAACCAGCACAAACTGAAACCATATATTGAACGGGTGAAAGCATTGTAGAAACTAGCAGCCAGTAGACTTGGAGTTTGATGATAGGTGCCGTAGACACAGTATAAACCAGCTGGAACGGCAAGTAGCCAACCTATCCATAAAGTTGTCTGCAAAAAAATATGAAAGGGTAAATTGAAGACTCGAGTGTTAAAATGGTTAAGGTAAAGAATGAATGTATAGTAGACTTGGCGTTTAATAATAGGTGCGGTAGATACAACAGTATATATATATATATATATATATATATATATATATATATATATATATATATATATATATATATATATATATATATATATATATATATATATATATATATATATATATATATATATATATATATATATATATATATATATATATATATATATATATATATATATATATATATATATATATATATATATATATATATATATATATATATATATATATATATATATAATATATACTATATAATATATATAATATATAATATATGTAATATATAGTATATAGTAAATTTACGTGCAAATTTTTCTATAGAATGTTGAATCAAAACGATTTAATATCCATTCAGTTACAGTAAAGACCTGTCAATTGTCGTCGGTACCTATAAGAAAGTAACTAAAAAAAGCAAATTTACATGCAAAAATTTTTTTGAATGAAAAGGATATACATTAAATAACAGTAATGACTATTCTGTAATTTTTATCGGTACATGCAGAGTATTACCTGAAAAAAACAACAAATTTACCTTCCAGCATTACATAAAGTTGACATTTTTATACACATTCTCCACCTTCTACGGTTGAAAGATAAGTACTTTTAGGATTAAAAAATTTAATTTGAAACTGAAGGAATAAAAAATATAAAAACAAAGTTTCGAAGTTTAACTTCTTTTAAAACAAAATAGTCTTATTTCTAGAAATAAGATAATTATAGCAATGCAATTCTTTACGAAGAAATTTTTTATAAATGTAAGGTAGTTTCAATATTTTAATTATTTACGCAGAAAAATGTATAGAAATAATGTTATTCTAATGGTGCAGTTTTAAAAATACAATTCTAATTATATCATTATTAATATAGAATTATCTGTTATAAGGAAATTAGATAATTTTAATAATGCACTAATTTGTTTAAAAATAGTTATGTAGAGCCAAAATAATTCTAACAATAAACAAAAAGAAGGAAGAAAAATAAAAATACAATTTCTGGGAAAAAAAATAATTGCACTTACTCGATTAGATTTTATGCCGGTTATTTTTCTTTTGTATAAAATGTAACCCAGAACAATGCCTGCTATGTAAGGACCAATCCTGGTATATGGCTTTATATAAAAATTTTGCATGTATTCATTCCACCTAAGATGTTAAAAAAATATGTTAACTGATAAAAGGTATAGCAGATATAATTTCACAAGTATTTGATTACATACTATACTGAGCTGACATACATTCACAATTTTCGTACTAAAAACGTATCGTCTGTATAAAAAAATAGAACTCGCGTAAGACTGAAGTTCGATTTTTTTTTTAAAAAAACTTATAATAGAGATGTTCAAGCCAGAGGCTGAACTACATCCCTGAGTGAAATAAGTCAATCAATTGTTGCAATTTTGTGGTTGCGAATGCCACCTAGTTGGTTTCATTATTCCTGTAGGACGATATTTAAGCCGCGATGGCTCAGGGGATAGAGCATTCGCCTTTCAATAAGGTGAACTGGGTTTGAACCCCAGAGATGGCTGGTCAATAAGAATCAGCATCCGGCTTGCACCGACCACAGTGCTGACGTGAAATATTCTCAATGGTAGACGAATCATTGGTTCGGTTAGAGACCCGTTGCCGTTAGGCTAACCGTGGAAGGTTCTCGTGGTATTCCTCTCCATGTTATGCAAATGCGGTTAGTTCCATCAAAATAGTTAGTTTCAGCAAAATTTCTCCCAATACTTGATACAGGAGTTCCCTTGTCTTCTGGATTGGGTTCAAAATAACAAAACTGCGGAGTTGAGCATTAGCAGTCATAAACCAAAAAAAAAATGGGTCGGCTGTTCAACGTCGTTTGTAAAATATGTATAAAAAAATAGAGATTTCTAAGCCAGAGGCTACATCCTTGAGTGATATAAGTAGATCAATTATAGTAATTTTGTGATTGCAAATGCTACCTATTTGATTTCACTATTCCTATAGTACGATATTTATTCCCATCCCAATAGAAACATATTCCCATTGGTTACTATCTAACTGATTAATAATTGACGGATTTCCAATGGACAGGTAAGTGACGTCAGCTTAGACATCTGTATGCATTTAAGAAAACTCATATCTCAGAAAGTTTCCATTGTATTTAAATATAAACACACTTAAAAGGTAAAAAGTAAAGAACTAGTTAAACAAAAGATAGTTGTTTTTATAATCTGGTGTTTTATTTAAAGTTCGTCTTAAACAAAAACTAAAATAGATTGATTTGATCCTGTAATTTTTCGTCAAAATAAATTACACAGTAAGAAATAATCAAAATTGTCGGTTATGGTTTTATTTAATACTCAAAGGGTGATGCTGAATTCCACTAAATTATGGTTCATTGTTTAACTGATTTTCGTAAAAGTGTAGTTGATGAAAAAATTTCATTCGTTCTAAGACTTGCACATTAAAAAGCAATAAACAAATGGCGCAATGCAATAACGTTATTTTAGCAAACTTTTAGTAGCAAGTAAAATTTTTTTAGCTTATAATTCTAAGTCTACTATTTTTTTTTATAACTGCTAGTGTAAAATAGCAGACACGATTCTGAGTTCCGTAGTCTTATAATTCTAATAATCCAGATAATTTTTCCGATTCAGAGAAATTCCTGCATTAATCATTGAGACGAAATAAACTTCGTGGAGGATTTATTTATTATTTTTTTTTTGGTTTAACTAGTCCCCATTTGCATTACACGGGTAGGAAAAACGCGAAAATTTTTTCACGATTTCCCGAACTCATGATCCGTCTACTACTGTGGTCGGAGCGAGCCGGAAGCAGAATTTGTATCAACCTGCCATCGGGGCTCAAGCTTACTATTTTGAGATTTCTGTTGATTTAATAATCTGGTTTTTAACCAGCAGCTCGTTCAAAGCGAAAACTATGTCAGGTAGAAACGTAGAATACGATGCAACTTTCATGTCAAAATCTAATTCACTTTTAGAAATTTTATATCGTGTTGGGCTATAATATCTCTCAATTCAAAAATGATCTACATTATTTCATTTTATTTAATAACCGTCGTTGAACAGCCGATCCAATTTTCAGGTTCACAACTACCAATGTTCAACTCCGTAGTTTTGTAATTTTGAACCTAATTCAGAAGACAAGTATTGGGAGTAGTTTGCCTTCGTTTAGGACTTATTTTATGAAACTAACCAGCATTTGCGTTACAAGGAGGGGTAAACCAGAAAGAATTCATACGGTTAGCCTGATGTCAAGGGGACTCTGACACATGATCCGTCTACCACTAAGGATATTCACGTCAGCTGGTACTGACCCACTGTGGTTGGTACAAACCGGGTGTGAATTCGTATTGACCAGTCATCGCTGGGATTTGAACTCGGTTCACCTCATTGGAAGGCGAACGCTCTATCCCCTGAGCCGTTATTGTGCAAATTTATTCTTTTTATACTTAATTTCACTTGACCAATTTTCGATTTAAATTTAACACTTTATTCCAATTTTCAGTATTGTGGTTCATGACGTAGGTAATATGGTTCAATATTGAAACGATTTTTTGTGAATGTACAGATCATCCTCATGGTCTCTTTACTATAAGTAAAAGCTGAGTCACTTGCCTTGGTGTGAAGGTTGGATCAGTTACTACGTCATTGACATTACTTATAGTACCAGCTGGCAAATTTTGTTGATATGTTATCAAAAATCCTGTAACCCAAGATGCCCATAAGAATAGTGTTGAAACTAAAAATCCAACAATTGGCCACCTGGAACAAAATTTTAAAAAACAGGTTTGTTTTAAAGACTGCGTCTTGAAATATTTATTTTATATGTTAATTATATAAGATCAAAATACTTTATAACTTGAGGGAAAGGAATATTTTCTCATTTAAAAGAATTACAAAAATGTTATAAGTTTTACTTCAGTGGACACGCATTACTGTAGCTCAGTAGCTATAATGAGACAACAGTCATAGTACAAGGAGGAGATCAGATCGTATAGAACTAATAAACCAGTTCACATGAGAGCATTGAAAGAGAGTGTAAAATCCTCCTAAAGATGGATGCCCCGAGACAAAATAGCCTAAAGTAGTAAGATGTGTAGGAGAAGAATTTGCTTGTATCATTCTCTTACTGAAATAGAATGCTTACGGAGTTCAATAATCACAACTCTGTGAGCCGGAATTTTTTACCATAAATATTAATAAATAGCACTACGCCCACTTTCTGGCTCTAAAAAATACGCTACTGGTTGTTGCCATCAAAGCAGGGGTTTCTAATTAATGCTTGAATTAAGAGAAGAAAAGGAAAGATAACATTTAACAAAGTCTGACAAATTATTAACGATAAAGGTGAGATTACAATACTAAAACCTGTTTTATTGCAGAGCACAAACGCTAAAGATTGTCAGGTCTTGATATTATTTCGTTTTTTGCCTTGCTTAAATATTAACGTACAATCTATGAAGGAGAATATTTTCTTCATTTCTGACTAGGATTTTAATGATCTACATTAAGAATAATGCTTACGGACAACCAGTATAATTAACTAAGCTCTAGTTTAAAATTTTCTTATATTATCAAATTTTTATTAAGGGTTGAATTGCAATTTTCATACAAATAACAAACTTTTGAAAATGTAAACAAAAGCGTCCTCGAAATCTGCCCAATTGTTATTAAGAAAGCAAGAATCAAAAACATCAAAATCAGTTTAAATACCTGGCAAAATTTGGAGAAATTTTTAATAATGTCATCTCATTTCTGTTTCCTTACGTCTGACAATCAAACACGTTTTAACATTTGCATCAAAAATGATTCTTTAGAATTTGCAAAATTTTCTTTCTCTTTTCAATTTTTTTTCCATTGGTTTTTTAAAATTTTTTTCACTGCTGTGCATGTTTAAGACTGCTGAGTTGTATACATTTTCAGATTCATGCACGACAAACATTCAAAAAATGTATCTTAAGGGTGATGAATATGGAACTCTCTCTGTAATTAACATTCTTTAAAGTTTCTCCTTTGCTTGCAGTATTTTTTTTCTTCTGAATTAAAACTCTAATACAAGTAAGAATTTTATTTTGATTATTAACGAAACATGTAATAAAAGTAGCGAATGCCTTTTAAAAAAATCGCAAAAAAATGATGAGTTTAATAAGCGCAATTAGTTAAGAGATGTTCATCAATTTCAAGTTATTACATCGGATAATGTACGATGGCTTTACCATTCAAACAATTTAGTTAATTACGAAAACTACACTGATTCAATTAAGCCCATCTCTTTCAAATTTTTAATATTGTAGAGTTACTAATAATGTTAAACAAAATTTATAAACAGTACGTTCTTCTTTACCTCCAGAGTGTTATAAGGAATATAGGGCTAATCACAAAGAACTGCATATCATTTGCTAGGTACCAAGTCCATCCCATACACTGAAAAAAAATTTATCAGTAGATTTTCATATTAAAGAATTATATGACGTATGAAACCTAAACATGTTAATACTAAAATTATTTTATTAAATAGTTTTTTAATAATTTTTTTTTACTTTATATAATTTAAGAATTATATAAAGTAGAAAAAACTTAAACATTTTAATGTTAAAATTATTTTATTAAATGAATTTTTGAAATAATTGCTCTTATAAAAATTATTGACACCGTCATTTAGCTAAAATTACAAATTTGGAAGTTTTTATGATTTTTTTAAAGGCAAGCTAAGCTTAAGTGTTCCTTCACTGGTTAGTTCACCTTATATCTTGTTCAAATTTTCAATCTTTAATAAGATACTTTTTATCCATCCATTCAGGTTAAGATACATTTTTTTAAAGTTGTAGTGGATGATACTTGAAGTTAATACATTTTTTTCAAATATTAATTCATTAATTAAATATAATTAATTAATTTTAGTGTCTTAAACTGCGGATATAAAATAACTATGTTGCAATATCATCGTCACAAATTTAATAAATTCGTGACGATTCAAGTTAAATAATCATCGTCACAAATTAAAAGTAACTAAAATAAAAAATTTCCTTGTTGACCTAAGTAGGATTTTACTTTACTTAATATTGCTTGTTCATAACTAAGTGCAGCATACTCAAACTATAAGAACTTCCAATTATTACCAATTGATAAAAAGTACTCCAATTATTACCAATTATACTTAAATTTACATTTAGTAAGAAAAAATATCATTTAAACTGTGGATATAAAATAACTATGTTGCAATATCACCGTCACAAATTTAATAAATTCGTGACGATTCAAATTAAATAATCATCGTCACAAATTAAAAGTAACTAAAATAAAAAATTTCTTTGTTGACCTAAGTAGGATTTTACTTTACTTAATATTGCTTGTTAATAACTAAGTGCAACATACTCAAACTACAAGAACTTCCAATTATTACCAATTGGTAAAAGTACTCCAGTTATTACCAACTATACTTCAATTTACACTTAGTAAGAAAAAACATTACTTAAACTGTGGATATAAAATAACTATGTTGCAATATCATCGTCACAAATTTAATAAATTCGTGACGATTCAAATTAAATAATCATCGTCACAAATTAAAAGTAACTAAAATAAAAAAATTCCTTGTTGACCTAAGTAGGATTTTACTTTACTTAATATTGCTTGTTAATAACTAAGTGCAGCATACTCAAACTATAAGAACTTCCAATTATTACCAATTGATAAAAGTACTCCAATTATTACCAATTATACTTAAATTTACATTTAGTAAGAAAAAATATCATTTAAACTGTGGATATAAAATAACTATGTTGCAATATCATCGTCACAAATTTAATAAATTCGTGACGATTCATATTAAATAATCATCGTCACAAATTAAAAGTAACTAAAATAAAAAAATTTCTTTGTTGACCTAAGTAGGATTTTACTTTACTTAATATTGCTTGTTAATAACTAAGTGCAACATACTCAAACTACAAGAACTTCCAATTATTACCAATTGGTAAAAGTACTCCAGTTATTACCAACTATACTTCAATTTACGCTTAGTAAGAAAAAACATTACTTAAACTGTGGATATAAAATAACTATGTTGCAATATCATCGTCACAAATTTAATAAATTCGTGACGATTCAAATTAAATAATCATCGTCACAAATTAAAAGTAACTAAAATAAAAAAATTCCTTGTTGACCTAAGTAGGATTTTACTTTACTTAATATTGCTTGTTAATAACTAAGTGCAGCATACTCAAACTATAAGAACTTCCAATTATTACCAATTAGTAATAATACTCCAATTATTACCAATTATACTTCAATTTATTTTAGTAAGAAAAAAAATCTGACTTATAAATTAAACTATGGATATGAAATAACTATGTTGAAATCAAATTAAAAATAATCATCGGGGCAAATTTAAATTCATACCTGATTAGTGCCATCCTGAAAGAAATTGTTTAAGTAGATCAAGTTTGACCACCACTCCTTCTGGCAGCCTACATCAACATTATTCTCAGGCCAAAAAGGTCCGGATCCCAGTAGATGCATGATTGTAGCAAAAAACGCCAGAACCATCATGTAAACCGGAGTTAACCTGTGAATTATAAAATTTTGGTGAGTAAAGAATTTTATAAATTCAGCTTTCAACCTTTTTCTAAAATATGAAAAATATTGAAATTTATTGATTCAGCCTATAATATATTGGGAGTACAAATTAGTTCGGTCGGTTTTCGAAAGATGACTCTGGCTGTTATGAATGTTTCATAGTGACAGCTGGTTTCGGTGGTTTCAGAGAGGTTGGACATTTGTCAATAATATTCAGTTTATATCGCTTTGAGTTTCACACAAAAACCCTGATTTTTCATTTGTTGAATATGTCAAATTTTATGGCAACTAAAACAATCTGCTCATTCATTTTGTTCAGAAAAATATGCATTTTTGACCACAAAAAGACGGACCGAACTAATTTGTACTCTCAATAAATAATTTAAAAGGTTTCGGTAAAATAATGGCAAGAACACATTTTAAAATTGTTTAAAAGAACGTACAGAAGATCATAACTTCCTAGTAGGCAAGGAAATATTTCTATGAAATAAACTGCTGTCAACGGTGTAAAAATAGTTGTGTAATATCCCTCCAAATATGATATTGCACAATCCAAAAAATTAAGTTAAGAAACATTATTTCTGGTTAATACCAAATCTAACATTTATATATACTTCAAAGGTTCTTGTTAAATCTAAACACCAACAATGAAGAGTGCTTACACCTAGCTCATGTGCATTCACACTATTCGAGAATTATTTCCACTTTCAAAAGCACTGGTTTTGTCGTAATTCGGATATCGTAGCCAAATTTCTGACAATCGAGTTCAAAATATCTTGAATTCGTTATCTTGTACGCTATTATGCATCCACAGAAACAAAAGGTCACAAATATAAAATGTATGTATGTTTTTTCATCGTGTAATAAGGATAATGTTTTGATTTTAAAATATCCGCCAATTGTATTAAATAATGTTATAATATTTAATTTACTATACGTTCTCTTATTCCTAATTCTAATTTAGTTTAACTATCTCTCTGTTCTGTTTGCATATTTCATATACAAACTAATTTTATTTTAAGAATTAGTGTATGTACGTCCTAAACTAAATTTATCTTACTTTAAATTGTATCGTCAAAATGTGACTCCTATGTATATCATGTCTTATTTAGTTAAAAGGTAAATTGAATGTTACTGAATATAAGAAATGGTGGCAAACTGATCAAAAGTTGTGTTCGGTATTTAGCTTAAGAATTGTCCTTGAAATTTAATTGCACAAAGAACCATCTACGGTGCTTTGTTATACCACTTTTAGTGTGAAGTTGTTGCCTCTATTTTTGATGTCAAGATACACTGATGTTTTTACAGTGTAGTTGAAATTACAAAAATTTGTCAACTGCCTACTTGGAGAAAACACGTCGTTGTGAACGAGAACCAATTTTAACAGCAAATTTTAATATTGATTGTAAATAATATTTGATTTTGTTGGAATACAAAAGTAGGAGCTTGCAATTATCAAACTAGTTAAAGAACACCACTACATCAAAACCATTTAGAAACATAAATTATTTTGCTTTTTCTGCATTATCAAGGGCTTTTCAGATTCAATTTAACTGTGAAGAAAAATTATGGAAAATATTACAGAAAATTAAAAAAATATTTATAACATTAATAGCTCGGTATAAGCAAAATTTTTAATTGAACTTTCCTAATTAAGAAATTACAGACTAGTACAGCTATTAAAAAAAATCTGTCGAAAGGTGTTTAGTAAATACATGTGGCTTAGTACTATAGTGTGAAACAATTTTTAATTACAAATCCAAAAAATGCACATTATTTCCTTATAAATTATTTTGAATAAATATTAGTTTAAAAAATTTTTTGCATGTAAATTTCACAAGCACTTGAATACATATTCTTTACATATCGATAAAATAATTCACTGTTTGCGTTATATATGTATATTTTTTAAATGCTTTTTTGTAATTTCTATAACAACGTTTTCCTCTTTGTGAAATATTTTTTCTCACCTCAAATAGCGATGGACGTAAAAATAGAGCCATGGTGTTTTTCCTTGTCTTTTGTCACATTCTTGAAAGTACAGATAAGACAACAAAAATCCACTGTAAAATGTAAACGCATTCAAAACACAAAATAAAGATTTCAACACAGATGTATACAAAAGTTCAAAGTTTTCTCCACGATATAAAAATTAGAAAAACTTTAAAATTTTTCATTCCTTTTTAAATTTCATAGAAAGATGCGAATTGGAGAAATTTATCTAGGCCTTTAGTAGTCAGAACCAATATCTCCTGGAAGAGAGAAGGCCTCAGCACGGGTTATCGTAAGCAAGAAATTCGATCCTTTAGTAGTCCAAACGTAATGATCTTTCGTACCCCCCGCACGCAGTCTAGTAGCCCGAACGTAGCGACATCTGTCTTATTTTTCCTCCACTGCCCAGTTTATCTTCGTTAAGTCAGACTACTAAATTAATCTATGCTGAGGCCTTCTCTCTTGATTGAACAGTTACGCTGAAAATGAAAGGGAAAATCGGACAAATAAATAAGAGATCAGCAGAGACCCACTAATGGCTATATAATATAGGATAAATCAATTATTCACATATAGCCCCTACAATACTCCATATATGACTGAGATTGGTGAGTATTTGTCCAGTAAAGGCCCATGTTAGTTTATTACTGGGGTATTAACACGAGCAAACACATAAAGTTTCTCGGAGAAGTATGGTAAAACATTTCCATTCGCAAAAAATCATGTAATCGTATCACAAACCTGTATTACAGATAAAAATTGATTTTTACTTCTTTTATAACAATGCCAGCGTTAAATATTTTCAATATTTGTATATAAAAGAATAAGAAATATAATTGGTTTGTAAAGATAATATATTCATCGTTATATTATTTTTTAAAAATTTCTTTTTAATTGCAATTTTATTTTGGTAATACTTTTGTGTTCATAAAATATATTAAAAACGCGTAAAAATTTTAGCACGTGTAAGAAATAAATTAACTCACCTGAGTACAAAAAAGGAATCAACTGAATACCATCCATTGAGTACGGCTTGGAAAAATAAATTGTCAATAACTGGTACTGCACTCTTAAGAGATTCTATGAAATGAAACAGAAAATAAAATTACTGTTTGTGGTACATGAGACATTTATAAAATTCGTCAAATTTGAATTTTTAAAATCGCATCTTTAGGAATATATATATATATATATATATATATATATATATATATATATATATACTAGCTGACCCGGCAAACGTTGTTTTGCCATATGATTTATTTCTAGAGTATGAAAATATATCTTATTTATTGTAAGTGTGTGCGTATGTGGTATGTGAGTGACAGTGGCATGGAGCGCTGTGAACGATGACGGAAGGTGAAAATAACAACACACCAAATAATAATTTTTTAAATTTATTGTAACTTTTTTTTATAAATTATATATACAACTAATTCTGAAAATATTAGTAAACAATATTAATCTCTTAGTGCAATGGAGTGTACAATATTTTATGTCATTCCGTCTTTTGCTAACACAAATAAACTGGATGGTTTACCCACTCGAGAGCATGCCACGTATAATTGTCCGTGTGAAAAACATGGTGTGCTCAAATCTAAGCCACAAACAGACATTGTTTGGCCTTGAGATTTATTAATAGTCATTGCAAATGCCAATCTAATGGGGAATTGAATGCGTTTAAATTGAATAGGCACATCTGTGGGTATAATAGGGATTCGTGGAAGTAATACACTTTCACCCCGGAATTTTCCATTTAAAATAATGACTTCGATAACGTTGTTCATTAATTTTTTAACGACCAATCGCGTGCCGTTGCACAGCTGTGGTGGGTTCAAATTACGAAGCAAAATAACAGGAGATCCAACTTTAAGTACTAAATTATGCGGTGGCATGCTTGGTAAATCCAATGAATTTAAAAACTCTGTTGGAAAATATGCAGCTTCCATAGGATCGCAAACTGCATCAACGGATTTGTATGTCACCATGTTACCTGGCAATAACTGTTGTATTTTCAGATTCAATTCGTTGACGTCCACATTTTTTGCTGCTAAAATCGCCCTTTCTGCAAGCCACTCATGATTAATGTATTGCGTGTGTAAATCGGGAAATATAAGGTTAATGAGAGCATCTTTTGAATCAATGATTGTGCAGAAATCCTCCGGTAATTTTATGCATCCTGTCTCATCCTTGGTAACTTTTCCATCACCGATATCTAGCAATTGTTTTGAGAATGTTTCAGCAGATGGATCCTGAAGCATTTGGACTCGCATATTTACTGTTAGTTGAACTTTTTCAACATTATTCCACAGTGGAGATGATTTCAAGCAAGCATTGATCTCATCAGCGTACGTTGAACGCGGAATGACGGGAAGTGTTTGCCTGAAATCACCTGAAAGGAGTAGCAGAGTGCCGCCAAATAATTTGTCATTGTTCTTTATATCTTTCAATGTCCTATTCAACGCCTCAAGCGAATGTTTGTGTGCCATTGTGCATTCATCCCAGATGATAATTTTACAGTGTTTCAACACTGTGGCCATAGACGATTGCTTTTTTATGCTGCACGCTGCGTCCGGGTTGTTTTGAATATTTAGTGGCAGCTTAAATACTGAATGAGCTGTTCTGCCTCCATCCAATAAAGTTGCCGCAATGCCAGATGATGCAACGGCCAACGCGATGCCATTATTTGATCGTATTTCAGCGAGAATTAGCGAAATAATAAATGTTTTGCCAGTTCCACCTGGTGCTTCCAAAAAAAAAATCCACCTTGACCTGCCGAAACTGCGAGCATAATGCGGTCATATATGTTCCTTTGTTCCTCATTCATCAGTGGAACATTGTGAGTCACAATAGCTGTCATTTCTACTGTATTGTAATGAAGTTCACGATTCATGTCATTGTTTAAGAAATCAGATGCACTTCGATTTGGCGAAAGCATACCGAAATGACTGAGAGGCAAGTTGGCAATAGTAATGCAAAGATCCTCAATAGCAATCAGTGCTTCATTGTACATAGCATCGCTGAATGCTATCGTTAGATCGTTACAACGTGTGCGATGGTGATACAGTATATCATCAGTCATCGAATCTTTGTGATTATCCCATAAAGTTTCTATTCTGCCCGGGAAACATGTAGTTAATACTATAGCGAATAGTACACGAATTTGCTTAGCAGTACAGTTCAATGCTGCTTCAGCAAGCATACATTCCCACTGGTTGTCATCTTCCAGCAAGCCGAGTGCAAGGCATGCATCTTTATACGTTGGATGCTGATGCCCATCGACTTTACGTATATCGCGAAATGACAATGAGCCGGTGACATTAACCAACAACAGTCGAAGATAAAAGCACTCAGTCTGCCTTGGATTGACTGTAAATACTCTCCCCAAGGCGTTTGATTTGAATAAACCGGGACATGCTTCAACCGGTGTGCCTTGCTTGCGGGGTATCCATTTTTTTGTTTGAGACCATATGAAATAGTGTGGTACTTCTGAGTAAAGTAATGTCCGTGCAAAAGCACCAAAAGCATCAGCACGATTACACAATTCAAAAAATTCGGTGAGTGTAGTTCTTGGTGGATTTATAGCTCTGTCAATCGCTGTCTCGTTCGTGAAATATACGCGCTGACCGTTTTCAAGATGGACGGCTAAATGAATAACGGTTGGATCCCGTTCATGAATTGGGAAACCAAAAATACGCCAAACTGCTTCATTGGAGCTGATGTACCGGCCAATTTGGTACAGCGTTATTTCATCGTTGTTATTCACTGGAGGGGAAGTCACATTGGTATTTTCAACTCGAAATACTGCCATATCACTGCCTTTATTCACATACTTGCAAATATATTTGATGCTCTTCACTGAACTACAAAACTCTACATTAATATGAGCTTGGAATGTTTTGCTCAGTAGAGGTGAATAAGGCACCACCCAACGATTGTCAATGTCAATGTCGATGTTGCTGATATTTTTAATAAACGATTGTCCGCCATTATCGGAATTTCTTCGACGATATATTGGATATCCGTCAACATTTGTGATCGTATCGTTAGTGAAATTTTTAGGAAACCCTTTGGTACATTTTCCATTTGCCATACACGGCGATAAACGATTAAAATTGCCGCATGGGCCATGAATCATGTTAACTGTAACAATATCAAACAGCAATTGATCAGTAGACGGATTTGGAATTTCCGCAGAAATTACACTATCGATTTCTTCAGGACGTATTTTGTTGATTAACCAAATCAAAATGTGCGCA
Organism: Parasteatoda tepidariorum; assembly: GCF_982258835.1. Taxonomy (NCBI): domain Eukaryota; kingdom Metazoa; phylum Arthropoda; class Arachnida; order Araneae; family Theridiidae; genus Parasteatoda; species Parasteatoda tepidariorum. The sequence continues at coordinate 40,410,086 of NC_141764.1, forward strand.
TGAGGTAATCCCCTCTTTTGCCATTCAACCGAATACATCCAGCAACGTGTAGGACCAAATACTTGTAATTTCGTAATGAAACTTATTAAAGACTTTAACTTTTGTCTGAATACACGTGCTGTAATGTCATGACGATGTATTGCATTTTGGCCGGGAAAAAGCAATGATGTAATCTCTGGCCATTTAGGATTACACGTGAACGTGATAAACAAACACGGTCGTCCGTACTCGCGCACGTAAGCCAGAGCATCCTGGATATATTCTTGCATATGACGTGGACTGCCTATATACGATGATGGTAGAATGACCGAGTTACCAATTTCGGCGGCATCGGCGCTACTGACAATAGCGTCTCGCAAGTGAATGTATTCTTCAGCACGCAGCTGTTGTTGATTATATCGCAAGTATCGTAGTCGTTCACTCTCTATCTTCACGTACATGTCGACCATGAATTGTTGACAAAGCTCACGATATCGTAGAATGATGTTGTCCTGACCGCGTCTATTCATCAACTGATACGCATAATAATCCTTCGCACTAACATTCTTGTTTGTTTCGGCTCCTGTAATAATATATACTAATAAATATAATTATAAATAAATAATAAAAATATAATTATAAATAAATAATAAAAATACAATTATAAATAATTCATGAATAATTATAAATCATTAATAAATATAATTGAAATTAATTAACATTAGTTTAGTTTGATAAATTGAAATTAATTAAGTTCTTTGTTAAATGAGTAATGTTCAAGTCCACAATGAATGAAGTACCTGTTGCGGGATCACGTTGTTTAATATTTACGCAATATCCATCTTGTCCCTTCCAAAAAATTAGCGGATATTGGAGAGCGTCATATGAACGGTGTGTTTCAGCAATGAACTGGAGATTATTATTTCTTCTACGAATCACGATTTGTCGTGCAGTTGTTCGATCGCCAACCATGATTCCAGCAACGTCGTCAACAACAGGTGCATTGAATCTACGAATATGCTCTCCAACAGGTATTTTATCAGGGCTGATGACAATAGCGTGATGATCACTTTGTAATTTAGGCAAGTGTGATTTGAATATTTTCAATAATTCATTGTGCTCATTCAATAGAGCGTCCAGCTCACCAACGATGCGTTTGGCAAAAAATGAATTGAGGTGATTGTATTCACAACGTGCGTCTACGCGCGCATCTTTGCCGCCCATGAAATAGATTTGCAAAAATTTATGCGCTTCGTTTGGCATTGGCAGCAATGAGCCCACTTTGTGATAAATTTGACCTTTGACTTTAAATGTTGAATTGAATTGTTGACCATATACCGTATTATTTTTAACTATTTCTGTTGCTCCGAATGATGTCATTTGGAAACAGGAATTGAATGTCCGAATTGATTTCAGGAACACATTTGAATCTGGATTCGTGCCAAACAGTAAACCCTTTAATGGTTCAGGTGGTGTATCAATTACATGTAGTTGTACCTTTCCTGATGAGCAACACATCCCGGCTGGCTCATTTTTGAACTTAAGAGCATTGCAATGCAGGCATTCCTTGTCCATAGCACCAATTATGACTTTTGAATGAGCATAATATTCAACATTAGGCTCATACTCGAATGCTAGGCGCAGGAAAGACTGAGAGTTAAAAGATCGATGTGCCTGTTGGCGTTGTTGCTCATTTACTCTTAGTCTGTTAAATGTGAGTCGGCGCGATCGTCTTTGTTCCAATCTTCTTTCTTCATTTCGGTCAGCTCGTGCATCTTCTGATTCTACTTGATGCAATCGTGCCATGCTCTCACGTGCATCAGTATTGTCTTGCTGGATTTGTTCTGCGTTTCTTTCGGCTCTTGCATTCTGCATGAATGTAGCTTGACATGTTTTACGGCCCAAAGAAGCCCCTCTACGTCGTTTTGGCATTGTTTGCTGTTAAAAAAAAATTAAATTACTTAATGATGAAAAAAAGTATTATGTATTTATTTATATTTTATTTAAGTTATAATTCTTTTGGAGCGTTTGGATGAGAGTAAACTTTGTGAGCTGCGCGCGCAGAAAACGACAGGATAAAGTTAGCCATAGAATGAAATTAATTAAAAATGTATATTTTTACTTAAATAATACCTTTTTGATTGATTTTAATATTTATATTTGATCATTACAGCATTTTTATTATTTTAAATTTTTTTCCATACGCCAAAAAAGTATAACTTCTAACGCATATACATAAGTACACACACACTTTTTTAATTTAACATACTTTTCATGATATTTCTCTTTTGAAATAACAGAGCAGAATTACTCTTAAAATCAATAATTGTATCAATTATTTATAAAATAGGAATGAATAATGACAGCTCTGCAGATTAATAAATTAATAAAAATTTACTTGAGAATAACACTTAAATAGTAAAATGATATTTGTAAACGTATGATGAAAAACAGCATAGTAGTAATGTGTTTATTTATCTTTTATTACTTAACCTACCTTTCACAATATTTTTCCTTCAGAATAATACAGTAGAAATACTCTTAATATTAATAATTATTATTAATATTTACAGCACTGCAAATTAATAATAATTACACGGAAATGATAATTGTAAACGTCACAACGGCGTTCGATGTACAAACAATAATAATGGCCGAAATTTTTCCGAAAACTGCGTGAGAAGTGAGATACTGCTTATTGCAAACCTGCCAACTTTTAATCCTTTTGAGGATGATTTTACCCTGCGGTAGTTAAGCGGAATTTGAATTATAATTTTAGACAGAAATATTCGCTGTATTTAAATCAAGCTTATGCGTACTTTTACAATAGTATTACATATTAATATATATGCTTAATTTTTTTAAAAATAGTAGTGGATCAAAAAGATAATAAATTAAGTTTATAAATGCAAGGAATATATAGAAAGCATACATTTTGCTACTAATTGAAATAAAGAAATAAAATTCTACCTGGTTGTCGTCTTCCAGCAAGCCGAGTGCAAGGCATGCATCTTTATACGTTGGATGCTGATGTCCATCGACTTTACGTATATCTTGAAATGACAATGAGCCGGTGACATTAACCAACAACATTCGAAGATAAAAGCACTAAGTCTGCCTTGGATTGACTGTAAATGCTCTCCCCAAGGCGTTTGATTTGAATAAACCGGGACAACGGCCTTCATCGGTGTGCCTTGCTTGCGGGAAGTCCATTTCTTTTTGTTTGAGCCCATGTGAAATAGTGTGGTACTTCTGAACAGAGTAATGTCTATGCAAAGGCATCAAACGCATCCGCACGATTACACAATTCAAAAAAATTCGGTGAGTGTAGTTCTTGGTGGATTTATAGCTCTGTCAATCGCTGTCTCGTTCGTGAAATATACGCGCTGACCGTTTTCAAGATGGACGGCTAAATGACTAACGGTAGGATCATGAATAGGGAATCCAAAGTTGCGACAAACAGCTTCATTGGAGCTGATGTACCGGCCAATTTGGTAGAGCGTTATTTCGTCGTTGTTATTCACTGGAAAAGCGGTCACATTGGTATTTTCAACTCGAAATACTGCCATATCACTGCCTTTATTCACATACTTGCAAATATATTTGATGCTCTTCTTTTAAGGGCGAGCATAAGTATTAGAGTTTAAAGTGAATTGTTGCAACGTGCGTGAATATTACTTTTTGATTTATCAGGTTTCTATGTCTAGTTTTGATTGGAATATGATTAAATAAAGATATATTTAAAATATACGTTAAATCTGTCCAAAAAATGAAAAAAAAATTAGTTATAAACCTATTCTCATACCTACTGAATATACATATAAAATTTCATCAAAATCGATCCAGCCGTTTAGGAGGAGTTTAACCACTAAAACTGTGACAAGAGATTTTTATATATATAGATATATATATATATATATATATATATATATATATATATATATATATATATATATATATATATATATATATATATATATATATATATATATATATATATATATATATATATATATATATACAGTGAATTCGCGATAACTCGAATCTGATAGGACTGACGAAAAACTTCGACATATCGGAAGTTCGACTTACCGTTAGTTTCGGTTTTGGACTTTCAAAATATTGTCGGATTATTTAATTAATGCTTATTAATTACAAAATCTTCTAAATGCTTACAATATTTAAGATCATTTTTCTGACAAGCCATTTACGATAAGACTGTTTGAAGCACTTTGTGATACCCTGGTCCATCGGCTGCAAATTTGCTGTTCTGTTCGGCGGGAGAAACTGCAAGTTTGCAGCTTTTAAATTAGGTAGATAACTATGCACCGTGCATTTATCCGTAAAGAGTACCACTTTTCCTTTTCTAGCGAAGAATTTCCGATCCAATTTTCGTACATAGTCTTCAAATAAAACTGATGTCATCCAAAACTTTTTGTTAGACTTGTAATCCAAAGGATACGTTTTTACATTCTTGAAACATCGGGGATTTCGGTATTTTCCGATAACAAGTAAGGGCAATTTCTCTGTCCCAGACGGATTTCCTCCAACTAGGACAATCAAACGTTCCCTGCTCATTTTACCCCCTGAGCAGTTTTCATCCTTAAACATCATAGTCTTATTTGGAAGACATTTAAAAAATAAACCCATTTCATCAATAGTAAAAACATCATTTTACCTGTATCTTTGAAGTAAATTTGGTAACGTTTCATTTAACCACTATTAACATACTTCAAGAGGGACTGCTTTAGCTTCTCCATGAAGAGTGCGAAAGACATTGTGTGTGTGTTGCAAAGGAAGGAGCAAGATTTTTTCTTGCTTTAAAAGATCCAAAAAAAATCGAGTTAAAGGGAGTAAAATTCGAGTAATCGAGAATAATTAACATGAAATTGAAGATAAAAGGGTCGGGACCTCATAAAAAAATCGAGTTATAGTAATATTCGAGTTATAGCGAATTGACTGTGTATATATATATATATATATATATATATATATATATATATATATATATATATATATATATATATATATATATATATATATATATATATATATATATATATATATATATATATATATATATATACATCAATAATAGTTCGTCAGGGGTTGCAAAAAGTTTTTTATCTTCCAAAGCAATAAACTTTTTAAATTTTCTAAATAAATGTTATTTTATAACGAATATATTATCTAAAATATTATTTGTTAATTTCAAATGGGCACGCCTGTTAGCTCCATTTTTTCGACAAGGAATTTTAAAGCAAATATCAAAGGTAACATTTATAGAACATTCAGCATAATTATGTTTTTTATATTTAAGAAATAATTTATATTTTAAAGACATTATGTGTTTGTTTAGAATTTCCGATTCTATGGGTTTAAAATTTATCTTAACATAGTAACGGGGCTGCTGTATTTATATGAATATATACTATATGTTTTATATTATCCATTTTTGGTATAAAATTTTAGCATAATTGAGGTGCACAGTAATAGCAGGGGTGATGGTAGCCGGAATTCAGGATTTTTCGTATCATTCTTCTGGATCCAAAAACGAGAAGGAAAGCATTTGATTTTTCCGCGAATATCGGAGAATTATGCATATATCAAGATCATTATTGCTTCGCGAACGTCTGCGAATCAAAAACTCAAATGCATGCTACTTTTCTATAACTAATATACATGTCTTCTATAACTAATATACATGTCTTCTATAACTAATATACATGTTATTCTTCTATAACTAAACTAATATACATGTTATTCTTCTATAACTAAACTAATATACATGTTATTCTTCTATAACTAAACTAATATACATGTGATTCTTCCGCCAATTTGATTATTTTGGTTTGGTGGATTTTCGGAATCTTTGGAACTGCACTGGAATCTGCTAATATTGCAATTTTAATATCAAACAACGATTTCGTGTTTACTTGATTCAAAAAAGACGAGCTGCGATTCGTATTCACGTGATTTATAAATTTACATAGCGATTCCTATTAACGAGATTTAAAAATCCCACATCGCAAGATTGAATTATATATAATATTTCCATGTTTTTAAAGCCCAATAACACGATTCATATTCAAGCCAGTTTAAAGTCCAATGCCATGATTCGTATTCACGCGAGTTTAAAATTAAAATACAGAATATCTCGCAAATAGTAAGAAGTTATAAAACTATCAAAAGCTGTATTATAACTCTATAAAATGGCTCTTCGGAGAATATTTCACTGTTTCTTGTGGTAATGATATATTTTTTCTAATGGCACTGAACTCTCGTTCTTTTGCCTTGGAAGATGCCGGAAGTGTTGCTCATTTAACGTTACCAGGTGGTCACCTGCAAACCTTAGTCTCAGAGGTGAGCAACATTACCCATTCCACACTGCCACAAATGCCCATTCATAGGGTGGGCCACATTCACATGCCGCAGGAAAACACATAGCGACATCCATGCCTGACATCCATGCCTGACACATCCATGCCTGACATCCATGCCTGACACATCCATGCCTGATCCATGTGCCAAAACACATCCATGCCTGAATGGTGTTCGAACCCGATACCATTGGCTTCGCAGTCAGACATGCTGACTCCTCGGCCACCTGGCTGGCGTAGTGATGAAAATGAAACATCAGAATTATACTCACTAATAACAATCATAGGAGACGTGTATACATGTCCTAAAATAACCCACGTCATGCTCAAAAATCGAATACCATGTAGACATAATAGTTGCCCTTCGGTTGCATCGGTGTTGAGTAATTTTGAGCCATTTGTAAAAATGCAAAAACAGTTCAGGAAAGGGTCACACACGTCCATGAAAACTAAAAAGAGAAAAGCAAATATTTTATGTTTAACAAGAAAATCCAATTTTTTTAGGCATTTAAAAAATATTGTGCATTAAGTACGCAATAGCTTGGGCTGCACTTTTTCTTTAACTAAGCAAACCTGAATTATTTTTTATAAACAGCAAAAAAAGTAGAGTTTTGCATTTAAATTCTTTATATATCATTGAGTCGAAAAATTATAAGTTTTGGGTACCCTTACTGCTTTAACAATGCTTTGATTCTTGACGACAAAAATTGTCACTGTCCTTTATACCTGTTTAATTGGCTTTATCTAAAATATTATTACTACATGACGAAAAATTTCGGCAAAATTATCAAATATATATGGTAAAGAAATTTCTGATAAAAATAACATACGGTATTTAAACCATTCATTTAGTAAGTTTTCCATTCGTTATTTTAAATAGCATTTGGTGGAAAGGTGGGACTGCTCGACCTGGGAGGCCCTTGCAAAACAAATAATTAAAAAAACTTAACTCTTCCAAGTGTTTATTTATTGTTACATACGTGTAGATTTGCGTCCTCTTTACCAAATACGTTTTAAGCCCTTGTAAAATTGAAGACGAGTTATCACAATTTAGTGAACAGCTTTGCAGAGCTGAATCGATTGTGGTGTTGGGGTAACTGGTTCGAGTCAACCCGTATCCTTGGATATATCTTTGTGATATCTGATTCTCTCTCTTGGGTTAAATGCTCTTCGACTTGACTAGGGCTTACAAGCCTTCATATGCATGGGTAACAATAAATAAATAAGTGATATATTCAGGGTTGTGAAAGATTTCGTTTCTGCAGCCTGAGGACTGTTTGATGGGTTACATTAAAATTACTGATTTAGTTCAGCCGTATCCAATCTTTTATATAGTTAAAAATACGATTTTTTTTAGTTCTATAAGTTTGAAGATGTTAGCTTATATCTTACATAGAAATTAAAGCAACCAATGGACCATAAACTAAGTTAGCAAGCGTTTACTAATAGTGCAGTCAAATTAGGGTTTAAGGTAAGGAATCAAAATAACGAGCCAGGACCTATTTGAATTGGTTATGGAGTATCCGGGTGGCCACAGATGATAATCCCACGAAATACAATAAGAATTTAGAAATACAATATGCATTTTTTTGAATGTGTAATATTCCATTTGCGCTTTTAAAAAAAAGAGAACTAATAAAAAGTTTGAATTAAGAGGAAATTCTACCTTTTAGTCTATTTGGTGATCTTTCATTAAATTCCAATGGTTCTTCTAAACTCCCAATGGACATTTGTTCTGGCGAGTAACCATTTGCCGATGTAATACTTTTGCATGAATCTCTTGTAGCGGTGATGTCAGCAAAGTATTTGAAAGCAGTTACAGAACTCCCCAAGATAACGAGCAGAAAAAACACCGACATTATGCATCTGAAATACAATATGAAATTTTTTTAAGAAAGAATAACGAGGGGATGATAAACTAAAGCACAGGCATAAAAAAGTTTAAAATTTTATGGAAATTGATTTATTTCTATAAATAACATTTCTAGAATATTCAAAAGTATAATAAAATGTTTGACATTCCTCTATTTCCTTTAAAATAAAATAGTGTGCAGTGCGCAAAAAAAGAAAGAAAAAAAAAACGGATTACCCTGAATAACTTTTGATCTAATCTAATTCAGATTTTCCCGTTCTAGGACTCAATCGGATAGTGAACTCAAATGTGCTAATTAATTAATGCCGACGATATTTTAAATTACAAGATTAGAAAAACCTACTTTCTCTGAAAAAACAAACCCTTTTTTGGCCGGATTCGGATTTCCGAAGTTTGGACTCATAATGCTCATTTTATTTTTTGTGTATTTCTCTCATATCTTGAGAACTAATTAAGCAAATCAAAGAAAAATATTGTACACAATTATTAAATTCATTTATCCAAAGATAGTTCAGTGCAAAAATTACGTTTAGTAAATATTTCTTATTTTATTTAATAATAGTTGAAAAAATTTAAACTGTAAGGTATGCAATTTCTTACATCATTTAAACAAATACAACTTTTACATGACAAACTATGAAATTTGAGCGAAATCAGCTGAATAGTTCATAAGAAATCGAATTTTAAAAAAGTCATCTTTCTAAAGTTTTTTTAATTAAAAAAAATAATAATGTGTACGAATTCTAATTTTAAGGATTTTACAAAATATTTCAATGTAATAAGGATATCGAAATCTTACACCTAAGCCCATCCCTCTTTATAAATAAGAAACAATAATTTTAAACTGACAACGCCTTCTACGTGCATCTAAAGGGTATTTCGTAAAGTTGGTCATTTATATATGTTTTTAGAATCTTTATTAAAATGAATTAAAAAAAGCTTAGAAACTGAGGATCAAATATTAACATTTAAGCGAGGAAAAACAAAAATTCAATCTATCTGACCACAGAACACAGTTGGGCGTACGAAACACCAAAAGTTGTTTGATTGCCTGAGAAAATAAGGAGAACATGAAAAGTGATTATTAAGTCTCATTTATCAAACCGGTTTTGATTTCTTCTTTTCACTCTACTCACTAGTGATAGTTTCGATGGCGATTCTGTTTCGTCCTCTCTTGAAGAGAAAGTTGTGACCCCCGATATGCATACATTTTAGCTTTCATTTTTGACAAGCATAATAAAATTATATATTAAAGGCAATAAATAATAAAATTATATCAAAATATTAACAATACCTTTCGTATAACAATATAACAATTAGCAACAATTAATAACAATTTTGTATAACAATTAACAGCACCTTTTGTATTATAATAATCTTTTGTATAACAATTAACAGCACCTTTTGTATAATAATAATCTTTTGTATAACAAATAAACAGCTATCGTTAAATTAATCCAAGCAAATATGTCAGATTTTTTTGGTCCATTAATAGTTCTATTTTTAAAACTTTTATGAATTTACCTATTTAAACTTAAAATACATTCGTTATAGCCTGTCATTAGATGCCTTTAATAAGTAACTATGCGTTTTCTAGATTTGAATAACTTCAAATAACGTCAAAATAAATATTTATTACTTTTTCAAAGGGTTAATTTGAATATTTTTCTAATTATACTTTTCATAATGTAATATCAACAAATTTGAGTAGATTCAGACAGTAGATTCAGAAGTAACTCCGGTAAGTAATGGCCATATCGAAACACGTGAATATAAAATTTGACCACTTCTGTCATTCAATTTCACTAAATGAATGTCACTAAAATTTGATAATCGAAGTCATTCAACTTCGGTCATATAATTCAATTATGCTAAAATTAAATTAGTATAATATTTAAATAAAAGGAACATTTTACAATATTTTATTATTGTCAATAATAATCACGAAAAATAAAATAAAAATTAGAATCCTCTCCATTTCTATAAATGCCTTGTAACTACTTAGTAATTTCATACATAGCGAATTCCACACTTCTAGAAGAAGAAGATCACAGGTATCCACACATGTGACTTATGACGTCAGCGCTAGCTGATCGCTTATAAGCTAAATGGCGTGTTAAAGTTGAGCAAGGTTTCTCCTGTGCATAACTTCTGTAATTCTTTCTCTTCTACATCTTTTGTTTAACTTAGATATATTATTTGTTTATATAATTTATTGTAACCATGATATATTTGTTCCCGGCAACTCCAATGCATTATTAGTTTCTTTATGTTCTATATGGCTTCATGCTTGTCTTTGTGTTAAGTAAAAAATACATAGGGAAAGAATTGAAATCTTTGTAAAAGAATCTTTGCGACTGAATGTGTCACTTAAGAGCATTGATACTTGACGGGCTTGGCTTACTTTAAATGGAATGGTAAGAACAGTTACTAACGTAAGCAAATATCACGTTTCAACAACGAATCATGAACAAGATACCCACAATATACCTGCAAGTGCAATATACCTTTAAGCGACGTCACGTTTGGGTTAGCCAATCAGGTTCCACACTCGCGCATGACGTTCGTGTGCAGGTTTAAAATTAAATCTGATTTAAAAATTGATCCAGTGTGATAATGAACCTAAGCCTAAAGGCTCTAATCCTAACATGACATGCACAACCACTTATATCGACTCAACCATGTGATTAACAGCAACTACACAACCGATACAACAAATGTTATGAAAAATGTTAAAAATATATTTACAGTGTGACAATTCCTCCATTGCTCATTTCTAATGACTTGGGTTTACAATTCGCAGAAGTTACATTCAAATCGATACCTGATCGATTTAAAGCCGGCAAATAACCTGAAAAAAATTTTAAAAATAGAAAATTGCTGTAAACAGCTTTATTTTTAGGCATATTATCACATTGTATTATTAGTTCATTATCGACGGTTCTATAAGACATTTATTTCAGCAACTATACTTGAAATTACTAAATTTGCATTAATGTTTCTAAAATGCACATTATATTCACTTACTTGAATTATTAATTATATCCTTAAACTCAGATGGATTACATGTGTCTGGTAAACATACACCAATTGAAAGTGGAAGATACTTCTAAAATAAAAATTCTTACATGTTTATGATATTAATTTGTAATAGTTTACTGTATCTAACTATACAAAAAAATTTAATGACGATGTCGCAGTTTTCCTTTGCTGTTGGTGCATTTTTATTGGCCAGAAAATCGCATGGCAGGATCCAGATTTCCCACATTAATTTGAATTATAGTTTGGTTGTCATTCGCATAAAATCGATGTAAGTCATAAAGGTATTGTTTTCCTATAAATATTTCTGTATCCCTAATTTGAATAGGAAATACAGAGCTATAAGCTAATGCATATAGCTCGTCGCAGTCTTCTACAATCTACAATTTAGAGGTTTGTGGCGTAACTACGAATCACTACGAATATTAAACATCAATTCACTGGTATATAAGACATGCTAACTTGATTCAATCATGAGGTCGCACCTTCGAGCATTGGATCTCGCCGAGTGAAGTTGTTTTATAACTGAGCTCGGAGCCACCATGTCTACCCAACGATCCGGAGGCGGAAGGAAGGCTTACCGACCCTCTCGCAACCCAGCCATTGATCACGAAGCCATTAAAGAGCAGGTGAGAAAGAAATTAGATCTCCTCGGCTTTTATCCCAAGAATGAAGGAGTAGATATTAAAGATATCGATCAACAACTTCTAAGATATCAAGAATACTCCAATGAATCTACAATGCTGATCAACCGATATCCCAGCAACCCCCAATTGTATCCAGTCCATTATGAGTGGATTTACTGTATCGAAGCATTGGAAGCTCTTAAGGACTCAATCGCCATCCAGACAGCAACTCCTGTGTTGGAAACTACGGATATACATACTACAACCCCGGTTGACTCAACTCCTGTAACAGAAGAGCCAGACTCAATCCCCACCTCTGAGCCTGCTGCATAACAACCTCCTATTGTTGTGAAAGAAAAGAAAAAGAAAAAAAATGGCGAAAGAACGGTGTCAACCCGGCGACTCCAACCAGTTCTGAACCCAAGTCAGAAAGTGAGCAACCTCACCACAAGAAAGAGACTATCCCCACAACATCGGCGGAAACAGATATAGAACAGATGGAGCTAGGAGAGACTACTGAAGCCCCGGCAACAGTTGAGACCCCAGCTACTTCACCTGTGCCGAAAGATACCCTGCATCCCACCGGCAGGAAAATCAAAGCCCTTGTACGTGAACTTAACATCGATACCGAGATGGTGAATCTCGGAAGTGAACTCTCAGATATTGGTCTTCGACCAATCAGAACAGAGCAGATGAGAAAGAGGCGTGGCTAGGAATACAAGCTCCTCCCATTCTTCCTAGTCATTCTGAACGATGTTCCCGAGCACCGGAAAATCTTCAAGCTGAACCGACTGCTGAATACACTCGTCCGGGTGGAAAGATTTCGTGGCGGCCGCCACGAAATCCGGTGCTTCAGGTGCAAAGGATTTGGTCAGACACCCAGAAGGACTGCACAGATAAGTCAGCGTGCATGAAATGCGCAGGAGCGCATTACTCCTACCAGCGCACGAAGCCCTTCAGTGAGCCTCCGACCTGTGTGAATTGCAACAAAGACCACGCAGCCTGTTTTTTAGGCTGCCCATCCAGACCTAGGAGAAAATTCGCACCGAAAAAGAAAGAACATCGGATCCCCACCAGCACAGCCACCAGATTCCTGAGAATGGTGAAGGAATTGCAAGAACTCCTAAAAGACGATGAGCTAGTTTCAATGCTCCAATCCCTCCTCCCAGCTCCCAAGACCTAGACCCGGAGATACTCCAGCAAAGACGACCACAGATTTCCATCAGTGGAATACTCATTTTGAACTTTATGCCATTAGTCACCGTTGCCATAGGGCAAATTTACAGATTAAAAGTTCAGGTGCCCGCTAACGCGGTCAGGTACCTTTATAAATCCAGGTCGTCGTCGTCAATCATAAGGTACCGATTGATAGATGAAGGTTGGCATTGTCGATAACAACTCACCCCCCCCCCATATTGCTGATCTCCGAACGTGATTTGTCCACGCAGAAACGCCAAATTCGCAAAAATCTTGACAATAACGCCCACTTTAAACTGGTATCGCCTAATTCGTTGGATGGTCCACATTGAACAGTGGACTTGCTACTTGTGACTGCAATATTATCCAATCTCCTCACGCTATTGCTGCTCAGTCTCGTCTCGATTATACACAACGTCAGCCTGCATACACTCGGCTGCTAATGGCAACACAGGAGCAACTACGACTGTGAAGTTAATACACCTTTCACATTCAGCACTAAAAAAGACGGTGCCCTTAATTGCAGCTCTCTCGGTCTTTTACAAGTACAGCAACTAGCGGTATCCGTCCATCGAATTCCATCCCTGATAAAATTCTGGTGGGAGAGTATTGTGGCGTAACTACCACTACGATTGTTAAACATCAATTCACTGGTATATAAGACATGCTAACTTAATTCAATCTCGAGATACCTTTTGAAAGATGAAGATTGGCAGTGTCGATAACTCCACCCCCTTCACAAGTATTTAACTGCACTGTTGCTTGTTTTCTAAAGTAAGAGTTTCAAGGGATTGGTATTATTGTTATTAGAATAACGTAATTTTACGTTATATTTTAAGATAAAGTTATTTAAACTGGTGTCCGATCTTATTAACCATTTAAAATTATTATTTTTTATTTAAATTACATTAATATACTAATATAAATAACGGTAAAAGAGACTCGTTTAATGATTTAGAACTTAACTTTTAGCTTCAGGCACAAAGTGATGAGTGCAAACATTGTATTTAAAATGTATTAGTCTGTTTGGTAAGCAATAACACTAAATTACAATTGTGAACTCACCAAACTTGTTACAATAATATTACCTTTAACAATAAATGTTATTTCAAAAAATGATTTATGCCCACTAATAAATCTTAATAATATCACGAGGGAAATATTTAAACGTGGCTTGTGGTGGCACAAGTGATCTTTTTAATACACATATGTTAAGTTGAATAATTTCAACTGCTTTGTGCAGAGAATAACAATGATTGCGAAGCAATCATCGGGATTGATGAGAGTCAGCGAACAGGGGACTTAACCTCCTAGTTAATCAGAAAATTAAAAAATTAGTTTTTAAGAATCTACCATCGCTGTAACTTGAAGGGTGCAATATTGTCCTTGAAATCCTCCTCTGCCACGGTTCCTCGGTGCATAAACACTTTTGCATTCATCAAAATCTCCCAGCCACTTCACATTTCCTTCTAATATTCCACTTTCTGGCTTTCCAAATGAATCCGACACTGAAATAAAGTAATTTTTTTAAAAGCTAATATAATAAATGATACAATTGCTTGATACATTCATTTTCTGCATTCAGTAATATAACTAAGAGGTTAAATATTTACTTCCTGATATCTAAATCATTTTTGGAAATTTCAGGTTATTTTTAAAATGGAGATTTCATTATTTGCATCTCATGTACGAAATTATTAGATGTTGCATCTTATATATGTGTTACCGGCAAAGTTTGAAATCCGGCATTCTATAGAATGCCTAAAACTAGCCGGCAATGTATGACATGATTTATATTTCACACATTTCCAAGGCATTCTATAGAATGCCAAATGAGAAACCGACAAAGTATAAAATCTTCTGTGGCCATGCTAGTAAAGATGATGAAATGGATATTTTGTGCAATATTTGTTTCAAAACAGAAAATAATTTTGACTTAAATGTGAATTTTTTATACGAAAATTTTGTTTCCCTTAATAAGAAAGGCATAAACTATGTTTTGTATAGCTTGCATTTTTCTTTACGCATTTTGAATAATTTTTTTTTAATGGCACTCTCATTATTTTTTCAGAATAAAATTTTAATTTTTGAGAAATGCACATCATTTACATACTAACCTCATCAGTACATTTTTTTCATACTTTGCCTAAATAACATTTGTCATTCCACAGAATGCCTAGGTATTATATGCAATACCTACGGAAAGTATGTAATACTTCTCATATTTCATACCTTGCCTAAAAACATCCGGCATTGTATACAATGCCTAGGCATTTTATAGAATGCTGGCGTTTCATACTTTGCCGGTAACATGTGAATTGATTTCCACATGATTAATTGGCCAAAGTGAAGTTCCATGGCCTAAAGTTGATCTTAAAAAAAGTTTCAGCTGAACACACTGTGTCGGTCAGAATATTACTTTACAAAAACAAATATCTTATAAACTATTTAAACTTCAATTAATTTGAAACTTACATATTATTTGTTATAAATCTTAATATCAGAAAAAATAATTGCTTCGTACACGGAGAAAATAGGTCAGAACTATCTTAATATGATTAAATTTAGCGTGTTTCTGACTCTATTGGAACGCCAAAAACCTCGATGATTTCTATCAAATAACTTTGGTTATTAATTTTAGTAAAATTAACAATAAAATATGGATTCATAGTAAGTGTTAAAATTTTTTAAGTGCGGTGATATTTGTTAAATTTATTATGGCTGAAAAACCATGTATGAGGTTTAATTTACTTTACAATTTTGTGTTTTTAATCAAATATAAGGTAGTGAAAACTGTAATTTTGAAGACTAGAACTTCTGCCAAGCCGTTACTGTATGAACGAAAAATCATAAAATGAATGGGATAAGTACCGTATATTTTGGTTTTTAATACCAGTATTATGCTTTCTTTTTTTCAATCAGAAATGTCATTACCATATAGTACGGTAATTTTACCGAAATTTTTTTCCCGCTTATTTTGTTCTCACTTTTTATGGAATAGAAACAAAACACGAAAAGTTAAAATACTTACTTTTTAAAGCCCAAGAATCCTGAAAATGTTTCAAATCGATACTTTCCTTTATGTATACCAAATCATTATAACAACTGCTGTTTGTGGCATTGCTGTTACTATTTATCAACACGGTGATAAGATTTAAAAAATTTATGAAGGGAATTTTATTTTGCACATCATTTCTCATAAGAAAATCCTTTGCTCTTTCAATTGTTCTTGAAGTTTCAATACTTTCTGCGACATCTTGCAAAAGTTGATGCACATCATATAATTTCCGACCATGGTTGTTTGAGATGTCATCAGAATTGTAATTAATTTCCCCCAACACACATGTTAAAAATAGAAATGTAACAAAAATCGTTAGTTTCATTGTTCAAGCTCTGGAATATATTTTTGATATTGTGGAGTTTAGCAAGGACATGTTACAAAGATGATCAATTTCGGAAGAGTGATATAAATCATAACAAAAACGCGTGTGTAATTTTTCGACTCTAAAAGCAATACCGATAAAGTCCGACAATTGTCAGATAAAGCTATCAAAGCATTTTGTTTTGTTGCATCATAATGCGTAACAAAAACTGTTGATATCATGAGAATTTATCATTAGATAAAACGGCAGAAAGAGTTCTTACAAAATTTATCGATACGTTATCTAACACTTCATTCTCAATATTAAGGTGTTATCCATTTATTTCATTTTAAGGCAATGTATAATACAATTAATTTTATTAGATATCCATATCATGTGAGAAAATTGACTTTTTGGTCTAAGTAAACAAATTGTTTTTATTAATTAACAATATTATTTTAATTTAATACTATTTAATTAGTTAAACACTTTTAAAATTTTTGGAGCGTGATTGTTCTTTTTTTTTTTTAAATTTATTCCAATATTAATATGGCTCTGAATTGAATTATATGAGTCTAATTTTTAAAGCTTGTTCATACGATACTGTGGTTCAAATTGAAAGAAGACAATTTACCATAGTATTTTAAAACAAATTCGCACAGAATGATAGTTCGTCAGGGGTTGCAAAAAGTTTACTGAACCATAAAGTAAGTATTATTGAACCATATATATATAGATCTATATATATATGGGTCATTCTCACGAAAACTGACATTTTTCAGTTCATAAAATCCCAAAAAAGTAAAGTGAATAAAAAGCTCTGAAACTTTTTATATAATAGAAATATGTAATGGCATTATAAAGAAAGTATATATCCTATAAATTATACTTAATATTTAAATTAATTAATTTTTTAAATAATTAATTTATAATTAATTAATTTATAATAATTAATTAATTTAATAAATAAATTATTAATTCAATAAATTAATTTATTAATTTATTTTTCAAATTAATTAATAAGTAAATTAACCCTCCTGGCGTCAAGCCCGTTATAACACGGGCAGGGCATGGAGCTAGGAGTAGATGGAGGAGACACTAGCAGAAATTCGTGGTTCTAGGGGTGTTTCACCGAACATACCACCTGTGGTCTTTACCCCCACCCCTACAGAATGAAAGGAACTCCTGAGGTAGGTATACTGACATCAAAAACAAGTACAGGGGTTAACATAAGAATGATTTTTGGCATAACAATATGAAGTCAAAAATCTCGCCAGTGATATGTTTGTAAACTACACCTTCCTCTTACACACGAATTAGCTGCGCATGCTCGACAAATCGAAACCAAAAATCGAAATACTAGATCAGTTGTGACTAGTATTGACAGCACTGATCTAGTAACTAGTTTCACTCTATATCCACGCCCTCGAGTGAGCTATGGGGCTTCTTTATTGTAATTTATTCCTTTTTTTATAAGTTGTAATGATTAATATTAATTCATAACATTCTGTCTCTTTGCAGAAAAATAGGAAAATTCGCAAATTTTATAAAAAAAAAATTTATCTCGAATTTTTGAAAGATTTATAATTTGTATACTTTAAAATTAAAAAACAAGAAACTAATATGTTCTTAAAATTTAATTCTTTATATCATTCTGAAATTCAAATACTTGAAATAAAAAAAAACACAATTTATGTACTTACAAAAAATAAATAAATAAAATTAAATAAATAAAATAGAGAACATTTTAGTGAGCAATCTGAGCCGCCCAAAACATTAAATTTCATATAAAGCACAAGAAATTGGAAAATGATAATAATTGCTGATAAATAGTCTCATTATTATCTGTTAGCGTTCAATTAGTTTGTAAAAAGCGTTTTTCTGGTTTTCATTTATGCTTAATGGAAATTCTAATTATTTTCATTCAAAAAGTCTTTTAAAATGTGATTTTACTCCTCTATTTCAATTACAAGTTATTTTGATATCTGCGTTGTGTACAAAAAAGTGAAAAAAGTACAAAAATAAGAGCATTTCACAACATTTACTAAGATGATAGGCTATATATCAAGGATGATAAAAAAAAATATTGATTATTAAAAAATAATTTCATTCCTATAATAAACATTGAGAAGAAATCCTATTATATATAGGTTAATATATAGGTTATATATAGGTCATAATATATAGGTTACTACAATAGTTTTGATATTACTCTGATACTTAAACTGCAAGTTACTTTGATTTTTGGGTCGTGTTAAAAGTTAAAAATATAAGAAAAGTGTCTCACAACATTCACTAACTTGACAATTTGTCTGTCAAGGATGATTAAAAAAATTATTGGTTAAAAAAATAATTTCATTACGATAAAGAACATTTAGCTAGAATCTTATTACCGTTCAGGAATCTAAAACACTTTTTTGTGGTTTTTCCTTGCATGTAACGCAAAATTTGATTATTTTTATTTAGTCTTAATTGAAATAAGTTATTCTTATAACTTTAATAATTATGATTGTGCTCCAAGTAACTTATGAGTAATTCTGATTTCTGGGTTGAATTTAAAATAATGACGTTTCCTTATATTCACAAAGATGATAAACCATCTATCAAGGATGGGAAGAAAAAAAAAACTTGATTATTTAAAAATAACTTCTTTTAGATAATGAATATTTGGTTGGAATGCCTATAACCGATGAAAACAATCTGAAAAATATTTTTGTAGTTTTCTTTAGCATGTTACGCAAAATTTGATAATTTAATTTTATTTAAAATGGGTTGTTTTTATAGCTTTCATAAGTATATAATTGTATTTCGATACTTAAATTGTAGCTTATTTTGTTTTACTGGTTGAGTTAAAAAGAAGAGCTTTTCGTTTATATTCAATAAATTGATACATTATCTGTTTCATAATTTTATAACCGTCGTCGAACAGCCGACCTAATTTTGTGTTTACTCCTACTGATGTTCAACTCCGTAAATTCAATTTTAAATCCAATCCAGAAGACAAGGATAGTCCTGGTTCAGGTATTGAAAGAAATTTGCCTTCGTGGAGGACTTCTTGATGGAACTAACCAGCATTTGCGTTACATGGTGAGGAAAACCACGATAACCTCCCACGGTTAGCCTGACCTCAAGGAGACTCCTGATCTTCTGAGCCACAACGGCTAGGCCTAAATAATAATCAAAAATGGTTGCTTATAAAAAATTATTTCATTAAGATAAGGATGAACATTTAGTTGAAATCCTATTACCGCCAAGCAATCCGAAAAACTTTGTCGCGGTTTTCCTTTGCGTGTAACGCAAAATTTGATTATTTTAATTTAAACTTAATCTTGGTTAAAATAAATTATTTTTATATCTTTTATAAACATTGTTTTACGCCGATATTTAAATTGTGCGTTACTTTGATTTTTGGCATGAATTTAAAATTACAAAAAAATATGAAGAGCATCTCGTTATATTCACCGAAATAATTGGCTGTCTGTCAAAGATGCTAAAAAAATGATTTATTGCATAAAATTCATTACGATTACTGAGCATTTCGCAGGAACTCTTTAAGCGTCAAGCAATCTGAATGATATTTTCGTGGTTTCCCTTATATAACGAACTTATTTTTTTTTAATTTTCTTTCTATACTGTTGGGTAAATATATTGATAAATTTCAATTTGATTTATTTTTAAATTAAGAAATCTTTCGTTATTTTCGTGATCATTTTTAGAAAATGTAGCAAACCTTGCGTTTACTTTTTCATTTAGAATTTGAAGATTACGATCGAACTTAATAATTATGTAATTATTTATGCAAAATCTACAAGGAAACATTGATTTGTAAAAAACGCTTTTTTTTAAAATAAACTAAGTTTTTAACACTTTGTTTTAAGCGTATAATAAATTTTTTAACAAGCTTTCTTTTTAAATTTTCTAAATTTTCTTTCAATAATTTTAACTGGATATATTTATAAAATTCCATTCTTATTTTTAAACTGATAAATCTTTCAAGGAGCGAAAATTTTAAGAAATTATAACAAAACTTATGTTTACTTTTTAGTTTAAAATTCGAACCTTGCTCTAGTCAAACGAACTTAATTATTTATGTGAAATAATAATAGTAAATAAAAATTAGTGATGTTTAAAAAAGACAGAGAGGGTGTTTAGTACTGGGGGTAATGTTCGAAAAAACAGAGCATCTTTTATCATTTAAACAATCGGAAATGTTGATATATTTTTATTTTAAAATAAAAATTTCATATGAAGTTTCAATTTCGCTCAATTGGCTATGGCTCATTTAGTAAAATTCTTTTTTATAGCTTCAAACTTTTTTTTTCAAAATTTAATTTACTTAAACTAATTGATTTCCGAATAGATTCATAAACCTATCATTTTAAACTTACTTTGATTTCTAGTTAAAAGCTTAGTAAAGTATCTAACTTAAATTAAGACTGCTTATACCTTATAAACGATAAAGAGGTGCAAATATTGTATCTAAACACATTTTTTCAATAAATATTTTAAGCAAGATTTGTACATTGTAGTCAATTTATTTAATATCTTTCTTAAGCAAAACATATATATCTTCAAATTTATAAATTGATTTAAATCAATTTGAGTATGGAGTTTTGATAGAAATCTGATTTTCTGTGCCTTACAAGTAAATGAAATTAAATAATACTATATCGCGATACAAAATACAAAAATACTATATCACGATGCAAAACTGACGAGGCATCACGATATATAATTTCTAATATCGCCCAGTCCTAGTCATGACTATTCGTTTTGAGCTCTTTAGGTAATTTATTATATCGTGAGAATTTTATTTTATTGATTGTTCAGATTGCTTACAGTCAGAAACTAGCAGAAATTAATTATTTTTTATTAGAATTTTATTTTATTGATTGTTCAGATTGCTTATTACAGTCAGAAACTAGCAGAAATTAATTATTTTTTTTATTAAATATCAGCTTTCTTTAATTTTTAATAAGGAATAATATTTTATTCTAAATAGACAAATTGTTCTTTCTATTACACTTAGAGTAAGATTTTCATGTGTGGAAAACTTTAAATTGCAACTATGAATAATTAAATCAGTTTTCCATAATTCCTCCTTCTCCATTTTAACATAGTTAAATCAATTTCCTTTTTGAGTTACCTGAAGTGAAAGTATTAGAGTCTGATAAAAAAATTTTGTAATTATTTTATATTTCTAAATATAGTCAACTGCGACATTAAATACACTTAAAAGCAATATTATTCAAATAATATTGCTTTTAATTAATATTGCTTAAAATTGTTATAATTTCAAACAAGTCTATTTTTGATGATTTTTTTTAATGGCTAGGCCAAGATGTTTACGCTCATTAAATAATATTTCTATTTAGAATCGTATAAAAATAAATCGAATAAAAAATATAGAATACTTCATTTCATAAAGTGTGCTAATTCGGGTTAGGAAGCTCATTACCGGCACAAAATGAAACAAGAGAATAATTATTGTTCCTCAGAAACAAAGATGTCTGCAAAGAAGTTATAAAGTGAATGGTTTTAACTTAAAATAAAAAAAAATAAACTTTCGTGTCAAGAAAGAAAAATCAATCAAATCGGATGGAGAGGATCAGCGTAATATCTTGTTTTTAGGATATAACCTTTTTTAATGTCATTTTAGAAATAAAATCTTGTTTTTTAAAGTAATAAACAAACAAAACCAAATATAATGAAATAAATTAATTATAAAATAAATTAATAAAAAAAGTAAAAAGGGCTCACGATACAAACTTTAAAAGAAAGTTTTGAGTTTTAGTTTTTGTTTTAACCATTGAAATTATCAGCAAATGCATTAATAAAGCTAACGTCTCAGGAACGTTAGCTTGTAATCTTTTCTTCCTCAGAATATAAGAGTTCTCTAGAATCATATACGCATTCTCCTGGTACTTCGACAGCAGACGACTACAGGCAAATATACCGGTTTTACGCAAAGGTTTTACGAAAGAGCCATTCCTTCCTATAAACGTACCTCTTTGGCGATCATCATTTGGCATATAATGGGGCGAATAAGAGTGCCAATGTAGTAGGTAATAAAACCTAGACTTAGTTGAGAGTATTGTGATTGATCATCCCCATGCCCATGAAAAGGGGGAAGCAGAGACATTCGGTGAAACACCCCTGACACGGAAATTCGTGAAGCCGAAAGCTCGGCAATGTTAACCGCGAAATTAACCGTCGGCCATCTTACTTACTTCAAAACATTGGCAGTTGTAGCTTGTTTATGCTTGAATTGTCGTATGTTCGGACAGTTATTATCATTTTTATTTTATTCGTTATTCGAGTAGTCTTACTTTGTCTTATTATTTTTTCTTGGACTTCTTATTATTTTAATCATATTATTTTAATTATGACTTCTTGCATCTTAAGGTTTTATGTTACTTTATAAAAATTTCAGCTGTAGTTTTATTTATTTCTGTCGAAGTTATTCATCTGAAAATTGATATTTTTTTTAGCCAGAAAGTATCCCATTGCATTCCAAATATGAAATAGATAAAAAAAATTTAAATTTATTAAAAATCTAATATTATATACAAGTGATTGCATGTAATATTAGATAATAATAAAGTACTCCATGATTACATATACATTTATTCTAAGCTTTATAGTGATGTAGTATATATATAAGGATTTGTGAAGTTAAACCTTTTTAAAGAAATTGTTTACTGCTCTCAGGGCTAAGATATTTTGAGTTAGTCACTAGAATACTGTGATAATATTTTCTCAATCTCTAATTTTTATTTGTTTTTAAGAAATATTTTGACAAAAAATTTTTAAACTAATTTACTTAATAGTCATATTTTAAGTATTCATAAAATTTTCATAGTATAATTTATTTAGGTATATTAATATGGATTTGTATAGACTAATTTTTAGCAAGAGAAATGAACATAAATTATGTATTGCACTTTCTGAAATTCTTTTTTTAACAAGAAACATCTTTCAATATTGTGGTATTCAATTTTATTTTCTATATTGAGCTATGAGTTAGCTCTATGGATGTGACATATTCATAACCGCTCAGAGCTTGTTCTTTAAATTCTAATTTTTCTTAACGTAATAAGTTTATCTACCTTTACTAGTATAATAATTAGTAAGTTTGAACTCTTAAGTTTGAACTTATAAAACTCTCAGGGTGGTTGAAATTTTACAATTCTTAATAAATTTAATTATATTTTTTAAGTTGTATCATAGCAATTGTAAAATGAAATAGATCTACTTTTGTTTTAAAAACTCTCCAAGTTAAAGTATTTTTTTTTCTAAATGTTTTTGTTGTATACCTTCATTGAAAACATTAAATGTGTTTTTCTCTACATTTAAGAATCTTTTTCTGGATTTATAAAGTTCAATGCACCCCTCTAAGAAAATTGTTAGTTGCTTTTTGTTGTATACATTAAATGTACATAGCTTCATTGAAAGCATTGAACATGTTTCTCTCTCAATGTATATATATACTCGTATATATTATTATTGTTTTTTTTTAATGCATAGAATTTTCTAATCCCTAAGCTAATTTTTTTTCTTTCAAATTTAATAATTTTGAAAACAGCTATATTCAATTTATAAACAAAATATATGTATATATTTAAGGATCTGTTTCTAGATTTTTCAATGTGCCTTTGCTCTGGTTTAAGAATTTTTTTTTTTTAAATAATCACTAGAATACTGTGATAATATTTTATTAATCTGTAACATATTTTTCCTTTTTTTTTAATAAGCATTTTGACATATTTTTCTTTAAATTGATTTACTTTGTATGCAATTAAAAATGTCCTATTTAAGTATTCATAAAACTATCAAAGTATAAATCTTCATATGTAAGGATTTATTTTTAGCAAGAGAAATTTGTATAAATTTATGTATTTCACTTTCTGAAATCATTCTTTAACAATAAACATCTTTCAATATTGTGGTATTGTGTTTTCTACTTACAACTGTAAGCCTTATGCTATACTTTGTGGTGCATGAGGAGTTTTAAGTCGTTTAAATAAAATAAAAAAATATTGTGGTATTCCTGTCTTTTTTTCCTGTCTTTTCTTAAAATAATTAGTTACCTGACTTTATGGACCTATGAATTAAAACTATCAGAGTAATATAAATTTTAAATTTCAAGATAATAAACTTTTTTATCTTCTTGAAATTGTTTTGAAAAGTGCATAGTGATTGTTAAATGAACTTGACCTAATATTAACTTTACCAAGAATTCCATTTGTTTCAAAAATTCTCTCAAGTTGAAATGTTTTTTCTAAAAGTTAGAAATACGAAAATTCTAACGGCTAAATAAAAAATGGAAAAAGCTTGGATGGATGGATCTCTTATTTAACTTAAAAGACTAAATTCGACACTTTAAATCAAATTAAGAACCCTTCAAAACCGCCCTCCAAGCTTCGTTTAAAAGCATGGATTAAATAGAAAGATGTATGAGCGCACAACGACGCAGCAAGTAAGATGGCGGAAAACTCTCGCGGTTGCTTCACCTTGAAAGGAGTGGGCTAATGGGAGTGTCTTCTCCACTTACTCCTAGCTCCATGGGGCAGGGTTTCCATGCTGAAAGCGGCTTGCCCGTGTATGCACGGGTTCACATTCTAGGTCTGGAGCGGCGATCACGTCTTTTTCTGAACTAGAATATTTCCTTCCCCCTCAACCTCCTACTGCTCACAAATTGAGAGGCGTATAAGCTGTCATCGTAAATCACTCACTGTTGTGCCAGAATATTTCTGTTTGAATAGATGTGAATAGTTTGCGTTCTTTTTCATGTTTGAACCCCAATCAAACCAAAAGTTTACCTTTAAAAAACAGATTACATTTTTATTTTCTCCAACACTTTCGAAATATAAATTTTTTTTTTTAAAATATATTTATTGCTTAATTTATTATACTAAATCTTTGAATAAATAAAATCGTTTCGTATTGTTAAATTTCAATTAATTTTCGAAAAAGCATTTTTCATTTTAGAGTAAATTGCAGGAAATTATTTCATGTCTAAACAAATGCAATATTTAATGAAATAATTAATGAATTTTTAATATTACTAATTTTCCATAGTATTTAACTAATTTATTTAAATTAGTTAATTTTTTTAAGTATTATGTTGCATACAAAAAAATTTTATCTGGCAAATGAAGTTAACTCTTAAAACACTCTCTCCTCTTTCTGTAATGTTAAAGACCATTTTGGCATTTTTCTAAAAATCCCATCACTCAAAACACTAGTTTTATTTGTACTTTAGTTTAATGATATTAAAGCATTTTCATGGATGGAGAAAAAAATCGAAATTCGTTTTATTAGTAAATACATTTCTCATACATGTGAATATATAAATAAATATTTCAGTAATGATAAATAAGTTTAATAATAAACTCAAATTTCCTTAATAAATAATAATAAAAAAGTGTACAAGCTGTTAAAACTCCAAATAACTAAGTGAGTTATAATAAACTAAATATTTCTTTCAAGTCCACAAAATAAATGTAAATATTTTATTCCACTCAAATAAAAAAACATGTAGTTGAAAAGTTATGAAACAAAAGAAAAAGTAATCAAACTTACCGGCGTGTAACAAGATGCGGTTTTAGATTTAAAAGTATAATAAGTAAACAGTTAGTGAAATTAGCGAAGAGGTAAATATTTGAAGTGGTGCTTATAGCTTGAATCGAATAAAATAAATAAAAATATATATTTGATGGAAGTAGAAAAACTTTTAAGTAAGTAAAATATTAGTACTGCCATCTATGAGAAGAATTAGTAAAAATTCGGAAATAAAATTATTAAAACCCAAAAAACATTTGTTTCGATCCTATCATTTATAGGGTAACTTATTTAAAAGTCATAGCCTGCACATCATACGGATAGAAAGCCGTTTACAGACTTTATCCTTCATTCATACATCCTTGCATAAATTTATAGAATAAAAAAAAACATTCATTTTATCTTATCATTCATAGGGTAACTTATTTAAAAGTTAGAGCCTGCACATCATATGGATAGAAAGCCGTTTATAGACTTTATCCTTCATTCATACAATCTTACATAATTTAAAGAATACACATTCTCAAAATCATAGGGTGACTTATTTAAAAGTCAGAGCCTGCACAGCACTGCATTCATTAGGGTCGTTCTTTATGAGCCAGAGCCCATTCCATTCATACAAAAAAAATTTAATAAATAAATTAATTAATTAAATATTAAACTGTTTATTATACTGGATAATTAAAATAATCGAATTAATATTAATATGCTACAAATTATTAAGAAGTAACTTACAAATTTTTTTTAACCAATCCAGTATAAAAGGTCATACATCCAAACTGTTTCGTCCAGTGGCTTTAGAAACAGTTTATCATAGTTAGTTCCTACCTTAAAAAAATCAGAGCTCATTCTAAAAGTAGAAAAATTAAATAAAAATAGATAAAAAATAAATAAAAGTAAATATATATATATATATATATATATATATATATATATATATATATATATATATATATATATATATATATATATATATATATATATATATATATATATATATATATATATATATATATATATATATATATATATATATATATATATATATATATATATATATATATATATATATATATATATATATATATATATATATATATATATACAGGGGTGGACAAAATAATAGAAACACATCTGCACTAATAAATTTTTTCATATTGCTCCCGAAGTAGTTAACGAATTATTTTATAATAAAAGTGTTTAGATCATGCGTCTCATATATATCAGTGAAGTTGAAAACTCTTAAGAGGTTTGAGGGATCGACAATAAATTACAAACAGAAAATCGTATTTTTTTACACCCTATGTAAAATTCCCTACCCTATGTACCCTACTTAATAATAGATTTGTAACTTATGAGAGTTATTATATGCAATAATTACCAAAAAATTTTTGCTATAACTGTAAAAGCATTTAATAAAATTAAACAAAATTTTTAGAGCAATTTAAAATTAATTATAACATTTATGCTTTAAAATTTGAGAAAAATTCGTTTAAAACTGCTTAAGATACGAAGTAGTTATTTTATATTGTACATGCGTGGAAAAAATAAAAAATAAAATTCTGAAGTAAATCATATTTGGCACCTAATAAAAAAACGTCCGATTTGAATATCTGAACAATTTAAAAGGTTTTATGCAATTTTCTAAGTAGTTTCCATATTTTATAAGAGATTGCTCAAAATATAAGGGGTTTAACACGTATTTCACTATTAAACGAGATTTATTAAAAATGACACCGGCATAGTTGAGAATCATCCCCCATAAATTTATCCTTTTTTTCGCCTGTTTTCTATCTTTATTAAATCACTTTTTGATCTACGTTTATTGCGAGGTATTGTAATTTGTTATTAAATTCTGTGTAATGATACACAATAATAATTGTGGAAAACTTCTTATCATTTTCAGCTTTCTCTTAAAATGTGCAAAAACTACTTTGAATATTGCTTCAAACTTTTTCAATTTTTAAGATGTTAAAATCGTACTTTTTCATTAATTGTCAAATACGATTCATAACAAAATTAAGAAACAAAATTTCAAATTTTCCCGCTCTTTCACAATATTAAAGAACCACTTTATCTACTCTGCCCAGTTTTAAACGAATTTTTCCTCAAATTTCGAAGCAAGAGTTTTGTAATTAATTTTTAGTTGCTCTAAAAATTTTGTTTAATTGCATAGAATTTTTTAAAATTATAGCAAAAAAAAGTAAGATTAAAAAAATTAATTTTTAAAAAAAATTTTTATATCTTCATAAATATTTAAACTAGACGTAAGAGAGTTTGTGTAATTATTACATATAATTACCGAAATAACTATCACAAGATACAAATTTAATATTTGTATCGTGTTTTTGCAAAAAAATGTGTTCTTATTTCAAAATATCAGATACTATACTTTGAAATATATACTTAAAATATCAGATCACTTCATATTTAGATAATAAGATATGAAAAAAAGTACTTGATAAAAAAGTACTTGAAACAACTTCTACAAATACTGCCCCTTACAGTGGAGAACGTGAAGTACGGTCGGGAACAAGGTGTAAATATATTTATGAAATATTACCATGTTTTAGTTCAGAAATATCGAATGTATTTACATGAACATTAGTAGCTATTTGCATCTAAATCAAATTTATATATTAGGGAGACCGGAAAGTAACGTCATTTCGGTGCATTTCATATTTGTTATCAAGATTTTATTTTTAATCAATAATGCATCGTTAACAGCAATGTCGGATCGAAGATGAATCGAAATGGATCGAAAAAAATCCATTGGTTTTTCAGACTAACGAATAATTTATGCCCCGAAACGACATTAGTTTCCGATCTCCCCTAATATGTTTAGTGTTGTAACAGTAAAAGAAAGAGTTTGTGTGTCTGTGTATCTTTTGTATAATCCATTTATGTTAGGGTCTTGAAATATGGACAACTGATGCAAGGAACAATTTCAGCCCTTGATATTAAAGATTATAAAAAAAATTCAATTAGTTAATTCGAGATGGTCGTGAGCGAACTGGATTCTTCTAATAGGTTTAATACTAAGCACTGTTACAAATTAAACTACAGACAACAATTGTGCTTTTTTTTTCAATTACTTAAAAGCTAGCAAACATAAGTGATGTTTTGCTAGGTTACAACTTTTTTACGCAAAATTAATTTCACTGGAAGATTATTCCATGTTCTTTAATGATTATTTGTTTCTGATTCTTTGTCAGGTAATATCGGGAAGAATCAACGTAAATAGCATGTGCGTGACATGCTTTGGAATTAATACTTTAACTGGGTTAAGCACATTCACAAACACTTGGTTATTTTCTTCCCTGTAGACATTTGATAAAATAGCCTGAAATCACGCCCTAAAATATCATATGATCTGACGTCATAGGACTCAACCTCAGTGACGTGCACAGAGAGGTTGAGGACAAGGAGATTATAAGCCCATAGATTCATTGACTAACTAAAGAATTTAAAACTTCAAATCAATTAGTGTTATTTTATTACGTAATCAAATTATTTTAACAGGGAAGTATTTGATTCTTGGAAAACATACTATGAAGATTAATAATATGAGTTTCAATTCAATTTAACAACGAGGTTTTAGGGGGTTAGTAAACTGAAGAAAAAATTCCAATGAAACTGAAATGTTTTGAATTTATTTGAAATTTTTTAAATTGTTGTTCTTTTTACATTTTTCTGCTATTATTTTTTGAAAATTTTGTCGGGTAGCCTGAATTTATTGCATTATTCTAGGCAGAACGGAGGGTTTTCTGATGTTTCCAGGAAGCACTTGGACTTGGCAGAAAGATTTGATAATCTCTTTGAATAGAAACCCATTCTGCACACAGGGCTGCTGGAGCATTTTCCTGCCGTAAAATCTTCGTAACTGTCGCAGATGCGTCCTAGAAATTTGCAGGTTTTGTTGAAACTGGCAATATAGTAGATGTAAGCCATCTCGTGGTTGCAACTAATCTGTCTACTTAGTGATTTCACTGAAATTTTAAAAATGAGTATCTTTATCTCAATAAGTTATCAATATTTTATAAAAACAAATTTTACTGTAAATAAATCTTGTAAAATATACCATATCAGAAAATATGTTTTTTCTTAATTTACATGGCAAAAAATTTCGGGTCGAATTCCGGTAAAAAGTACTGACACCTTGCGTGCAGCATCCGTAAAATCCATTTTTACTGTAAAACTTTATACCGAGGTATATATTTAATTACAGTGATTCAGTGGTTTTTACTACATATTACATTAAAACTACAGTATTTCAAAAATTTTCTTTAGTTTTAGGGTGAAAAGTCGACGTTCAGTGTGACAGTACTTTTCACTGTAATTTAATCCGGAGTTTTTTTCAATGTAATGTAAGCAGGGCCGTTTTATCCATTAGGCTTTGTAGGCAACTGCCTAGGGGCCCAGCCACGTTCAGGGGCCCCGCCACGTTCAGGGGCCATTTGCTAAAGAGAAAAAAATTGACAATGTTTCTTAAACAGTAAAAATTTAATTCGAAATTTCAATGACGATTGTCTTGCTCTGTACATTACATTGACGCTATTTTAGTACATTTCTGAACGCATTCCAAATTAGATATTAATATTATGGTAGTTAGTTCATATATAACGCAGTAGATATGTTACGTCGAACGGAGAAGTGGCTGAACGTTTCCTTAAATTTCTTCTCATACAGAACCACAAAGGGGAAGAACTAGCAACCGAGATATTAAATTTTTTAAGCCAATATAACATTGATGTAAGAAATTTGAGAGGTCAGTCTTACGATAATGCGTCGAATATGTCTGGTTGTTACAATGGTCTCCAGGCGCATATTAAGAGAATAAATCACCTCGCACACTACGTTCCCTGTGCAGCGCACTCACTGAATTTGGTTGGAGTACGTGCAGCGGAAAGCTGCGTGGGAGCAATCTCATTCTTCGGATTCGTACAGGCACTATACAACTTTTTTTCGGCATCAACTCATCGCTGGGCAATTATGCTCAAACACCTTGAAAAAGGTGATGAACGTAAGCAAGAGCCGTCATTGGTTCTGAAGAAAGTATCCGATACAAGATGGTGTGCAAGGGCCGATGCTACTAAGGCTTTGGCAAATGGTTACAACAGTTTTCAGAAAGCGTTGCAGTCTATTGCTGGCGATGAGACTCAGACATCACAAGCGATTCACGAGGCGAAATGTGTATTGAATGACTTGGCAAAAAAAGAAAATGCTGTAATGGCCGTATTTTGGGCTGCCATATTAAATCGGATCAATGGTGTCAGCAAATCTTTACAAAAGAAAACAATTGAACTTCGAACGACAGTCGATCTTTTAAAATCGCTTTTAGATTTTTTAATTTCACAGGGAGAATTATTTGACGACTACGAGACTAAGGCAAATGAGAAAACTGATACTCAATACAGTGATGAGAATCAGCGTGTGCGAAAAAGGAAATGGCATCACGATGACGGACCTGCAAAAGAAGTTGTGCTCAGAGGAAAAGAGAAATTAAAAATTGATACATATTTGCCAGTACTAGACATGCTGTGTATAGAACTGTCGCGGCGCCTAGAAGCTTACCGGGAAATAAATGATCTGTTTGGGTTTCTATCAGATTTCTCGACAAAATCCGACGCACGCTAAAATTAGACAGGCTTGCACAAAGTTTAAGGAACATTATTTCGAGGACATTGAGCCTGAGTTTATAGACGAAATGGTGAAGTATAAATACTTCATCTTACAGTTAGAAGACGCCGGAAAAAAATTGAGCCTGCCGAAGAGTCTTACAAACTGATTATTGGTAACATGGCACAATCAACTTTCCCGAATGTGATGACAGCTTTGCAAATATATAATGATTACAAACGAAGTCTAATGATTACAAACGCCACTGGTGAACGAAACTTTTCCAAATTGAAATTAATTAAAAACTGTCTTCGTTCAACTATGTCTCAAAACCGTTTAAATTCATTGGCCATAATGGCAATTGAAAATGATGCATTGGAAAAGGTTAACTTTCAGATGATGTTAACATTCAGGATGTCTTGAACGATTTTGTAACAAAAAAGATTAGAAGAGTTAATATTTAAGCTTATTGTATGATTTTTTTTAAATGCATATCTTAATTACTTATATTCTTTTCGTTTGATTCAATATTTTTATTGAATAATGTGATAATATACCTATGTATTAAAAAACAGCGTAATTATGAATAAAGTGTTGTGTTAGCGAAAAAATATATTAGGAAGTTAGAAGACGGTAGGGGGGGGCCGAGACATGCATAAGCCGGCCCTGAATGTAAGCAATCTCCAATAGATACGCGCACTGAAGCAGCTACGGAAGTTCAGAGCAAAAATTTTGTTGTAAGTTCATACACAAAAATAGCCTTTTTAGCACGTCAAATTTCAACTTTGTAGTTGCATTCCTGTAGCCCGTAGAGCGGCTCGCACTATATTTTTACATTT
Source organism: Parasteatoda tepidariorum (assembly GCF_982258835.1). Classification (NCBI taxonomy): domain Eukaryota; kingdom Metazoa; phylum Arthropoda; class Arachnida; order Araneae; family Theridiidae; genus Parasteatoda; species Parasteatoda tepidariorum. The sequence continues at coordinate 40,442,564 of NC_141764.1, forward strand.
TCCGGAATAATTATTAACTGGCGTTGATTGAGGAACTGAAACTAAGTATATATTTAGCAGAAGCAATGTGCATTTATTATTAGGCAAAATAGTTTAGATATCGACGTGCCAAAAAATAATAAAATTAAAAATATAAAAGATACTCATTGGATGATTTCAAACAGCCACGAAAAATTGATCTTACCAGAATGAAACTATAATAAGTACCTCAGTAAAATATATGATTACCTCGGACACTAATGCACATTTTGCATCTTTTATTTATGTAGTTTACTAAATTTTACCCCACACTTCCTCTTTAAGACTGGAGTCAAATAATAGTGCTCCTGTCTTATCTAGGAGACTGCGATTCAAGCGTTCAGCCTTGCCGCTTAATTGAAGAGAATATGGAATGGAACAATCTAGAATAATTCCCCTTGATTTGCTCTAGTTTTTAAATTCGTTTGAAATATATTCCTCTCCATTATCACAGCAAATTTTTAACACTCAACTACCATTTTGCTTCCTCTTCCTTAACCTAGTTCCTCAAATTTCTTGTTTCCTCAAATTTATTTTTAATTGGATAAACCATCACAAAATGTGTGAAATCATCAAAAAATGTTTCGAAATATTTCTTCATTTCCCATGTGTTATGTTCTATTGGTCCACAAACATCAATGTGTATTAAATCTAATCACCTAGTTTTTTTAATACCCCACTTAAAAATTTAAGTCTAGTTTGTTTGCATGTTTTTTCGCAAAGATTGAAATATTCTAAATATTCTTAATTTCATCAGTTCTAAAATTCACCCATGTTGAATGACTTACTAATTTCTTCATAATGTGTTCACAGTGTTTAAATGTCCAAGTTTTCCATGCCGTGAATTTTCATTATTTTCTTCACAAGTGACAAATGCATCTTTTCTTTCATTTAATTGGGTATACTATAGCCTACGTCACAGGTCGTGTTATTCCTACTAAATTTAACTAGTAAACAACCTGATTTCTAGCAACAAAGTAAACATTTGACGAAGTGTGTTGTTATAAGTCGCTACTCGTCAGGTTGGAAATGTATTAGTCTAGTTCCTTTTGAAATAATTTATTTTGTTGTTTTATCTAAGTTTATGAATTTAGTAAACGTATTTAAAACTCAGCTCATTAATTAAACTAAAAGGTAAATATTATTCCTAGTAAAATTTTCGGAGTGGAAGTAGTTGTGTTTTTTTCATATTATACCCGATTCATTAATTAAACTTCATACAATTCAGAATTATTATTCTTACCTTCTTGAAAAACTTTTCCTTCTTTAGAAATTTACACGTTATCTTTAACAAATTTTTCTAAACCATCATCTTTTGTTAGGGCATGCACCGACAAAAATTTTTTACTCAAATCTGAAACATACAATACATTTTTCAAAATGTACTTTACAGATTCAATAGATCCTTTGCATTCAGATTTCATAACTGCTTCGCCAAACCAATTTTTGTCAAAATATTTTCAGGCTTTTTTAAGGCACTATTACTGTTTACCATATGAGAAGAAGATCCAGATGCTAAGAGACTCCAGAAAGTGCAATATTTTGTCGTTCGCTTCTAAAAAAGTACTACTTAACTAAAATAAAATTATTCTGACTCCATTTTTACAAAAAACACGAAACATAACACTTTATTTTAACGCAAAAATTTGTTCGCTAATATCACCATAGCAACCGACGATACAAACTCTAACTTACAGCTTACATGTACTCAAATAACAAATAAATTAAAATCTAGCTTACAACTTCCATATACTCAAATAGCAAATAAATAAAATCTAGTACTTCTAACACCAGAATCAACTATCCAAACTTCTGAAAAATTAGAGCATTTACTTAAAGTTAAAAACGATAGAGCTTGATCGTGCTTCGTGCTGATTTTACGAAAATAACAATCTTTATCAAAGCGATTACACTTGAAACATTTATTTTTTTTTCCATAAACGAAGTTATTTGACTTTTAAATTTGCATTATTTAGAAAAATTATCAGTACTATTACATTTAAAATATCTTTTAACTTCCGTTTTAAAAGCAAACAATTCTTCCTTTTCAGTCAATTTTATATTTTATTCGTCATTCAATAACCTTGCTGTTAAATTTGTTAAAGTTTTTTCTTATTTCTCAGTAGATTTCCATGTACTTCTAAATTGCTTACATTGTTTTGGAAGAGTAGATAAAAATTTAGATAAAACCATTTCACCGTCGATGTATTTTTCCAATGAGTTTAAAGTATATGCAATGTGTTCTAATTTGCTTAGATTTGTGGCGATATCCAAGTCTTTATTAATCTATAATTAAAGAATTCTTTAAAAAAAAACAATTCTGTTGTTCCGAATCTCTTTCAAAAACACTACATAATTCTGAAAACATATCACACGTTAAAATAAGCATCATCGCATTGTTATCTATTGCACTAACTATGATCTGTTGCAATTAAGCATCATTTTTGCTCCCCGTAATTTTGATATTCGATGTTCCATTCTGTTTCATTCGATGTTCCATTCTGTTCCATTCGATGTTCCATTCTGTTCCATTTTCTTTATTAGTTACGATATCGCACAAAGAATTTTCTTTTAGTAATTGTTATTTGAAACTTCCATAATGCAAAATTACTTTGATTTTTGAACTTCTGAATATTAGTTAGATCACCACTTAGCTACGTCACATTTTTTTTCCTTTGATTTATTGATCTTCAGTTTTATGGAACTATTGATCTGTCTTAACGTTCTGGCACCCATGACCTGTTTGGCGCAGTGATTTAAAGACAAACAAAGATTCGTTGACAAAGAAAAAACATTTAATACAACACAAAATATAAAATAAACATACAAAGAGTTGATTTTTGGTTTTAATTTTTTAAGGTATTAGTTTTTATTTTTTATCGAAAATGTTTTACGACGTTTGTTTTTATTTCACGTTGCTCAACTAAAAGAAACTTTGCTACTCAAATATTTTATGAGTTTATCAAAGATTTTAATAATTATCTTTACAACATTCTCTTATTACATTGTAAAGCAATTGCAATTCTGTGATAGTACTTTATTATGCAACTTTTAATGATAGACCTGCCATTTTTGTTTTGAAAATATAAACAGAAACTAAGTTAATTAAGTTTTTTATTAGGTTCATTTTTATAAGATACTTTACGTACAACTTAAACTATTAAAACAATTATTACAAAATAATTATTTAAAATTGGGAATAAATACTTAGAAATAATTTTTCTCACTACTAATATCTCTTAGAGATAAAAAAATAAATAAAAATTTTAAGAAATTGTTAGGTGTTTTATAGTAAACGATAATTAAATAAAGTTTCAAAAACAAGTTTGTGGATTAAATGGCCAATAACCGAGCAAAATGACACGGTTTAAAGCTTTTAACATTAAGATTAGAGATTAAATCCCAGACAGCAAACAACCTTACGGCAAACATTGCATTTTCATTTGTCTGACATAGAAAAGTTAACTAAATCCTTTTTTATACTCATTAAAAATATTATTATGTAAAGCTTGTTTGGGCAGTCGTATAATCGAGGTGATGAAATCACGATTGCTTTCTGATTTTCACTGTCTCCTTTACTGTGACGCACTGGTAAAAACAACAAGTTCTGGTTCACCGTTGGAAGTGACATCACAACCACCTTGTCCAATCAGAAACTACCTATAGCTTCATCACTGCAAGTGTAAAGACATTTTAATTTTTTTCTTCTTGTAAAATTTAAATGGATAACGAAAACGCTTGCGTTTTTGCAGCTAATTCAGCAATTTTACTTCAACTGGCAAAATTTTTCCTAAACTGAAGTTATTACAGTTGATCATAATAATATTTTTAACTTTTAAATTTAATAATAATTAAATAAAACTCGCTTCTGTAATGTTGGATTATCATTTTTGAATCGGAAGTTGAAAACTTTTTTTTTTCTTCACTAAAGCCGTCTTTTAAAAATTCGAAGAAAATAAGTCAAATTATACGAAAAAAATAAATGCAATAAACATAAAACTATAGAAATAAACAAGCTTTAGATTGCCATATGCTGAAAGTGTGATGGCGAATAAGGAAAAACACCGGTGTCCGGTATATAGTCATGTCCGGTATATAGTCGAAACTGAGCCACCGCTTCGCGGCGTGACCAGTCTGGAATGGTGTTCTGTCGAAGATCTCTCCACACTTTGGTTTTTACCCTTTCACTTGCTGAATAACGAATTCCGTCACTAATCCGCCCACTTAGGTGAGCTCGTTGTCAGTGGTGACATTTAATAAAGACACGCAAAAACCTTTACAAAAAACCTCATTTTCTTGATATAAAAATGTCGTTTATGCAAGCTTAATGCAAACTTCATAGAGCGTAAACTAGCATAATTGAATTTAATATTGTTTCAAGCTTTACATGGTATATTTACTAATCTTCTAAAAACCTTGTTGGGCTTTGTGGTAAAGACTGTTGCTGACGTTAAAATCAACTTTCAGTGCTATATATGTTGTTGAACAATAAGAGTCATACAACAAACGTTTGTAACTAAAAAAATGTGGTTTCAATAGTTAAAAAAATTTAGTTTATCGTAGATCATTCATATGTGTTAACAAGGAATTAATGAACTTCAGTGTGGATAAATAAAAAATTACTTAAATGACTTACCGCAGTAGATTTTTCCATTTGCGGATTTATATTTTGACCCATATGCACATTTTGGCTGCATTTGTCCTCCATTTGGATAGTAATCAATGTCTGAAATAGGCTGCAAAAAGCCATATCCTGAAAAATTGAAATTTCGAATATCGGTAAGAAATTAGAAAATTTGTCATATAAGGGAGAGTCGGGTAGCCCCGCCCACAGTCAATTTCATATGTATAGAATATTTTTTCAGGTCAATGGGCCATCGGACATTAATTGTTGTATTAACCGGTTAACGCCCAGCGTCATTTATTTAGGACAGTTCCTATTTTCAAAGACATTCATTGTGGTGGGAAACTTTTTTCAGAATTTTTATTTATCTGGGTGAATTAATAGATTCTCAGATACCACAATGATTTAGTTATTTCTGACTAGATCTGGAATTAAAAGGAGCAAGTACTTTTCGATCTATCAAAGACTTTCTGAATGCTCTAACAGTAAAAAAACCAATTAATTTCGATAATATATTATGCCTCCTTTTCCATAAAGCCGTTTCTTGTATCATTTCATCATATAAAGTCGGGACAAAACGGGTTAAAAAAAGATTATTTTCAAAGTTTCAAGTATTTATGCAGCTGTTAACGTCGTAAACAAAAGTTTTGAAAATATGTTGAATACAGTAGTCATGAAATTAAGAAAAATCGGTTGAATGTTTCGATTAAACTTCATTTTAATACTAAAAAAATAATTTTTTCTATACATGGGTCATTCTCACGAAAACTGTCATTTTTCAGTTCATAAAATCCCAAAAAAGTAAAGTGAATAAAAAGCTCTGAAACTTTTTACATTAATAGAAATATGTAATGGCATTATAAAGAAAGTATATATCCTATAAATTATACTTAATAATTAAATAAACAGTGAAACAGTAATAGTATTTTAAACAGTGAAATTAAATAAATTAATTAATTTCACTGTTTAAAAAGTGAGGGAATGATATTTTATTTTAATACATGTTTTTCTCTAAGTTACAGCTACCTCAAGTTTGAAAATGATAACATACTAAGTATATCTAACATTTATTATAATTTAGTTTTATATACTTAATAGTTTTTAAAGGTTTGGGAAATAAAATTGGCTGGCACGGTTGAACAAAAAAAATTTTATAATATACTCATCTTGAATCATTCCCTCACTTCAGCATCATTCCCTCACTTTATACACTAGTGAGGGAATGACAAATTTAAAAAAATTTAGAAATAATAGTTCGGCCTAATTAATTTCTGAAATCAATCACATACAATTATATTCATACAAGAAAGCAACATATAATTATCCACTTTCTCGATGAAGTTGTATTTTATTTTACTCTAAAAAACGACATGAGGGAATGACAAATGTAAAAAATTTTACCAGGTTTGATTCATTCAAATTTATTCCACAGCAAAGCTTCTTTAAGTTGAAGTTGGAAACATACTGCAATTTTATTCTATGATAGCAGTTGTTAACTGCTGAAGTTTTTATTCTAAGAAGATTGCAGGTGATAAGAACATTGTTGTGAGGGAATGATGTGAAACACTAGGGACAAAGTTTAAAATAGTGCTGTGTTAATATTTTTGTCAGAAATTAAATTTTAAATTGATTTTCTGAATTCTATATTTCAATATTCTGAAATAAAAAACACTTTGTAAATTTTTTTATTTTTATTTCAGAAACAATTTTTTCTTTTTTTAAGTCAACAGTGGGGACAAGTGGGGGAATGACATATTGGTATATTTTAATTACCTAAAATAAATAAAAATTGATAATTTTATTTTTATTCTTTTGTTAGCCTGCATTCTGAAGGACACTTTCCCTGAATTTTTTTTTTCTTAAGCTGTAAAACAAACATAAAATATACTGGGGACATGAAAATGACTGTTTTTGTGAGAATGACCCACATACAGCATTAAAGTATATAGTCTTAAGTTTAATTTACACGAAGAAAGAAGTTTATATGTGAAAAATTGTTCGAGTAATTACAAATATACAAACAAATTGCATTTCGGGTAGCCCCGCTCACATGAATGTCGGGTATCACCGCCGAATTTTATTTCGCTGATAAATGTACGGTTGCAAAGATTATTATTTTATTGCTTCAAATTTGAATGTTACATGCATTTTTAATAACAAATGTTGTTATTAAATGATTGTTATTAAATGATAGAATTCACTAAAAGTATATAAATATGTAATAAATAAAATAATTTTGTGATAAAAATGATAAATAAGGTTTATCTATTGTCAATACATTGGTCACTTTCATTTACACCTGAAAAAACAGTCAAAAAACATAATTTTTGCAACTGGGCGGGGCTACCCAACACATTTTGAAAAGAGCTGAAAAACATGTTTTTTAAATTTCTATTTTTTTTAAGTAAAACTATTCTTTTTTTGGTTTATTCTTTTTGCATTATTTAATTAGATGGTAAAACAATAGAAAAGTACTAAAATATTGATTATTACTCAATATTATACAGAAATATAAGCAATACTCCTTAAGTGGGCGGGACTACCCAACTCTCCCCTAATACAAAAAATTAAACGAAAAAGAATTTACGATGTTTTTTTCAATGAATCTCTTGCTTATTTTTATAACTTTTTATGCTTTCTTTTAAATTTTTTTATAAAATTAAATTTCTGAAAACAAATTATGAATTTAACAAAAATACCTTATTATTATTTTTGTTTATTTATCTATTTCAATTATGTGCGAAGAAGCTTGTACGAAAATTTTACTTTGGAAAAAAAGCACATTTAATATTGAAGGAATGTTTTTTAAATTTATGATGTTTGTAAAAAAAATTAATAAATTTAAAATTATTATTTCAGTAAAATAAGCTCAAACTACACCTTCAAGATCTAAAAATAAGCATTAATTAATTGTTTTTTGTTTATCTAAAGTCATCTGAGAGAAAATGTTAATTTAAAAGCAACGCAATAGATGTTAAATGACACAAAATACGTGTATTTAACAGATAAAAGAAAAACAATCACTGGTGAAAAAAAAGTGTCAATATCTAAATATTGACCCCACCACCAAATTATTTGAAGGCACAGAAATTTTTGAAATACATATAGCGCTACTTTAAATTTAATAATGTAATTTAAAAAGCATCATTTAATGTTGAAAACTTATTTCAAATGCATAAATTTTATTAAAAAAGATAAAAAGTGCTTGAAAATTTTTTTTTACCTAATAAGCTAAAGTTTTCAATTGCTATAGGAACTCTTGTAGGTTTCTAAACATCGAAACTAAAAAAAATATATTAATTCTTCGCATTATTAGTTTGAGTTAAGTTGTGAAGCTACGAGTTATAATTGAATCGCATGTTTCATGACCTCAAAACGCAATTATTTATAAAATTAATCTTCCTCAAAAATCAGCATTTATTGTCAATGCCGTACATCTGCATAATTTGTCTGTAGCAAATATTGCAAGCTACCGAAATAACCGAAGAAGTTTTCAGTGAGCAGAATTCTTTGAGTTATATGTAACGCAACTTTAAATATAATAATATTAATAATAAAAATATTATTAAAAACTCATTTCAAATGCATAAATTTTGTCAAAAAAATTTATAATTTAAAAAAAAAAAATTTCTTTAAAGAAGCTGAAGTTTTCAATTGTTGTAGCAACTCTTATAGATTTCTAAACATCGGAACTAAAAAAATAATAACTAGTGGGCTGCTCAGCGCAAACCAAGCTCGTTTCGCTCGCTACTAACTTAGGTACATTGCAAATGCACAAAATTCTAAGATTTCAAAACAATCTTTCAAATCCATATAAAAACTTCTTTTTTTAAAAAAAATTACATCTTTTTAGTAAATATTAAGTCATTAAAATAAACTTGAATTCAAATAAATGACATGTAATTTGTTAAACCTATTAGAAATGTGCTATAGTATAACTCGTGATATAAATCAAAAATCGTCAAATAAATTCGTAATATATAAATTCGTGAAAAAAAGCGCTTTCGTCAAAATACTAAAATAGAGATCTATCGACAAAGACTACTCACTTCTGCCTAGCTTAATAGTATGCGATTGCCGCAGCTGATTGGTGAATTTCGGAAGAGATCAAATTTGGTGAAAATGCTCTCTCTGGTTATTTCAGTTTCTGTTTTTAAAAGCGCTATATGTTGAGTCACCTCAGCTAGATTTGCCATGTGACATTTTTAGCGGCAATCATTGGTCGATTCGCCGTGTAAGAGAAATAGTAACGTAAACAAAACAAAGCAAACGTTGCCACCGGCGGAAAAGAAATACAGCCAAAATGTGGGAGCCACGTAAGAGAATTATATATATTAGATAATAAAAATATTAATAAAAACTCATTTCAAATGCAGCAATTTAGTCAAAAAAGTAATTATTTTTATATAAAAAAAAATTTCTTTAAAGAAGCTGAAGTTTCCAATTGTTGTAGCAACTCTTATAGGTTTCTAAACATCGGAACTAAAAAATTATTAATAATTATCATTGGTATTTTGACTTAAATGTAAAGCTGAAAGTTCTAAGTGAATTTCATGTTTAATGATTCAAAACACAATTATTTAATAAAATAAATCTTCCTCTAAAAATAAGCATTTATAATGCATAATGGCTGTCTGCAGCAAAATTTGCAAGTCACTGAAATAACCGAAAAAAAAATGTCAGTGAACCGAGTGCTTTGAGTTATCAATAATGTCCCTGGAAAAAATAATATCGGTAGAAAGAATTAACGTATTTAATGTTGAAAGAAGCATTTCTATATTAATTAATTTCGCAGCATCACAAACAAATTTTTTAAACAAAACTGCTCTTATAAAATAAGTGTTCGTTGAGGGATGTTTTTGAAGGTATTTAATAATCAATAATGTTGGATCTAATTTTGTTTTAAATAAAAATAGGGAAAAAAATCTATTTAATTAATTAAGAAAAATTCCAAACACAATATTCAGTTTTTAACGCCACAACTACTTTTCTTACGTGAAAAATAATTAAGGGGAGAAGCTCTGATTTATTCAGAGATTATATGTAATTGAATTTGGGGGGAGAGGTGTTGCATTCGCACTTAATTAAAAATCATAAGTTTGTGGATTGGGGGATGTCAAAGAATATCGAAAGAAGTTCAGCTCTTCGAATGCTTACAAAAGGAGCAACATACTGAGATATAGCAGAGCATCATATATACTAAGATCCAGCGCATGCGCATAAGAGTCAACGAGACAGTCAGGTAGTATGTCACCTGTCAACAGTGGCGGATCCAGTGGGGGGTCATATGGATCATGATCCCCCCCCAAAAAAAAAATTTAAAAAAATAAAAATAACAATTTTTTTAATAGTTTACAAAAGAAATAAAATATTTGAAAAATCATTTAAGGGGGCATATACACCTAGGTAGGACGATCTTTCCAAGATTATTAATGCCTGTGACATCGATTTGTACCCATCAATCAATACGTTGTTGAGAATTTTAATAATTCTGCCAGTTCGTGAAGCGACAGCTGAACGTTCCTTTTCAACTCTTCGACTTCTCAAAACTTGGCTTAAAGCAACTCAAAATCAAGAACGATTAAATGGACTAGCATTATTAAACATTCCCTGAGAAATTGATTTGGATGTTGAAAAAATCATTGACAGATTTGCCAAAGTTTCTAAAAAAACGCCTTACATTTATTATTTAAAGATTTTGAATACTTGAATTATTTACTTATCGTTCTATTGTTCGTTATGAAAAAAAAATGCGAAGCATGCATTAAAAGCCCCAGTTTTTTTTTTTCAAAAAAATTTCTTTTCATAAAAAAAGTTTATTGTGTCTATGATCGGAGTCTATGACACCCCCCCCCCCCAAGAAAAATTTCAGGATATGCCCCTGCCTGTCAACCGGTTGTTGGACAACATGTATGGTTGCGTATGCTGTTTCCCGCCAATTACCATTTTATTCTTTCTTTCTATCTCAAAATATGTTAGCGAATTTAATTAACATGTATCATATAAATGCATTCTGAAAAAAATATTTTAATTAATAGTACAGTACTGTTTATAAATAGTGCCAAATGTAAAAAAAAAAAAGCCAACAAAAAAATAAAAAGAGTAAACTTTTCATTCCCTCCCCAACCCTTTCCCCGCCCCAGTAATGGTTGGGACCAGAAGAGGGTGAAAACTTGTTTCAAAAACCTCTGCTGTTGTTCTCCTGAATGTTGTTTTTTCCTTTTTGTGGAAGGGTCCACACCAAGTCTTGTGGGACTGGTTTACATGATGTCTGTCGAAGCTGGCCTTCTTCCCCTAGGTCTATTTTTTATGGATTTTTTGCGCTAATAGTTTAATAAGATGGTAACGAGGGTTGCACAGACAATTAACTAAGAAATCACAACTTGGTGAAGTAGGTCGGGGTGGCAGGGAATAGTTTATACGGAATATACCTTCTTTTGCTGTAAAAGCACCACTGGTATGAATTGATTCCACAAAATCTGCGTCAGTATTCGAAGGATGCAAGTACTCTGGAAGTGACGAAAACAAAGGAGCGGCAGCATCTAGATCTGAAAAAAAAATCTAATAACTAGCAATTACGAGTGAAAATAGTTAAATATGTTCGTCTCTTTCTGTCATGCATTAAAAAAAAGAAGAAAAAATTCAAGCTTAGTTTTGTGGTGTTGTTTGAGATATAAATATTTTATGGCGCACAAATGATCAAACGTTTAGATTCGGAGCATCAACATATCGTAGCATAACTGTATTATCCTACTTTTCGTGAACAGCCGCTGTCATTTTATATTGCACTAGGCTAATTGGAAAGGTTTTCGGTAAAATTTTATCCGCTTCACAGTTTTTAGACTTATTGGAGGAAATCCAAATATTTTTCTTTAATTATATGGAAAAAACAATATTTATCACTTAGCACGTTTCATTTCAGGCAATTTGTAAAAAGCCCGGCACATTGAGGCTTTATACTAAATTACTTTTTTTTCCTCAGATTTATTGCAATAAGCCTACGCGAATTCAGTCTAATTGCGTAACATATAGGCTAATGCAAAATACTAAAAATACAGACTGATGAAAATACTGAAAACTACCAATCAGCCTATATAACAGTTATCCTATACCAATTAGCCTAGAATATAGAAAAATACTGGAGGTATTTGTAGGGAATTGAATTTTCCAATATGTCTACGATCTATACATTGCATTATATTTTGTTGTAAAGTAAAATAGCAAAAATATTTACGTGAGTCACATACGACTACAGCATATTTAATTATATGTATAGCAGCATATATAATAATACTACAGCAAATATAATTATTTATCTTTTGGTCTTTAACTTTAATGGCGAGCATGCAGTTAAGTACTCCGTTTATCTATGTATTTCATTGTTTATATTGTTTACTTAGTTACATGAGCTTAATTAAATTAGATTCAAAAAGTAGTTTTGAGATAGGCTGAGCAGCATTAACTATAGTTTTTATTTGAATTTTTAAAAAACTATTCCTATGATATACAGTTCAACTGTTGAAGATCAATACTGAGGGATTTTTGCAGAATAATTATACTGATGAAAAGTTGTTTATTAAATGAAATCCATTTTTGTATCCTGATTTTATACAAGATGTAGGCTTAATAAAAAAATCCGTTCGTTTAAAAATAACCGATATCGTTTTGCAGTGACTGATTGGAAAAGTTACAAGTATTTTTCTAATCAGCTATGACGTATTTTCTGCTTTTTAGAAGAGAGGCCAAAAAATTTGAGAATAACAAAAAAAAATATATCATTCATTTTCTAGTCAGTACGACTTACTTCAGGCAGTTTGTAATAAGTCTAAGGTAGTGGTGGCTAATTGTAAATATCCCTATTAAAGGTTTACTGCAGCAAACCTATACAAATTCAGTCATGCTCTCAGAAGTTTGCTTGTTAAAATATGTTTCCCCTTCAAAAACAAAACACCTTGCAACAAACGGAAAATCTGTGTCTAACCCAAAACACTGAAAATAATTAAAGGGTATATCACACGATGAAAATTATCGGCAACGAAACCGTAAGCGCAATCGCATCTTTTTATTTTTGTCGTATGCCTGTTTAGGCAGTGGGGGTGCGATTGTTCCTGTTTTTCAGTGGCGCCATCTATGGCCAGGAATTCAAATTATGCCACGCCATTCACACAACCACAACCTGTTTATAGGGCGGGTCACATTCACACACAAAGGAGAAAGGACATAGAACACACAGAGAGGGAAATAAACATCCATGCCTTGCCCGGGATTCGAACCCAGGACTTTTCTGATGCAAGGATAGTTCCCTGCCAACAAAAGGCCGGTCGGCATAGCATCTTCTACTTTCTCCAAAAATTGCTCTAAAATTCTCGTGCCCGAAATATCAGCAACTGTTTTTCTCTCTGCTAAGATAAAAATTGCCTGTAAGTAAGAGAAACTCATACTTGGATCAATCAAGCCGTTTGCTTTTTATGACGTTTCAATTCTATGTGATGCCGTTTACAAATGTTAATGAAAATGGCCGTGAAGTTGATGAAGAGGATGAGCGGATGAAATTTTGAGTTAATACATTCAATTAATTAAGTTAATACATAAAATTGCCGACCGGCCTGTGTAGGGGGCAGGGAATTGTCCTTGCATCAGAAAGGTCCTGGGTTCGAATCCCAGGCAAGGCATGGATGTTTCTTTTTCTCTGTGTGTGTTCTATGTCCTTTCTCCTTTGTGCGAGAATGTGTGTGATATGACCCGCCCTATAAACGGGTGATGGCGTGACAGAATTCGAATTCCTGGCCATAGATGGCGCCACTGAAAAGGAGGAACAATCGCACCCCCACTGCCTAAACAGGCATACGACAAAAAAATACATAAAATTAAACGGATATCAACTCTAGAGTGTCCGTAATTCACATTTCTTTCCTTCAGAAACATCATTGAGATAATAGCATCACATGAAAAAACAATAATATTAGCTAAAAGTTAAGGTAAGTAACAAAAATTAGTAACCCTATTATGAGCAACCATTCGGGCAATTAAACAACCCTATCGGCAATTGCAAAATTGCGTTAAGGGTTGAGGATAGAGTGGAGGTTCCGTTTACGGTTGCTCTTATTTTTCTCTCGTGTGATATCCGTATTACGTTTTGTAAACTACATTCAGTAATCTTAGTTACGATGGTCAATGACTCAGTGGTACTTACATGTAATGCGTCCTAAATTGCAGAGATATTTTGCGGCAAAGTGGCATACTGCAGCTCCTAAACTGTGAGATATCAGATGGATTTTGTTCGCATCAGCTCCTCCATGTACCTTACATAAACAATATTAAGTTCTTATAACTATGAGATATCAGATGGATTTTGTTTGCATCAGCTCCTCCATGTAACTTACATAAACAATATTAAGTTCTTAAAACTATGAGATATCAGATGGATTTTGTTTGCATCAGCTCCTCCATGTACGTTACGTAGACAATATTAAGTTCTTAAAACTATGAGATATCGGATGGATTTTGTTTGCATCAGCTCCTCCATGTACCTTACATAAACAATATTAAGTTCGTAAAACTATGAGATATCAGATGGATTTTGTTCGCATCAGCTCCCCCGTGTACCTTACATAAACAATATTAAGTTCTTAAAACTATGAGATATCGGATGGATTTTGTTTGCATCAGCTCCTCCATGTACCTTACATAAACAATATTAAGTTCGTAAAACTATGAGATATCAGATGGATTTTGTTCGCATCAGCTCCCCCGTGTACCTTACATAAACAATATTAAGTTCTTAAAACTATGAGATATCGGATGGATTTTGTTTGCATCAGCTCCTCCATGTACCTTACATAAACAATATTAAGTTCGTAAAACTATGAGATATCAGATGGATTTTGTTCGCATCAGCTCCCCCGTGTACCTTACATAAACAATATTTAGTTCTTAAGACTATGAGATATCGGATGGATTTTGTTTGCATCAGCTCCTCCATGTACCTTACATAAACAATATTAAGTTCGTAAAACTATGAGATATCAGATGGATTTTGTTCGCATCAGCTCCTCCATGTACCTTACATAAACAATATTAAGTCCTTAAAACTATGAGATATCGGATGGATTTTGTTCGCATCAGCTCCCCCGTGTACCTTACATAAACAATATTAAGTTCTTAAAACTATGAGATATCGGATGGATTTTGTTTGCATCAGCTCCTCCATGTACCTTACATAAACAATATTAAGTTCGTAAAACTATGAGATATCAGATGGATTTTGTTCGCATCAGCTCCTCCATGTACCTTACATAAACAATATTAAGTTCGTAAAACTATGAGATATCAGATGGATTTTGTTCGCATCAGCTCCTCCATGTACCTTACATAAACAATATTAAGTCCTTAAAACTATGAGATATCGGATGGATTTTGTTCGCATCAGCTCCCCCGTGTACCTTACATAAACAATATTAAGTTCTTAAAACTATGAGATATCGGATGGATTTTGTTTGCATCAGCTCCTCCATGTACCTTACATAAACAATATTAAGTTCGTAAAACTATGAGATATCAGATGGATTTTGTTCGCATCAGCTCCTCCATGTACCTTACATAAACAATATTAAGTCCTTAAAACTATGAGATATCAGATGGATTTTGTTTGCATCAGCTCCTCCATGTACGTTACGTAAACAATATTAAGTTCTTAAAACTATGAGATATCAGATGGATTTTGTTTGCATCAGCTCCTCCATGTACCTTACATAAACAATATTAAGTCCTTAAAACTATGAGATATCAGATGGATTTTGTTTGCATCAGCTCCTCCATGTACCTTACATAAACAATATTAAGTTCGTAAAACTATGAGATATCAGATGGATTTTGTTCGCATCAGCTCCTCCATGTACCTTACATAAACAATATTAAGTCCTTAAAACTATGAGATATCAGATGGATTTTGTTTGCATCAGCTCCTCCATGTACCTTATATAAACAATATTAAGTTCGTAAAACTATGAGATATCAGATGGATTTTGTTCGCATCAGCTCCTCCATGTACCTTACATAAACAATATTAAGTCCTTAAAACTATGAGATATCAGATGGATTTTGTTTGCATCAGCTCCTCCATGTACCTTATATAAACAATATTAAGTTCGTAAAACTACTGCCTTGGAACATTTTAAGTTAAGGAATAGTGTATGTTCAGAATATTGCTTGCAAGAATGAATCAAGTTTGTTACAAGGTTTTTGAGTAAGTATATTATTAGAAATAAGCTTCTTTTTCAATGTGGGACGCTAAGTTTCCTCAAATGTTTTTTCCAAAACAATAGTTGTCAAATTACAGTAAACATTTTTTTAATCTTAATGCATACACAATCACTCAAAACCCTCAGAAAAGATATTATTATTTCTCTGAGAGTGCTAATTATTAAGTTAATTTTAAAACAAAATGCTTACTTTCGTTTTTAGCTAAAACGGAAGGTCTCGGGATTTTGATGAGCTGACGTGCCTATTTGCGTTTGTTTACCATCGCAGTGCGTTGAAAGCTATTGAGTTTTAACTTTCGTTTGAATT
Source organism: Parasteatoda tepidariorum (assembly GCF_982258835.1). Classification (NCBI taxonomy): domain Eukaryota; kingdom Metazoa; phylum Arthropoda; class Arachnida; order Araneae; family Theridiidae; genus Parasteatoda; species Parasteatoda tepidariorum. The sequence continues at coordinate 40,458,774 of NC_141764.1, forward strand.
TTCGTAATTACATCCGACTGTTTCAGATTGCATTAAATTCATTGAATTGTGCCTTAATGTTGCTTAATATAAACGTGGGCTTAATATAAGAGATGTTTACATCATCAATTTCAATGTTACCCACTGAACTATTGTTGATAGTTGACGAAATGTTATTAGTTATGAATATTTAGGATTTTTTAGATTAATAAAGGTATGAGAATGAGTTTCGAGTAACATATTCTTTATTCATATGATGCTTTATAAATACAAAATAATTTTTATTCTTTCATTTTTTAAACCATATTATGTTTATTTTTAAGAAATATTTGAGATTTTTTTTTATTAAATATTAGTTTTTATTACTAAACTCCCTGTTTAAAATAAATATTGAATAAAGTTTAGAATTGTTCTAGATATTAAAAAAGTACAAATCTAAAGTTATTGATTTTTTTTTAAATTTGTTCCAGCTTGAATTTAAAGCGGGAATTTATCTTCATATCAGTTGAAGACTTTTTTAAAAAAAAGCTGTAATCTCAGTAAATCTTTTGATACTTATTTTAAGAAACAGAAGATAGAAAATAAAATATTGGTTTTACTGTTCTAAATACATTCAACATTATAAAGCCCAAAATTATAATTAACATTATGCAGAATAGCAACAAAAAATATTTTTTATTATTAAAATACTGTTTTAGGGTAAAAGAATTGGAAGAAATTTATGTAGTTCAGTAAAATTTATTACATTTATTTTGATAGCATTAATCTATACCAGCAATATCCACTTTTTTTTGGCAACGAAATCCAAAATAATAATCTTTCTTTCAACGGATTCCCGACTTCGTAAGTAAAGTTTATTAATTGCGAAAGTTGCAACCTATAAATAACTATTTTTAAATATTTAAGTCCCGCAGTGGACTGATCGTTAAGACATGGTTCCCAGCAGGTCACCGAAGTCAAGCATCACTGGCTGCGGTCAGTGTGCGGGTGGGTGACCACTTGGATCAGCCTGCGTAGGGACCGAGGGTGTGAGGTATTGGTCCTCGTTAAACTGTTCTACAGTAAAGTGCTCGACTTCGCGCGCAGATAGTCGGGCTACCGAAGCGGGGGAGCCATTCCCTCCGCAGAGAATCAAAATTGTGATGGAATGTCTTCGGATCATCCTCAGGGATGTTTCCCATACCGTCGCCAATAGCCCATTGTGCAGCTCTAGAGTGACGTAAATGAACTACAAAACAACAACAACAACATTTAATTAATTCTAAATATAATTTAAGGAATTACCCGTCGTAAGTAATAAGAACATCAAGCTTGTTTATGAATTGATTTTTAAGTCAACTGAGATACCTGTAATTTTTCACTTCTTTTTCATTTTTTGTTAAAAAAATATTATACTTTAAGTTTTTTTGAAAATTCTCCTTTATCAAAAACACATAAAGAATTTGTTATTTGAGGAAATGGAGAGTAATAAACAGCAGTAACCTAACCTTGTCAATGCTATATTACAGAAACATGGATTAATTTTTTTAAATACATACAAAACTGATTTTAAGCTATGACGGAATTCCCATTCACTCAAATAATAAAACATTTGAGTTTTGGTGTCAACAATCAACAACATTGTCGATATAATGAAAAATAAAAAAGTGAATTAGAAATTATTTTCGTTATATATATATATATACCCAATTTTGAGTTTACGACAACTAATGTTTAGCTTCGTAGACTTGTATTTTTGAAGAAATCTAGCAGACAAGAGAACTCCTGGCTCCTGGATAAAGCATCCAGACAAACTAGTCTTCGTGGAGGATTTTTTTTTATGGAACTTACCCGCATTTGAGTTACATGGAGAGGAAAACCTTAAAAACCTCCTACCGATATCCTGATGGCAAGGGGTTGCAACACCTTATCCGTCTACCACTCAAGGATATTTTACGTCAGCACAGTGGTCGGTGAGAGAAAGGCACGGAGTTTGTTTCGACCAGTCATCACTGGGAATCGAACCTGGAACACCTCATTGGGAGGCGAGTACTTTATCCTCTAAGCCTCTGTGAATCGCACAATTGGCTGTTGACGGTGGTCTGGGAAACATCTCCGAGTATGAACCGAAGACTTGCCATCACAATTTGCAGAGGGTATAGCTACCCCGCTTTAGTAACCAACCAACCTGGGCATAAAGTCAAGCACTTCATGGTAGAACAGTTGAACTACGGCCATTCCGCGCATCATCGGTCTCTTAGAAAGCTGATCAAAGTAATCATCCACAAGCTCACTACTTTCAGCCAATGAGGCTTGACTTCGGTGATCTACTGGGAATCGTGCCTTACGATCTACTGCGGAATTCAGTTTTTCAGATTAAAAAATCAGATTAGTTAAAAAAGTTAGTACAATTTTAACTTAAAAGTTTAATATTGTCTATTGCAATTTCTAATGTAACTAAAGAACATATATATTTAAGTTAATAGGAATTTTTATTCTTCGAATGAAAATTCTTTCTATGATTGGTCTGTATTCTTTCCATCATTCTATCAAGTCGACTTTGAGCAACGGCATCACGTCAAATGATAATTGAGAACTGTTAGTCTTTATTTTTAAGGGATTAACTTCTAGAAACATGTTTTACTGAATCTTATAAATAATATTATCAGGAAAGGCAACAATTAATAATGAGTAAAAAATAGAAATTGAGATAAAAAGGTAATTGAATATTTTAAGTCTATTAATTGTGTCCGTATATTCCTTTCGGCTTTCTTCATGATTTCTTAATGATAATACCGATTTATTGATTATTTGGTTTTTTATTTTTTTACCCCGAAAAATTTATTTAATACTAGCTGAATACCGAAGAACGGGTATTCAGCTAGTATTAAATAAGTTTTATATTCTTTTACTTACCTGAAGAAAGTGTAACCAAGAAGAAAACTTAATTCCCACAATAACGCTATAAGTTGCTGCAATACCATAATTTACAGGTTTGCTGCTTGTATAGCCATAGGTATTGGAGTAAGCTGTCCAATTAAACAGAACTACATTGTAGTCATCAGCTTGTAAGAGCTTGTCTTTAAGATCCTAAATTAAAAAGATAAAAAATTCCAAGGGAAACAATTCGCTAAAAATCTTTTTAAGATAATACGATAAAAGAATATCAGTAAGGAAGTTTAGATGATCGATAAAAATATTCATAACAAAGAAACAAATATTTTCCTCTCATTGCATTATTTAAATGAGCAATTCGTCGGTTCATTTTGCGAATGATTTTAATAATTATAAGAGCTTTACCAACCTAAGTTTAAACGATAAGATATTCCAGGGAAAACAATTGTTAAAAATCATTTTTATCTAAATATTCACAGTGGAAAAAAGACATTGGATGCATTTGAGTTTTTTTCACATTTTAATCGAAGTACTAAACTATTGTTTTCTAACTATGGTTTTGTTAAGATAATACGATAAAAGAAGATTAGTATAGAAGTTTAGATGATAGTTAAAAATATTAATAACAAAGCAACAAATATTTTCCTCTCATTGCATTATTTAAATGAGCAATTAGTCGGTTCATTTTGCGAATGATTTTAATAATTATAAGAGCTTTACCAACCTAAGTTTAAACGATAAGATATTCCAGGGAAAACAATTGTTAAAAATCATTTTTATCTAAATATTCACAGTGGAAAAAAGACATTGGATGCATTTGAGTTTTTTTTCACATTTTAATCGAAGTACTAAACTATTGTTTTCTAACTATGGTTTTGTTAAGATAATACGATAAAAGAAGATTAGTATAGAAGTTTAGATGATAGTTAAAAATATTAATAACAAAGCAACAAATATTTTCCTCTCATTGCATTATTTAAATGAGCAATTAGTCGGTTCATTTTGCGAATGATTTTAATAATTATAAGAGCTTTACCAACCTAAGTTTAAACGATAAGATATTCCAGGGAAAACAATTGTTAAAAATCATTTTTATCTAAATATTCACAGTGGAAAAAAGACATTGGATGCATTTGAGTTTTTTTTCACATTTTAATCGAAGTACTAAACTATTGTTTTCTAACTATGGTTTTGTTAAGATAATACGATAAAAGAAGATTAGTATAGAAGTTTAGATGATAGTTAAAAATATTAATAACAAAGCAACAAATATTTTCCTCTCATTGCATTATTTAAATGAGCAATTAGTCGGTTCATTTTGCGAATGATTTTAATAATTATAAGAGCTTTACCAACCTAAGTTTAAACGATAAGATATTCCAGGGAAAACAATTGTTAAAAATCATTTTTATCTAAATATTCACAGTGGAAAAAAGACATTGGATGCATTTGAGTTTTTTTCACATTTTAATCGAAGTACTAAACTATTGTTTTCTAACTATGGTTTTGTTAAGATAATACGATAAAAGAAGATTAGTATAGAAGTTTAGATGATAGTTAAAAATATTAATAACAAAGCAACAAATATTTTCCTCTCATTGCATTATTTAAATGAGCAATTAGTCGGTTCATTTTGCGAATGATTTTAATAATTATAAGAGCTTTACCAACCTAAGTTTAAACGATAAGATATTCCAGGGAAAACAATTGTTAAAAATCATTTTTATCTAAATATTCACAGTGGAAAAAAGACATTGGATACATTTGAGTTTTTTTTCACATTTTAATCGAAGTACTAAACTATTGTTTTCTAACTATGGTTTTGTTAAGATAATACGATAAGAGAAGATTAGTATAGAAGTTTAGATGATAGTTAAAAATATTAATAACAAAGCAGCAAATATTTTCCTCTCATTGCATTATTTAAAAGAGCAATTAGTCGGTTTATTTTGTAAATGATTTTAATAATTATAAGAGCTTGTCTTCAGCTACAAATTAAACACAACTACATTATAGTTATCAGCTTGTAAGAGCTTGCCTTTACCACCCTGAATTTAAAAGATAAGACATTCCAGGGAAAACAATTGTTAAAAATCATTTTAATATAAATATTCACAGTGGAAAAAAGACATTGGATACATTTAAATTTTTTTCACATTTCAATAGAAGTACTAAACTATTGTTTTCTAACTATGGTTCTGTTAAGATAATACGAGAAAAGAAGATTAGTATAGATGATAGTTAAAAATATTAATAACAAAACAACAAATATTTCCCTCTCATTGCATTATTTAAAAGAGCAATTAGTCGATTAATTTGGTGGATTATTTTACTAATTATGCGAAATCCATACGGCGAGTAAAAATAAACGGTTTTCTCTTACACTTTTAATCTAATGATCAGCTTTTCTTGAACTACAAGATCTCGTATATATTTAAATAATTACACTCTCAGAAATAAAACTCCCCCTTTTAACGATTCAGCAAACATAAAGCTGTATTTCGATTAGCATTTTGTCACAAAATAACGTGATTTTGGACAAAATGCGAAGTCTCAAATAGGTGACGAAAATGTTTCCTCAACTCGGAACCTCATAGCAAAGCATAGTGGGTGATTGTTAACTAAGAATGACGAAACTAAAAGGAAGCCTAAACGATTGAAAATAAAGAGGCGAAACAAACTAACCGATCTGTATGGCAAGGCGTTAGCCTCGTACAAGAAAGATTTCGGGTTCGAACCTCTTTTTGGGCAGGTGTGTGTAATTTATCGCTCTGTTCTATCCGTCTTTCCTGTGTTGTTTAGGCGATATTGATCTACCTTTAAGGTGCCCACGATTAAGTAATTTTTAGAAAAATTAGGTACATTAGATCTGCGAGGTTTTCCTCGCTTTGCAAAAAAAAAAAAAAAAAAAAAAAAAATAGAATGGCGAAATATTTCTTTAAATGTTCCGATATTTGTTTCCTCGAAGAAATGACAATTATTATTTCGTCACTTTGACGGAATTTTTTCTCGGATCATATACCAGAAAACGGTTTCGTTAAAACCGAAGAAAATTTCGTGAGATTTGAGCATCCATATTTTATAGAGTTGTATAAATGATCTTTACAGTTGTAATATGAGACAAAAAAAGCCTACCAGTAGACCTAAATGACCATTAATGGCAAAATTATTTTAATTCATTTAATATTTTTTTCTTCCAATTTCAACCTTGCAATGTTACTTACTTGGAAAAATACTCTTAAATTATATTTTTAAAAGATTCATTTAATAAAATGCTTAGATAAAAATTTTACAAACATAACATGAATATTTGTATCAGAATTCCTCACTAAAGTGTTTGAACAATAAGTAGAAAAATTATATCTCCCTGAATAGCTATTGTTCTAAAGTTTGAATTTTCACATTCAAAATGTCAATCCTAAAGATTCATAAGATTGAAATATAATATGATTTTTAGGCTTACTATTTAGCCTAACTGTTAATTATAGTAGGAAATCAAACACAAATAAGTACTTTCGCTGAAAGCTAACATAATTTTCAAACGTATTTGCGTTTTTTACTATCAAAATATTAGGAACAGGTTGGTTAAGATAATAAGATCACAATAATATAGCTAGAAGGGTTGTACTCTTTAATAGGGCAGGAATAGCCTGGTAGGTAGGGCGCTGGGCCCATGTCCGAGAGCTCGTGGATTTGAACCCCGCCGGCAGAACACTAAGGTGTAATAAAGTGACTGATGCATGTTAAATCTGTCAAGTTGAAAAAGTCCTCCATGTTCCCATAACAAATCAAAACCTTTGGGGGTACTGGATTGGAGATCGATAATTCTCTGATTCAGGTCAAAATTACGATCTATGGATGAATGAATGGATGTATGAATGGGTCCGTCTTATAAACGGGTGCGGCGCATGGTGTGGCAAAAGTCGAATTCTTGGATAAAGATGGCGCCACTGAAAAGCAAGAAGCGCACAGTATGCCTTAAATTTGCTCTGTTTCACCAATCAGGCTTGTCGGTGTGGCAAGAGGCATTAGAAATAACAACAACTCTTTACTGACAATTTCCCTTTTTTCCGTATTTCATCATATCTCAGGAACTTTTTAAGCAAATAAGAAATACATTTCTCACAATTATATAACTTATTAAATATGATATTTTCATACGTATAATATTTTTTTAATGATCGAAAAACTTTAACTTAGAAATTTATGTAAATTTTACATCATTTTAAAATATGCAATATTAAAAGAGAAAATTGAAACGAAATCGGTCGAATAGTTATTAAGAGATCGAGAATTAAATCACGCAGTGTTTGAAATTGTGTTACTCTAAAACTCTGAGTTATAATTTCATATTTGTCATGTAAGAGGAGTCGGAAGGACATATATAAATAATGCTAAAACTGATTTTTTTATATGTACCTTTTCTAAAAAAACTAATTATGATATCGCTTTGAAATTTTTGGGAGATTTTCTGATTATATCAGTTGTATGCTGAGATGTTTAGCTTTAACAGGAACACTTTTAGAGTTATGAAAGATTTTTGCTCAAAAATGATGGAACTTTACAAAAAAATAAAGTTTTTAGTTCATAATTTTTTTAAAAAACTTTCTGACAAAGATATATATAAACAGTTATCACATTGTGTAAATATGGGTATGTAGATATTCTGTGGAAAAAGAATGAGGCAAAATCTTGCTGAGAAAAGGTACAGCGAAAAAGTTCAGTTTTAGCATGATTGGTATACGCCGTACTGACTGCCCTTAAAATTGTATAATTTAAAATAAATAAAAATTTTGCTTATCCTACAATTCAAAATTTTGAAACCATTTGGAGTAAAATATAATTATAAATAAGCATTTTATCTTGCATGGAAAAATGATTCTTATAATTATGTGCAAAACTTTTTCATACGCTTAAAAATTTCGCCATTCTGAAATTCGAAAAATATGTTTGCGCACAATAATGAATGCTATTGCCTCAAATCCACCCACCCTCATTGCGATGGTGATCTATTAATGGTAGTAAAATAACGTACATTTATCAAAAACTATAGCGTAGTGTAAAAGGTACTTAGCAAAAAAATTGCCGTTTCCATTTTAGTTAACACTATATACCATAACCAGTTATTGCAAGTTGAATTGTAAAATGTCTTTATGTTTAGTATTAAAATCGTGAGAATCTTCTATCCAAAATACAAGGATTATTTTTTTTTTATAGAAGTTATCAATCAAAGCTGCCTTGCTTAAGAAGTAAAGCAAAGTTAGATAAGGATGTCATAACAAATAATGCACTTACAAACACTGGGTAACATGTATCTAAGTTGGGTATCCACGAATGAACTACAACTGCCGTTTTAACTTTTGGATTAAAATTGCACATTCGGAAAGCTTTTTCTGTTGGCTGAAGGTCGCAACTATCTTGAGCATTAGATCTGGTGTAAAGCAAGTACTTCAACTTCGGATCTGCTCTACCAAAAAGGTAATGGATTGGACGGGAAAAACTACCGCAACTGAGTTTATCTATCCTGACTTGACAAAAACCTGTTTGAAGCAATATAAAATTCAAAAATGCAATAATGATAATTATATTCATTCACAGAAAAACTGTTCTATAACGAACTACAATTGATACCTTTAACCCTAATATCGTTCGATTGGGTTCTATTTTAATAAAGTAATAAAGTGATAAATTGAAATAGGCTTCCGTATAATTTGAAACATAATATCATGCAATCTAAATTTTATATGCTTTAAATTGCGCGATAATGAAGTTCCTTTAAGTAGGGGAAAGTGGGGTCAATTGTAACAGAGTACGATTGTAACAGAGCAAAAATTTCGAGTGTCAAGTTCTAGATTTGGTTCCTAGATGGCGCTCAAGGTGTATTTAATAAATCTACATGTACACCCCTAATGGCAACCATTTTTATGTACTTTTGAAAGAGTTACATCACAAAAGATATTTTCACGCTACGCAAGTACTTTTTTTGGTATTAGAATATTATTTTGTAACAAAGTAATTTTGTTTAAACAAATAAAAATTATTAACCGAATATGTAAGTGGACACCTTAATTAATATTTCAAAAAAAATATTAGTTTTGTTAATTAACTAGCATTGTTTTTAACAAATGAAGCTGAAATGGCGTCTTGGACAATTGTAACAATAAGTAAAGGGACGATTGTAACAGATGAAAATAAATAATCTTATGTTTACAAACCATTACTTAACTCTTTAAGAGCCACCAATAGTTTCCTATATCATTTATATAATGTTGCATGAGCATTATTTTATTTGTCACCTTTCACAGCATAAATTAAAATTTTTAACCCCTTAAAGTTAAAAGTTTAACCCTTTAGGTCTCTGCTCATTATTATTTTTACTTCTAAAATATCACTACTATGTTAATCAATAAAAAAATATTTCACAACTATGATAATATGTATAATTAACCATGTTTTAGTTGAATTTATGAACTGTTACAATTGACCCCGGAAGTGGGGACAATTGTAACAAATGCACGACTGTCAAAAATTGTTAATAACTAATATAATAACATTTAAAATCAGGTATTTATTTTTTTCTAGTAGAGGATAGTCCACTTTACTCGTCTGCCAATTAATACTAATAATATATTGGATTTTTTGTTAGTTAAAAATAATTTTGTAAAAAATGTTGCAATTGACCTCACACTCCCCTACCGTTTAAAAGTTGCAGATTATATGTCCTCTTTTGCGGTTTAGTGTGCTACAAAATTTCGAAAATTTTAAAATTGTGCTGTAATTACTATTTCCAAGAAACAAATTTTAGTTGTTCCAAAGCCTAAAACTATCAAATAAAGTTCATTGATGTTGAAAAAAATAAAATAAATATATTATTTATTACTTTTGAAAAAGTGAAGACATTTCTGCAAGGTTTTTAATAAATTTTTCTTCCTGATCCTTAAAAAAGAAAAAAGAAGAAAAAAAAACCTGAAAGCCCATATATTCAAAAATATATTATGCTTTCGTGTTTTAACTCTGAATGCACAGCGTGATGCAGTAATGCAAGGAGAAATATATCGGGTTGAGTAAAAAGTTTTCCGCCAAGGGGAGATACCTCCGTGCCAGCACCAGCCATTCCCGCGGTAGTTAACCTTTTCTGAAATGGGCTTTTGCATTTTAAAGCTGAAAGTTGGAACTACACAACTGTGTAATTTGTTTGTCTAAACTTTATCATCTTGTGCTCCAGAAAAGTGTTTGAAATGGAGCTATCACGTAAGCAGATCAGAACGATTATGTACTATGAGTTCCGAAATAAACTCAGTGTAACTGAATGCCGCAAGAAAATATGTGAAAGTTTAGGTTTCAATACTGTTTCTTATGATACAGTAAAAGTTTGATTTCGAAAGTTTAATAGTGGAAATTTCAGCATTGAAGATGAACCACGTTCTGGCCGCCCTAATGAATTGATTGTGACCAATTAAGGCAAATTATTGATCAAGACAGAAATGTTTCAACACGAACCATTGTGTTTGAGCTTGACGTTTGCCAAAAAACAATAGCAAATGCCCTCAAACGCATAAATTTAACATTAAAGTTTAACCGCTGGGTGCCTCACGAATTGACTGCTGAAGACAAGAGCAAAATAAAAGCGGCCCGTTTGGTTCTGCTCAGAGATCAAAGGAAAGAGAACATTCTGAGCAGAATTGTGACCTGTGATGAAAAATGGGTATACTACAACAATACTAGACGTAAAGGAGGGTGGTCAGCACCCGGGGAATCAGCAGGTTCGTTTGCAAGACGAACGCTAACTAACAAGAAGGTCCTTCGCTGTATCTGGTGGGATTGTCGTGGAATTATCTACAAGGAGAACCTGAAAAGCGGGCAGGCTATCAACAGTACAATATACAACAATAAGCTAATCAATGTTAGCGATGCCTTTCGCGAAAAACGAAAAAACGAGTTCAGAAGGAAGGTGGTTCTCTTTCATCAAGATAACGCCCGGCCACATGTCAGTGCAATGACCGGCTGGACCCTCTACACACTGGAGTGGGATTTGATGCAACATCCACCATACAGTCCAGATATGGCACCTTCGGATTACTATCTGTCTTCACATCTGCAGCTGCATCTTGATGGCACAATCTTCCGTTCAAATGATGAGGTCATAAATGAGGTTGATCGCTTTCTGGACTCGCGCACCCCCCAGTTCTTCGCAGAAGGGTTTGAAAAGTTTCCAAAACGTTGACAGAATATTGTTGATTTGAATGGAGATTACTATCCACATTAACTTTGCTGATTTTCTATCTATTTATCATTTTACAGGATTGTTTTTTTGGCGGAAAACTTTTTACTCAACCTGATATTAAGAGTTTCTAAACTAAAGTTAAAAGATATAAAACGGCATTTTTTCAAAGCGTAATAAAATAGTCACATGCAGGGCCAAACGATCCTACGTTTATCTACGAAAAAGAGGTTAACTACAAGTTAAATTCATGAGCTTACCGTTTTGTTTTATTAGTTTTAATTGAATTTAATAAAGTTCTTTATGATGGTTTGGCTATTTGTGTTTATTATAGTTCCATAAATCCGTAGATGATAATTGCTCACTGATGAAAAAAAAATACAAAAAGTGATGGGGGATAAGTGCAATTTGTACTTTTTTTTCCATCACTTTCTTTTAATTCAAATTTTCCATCAATTCTTATAATTCAAATAGACGTTACATTTTCTATCTTCGTCGCCTTGGTTACGATGTGACTAGTAGCTACACTGTTTTTTTTCCTTCACACGGCAGTTGAGGAGTATTTGCTCATAACTGTATATTATTATAATATTATTATAATAACTTACTGGTGTGGGAAAAAAGCAAGATTTAGTGATACCATGGTAATTAAAAAAGGAAATCGCGTAACCTTGAAAAGTCTATTTTATTTACAAAGATTATAACAAACTAGTGGGCTGCGCCCCCTGCTCGCTAACGCTCGCCAACCCCCGAAAATTTTGCTACGCAATCTTATATGGTTTGCTTCGCAGACCAAGCTCGCTTCGCTCGCTACTAACTTAGGTACATTACAAATACACAAAATTCTAAGAATTCAAAACAATCATTCAAATCCATATAACAACATTTTTTTTTAAAAAAATTACATCTTTTTAGTAAATACTAAGTCATTAAAATAAATTTGAATTCAAATAAATGACATGTAATTCGTTAAACCTATTAGAAATGTGCTATATTATAAAATCTTAAAGCGCAACAGCACGACTGAGACTCATTTTTGAATGAATAACTAATAACAATAATAAAACAAATAAATTCGCGATATAAATGAAAAATCGTCAAATAAATTCGTAGTATATAAATTCGTGAAAAAAAGTGCTTTCGACAAAATACTAAGATAGAGATCTATCGACAAAGACTACTCACTTCTGCCTAGCTTAAAGTCATTTCAGTTTCCGTTTTTAAAAGCACTATATGTTGAGCCACCTCAGCTAGATTTGGTATGTGACATTTTTAGCGGCAATCATTTGTCGATTTTCTAGCGTTGCCATTCGGGGAGTTGTAATGAGGTTTTTTTTGTAGCCGTGTAAGAGAAATATATATATATAGAAGAATAAATATTAAAAACAAATTATTAATTTGGATACTTTCTTTTCTATCTTTATAACGAGATTTATCACTTTGCAGAATTAAACAAACGTGAATGAATAATATGACAAAAGCACTTTTTTCGAATAATGGAACAAAAATCGGAAATAAAGATATTCGTTATAAATGTACAAAGCTGTGGCTAAACCAAGTGTTATCCTAAAAAAATGCAATGAATAAAGTTTTTAGAAGTTAGGAAATATTTAATACTTAACAATAGCATGACAGTGGATATTTTTAAATTGGTCAACGACTGCAATATAAATATGAAAAAAATATTTAAAAATATTTTATTACCAGATTCAAGAATAGTCCCTAATATTATCAGGAAAAAAGTATTCCACTCTATTGCGATTTTGAGAAGCATTTTACGTATTTCAGATTTCCATAAACTAATCTTTCCATAAACTAAACTTTAAAAACCTTAGAAGCAAAAAATTTCTCATGAATAATCCGTTTGTCACATTTCATTTAGAATGAAAAATTTAAAACTATATTCGAAGCTTTTTGTTTGCTTTACGTAGGGTTACGTGCTTACGTAGGGTGCTTAAATGGGCTATTTTACAAGAAACACCTGCAGATGATGCAGCTGATCCAAAGCACTGACTAGACTTGAAATAAATTCTTAAAAAGATTATTGTGCAGCTAGGCATCTCGAGAGTTTTTAATTCCTATATAGACATGACTAGACTTTCAGTAAAGAGTAGTAAAAGTGAATAAAAAGTATTAACGCAATTTAAAATAGAAGGAAAAGTTCATGCGTAAACGAAGTAACACTAAACTTCCAACAATATCGTAATGATGTCAGATAGATATGTGAAATTTTCGAGTTATAATGCATGACTTTTTTTTCTTTTTAGATTGATACCAAATTATCGCTCATTTATTTTGTTCATGAAGAAATTAAGTTTTTATTAAAATATTTTCCTTATTATACAGGGTGATTCTAAAAAGATGGGCAAAATTTTAGGAAGTTATAGTACACACCTAAGCAAACAATTTTTATCAAAGAATGCATGGTCGAAAACAAAACGCAAAACCGCTAGAGGGCGTCGAAGTTTATGTTCTTATATGAGGCAAAAACACACAAAGAACGATGAAGTTAAGTTATGAAAGCAAATTTAATGGCATGCGATTACAATAAGTGTTCAAAACAGTTGCCCGAACATTCTGAAACACACCAGGCATATCACGAACTTTCCCTGCAGCGGCCGAAAGCCTGGCGACAAGTTACGCAACGCGGTAACTCGCAACAGGAATGGAGCTTTCACGTTTGCATCAAACAACTTTCCAAATGCTCCAGCACCTTTGCTTTTTGTTTTCGACAATGAAATTGTTAAAATTGATAAAAATTGTTTGCTTGGGTGTGTACTATCACTTCCTAAAATTCTGCCCATCTTCTTAGAATCACCCTGTATAATAAAATAAAAAATCTTAGTTAAAATTAAAACAGAGCAGATTTCAGAAATATTAGCGAAATATCATTCAAATGTCACAAACTGATATCAAACATTTACGTGAGAACATATTTCAAAAATATTAATCGGATTCATCGGAGATATTCATCGGATTCTAATATTCATCGGATATCAAGAAAAGATGCAAACCAACGCATGCGCAACACGATTCTTTCAAATTTGTTTATTACTGGTGAACGATTTTAACGCAATTAGGAACGTTAACTTTTTGCTAATAAGATTATTAAATAAAATGTGGTAACGTGGTTTAAAATCTTCTTTTCATGTGGAAAAATCTATCCGCCCAATCAAAAACAATAGGTTTATTTTTCTTATTATTTATCACATACAGTATTTAATATTATTACCTGGTTGTTTGTTTTCGCTAAGCCTATTTATTGTTTGTTGTGTTTAATTTAGTCAAGATTGTTTTTGTTTTTTTTCGACCAAAGTTTTAACATTTTTATGATTGTTCTGAAATAAAAGGAAGAAACGTTTCCTCCCCTCTGAAACATTTATTTTCTATCTCTAATATGAATTTACGTTTTTAATGTATGCAAATTGAAAGTTGGTATATTCTTTCTAACATAAAGTTTATCATCTATATCATCTACATCAAAGTCTATCATCTATATAATTTTTTAAAAGGCTGGTAAAATTTTGTGTATTTATGTGTTGTTTTCTTTTTATTATTTAACAGTAGAATTTGTCAACATTGTAAATAAATCTATCTCTTAAATTAGGTCAATATTAAAGTATTGTAAATTCCAGTCGCCTATCGTTTTAAAAAGTTAAGAAGCTTTGCATCAGCTCTGACCATCATGTAATGCTAACTTCTTTTTACTTCAATGTATGAATTTTTTTTCTTTGAGTAATTAATGAATTTTGGGAATAAATTTTTTTTTACTTTTCTTTCAGATTTATTACAATATGTTTAAAAAGCGAAATATAATGATGACATTATATTTAAATATAGCAATTACTATTCGGTTTATAAATAAATTTCAATTTTAAATTTTTAATAAATATGTTCATTTTTTATTTTTTTCATCTTTATATTTTCATTTTCTGAATGTGAAATTAATTCGTGAATTTCCTGTAGTATTTTTTGTAATTTCATTCTCTCTAATGAAAAAATGTAAATTAAAATGTTTGCTAAGTGCAGAGTAATCATAAAACATAAGGTGTTGTGATCTTTAAATTAATTTTAACTGAAAGATCTAATAAATCAAAAATAAATAACTTTATGTTGTAGGTTGTAGATCATGATTATACATTGGAAGTTTTATTGTTTTTAGGACATTTCTCTTTCCTTTCTGAGATTTCATGATGTGCACTATCTACCAATAAGTAGTTGGGCACTTGTGTCAGGGCTCGAAAAACCATCCGTCCGCCCGTCCTCGGCGGTCAAAAATTCCCTGCGGATAACAAATATCTCGAATCCGACGTCCGCGCGGACGGCCATTTTCACGTTAATATTCGTGATACATTTTCAATTTTTGTTATCTTACAAGAGTCTAGCGCCTCACTTCTAAAAGGACCCTCTAATCTACAATACAGCAACATACTTGCGCTTGGTGGAATTGATGTTTTCTCTGTCTGGGAGTAATGCAGTGGTTGAAAGAGGCTTTTCGGCAATGAGCTTACAACTAAACACATTACGTACTGGTCTTAAACAAGAAGCGTTAAACGCAATTATGAACATCCACCTAAATGGAAAACCCCTTTCAGATTTCTGTGCAGAAACCTCTGTAAATCATTGGCTTGATTGCGGAACTGGCAAACGTCATATTTGTTTCATTTAAAAAACGAAGTAACCTCGGATAAATTGACGTTCCAGATAACTTGACCTTTGTCATTTAAATTATTTCATAAAAAAATAAATTATTTCATAAAAGAAATACTAAGTTTTACTATTAGTAACCTACTATTTGTAATCCCAGTAACTACTAATTCATTGTGCAATTTATATAAATGTTTGTAATAAATAAGAGAAAATTATATTTTTATTTATTTAGAAGCTACGGGTTAGTTTCAAAGGAGGACGGGTACATTGTTGGACAAGCCGTCCTCGGGGACGGGTAAAATTTCTGACTTTCTTCGAGCCCTGACTTGTGTAAAAGAGATAAACACAATTTATTCACGTTGAATTGTTAGTAGAACCTCGACATGAGATAAATAACTGCCCTAACCATGCGGAACACGTTTTCCATAAGTGTTTGGATGATGGGCAGTGGTATTTTCTTCCACTCGACTTGAAGAAGACATGCAAATTCTTTCACCGATTTTGGACAGCTGCTGAATCCTTTAATTTGACGATCTAACTCGTCTCAGAAGTTTTCTTTAGGATTCAGGTCTGGTCATTGAGGCAAATGTACAATATATGTTTAAGTATGTATGTACACATATACTGTTTTGCCTGGCCACTGTAAAGGAGGCGCTTCAGTCGCAGAAAAGAAAAGTAAGAGAGTAGCAGAATGAGAGTGTTAATTGCAGAGGAGAGTAAAATAAAAAATGTGAAAGAAATGCAGTCCATATGTAGTTTTATAATTGGTGGAATATTAAAAAATTGAGAGATATCAAGGATCAAAACATGGTCAGTTGAGCGGGAGACGGTTTGTGAACTAGTGATCATAATATTTAAATTCTGTGTTACGAGCGATAGTTTTGGTTTAGTTTGAACAACGATCCCGATACTGAGAAGGAGCAATTTCGTCCCTCTTCGAGTAATAATAATAATAGCAAATTTGAGTGTGATTGATGCTATATGGCTAAGTGGAATTTTCGATTAATTGTAATTTATGAACTGGGTTGCTTTTGGGTAATTATATGCATTGTTTTAATGGAGTTAGTTTACTTTGTCCATTGGTTTAGTTTAGAGAATTGCTTTCGATTTAAAATGTGGGGACTAGATGATAGTGTTAAAGAATTTAACGTGTAGTATCTAGTTCTAAAACTGGCACTTAAGTTGAACTTTTAAAAAAAATGAGTCAATTACGATTGCAGAAGAATTGGGTTACCAGTGCAGTTTTAAATGTATCTACTAGGTTACCTTGAACATTCGCAATTTCAAACTGCTTTTCTAATTGAGCTAATTTTATCTTTTCTAACTCTGTTCTGATTCTCGATTACCTTTTTTCTTCCAAATCATTCTCGCGCGCAAACTCAATATCAGTTTTAAACGCATCACTAGATTCAATTAAGCCCTTTAAATCCAGTATTTTAGCATTTTCTAAAATTACGGATTGAGATAATTTAGAAAAATTAATAAAAAGCGTTAGAACATTAACAATTAGAGTGCCGAGTAAGTCAGAAGAATGGGGCTTCTATTTTACGTCGTTTGAAGGATCCTTTAATACAAGAAATATCCGAGAAATATGAAGCAGAGATTTTACTAAAATTGTTAAGGGAAAAGGCGTCTAATATTCTATCTTATATAACAGAGAAAGATCTAAACAATTATGAGGTGAATAAATCAATTGTTTTGAGAGAATTCGAACCGACCGCGGAAACAGTATTGGAGAGTTTTAGAAGGGCATCAAGAGAAAACGAAATACCTTGTTTCCGACACTAGATCGAGATACTGCCTCACATATTAACGTTAGGCAGGCCGAAAAATGGCTTGAACCTCTTGAGTTAGCAAAGGAATGTGACTTATATTATAACTCAGATCAAGATCAGAATGTGACTAAAATTATAACTCAGAAAAGAACTGAATTAAGGACTTTTAACAACAAATATGAAACTGTGCCTAAAGTATTTTTCAAGGAGGAGAAAAATAATAATTGTGATTTGTGTTTGAGTAATGAAATGAGTTTAGAAAGCATAATTTTGCGTTCACGGTAGACATTCGTCGTATGTATCGCATGATTGACATCGAAGAAAATCGGTGAAAACTACAAAGAAATGTTCGGAGAGAGGAGATTGACAACCCCGTTAAGGTGTAGCAGTTAAACACTGTCCAATACGGAACTGTTAGTGCCCCATATCTAGCAATGATTACTCTTAAACTATTAAACATATTTCCATCGATGAGGGTAAAAATTTTCCATTGGGTGCATCAGTCTTGTCTAATGACCTACTCATGGACTTTAAAGGTAAAGCCATGTGCTGTTTTTCGAGCGGTTCATCTTGAACTTATTACTTCCTTAAGCACCTATGTCTTTATGGATGCGTTCCGTCGTTTTATTGCACTAAGAGGTAGAGTTGAAGTGGCCTACTCTGATAATGGTTCAAAGTTCGTTGGTTTGAATAACGCTTTACAGCAACTGGATTGGGCTGAAATAGAAAATAAGAGTGCCTTACAGAAGATAAAATGGAAATTCAATCCTCCCACAGCATCATGGTGGGGGGGGGATTCTGGGAAAGGTTGATTAGAATTCACAATATTTCCTTCGGAAAAATTTGGGGCTTGCCTGCCTGGGATATGAAGAATTTTTAACTTTGTTTTGTGAATGCGAATTTTTGATGAACAACAGACCTCTAACTTATGTTTTAGAAGATAGTGAAGACTAAATAACATTAAGACCATTAATGTTTATCCAAAGCCTATCTTTAACGGTATGGATGAGATTCAATCTGTAAGTTTGACTGAAAGATGGAAATATTTACAGCGTGTCAGAGAAGAACTCAGAAAACGGGTTCAAAAAGAATATTTAGGTTCTCTTCGTATTCTTCTAGTGGACAGAGAGGAAATATCAAGATGGATGACATAGTTTTTATCAGAAATGATAATAAAAAGAGAATGGACTGGATTCTAGGTCGAGTGATAGAAGTAATCCCAGGGTAGGGCAACATCACCCGTCTGGTGAAATTAAGGACATCAACTTGAATTGTTAATTGACCTATACAGAGTCTTTTCCCACAAGAATTAAATTCAGGAAATTATATATTTTATTTTGCACACTGCAATGTTAAAAATAACCAAGGTTTTCAAAGGGAAGGCAATAACGCATCCCAAATTCAATGTGAAACAATATTACAAGGGTCATTCAAAAAACACGTTTTGGAAGAGAAGTTCACCCTCATGAAAAACTCAACATATGAACTAATAATTTTAGATTGAACTTTAAAGTAAAAAAAAAATTGTATTAAATTTATATAGATAGCAAATTTCCTATTTTGCAAGGGTGGGGAATGTAGAAAATTATTCTCTTAGCCACCGCGGCATTATTTATTTTATTTCTAAAAGCTGTGAGTGGCGTCAGTTGGCTGACGTAAGAGAATGCAACATAAAGCTGGCCGTCAGAGAAGCACTGTGAGATGAGATCAACTTTATTAATAGTCGTTTCAAAACAAAGTCTTATAGTAAATTGCTATCTTTTGAGTTGATTAGCCATTTCTGTTTCAACGAAGGGAATTCGAGGAGTTAAAATTCTATGATGATAATAGCCTCTTTCATTTTATTTTAAAGTTCAGATATCCTGAGTCTAGTACTGAACTTTTGTGGGTTGAGGTTTCTTAGTAAAATAACTGGTTCACCTTCATTTCAACAGTAAATTTTGGGATGCATATTGGAAGAATTGGTTGAATTTAAAAACTCAACAGTATAATGGGAGGCATCATTTTCTTCTAGAAAAGTTTAAACGAGGTATGGAAATCAGAAAGCTTAGGGACATTTAATTAATTTTTTCGATCCCATAACGTGGTTCAATCGTTTTGGGAACCGTTATAGAGAGCGATTCGCTTGCAAAGGCTTGTCTGGATATATCGCGGTTATTAGTTGGAGTAAATTTGAAACAGGTGTACATCAATCTTAATACAGAAAATGATACTCTTGGCCTCCGCGGCATTATTTATTTTATTACTAAAAGCTGTGGGTGGCATCAGTTGGCTTGTTTATAATTTTCATGGAACGTTTGTGTTTTGTGCTTGTCTTTAGCTCTTACCTGTTTTATTTATAATAAATATTTATCCTAGTTGATTCTTCATATTTTATTTAATAATTTCAAATTCAATCTTTAATATTTATAAACCCTGCAAGCTGGATAAGTTTTTAGAGCTGTTTGTAACACTTAATTATCAAATGAAATTGTATTCTCTAAAGCTTGCAATTTGCCATCGACTAGTTCTAAAGATATTTTCGTCTAATTATTACCATCATTAAAGTTCACATATTGATTTTCAAAGAAAGTTTGATAACTTGGGTCTAACGAGAGAAATATTTCAAACTGGCATTTACTTTATCAGCTGCCCGATAACCTCTTGGTATAAAATTAAGAGTCTGGCAAAATTCTAGGATGAAAAATTGTAACTCCTGTCGTAATACTTTTGTTATTTCTTAAATTTTGTAATGTGAAATTTAAAATCTTTATTGATTTCTAAAGAGACATAGTTCAATCATCCCATACATTGTTGAGCACTCTTTGAGACTTTTTGGCATTATCACTTTGATTAGATACGTGGCGATTGGGTGAGGCAGAACTAGAAAAGATGTTTAAAAGTAATTTAAATTCAGCGTATGCTGTTCTATCACCTTCTAAAAGAGTGCATGCTGTAACGGATGAAACTACGGCAATAGTTATAGGGTTTATTTTGAAAGTAGAAGATTTAGAATAAAAGTTCTTCCTGAGTTCCATCACCTGCTAAAGAAGTGAATGCTGTAACGGATGAAACTACGGCAATAGTTATAGGGTTCATTTTGAAAGTAGAAGATTAAGAAGAAAAGTTTTTCCTGAGCCACCTGGAACATCTAAAAAATATATTTAATTATCTTGTGATTTGATTCCGGATAAAACTGCATCATGTGCTGTTTTTTGATCGATGTTTAACAACGATGTACAAAGTATATCTATATTGTAATATTTCTCTCGTAAATAAGAATATTGAGTTGCATTGAAGTCAAATAGTTGGGTAAAGGGTAATCCGAAATCATTAATGCTATTTTCGCTAATTATTTGAAGTCTTTTTTCATTCTGTACGTGTGCAACGTTGTAAATAGTTGTGGTGTGATTCATGCCTGGTAAGTTAATTTCTTGTTGAACTTCTTGAAAAATATCTTCAGCCACGTGTTTCTAAGCTTTATCCAAAGCGGAACGGAACCTAATGATAGACAAAAAATTCATATTATCGAAAATAGTACTCGAACTAACGAAAAACTTCGACGCTATGCTGTCTCTGTTGGGTTTCACATAAATTATTATCGTTTTCCAATAGTTATGAAGTTCTGCAGGCCGACTAATACGACTGATTCACGTCTTTTTAAACAATACGTAGGCTCTCAGAAGATCTAAAACGTGTTGGACTTCTTACAGTTTGTAAAACTAATCGTAAATAATAACATTCAACGATATTAAGATGAATAGTATATGCTCTTCCAAGTGTACCCCTCCCCAAGTGCCCTGCTTACGACGACAAAACTTGTAATTTGACCATGTTTAATAAAAACGAATATCGTTCTACAGCAGGGCTCTTGCAAATTCATCACCGTTGAGAAGTTTTAAAAAGTTATTAAAGTGGTATCGTGAGGATTAGCCACTACATTCGAGGCAGTCTCTAGTAGGAAATATACTCGTTGCCTGTTTTCCAAAAGGATTTAAAGATGAATTACTGATAGTGATCCTTCGTGAAAACTGAAAATCCTCAAATGTCTTCAGATGATCTTGTATCGATCTCTTTGGAATGTAGCTACCTTATCTCGTTCAGATAATGAATATGTAACCTGATCATAACCTTTGATGCATTTACAAATGTATTTGATTGCTTCGACAGAACTGTAATTTTCGAAATTTATGTATGCACTAAATGCCTAAATGCACTAAATGACAATCCACCTGTTTATTATTTCGATCATTTTCCCCCTTGATTTGATTGCGGATGGGTGTCACATCTTTTTCTTCGGGTTGACAACTTTTGCATTTCAGACAGACATCTGAGATAGTAGATGCATCTGATTGAAAGTGTTTTGGAAAGCACTTACAGTTCTTTATGCTTTACCTTCGAGGAAAATTGGGAACTTCCGCAATCCCATATCTTGCTATGGTTTGGTTAATAAAGCGTCAAATTGATGATGCCATGCGAGCAGAAATTTCCGATCCTACGATCAATCTAATTCTGCATGGACTCAAATGATGAAGCATATGGTTCATGGCATTTGTGATTTTTACCATACGAATTATCCATTTAAAGCTGTACGTGTATCACTTTAATGATTGTTGTATTGATATGATTCAAAATAAATTTTAAAATAAATAAATAATTACAATTTTAAATTAAGGTATTAATATCATAATAGGAAGCATTTAAGGCACTAATGGCAATGTATAATATAAAAGTGAAAACATAAAATGTGATCGTATATTTACAAAACAGTGTTCAAATGAATTTTACCTGATCCTTCGTTCCAGAAGGATCTCCAGGATCGTGTGGTCTAATGGTGCACCTTGAATATAAAATTTAAGAGAGTTCTTTCAGGAAATTTTAAGAAACTTCATTTCTACTTCTCATCACTGGTTCTAGATGCAGGTGGCTCCGGACAGGTGGTGTTAACACATACGGGATCTCGTGGGAAAAAACTCACATCTTAGACAAAAAATAACTTTCATTTCGAAGGAAGATGGACTCCAGTTCTTAGAAAATCAAAGAAATTATCTGAGTTGTGCCGCATGCACAACCTGGCTGTGGAAATTGCACCACATCAGGAACACTTGTCAAACTTCATCATTTTATATTAATGGAACGTGATAGTGTCTTGAAATTATTTTGTTAAATTTTGACTTAATGAATCTCCATAGTTATTTCTTGCAAAAAGGACAATTGCTGAGCAGGAATGCAAGAGCCTTGAAGCTATAAAAAAACGAGAGCGATGCTTCTCTCTCACGGTGGCTTCCTCGACTACCGCCAAGAAGGCACGCGGAAAGGAGCAAAGTGAAATACGGTTAAAGTTAGGGTGGGGATAATCGATAAGAAAAATTAGTTGATCAAGTTAAAGTAGGGAAAGGCTATTGCGGTTAAACGAACGAAAACTGAAAAAACTATTGAGGAGTAGAAAAACAATGCACGTGTGATGTAGCAACACCACACTATCCGCCTTAGGAAGAGAAAAAAAACTTACCTGACATGTTAAAATTAAAATCTATCGATAAAACCAATTACTTAAAGTGAGTGAGGACCGCGAGGAGCTAACAACATCCTTTGAACCTGCCAAAACAAAAAATACAAAAGACAGTATTGTTGACAATAGCAACATAGCAACAAAATTATTAAATACAAACAATGTGTAGTTCTTGGCTATACATAAAACCTGAGTTCCATATCACATGCAAAATATCATTAAATGCAGAATATTATAACTGCAAAATTACCAAAATTAATTATCAAAAATTAATTGTCAAATCCATTTGTACACACATTCGTTACTTAATCTACATAATTGTGTTAAAATAGTCACATAAATTTCAGCTTCTTTTTTAATCATTATTATATTAATGGAACGTGATGGCGTCTTGAAATTATTTTGTTAAATTTTGACTTAATGAATATCCATAGTTATTTCTTGCAAAAAGGACAATTGCTGAGCAGGAATGCAGGAGCCTTGAAGCTATAAAAAAACGAGAGCGATGCTTCTCTCTCACGGTGGCTTCCTCGACTGCCGCCAAGAAGGCACGCGGAAAGGAGCAAAGTGAAATACGGTTAAAGTTAGGGTGGGGATAATCGATAAGAAAAATTAGTTGATCAAGTCAAAGTAGGGAAAGGCTATTGCGGTTAAACGAACGAAAACTGAAAAAACTATTGAGGAGTAGAAAAACAATGCACGTGTGATGTAGCAACATCACAATGATACAAATATATCGCCATCATTAATGAGAGTTAACAGCCTTTTAATTTTTAGATGAAATATTCTGAATCTGAATTTTCAGATGAAATTGATTTAATTCAATTCTGAAATTTTAGATGAAAATTCTGCTAACTGAATCATATCGGTCCTATGAAACTGTGTTTGGGTACTTTTTTTTTCATTTGAGCCAGTGATAAGATTGCAAGTAAAAGTTACAGAGAAATCTGGCCTTCCATATTTTCTGACATATGTCATTGTATCTTGTGTTCTATCGTGCACATATCAAGGACTAGCTGTAAATGAAGAGGGAAGAATTACTAAATGTCCGAAGTTTGAAGCTTCTTCATCGCTCTGAAGTGTATCTTGCAAATGGATGTAATTTTTTGATAAAAGACAATCTTTCCGACTCTATTTCAGCGTACATATTGACCCAGAATTGGTTGCTTAGCATACCATATCGTAGGACTCTAATTAAGTCTTCGAAGCACGTCGTCATACGGTAAGCGTAGAAATTAATGCAGGATACTTTTTTCAGAATTGTATCTCCTCGAACAGAGTTTCTTTGTGGAATTGAAATAAAATAGCCTTATTTTCCTCTACAAAATATAATAAGATATTGTAGCACATCCGCAGTGTAGTTCAGAGTTTTGCTTCTCAAAATCGTGTTTCGATTGAATGATATTCCTGTTGCTGAATTCCTGGCCCACAATAAGTATACAAATGCATTATAATGCATTTGTAGACGGTTCATTATACATCCTTACATGTTCTGCGTGTATAATTAATTTGAAATAAGGTAAATCACGAGGAATATTTTAGATGGTGGACTTGAAACACAGCACATAAGGATTGCATGTAAATAGAAAATCCTGAAGCAAATGAACTAACTCATTATCCAGTATGCTCATTGTCTGTCAACGCTCACATCCCTGATAACATACCCCTTTTTAGCATTGACCGCTTCAGTTGTTGTTCGAATAGAATACGAAACACAATCTCAATCATCAAGTGCAATCACATGTCGTAATGTGACATACTGTTATTTGATTTCAATTGAATGCCTACAAGTGACGTCATCATTTGTAAATCGTGGCATTTGTCGATTCAAAAGCCAATTAATTTCGACGCACACGCGTGACATCACTTTTAGGTATCCTATTAAATCGGATTTAAATCGCATGGTTAGGCAAAATTAAGGCTCCTATACTATAAGAGCTGAACTAACCGCCATGTTGGGGCAGACAGTTTCGCAAGTTACGTTATGTTAGTATTAGCGTGAGAGCTTGAAGACTATTTTGATGCCTAAACTTATTTATTTGGGTGGTTGTGCGGCTGTAAATTTTTCAAACAGTTAAAAAATGGCTCTGGAATGTTCAGATTTCCTTTAAATTTGAAAAGAAAGAAGAAATGGATTATAAATTGCAGAAGATACAATTAGCAGCCTGGAAGTGGAACTCTCTTATGTAAGGTAAATACTCATTTATTTATAACTTATTAGATTTATTTAATTATATATGTAGACTATAAGATGATAGAATTTGTTTTTGAATGCTTGTTTTAGTCCATTTTTTTAAAGATAAGTGAATATTCAGGTTACTTAAATTGTACAGTTTTAACTATGTCCAAAATATAGGAATTTTCACTGAGAATTGCATTTATTAAGTATATATTTATCTAAAATATGACTTTTAAACAACATTTATTGATTTATTTACCAGTTTTAACCATTATTTTAATTATAATTTTTTAAGAACATCAATCTAATTTAGGACACTCTGTAGCTGCTGCATTAATCAAGGCAGTAAGGTGACTCGGCTGAAGTTTTCAGGTAGCATTTAGAATGGGCAGGGAGATTTGGTAACTCCTTGGAATAGAAACCCATTTTGCACACAGGTGCGCTGGAGCATTTTCCTGCGTTAAAGTCTTCATAACTATCGCAGATGCGTCCTAAGAATTGGCAGGTTTTGTTGAAACTGGCAATATAGTAGAAGAATGACAGATTGTGGTTACAACTATTCTTTTTACTCTGAGATGTCACTGAAAAAAACGAAAAATTTAAGCATTTCTCTTATTAGAGGTGAAAATAAGTTTAAGACCATTATTTATTTATTTACAAATATAATTAAGCAATCAAATATAATGTTTCACACTTCGAACTTCATAAAAAAATTATAAAACAAGAAAACTAATAATAGTAATAATGTTAAAGTATGAGACCATCTTTTTGAAATTGGAAAAAGTAGAAAAAAATATGAATAAAAAAAATTGCTACATGTGTTAAATACTTAGAATTCACGAACTAAAAATCTTAATTTATTTATTGTAACTTTTATTGAAGTGAAACTTCTAATGCGACTTCCAACAAGGTTGCGTTAAACGTTTAACGCTACCATGGCAACGAGCGGCCTGTGATCCTTGCAGGAGATTTTAATGTGAATTTCTCCTTACTTGAAGCTGAAACATTATTAACCTTCCTTAAAGACAAATTTGGATTGGAAATGATAAATGGTAGGAATGATCCAACAACAAACTACCATTGATGCAGTTTTTGCAAGAAATATTGAAAAAATAGAACTCAAACATTTCGTATCTTACTTTAGTTATCAAGTTATCATAATCCCATTGTAAATGTTATAGATTTGGATATTTCTCCACTCGAAAATGATAATTAAAGGATTCGATCAATTATGAACTGTAAGTAATGAGTTTGTCTTAAAGAAACAATATGATTTCACTAAAAATCAATTTCTACCCCTTCCTATTTTCATTTCCACATTACGAAGTTTCACTTCTTCCGCGCGGAGGGACTCCACGCATTATTGTTTTTGAGTAATTTCTTTTTATGATAAAGCATATCTTCAAATAACTGAAGGATGTAAAAAAAAAACATTTCTTTTTCACAGTGAGATTTAAGAAAAAATAAATTGCTCTTCAAGTTCAAAAGACTTAACACCACTGAGCATTATTTTTGTTGAATGTAATTGGTTACAGAATGAAAAAAGAAGCAAACTCCAGGCAAAGGTATCTTTTTGCTTTCAATATCGTATCATAAGAACGAAATTCCAATTAATGAATATATAACTCTATTAATTACAACCTCAGTGCAACTTTCTAAACAATACGAAGCATTTTAAAGTTTCTAAATTAAAACTAAAGCTGCTTAAATGGCACATTCAACAACAACTCAAGAATGCTTTATGTAATATTCTTAAAGCAAATTTTTGGTGTAAAGTTGTGTTTAATAACGAAAAACATTTAATATAGACAGGGCAAGTAAGTTAAGGTATTACTGAGATAATTTGAGACAAAATACTTTGTAAATTAAAATAGAGAAAACGGAACATGATCACAACACAGGACTTCTTCAGAGGACAACCTACATCGCTGTTTGATCTTTTCTTAGAGTAATTGTTTAATAAAACAAAATTGTTATTCGTGTCACGAAGACCCATTTGGAAAGGAAAAAAAAATACTTAAAGTATCGAAGAAAGAAAATCCCATTCATAAAGCAATACAATCACATTCACAATACATTCACATAAAGCAAAACAAATTATAAAACGAAAATAAACAACGTATACTGATGAAAATCTCATTAAAAAATCACCTAAGAAATACCATTTCCAAACCTGCTTAAAATTGATGTAGACTAACATGTCAAATTAATATTTATAAATTACCGTTATCAGTAGAAAGGGGCACAAAAGAAACTGGAACTGCTAAATCAAAGGGTCCCACACAAAACTTATAAAAATTTATTATCTTTCAAATTAGCTGAAAATTTAATGTGTTCAAAACATTCTGATCCAAAGTTCTCTTTTAGACTAAGTCCACAAATTGATAGATATCGAGATGCAAAGCCTCAAACATAAGTAGTAATTCTCCAATTCTCTAATATTTGATTTGCTTGAAACTCACAGAAGAGCGGGCATGCGCAAATAGGATATGGGAGCGGTGAGGTGGCGCTGTTGTCGATGTGTAGAGTGCAAAAAACAGTCGATCTGCTTAGAAGGGTAGTTGTTGTGTGGCGTTAAAGTGAGGAGTTTCGTTTCAATCGCTGTAAAGCATGTTTTCAAAATGTGATCATCGGTCGTGGCTTAAAATCGAGGTTTCCCGTGGTAAAAATGCAACAGAATGCTATCGAGGATTAGTGGAAGCTTGTGGAGCAAACGCTTTACTGTATAGGACAGTAGCAAGATGGGTTCAAGCATCTCGTCTTTTTTCGTCATTAAGCCTTTTGAAAACATGCTTTAGAGCGATGGAAACGAAATTCCTCACTTTAACGCCACACAACAGCTACCCTTCTAAGCAGATCGACTGTTTTTTGCACTCTACACATCGACAACAGCGCCACCTCGCCGCTCCCATATCCTATTTGCGCATGCCCGCTCTTCTGTGAGTTTCAAGATTAAGTTGCCACTATTTAATTTACAACCCTCGTAGTTAATAAACTTTTAAAAAAGGTATTGTAAGCTAGATTGATTCAAAACACTAGAGAGAAGATTAAGCCATACCATACTGTGAAGAGAAAAACTACCATAGACAGAAGAGCGCCATACATGCTATCATAGAGGGAAGAACAAAAGAAAATTACACTCAAATGGTTTATTTATCTATTTTAACTTTTAAAGTGATATTATTTATTAATTTTCTAAGAAAGGCTATATTGATAATAAAAAATACAAGGTAAATCTATATTATTTTTCCGATTTTAAAGGATTGTTTATTTGCATGTATACGACGAACAAAGATTGGTTCAACATGGAAAGATAAATACACTGCCAACTTTCTTGTAAAAATTCTAGTTCTTCCCAATGGTTCCCCCCCCTGTTCCGCCCATACAAAAAATAGCATGTTTCTATCAATGTCTGGCGACAGCAATGTTGTTGGCATTGGGGTGCATAAGGACAACGTTTATGTACCCCAAGGGCAACAACATTGCTGCTGTAATTAACATTGATACTTGCTATTGAATAAGCATCGGATGAGATGAATTACCATTGGGATGCGTGCCTAGTTTCAAAAGAGACACATATTAGGAATTTGTAGTATGTCCCAAAACTTAGTGAGTGTACGCATCATCGTTTAACCCATCTTTGTACAGTACGAAAAATAAACGAATCACCCTGAATAATTTTTGATCTAATGATCGGATTTTCACTTTTTAGGACTCAATCTTAATGGCTCGAGGGGGTGACCTCAAATATGCTAATTAATTGGTGCAGACGATATCTAAGTGTCGAAATCACACAAAAACGAACTTTCTCTGAATAAACATACCTTTTTTTCGTTGGATACGGTTTCCTGAGCCTTAAAATGTTGAAGATAGCTGCATCAAATTGAATTCCAGAAAAGTTGGATACTTAAAATTCCATTTATCACGAACAATTCGCCTGATTTTGTATTTTGCTATATAAAATTACATTTTTTAAAATGGAGCAAAAAAAATTGTACACCTTACAATACAAAATTTTTTTTGACCATTTTTAAATAAAATAATGAAAAATAATAAATATTTACTTGAAGTTTTTTTTTTTTCATAGAATTATCTTCGGATAAACAAATTTTATTATTGGGTGCAAACAATTTTAAATGTTCTCGAGATATAGCGAAGTACGTAAAAAGTAAAATTAACATTAAGAAGTCCAAACGTTGGAACCTTCTCTTGACCAAACTGTTGGGACCATATATCTCAGATTGCGGCCACCCCCGATATTTTGGAGGTCAGAAATCCGAATCCGTTGAAAAAAAGGCATGTTTATTCAGAGAAAGAACGTTTTTTTGTGTCTGAATTCGCAACTTAAAATATAGTCTGCACTTATTAATTAGCAGATTTGAGCTCACCCTTTCAAACCATTAAGAATGAGTACGAGAACGTGAAAATAAAATCATTAGAACAAAAGTTATTCAGAGTGGGTTTTTTTCTCTTCTTTTTGGCACACTGTAAGTCACATATTTGTCAATATGAAACCGGTTGAATTACATAGGCATATTTTTTGCTTAAATGTTTTACCCGTATCAATTTCTCCAGTCTCAGTTCGAAATCTTGCTCCCTTTACACATTTTGGCTGCAATTGACCTCCATTTGGATAATAATCGATATCTGCAATAGGCGGTATTAATCCTTCTCCTGAAAAATGAATGAAAATTCTTGGACATAAAAGAATATTAAACAAAAATAATGAATTCAAAAATGCTCTTATGTTTTACTCTGAGTCACAGTGACTCTGGTGATAGAGCACTCCCCTCTCAAGGAGGTCATCCAAGTTCGAATACCTGTTTTGGCTGGTGTATACGAATTCTGCTCTTAGCTCGCACCAACCACAGTGCTGTCATAAAACATCATCAGTCCTAAGTAAATCATGGGTGAGAATCCCCCCCTTACCGTCGCGCTGACCATAAAAGGTTTTCGTCGGTTTTTGCTCCACGGAACGCAAATGAGGGTTAGTTCCATCGAAAAGTCCACTACAAAGACTAGCTTGTCCCACATTATGATCCAGGAGTTCCTTGGTCTCCTGGTTTGTGTTCAAAATTACGAAAGCTGCAGAGTTAACATAGATAGTTGCAAACGCAGAATTGCGTCGGTTTTTCAACATCGTTTATAAAATAATAAAAAATAAAATATTTTTGATTCAAACAATTAAACGAAATAAGTTCTTGCGATATTTTATTTCAACAATTCATTCACTTTTTTCTAACTTTTTACTCTTTATGAAAAAACCCACAAAATTTGCATTAATATTCTATTATAGTGGTAACTTTCACATTTGTTAACATCAGAAAATAAATCCCGAAAAAAAATATTTGATTATTTTTTGTTTATTTATTTTGAGTTTGTAAGTTTATTTTGAGTGCGTAAAGTCACTTGATAGCAAATGTTGTTCTGAAAAAAACTAGTTTGATGTTTTGATTTGATAATTAATAAAAAAAGTATTTAATAAAAAAAAACAGCCAATCACAGTAAATGATAGCTGCCGATGGTGACAAGCAACGCTTGTAAGTATCTGAATTGTTGTATTGTGCTTGTAAGTATTGGAATTGAAACAGACAAAAAAATATTTGAATGAACACAAATTGTTTAATTATGTGTAATTATAGTGTTTTGAAAGAAAAAAAAGCGCATTTTATAATCAAAGATGCATTTTTAAATGCATTATTTTCATAAAATAATAAATAAATTTTAAGCAACTATTCCCTTAAAATTTGTGTTAACCAATTAAATATTGATGGTATCTTATAATCGAAGTGAAACAATCGGAAAAAAGTTTAAATGATTTTTTTAAATGAAAGAAAAAAATTACTTTTATTTAACTTTAAAAAAAATTTAAAATTTAGATTTACCTTTCGATGCCATATAAATATTTCGAAAATTAAAAAAAAAATAACATCTTTGCATGTGAAAAGTAATTGAGGGGGGATGTTAAGTTGATAATTTAGTAACTTAACAACTTCATAAAGTAGTTTATATTAATAGTACCTTCTTTTTCTGAAATAGCTCCATTAGTATGAATTGCTTCAACGAAATAAGCGTCGGTATTCGATGGTCGCAGGAATCGTAGTATTGATTTAAACCTTGGCCCTGCAGCATCCAGATCTGTCAAAAGAATGCATTATGCCTTATTATAAATGAAAAAAACGAGTTTAAATATGCTAGTTATGCCCCATTGCACACAAACAATTATTTTTGCTAGAGAAAATTGAAAGACAAATTTAGTGATGCTGTTTCAGCTAGTTTGGATATAAATAAAATATAGCAGGCAAAAGGCTTAATTTTTCATTGACACAGTATAGTAAAAATACAACAATGTAGAAGGTAAATTGAATAATCCAGTTTTTTCAAATATCAACCGTTGTTTAGCAATGTGCAAGAAAAATTTAAAATGTTTTCAATACTTTATAAACAGTCTGACACTTCTTAGGCTTTTTGCAGTGAAACTTCATAGCTTCGGGCATAATTCATTCCAGGATGATTCATTGCTCGATTATCTTGCTTTTGGCGATTTGAAATAAGTCTAGAATAGTGAATGCTTATTAAAAATCAACTATTTAAAGTTTATTCTAATAAGCCTAAGCAAGTTCTGTCGAATTGAGTAAACCTACGCGAATTTCCTAATAAGAAAAGTGAAACTTAACGATTTTCGTGTGCTGTTTATCAAAACTCTTGTTTGTGAAGATTGCAACACCATGAAGGACTTACGCGAGTGAGCTGAAATTTTCAGGAAATGCAAAGTAGAGCATGATATGAAAATGATTAGAATTTCAGACCCGTAGCGCATGCGTATGCTGAGCAGCGCCGTCTGAACGGCGGATGGATCCGAATAAATAGACGGACTGTAGCGTGGCGTGTATGGTTATCGTTGGTAATCTGCTAGTGGTAAACGTTAACTCAGTCATTACTTATGCCTCTTCGACGAAAGAGAGCGAGATTTTAACAACTTACGGAGTTTGAACGGGGGAGAATCATCGGCCTTCGTGAAGCTGGATTGTCTTATCGTGTAGTAGCCGCTCGTGTGCAGCGTAACAGCAGCACAGGGATGCGTGTTTGGCAGCAGTGGACGGACGAGTGTCGGACGACTCGGAAATCCGGGAGTGGACCCCGAAATGTCACGTCAGCTCGAGATGATAGACACCTGAACCGCATGGCGCTGACGGACCGTACGACTCCCTCTAGACAACTGGCAGCACAGTGGTCAATAGCTACAGGTGCTTCATTGTTCGCTTCATCAATTCGTAGACGTCTGCTGCAGCGTGGACTGCGCGCAAAGACTCCTTTATACAGGATCACGCTAAACCATCACTGCCTGCGACTACAATGGGCCAATCAGCATAGGGACTGGCGTGCTGATTGGCAGCGCGTCGTGTTTTCTGATGAATCCCGCTTTAATTTGTGGTACCATGATGGCCGCATTCGTGTCAGACGCAATACCGGTTAACGCCACCTTCCGGAGTGCATTATCGAACGCCACAGTGGACGAACACCCGGAATTATGGTCTGGGGTGCCATAGCATATCATGGACGATCTCAATTGCTACGAATTGTGGGTAATCTGAACAGCAATCGGTACTTCAGTGAAGTTCTACGCCCCCAAGCTGTTCCTTTCCTTCAAGTCTTCCCAGGCGCTGTATTTCAACAGGAAAATACCCGCCCTCATATTTCTAGGACTGTTCAATCCTTCCTTGCATCGCGGCAGGTACAACTTCTTTCTTGGCCAGCGTATTCCCCGGATATGTCTCCGATTGAACATGTGTGAGATTTCGTTGGTCGGCGTCTCATTCATGATCCTCGTCCTGTTGCTTCTACAGACGAACTTTCCCTACGCATCCAAACAATATGGAATGCTCTTCCTCAGACAGACATTCAAAATTTGCTTGACTCTATGCCACGTCGTGTAGCAGCACTTATTGCAGAGCGTGGTGTCTTCACAAAATACTGATTTCGATCTCTTGTTATAGTTTGCTTGCTTTGAAAGTTTAATCATTTATTTGTACCACTACCACTCAACAGGGTATTAAATTTCATTCAATTATGACGATTCCTTCATGGTGTTGCAATTTTCACAAGCATGAGCTTAGATGGTGCAAACAGGAGAGCCAACTGTTGAGTTTCAATCCCAAATAATCTATGAATGGTAAAATTTGTATTCTTTGTGGTTGTAATTTAATTGTGGGCTATCTTGCAATGTGGCTTTTATTTGGGAAGATTATTGTGTTGGCAGTTTGGATGCTATATTTAATATTTTGGTAATTTGCCCAGTTCTCATAATCTTTGAGTAAATCGATCGCTAAGTTGTCAAAATTTTCTCTCGAAATGAAAATAAGGAAATCGTCAGCAAAGTTTGTTCATTACCAATTATATTTATGATGTGCCTGTTGGAGAGAAAACTTTGTATAAGATTTGTCAAAATATTTATAGATCTCACCCAATTCAATTCATCAATTATATTTTTCCATACGATGCTATCAAAAGCTCCCCTTATTTCCAAAGATATTACAACTGTATACGTGCTTTCAGATCTTGCTGCTTTCATTTATGAGTTTTCATAGCTGTTTGGATGAATTGATGTTTTCTGAAATCATGCTGAACATTATTGTGTAATTTGGTATTTTACAGGTAGACGATTAATATTTTTTTCAATAGCTTATCAAGGACCTTGCCCAACACCAGAGGTAAAAATATAGTTCTGTAGCTGTCTGGTTATTACTGATCTTTGCCAGTTTTAGGGATTAGTACAATTTTGGCAATTTTTTAGTCTGCTGAGAAGTATCTAAGTTTAAAGCATTTGCTAATTATTTTAGTAGTAAACCATGTGGATTCTATATTGAAAGAGGCTTTAGTTATTTCCGGAGGAATTTAATCTGAGCCTGAAGCTTTATTGCTTTTTATGTCATTGATACCTTATTGCACTTCCTCTTTTGTAAATGGTTGATCAAGTTTTTATAAAGTCGGTAATGGAAATCTGTCTTCCAGGTTCTGCATAAATTGGTATTGAAGAATTGAATTGATTATGTCCTTTCGCGACTTTGTGCGAGTTTCATCTGATTATGTGGTCTTCTGTATGACTTGTTTTCTTAATTTTTCCCCTGACTATATAACAGCCAGGTCCAAAGCAATCTTACGTCTCTATATCGGATAAGTAGTAATTAAGTTTTTCTTTCTTAGTTTTGGTTATTAATTTTTCAAATATTGCTTTTTCTTTTTTATCATCGATTTTCTTTTATATCTTTCTCAGCTTGAAATAATCTTCTTTTAACTCTAAACCGTTTTCTTTCAATAGACGAATCTAAAGTCCACCACTTAAGGCTTTTTCTTTTCAAGTTTGTGGGTTTTGCATATCTTTTTCTTAAACTAATTGCGTGTATTATGATGATTTCGTTGGTGATTTTTGTGATAAAAGTATTAAGCTTCTGTTCTGTATTTATTTCATTCAATTCTTCCATAGATTGTGAAGCAATTTACGCTCAGTTCAATTTGTTTTAAATCTGCGTATTTAATTTGTATAGAAAGAGTTTTTCCTTTTCTTTCTAAATCAGTGAGCATGGTGGCAAATTAATGATATCTAAAAGTTTCACAGCCCTCAACCTGCCCTAATATCCAATGTAACATTAGCTAGAATCTAATCAATCCAGAAGTGGCTGATTGCTAAATCAAAAGTGAGAGGGGAGTAGGCATCATGAAGAACATCTATATCCATGAGAGTTAAGAACTCCACAAGATCGTCCCTCCGTTTGCCTTTCATCAGACCCCACAAGGTATTTTTTGCGCTAAAATTTCATAAAATTACAATGGGATAAACTCCGGTTGGAGGGATTGAAGAAACCTCATATTAGCTTTAAAGTGATATTTATTACAACCTCAGAAGAGCCACGATGGATCAGGGGATAAAGCGTTTGCCTCCAATGAGGTGAACCGGGTTCGAATCCCAGCGATGGTCGATATGAATCCGCATCCGGCTTGCTCCGACCACAGTGCTGAAGTGAAATATCCTCAGTGGTAGACGGATCATAAGTTAGAGTCCCTTTGCCGTCAGGCTAACCGTGGGAGGTTCTCGTGGTCTTCCTCTCCATGTAACGCAAATGCGGGTTGGCTCCATCAAAATGTATCCATCGAAGACAAATTTCTCCCAATACTTGACCCAGGAGTTCAATTGTCTTCTGGATTGGGTTCAAAATTACAAGGCTTCAGAGTTGAACATTATTATTCGTAAACGTAAAAATTGGGTCGGTTGTTCGACAACGGTTTTTAAATAAAATGCAACCTAAGGAAAATTGTACCATTGTTGAAAATAATTATTATTCCTTTTAACCGTAGTATGGTTCAAATTTTTGCTTTCTTTTAAAAGCGGAAAACCAAACCCTGTTTGCCTTGAAGCATATTATTGTGTAAGGAAGTGGCACTATATTTATATTGTAGAAAATCAACATCATTATCCAAAATATTTAATAATGTGTGGCGCCAGGCAAGGTGCGTAGTCGCCGAAGGAATTAGCTGGATGACGTACACAAGATCGGCGACTTTGTGCCTTTCTTCAGTATTTAAGAAGCTTCGAACACTGCTTTGTGCACACTCATACTTAACTTATACTTTTTCTGCTTTTATCTTATTGTTATGTCTCAGTTGGTAATAAATGTTTGGCTGATTTTGTCATAGTTGTCCTCAACTTAATATGAGAGGGTTCCTCCCCCTCACTTGGTGACCCTTGTGTTCATTTATCATTTAGTTATTTGTTTTTTTTTTAATACGCTATTATCCGTTGTATTACAATTTGGAATAACTACTTGAATTCCGTAATGTATAATTTCCTCTCTTATTTAGTCAACTGCTTTGCTTGCGCTACTTAAAATTTAAACTTAATGCATAGTAATATCTTTTGTATTGTATTATATTGGACTAAAATTTTTTAAACATTATTATAAGAGACTTTAATTAGTTATTGAATTTGATTTTTTCGGACTTTAAATGCTGTTGTATTTATTTCTTAGTATATCATTTATAGTTCTGATACATTCTTAGTTAGGTAAATATTTATATTTACTGTGAATATATCCTGATATCCTCTAGTTATTGAATTGTTGTAATGTATATATATAACTAGTTTAGTTTGAAAATTTTCATAAGTGGATCTTTAACTGGTTAGCTTAGTTGCACCTAAAAATAGTGATTGGTAAGTGGTGAAAACTTTAGGGATTTTGAATACTATGGATTGAAAAATAGTTTAAAGAAGCATGCCTTTGTAGTTGAAGTTTTGTATAAACATAATTTTTTAACTTTCTGGATGATACCCATGAGAACAATGCTGCCAATTATCAAACAAAAAAAATCATGGAAATTTTTTTTAAAGAACGCATTCCTTAGAAAATGCCCTAAGTATTGCATGTTTCATTCAGTAACTGTAGGTAAAGCATTCAAAAACTAAATTCTACTTACATGTAATGTGTCTGATATTGCAAAGAGGTTGTACAGCAAGATGAGTTAACACACACCCCAAACTGTGATTTATCAAATGGAAATAGTTTGTATTAGCTCCATGTATCTACAAAAACAAAAAATAGTATTTTTAAAATTCTTTTTTAAGTCAAGAAACGATGTACCTTTAAAATAGATCTTTCTAATTTAGGAAACAATTGGTTTGAATAGTTTCTGAATAATAGTCTGGCTTATTATTTGTAATGTAAATTTAATCTAGGACACTGCACTTCTTCAAAACTTTCTTCACTTAATAAAGAATCTGACAAAAGTAATTTTATGGTCATTTTCTATACTGTAAACAAATTATGGTTCCAAGAAAATGGGTTTGTTTGGCGAGTATTATCGTCTATGTCAACCTTCGTCTATGAAAATGTATCCCAACATAGATTCGAGTTAACATGTCTTGTATACTGGCGAATTGGAATCAAATAATTGTAGCGGTAGACACGCCAACAGACTTCCCCAACAGAATTTTATCTGTGATAGAACTCGATGAACGGATAACATTATACCCATCGCTGTTTTGTGAGAAGCAGGGAAAGCTGTATAGTAAGATAATCGGACTTTTGAGTGGTGATCTTGAAAGCTGCTCATGATCGTGGTCTCTCCTGTGTTGTCAACCTTCGTCTATGAAAATTTACCCCAACATAGATTCGAGTTAACATGTCTTGTATACTAGAGAATTGGAATCAAATAACTGTAGCGGTAGACACGCCAACAGACTTCCAACAGAATTTTATCTGTGATAGAACTCGATGAAAGGATAACATTATACCCATCGCTGTTTTGTGAGAAGCCGGGAAAGCTGTATAGTAAGATCATCGGACTTTTGAGTGGTGATCTTGAAAGCTGCTCATGATCGTGGTCTCTCCTGTGTTGTCAACCTTCCTCTATGAAAATTTACCCCAACATAGATTCGAGTTAACATGTCTTGTATACTAGCGAATTGGAATCAAATAACTGTAGCGGTAGACACGCCAACAGACTTCCCCAATAGAATTTTATCTGTGATAGAGCTCGATGAAAGGATAACATTATACCCATCGCTGTTTTGTGAGAAGCCGGGAAGGCTGTATAGTAAGATCATCGGACTTTTGAGTGGTGATCTTGAAAGCTGCTCATGGTCCTCGTCTCTCCTGTGTTGTCATTAGCAGTCGAGAGTATACCAAGGCTAAAGAGAGAATAGTAGGGCTGGTTCACTCCTTTGAAGAAACTCTCGCTGCGCCAAACCTCCAATTCTCCTCTGTGACATCACGGCGGTGCAAAGCTTGAACTTTTAATTCAAGAACGAAGCGTTTGGTCTAACTAATTCCAAGACATTCCTTGTTTTCGATAATGGTTTTCCTCTGTTTTTTTGCAGTGAATTACAAAAATTTAAAATTATTAACAAAATGCCAGTTTGCGCGATTGCAATTTGCAAAAATTCTGATCGAAACACAAAGGGAAAAATAAAATTTCAACGTGTCCTCTAAAGTAAATGAACAACTACCTAAAGAATGGCTTCAATATTGCAAAAGAAATGACCCAGTTAATATAAATATGCACGAATATGCAGTAAGTATTTCTTGAAAGAAGATTATGAAGAAGATATGAGAAATCGTCTGCTTGGATAGCCGATTAGAATGATTTTAAAATCTACTACAATACCGAGAGTAAATTTTCCATTTTCTTCTTTACAAACATGTTCTTCTCGACAAGAAAGATTGAATAAACGCAAAGTGTTTGTTCGACACCTTCTAGAAAAGAGCAGGCCTCAGCATGGGTTACCATAAATATCCTTTAGTAGTCCAAACGTAATGACATATTTCGTATTTTCAACCACTGCACAGCTGAGTACCCCGAACGTAATGACATCTTTCTTATTTTTCATCTACTGCGCAGTTAACTTCGTCACATCGGACTACTAAATTGATCCGTGCTGAGGCCTTCCTACTTCTTGGAGGTGTTGGTTGGTTCGTGCATTGGACAAATTAAAAACTCTAAGCCCAAAGTAAAGCAATTTAAATACTATGAATGAAAATTTTTTAAGTACATTAAATTGTGATAAATGCTACAAATTAGAAATAGAAGTTAAAGTACTGAAAGAAAGAAGGAAAGAATTGAAACTTTAGAAAAGGATTTGAAAAATAAAAATAATGACGAAATAAAGTTTAAAAAAATATTAATTCATCGTATGAAGCGGTGGAACGTATCCAGAAAAAAAATTCTGAAAAAAAAATTACGATCAAAGAAGGGAATAGTTGAAATTAGAACAAGATCAAATAATAAAAAGCTATAAATAATTAACAGTTAAAATTATCCTAATTTCATAACATATTTTTTGATGTAGTTATTCTAAATATTTATGTTTTTTTTCAATTCTCTTAAATTTAAATATCTATAAGCAATTGTAAAATTTCTAATATTATTATGAACCTAAATTATTATTTTGTTTCAGAAATTAGCGTTGTTGTTACCTAATGATTAAGAATAATCAAATTTGCCTTTAACAGTATATTTTGAAATCAGGATTCTAAATTTAACTCAACTTTACAAATTATTGTTATCGAACAATATGTAGATAAAAAAAATGTCGTATGCTTTAATAACATGCTTTTGTTTTTAATAATAAAAGCTAATACTGAAAATTTTAAAATAAAGTATTTATAGTGTCATTTCGACAACTAGTAAAATATTTTTATTAATTTAAAATGGTATTTTTTATTTACATTATGTTCAAGAAAGTTATTTGGAAGGAAATAATGAGTTAATTGCTTAAAATTTGAAAGCTAATATCAAGAAAAAGTCCAACTGATTTATACAGAGAGAATGATGCATAATTTCCATATCTTTTGCTTGTGATCTCCGAGATCAGTGTGCGGCGTGACGTCATGAGGAGGGAAATGGAAATCGTAACTTTAGCTCTTAGAGAGGAATGAACCAGTCCTTCTCTTTTCCTTAGCCCTGAGAGTATACAAGCCAACGTTGTGTGTGATCGAGACTGAGTAGCAACAGCGTGATGAGAACAGTGTTGCAGTCAAAAACAGCAAGTTAACTGTTCGATGTGGACCATCTATCGAAGTAGGCGTGTTCAAATCAAAGTAGACATGTCTGGTGAGGTAGGCGTGTTCAGATCACGCCCGCGGGTCACCAATGCGGGGCCAACGTAGAATCCAGTTAACATGTGTTATATACTAGTGAATCAGAATTAAATAATTGTAGTGATAAACACGCTACATGTTAAACTCTGAACCATACTAACTTTACTTATGTTTCCTCTTCGCATCTCGTGGCTCATAAAGTTATCTGCTTTATTCATCACTGTTACAAGTCAGGTGTTCCAGATCTCGCCATTTACCACCTAAATTGTTATTTCTTAATATTACGGTGTTGAATTGAACAATATTGAATTGAACAATATATTCTATCCTATATCGTTATCTACCGTTTTCTGGTATGTTTCCAAGTATCTTTATCACCTAAATTGTTATTTCTTAATTTTACGGTGTTGAATTGAACAATATTGAATTAAACAATATATCCTATCCTATGTCGTTATCTACCGTTTTCTTGTATCCAAGTATCTTTATCACCTAAATTGTTGTTTCTTAATATTGCTGTGTTGAATTGAACAATATCGAATTGAACAATATATCCTATCCAATATCGTTATCGACCGTTTTCTTGTATGTTACCAAGTATCTTTATCACCTAAATTGTTATTTCTTAATATTACGGTGTTGAATTGAACAATATATCCTATCCAATATCGTTATCTACCGTTTTCTTGTATGTTACCAAGTATCTTTATCACCTAAATTGTTATTTCTTAATATTACGGTGTTGAATTGAACAATATATCCTATCCTATATCGTTATCTACCGTTTTCTTGTATATTACCAAGTATCTTTATCACCTAAATTGTTATTTCTTAATATTACGGTGTTGAATTGAACAATATATCCTATCCTCTATCGTTATCTACCGTTTTCTTGTATGTTACCAAGTATCTTTATCACCTAAATTGTCATTTCTTAATATTACGGTATTGAATTGAACAATAAATCCTATCCTAATCGTAATCTACCGTTTTCTTGTATGTTACTAAGCATCTTTGCTTCGTTTTACCTTCCGGTGCCCATTGTTAAAGTTACGGCTAGAATTGTAGTTGGAACATTGTTAGTCTCTGACTTATCATGTGACTGATCTTCTCCAATATTCCCCTGATATTATTCGTAAGTCATTCTTTTTCTTATTGTAAAGGTCAGAGCTTCACATGATTTTTATTCGAAACATTTTCTGAATTGTTCTAAAATATCAATTTTTTCAACTGTATAATTTTTTTATTTCATATTTTGTTATTTTCAATATTTCTGTTTAATATAAAAATAAGCTCCTTACCATTAAATTAATTATGTTTATTTTTGTATTTGAATTCTTGCTATTATCTCAACACCCTTTCCTTCTTTCTTTAAACTATTCTGCCGGGTTATGTAAATCTATCAGCATCCTCTACTTGGCCACACTCAAGTTTTACCAAACTATAATATTGATCCTTAATCATAATATCGTACAAATTTGCTTCACCTTACGTAAGGAGTTAGATTAGACAATATTTCTATTTTAATTAAGCAATAGTATTAGGTAATCAAATTTTGGGTTGCTAGCATGGTTTAATCATATTTTAAATATTTTGCAGTTTATTTTAACACAATATTATATTAAGTGTAAAGCGAATTGTCACTATATTGAGGTTTAAAACAGGCACCAAAATTCAAACTTTTTTCAAAAAAGAAGTTCAGTAGTGGAATTTATGATATCTGACTGTCTTTATATACATTTCATTTTGTTTATAAATTTATTTACTGATTCCATTTTTTATCAATCATTTTATCAATTTATTTCATCAGTTAATAAGTGAGGGAATTGAGAAGTTTATAAATAATCCCGAGAAACTGAAGCGGTAAGATATTACTTGATAAAAAAATTTCATTGACTTCAAAAATCTACAGATGGAAGTAAAAGTCGATACATTTCAAGAGCGTAAGAACAGGCGCCCATTCTCAAGATTTGCCAGGTAGTCTAGCAAGCCTCGAATGCAATGCAGTTTTTTAATCAAGTAATTTATAAATGTATTGCTTTGTAAAGCATTAATATTTTAATCTATTATTTTACTTACCTGAAGAAAATGCATCCATGAAGACAATTTAAGAGCAGCGTAGAAACTGTTAACTATTGCAAAATTGTAATTGATATCAACGTTGCTTGTGTAATTATAGGTATTGGAATAAATTGTCCAATTAAACACAACTACATTATAGTCGTCAACTTGTAGTAGCTTGTCTTTAATAGTCTAAATTAAAAAGGTAAAAAACGAAAGAAATAATTAAAAACTCCTTCAATCTAAATATATTAAGTGGAAAAAATAATTAGACACATTTGAACTTTTTAACTATTTTTTCACATTTAAAACAAAATGCTGAATTAACTGTCATGCAACTTTAGTTAAGGTGTTTGATCATGCAATAAAGTAATATTTGCATAGAGGTTAAGGAATCGTTAGAAGAATTCCTATCAAAACAGCAAATAATTTTTCGCACATTACGTTATTTAAAATAAAATATCTAGTCGATTTCATTTAACGATAATTTCGCTTATTATATGCTGCCCCTATAGATATAAAAATTTTAAAAAAAAAATAATTAGGGGTGACTTGGGTAGCCCCGCCCACTTAAGGAGTATTGCTTATATTTTTGTATAATATTGAGTAATAATCAATATTTTTGTATGTTTCTAATGTTTTATCATCTAATTAAGTAATGCAAAAAGAATAAACCAAAAAAAGAATAGTTTAACTTTAAAAAAATAGAAACTTAATAAAACATGTTTTTCAGACTATGTCAGACAGAAAACTATGTTTTTTTACTGTTTTTTCAGGTGTAAAGGAAAATGACCAATGTATTGACAATAGATAAACCTCATTTATCATTTTTATCACAAAATTCAACCGATTTTTCTTAATTTCATGACTACTGTATTCAACATCTTTTCGAAACTATTGTTTACCATGTTACCAGCTGCATAAATACTTGAAACTTTGAAAATAATCTTTTTTTGATATAACCCTTGACTTGGCCCATTGACTTGAAAAAATATTCTATACACATGAAATTGACAGTGTGTGGGGGTAACCGCAGGGAGGGGATACTCGACTGTTGATTTAATTAATGACTATTAATTTAATGATAAAATTTTACAAAACTGTAAAACTCAATTTTAAAAGTTTTGAAAATTGGTTTCTTATAACTAAATTAATACAAACTATAAAGTTCCAAAAAAAGGCGAAAAAAAATTACTGATTCAATAGAAAAATGACTTCCGAGGCGAAGTTGTTGTTGTTAATTTACGTCGCACTAGAGCTGCACAATGGGCTATTGGCGACGGTCTGAGAAACATCCCGGAGGATGATCCGAAGACATGCCATCACAATTTTGACCCTCTGCGGAGGGGATGGCACCCCCGCCTCGGTAGCCCGACGACCTGCGCGTAAAGTCGAGCACTTTACGGTAGCACAGTTTAACGAGGACCAATACCGCACACCCTCGGTCCCTACGCAGACTGATCCAAGAGGTCACCCACCCGCACACTGACCGCAGCCAGTGATGCTTGACTTCGGTGATCTGCTGGGAACCGTGTCTTAACGATCAGTCCACTGCGGGACCCGAGGCGAAATACTGCGTAGCTTTAAGTTATAGAAAGGCCATTCAAGCATTGAAAGTTCGATTGGATTTCCTTGAAACATAATCGGGTACTTTTCTGTATTTCCAATCGTTTTATTAAGATTAATTTGTTGAATTTAATCTTTATAGAGTTTATTTCTATTTATTTTTAATTCATTTTCATTTATTATTTTTTCTTTTTACACATTCTCGGACCAAACACTTGTTCGATAATCGAACCTTCAATCATGCTCTGTTCGCAACGCTGTGTCGGTGACTGATACTGTAGTTAATCAAACCAAAAAACGTTAGCATAGAATTATAAAAATGTCATTGACTCAAATGCACTTACCCTGATTGTATGTATGATTAAATTATACAAAGAAGATTTTTAAAAAAAAATAGTGCGTGGTGTCCCGCCGCGCGGAAGAAGTGAAACTTTGTAATGTGGAAATGAAAATAGGAAGGGATAGAAATTGATTTTGAGTGAAATCATATTATTTCTTTAAGACAAACTTTATTAACATTGCTTACAATTCACAATTGATCGCATCTTTTAATTATCTGAAATAATGAATATTATAAATTAAAATAGAACAACAAGTACGTATTTCAGCTAATTTCACGACGTTCACGCTGTTTACTTAGCTGCATAGCAAGAATACCACGCGC
This sequence comes from Parasteatoda tepidariorum, assembly GCF_982258835.1. Lineage (NCBI taxonomy): Eukaryota > Metazoa > Arthropoda > Arachnida > Araneae > Theridiidae > Parasteatoda > Parasteatoda tepidariorum. The sequence goes on from NC_141764.1 coordinate 40,502,825, forward strand.
ATGTGCTTGGGATCTACCGACTCACTCTCTTTCTCTCTCTTACTTTCTACCTTTGTGTATCTTTCTTTCTCTCTCCCTCTTGCGTTGGAATATTGGACGCTACTCGTTGCTAACGCTCGCGCTGGCCTGCAACAGGTATACTACGCGCATGCGTTCGAGTGCCACGCATTCCCTCTCGCTCTGTCTCTTTCTATTCCCCCTCCCCAGGAGCGTTAAACGTTTAACGCAACCTTGTTGGAAGTCGCATTAGAAGTTTCACTTCAAAAACTATAAAAAAAGCAGTAATAAAAAAAAATCAATGGTAAGAGAAAATCATAAGGATCTCCTTTCCAAACTAATTTTTTTAAAAGAATTCATTAATGACAATTAAATCTGTGTTGCTAAGATACAACGTGGATCTTAGCAACGTGGGTTAAGGATGTTTTTATAAATGTCGAACTTACAAAAACTGGACTATTTGTCTGTAACCTCGGTATCCATCCATGAACGATAATTGCAGTTTTACGATTTGGATTAAAATTGCACGTCCTGAAAGCTTCTTCTGTTGGCTGAAGGTCACAAGCATCCTGCGCATTAGATCGAGTGAAAAGCATGTACTTCAAGTTCGGATCTACGCCACCAAAAACTGAAGAGATTAAACGAGAGAAACCACCGCAAAAACTGAACTTATCATCGCTAACTTGGCAAAAACCTGTTTAAAATAATATGAAATTCAGAAATACAATCATGATAATTATATTCATTCACGGAAAGACTGTTCTACGTTGAATCACAAGGTTGGTACCTTTACTATGTTGCCGTGCAATTTTTTTCAACTGTATGTAGTAAAATGATAAATTGAACCTTGCTTCTGAACAAGTTGAACCATAGTATCACGCAATCTTAAATTTAGATGGTTGTTGTTGTTGTTGTTAATTTACGTCGCACTAGAGCTGCACAATGGGCTATTGGCGACGGTCTGGAAAACATCCCGGAGGATGATCCGAAGACATGCCATCACAGTTTTGATCCTCTGCGGAGGGGATGGCACCCCCGCTTCGGTAGCCCGACGACCTGCGCGTGAAGTCGAGCACTTTACGGTAGCACAGTTTAACGAGGACTAATACTGCACAACCTCGGTCCCTACGCAGACTGATCCAAGTGGTCACCCACCCGCACACTGACCGTAGCCAGTGATGTTTGACTTCGGTGATCTGCTGGGAACCGTGTCTTAACGATCAGTCCACTGCGGGACTAAATTTAGATGGTTTAAATTGCACGATAATAAAGTTCCTTTAAGTACTGTATAAAAGTTGCAGATAATATATTCTCTTTTGCTGTTTGGTGTACTCCCAAATTTCTAAATTTTTATAATATGCACTATTTACTACTTCCAAAAAACAAAGTTTAGTTGCTGTTCGACCTTAAACTACCAAATGAAGTTCATTGTTGTTAAAGAAGATAAAATAAATATGTTAATTATTAAACTATTGAAAAAGTGATGACTTTTCTGCAAGATTTCTAATTTATTTCTTTTCCTTATCCTTTAAAAACAAACAATTGATCTTATGTTTTTTGTTATAACTCTGAATGCATTGTGGCCTCACTAACAGATTAAACTTAACATGCGCTAACTTAAATTTAGATGATTAGATTTAGCTTACTTACTATTTTTAATCATTTTATTTATTGATGCTTTGAAAAAACTTTTAATAATAAAGTATACAAAATTTCCGCATTTTATAGATCGTAATTTCAAATAGCAAAATACAAAACTATATTTAAATTAGTTAAATCAAATCAAATTAATCTTGAGAAATATAAGATTGAACATACGACGTTTTTGAAATTTTATTGCTCAAACTATTCAACTGGTTTCGTACTAATTTTATATTTTGCTAATTAAAATTACATCCTTTAAAAGGATGCAAAATTTTGTATATGTTTATAAAAATTTCTAAATCTTAGTAAAATGTTGCAAAATTTGTGATAAATATTTATAAAAAATTTGGAATACGTCATGCAAATGCTTTGGTTGCAGAAACTTTTTCGTCTATTTCAACACTCGAGTCAGTCTTCTTCTGTCATATCTCATTAAAGACAAATTTCGAGCACGTCCCGCATTGATGTTTGCCGTTATTTTACGCAATACTACTGATTATTCTACATACACGTCAGAAGTGTGAACGGCCGGCCGCTACGTTATGCATGGTGAGCTTATGCCTGAAATTAGGTATTCTTCACCCTCTCCTGATTTTTGGGTACACTTTTTTGTAGATCTAGGAATGTTGAATTGTTTCATAATTTCCAAAATGGAATGTCCCCTGCGTGTTTCTTAACTTCCATCCTACGTTCAAAGTGTGTTAATTTTCATCTTGCGGTCATTATTACATCAGAAACATTCTCCGGTGAATAACTTGAATACAAATAAAACTTTTGCCTGTGCACTGCACATATATACATTTTGTACTCGTACTCGATACTATTGCCGTATGTATATTTGTATACTGCTATCCCATGACTTTTATCGCCTCAATGTGTAACCGCTAATGTAATGCCATCAGAATTTTAAATGACCCAGTAAAGTAATATTTGAATTGTGGAAAAATCTGACATAATTTAAGATGGGAAGTAGAATAAATGTCCCTTGAATAGGGCACTTTCTGTAGTGCAGTCCGTCTTTGTATATCTTTCAAGTCAAAAACACAGTTACGAAGAAAGATATCAGCAAGGTTACTTGATGGTTGATTTGATGGCTTAGGACACTGTTTCAGAAAATGTGTTCTGCCGAAACCGTGGGATCACGCGGAGAGATGACAGGCGTTCCAAAAGATTTTTTTTTAATCACTAATAATTATATTTATTTCCAAATAATAATTCATATTTAATTTAATCTTTCTATTTATATGAACTTTTTACTGCATAAAACTAACGAAAAAATAATAGAACCTAAAAACAAAGTTCTTTTTAATAGAGTGTATTTACTACTAATGTATAACTCCGTAGTAAGTAATAACTTCGTAGCAATTTGTAAACTTGTCAACTTGTATTTTTGAATCCAATCCAGAAGACAAGGGAACTCCTGGATCAGGTTTTGGGAGGAATTTGCCTTTGTGGAGGACTATTTGATGAAGCTAACATTTGCGTTACATGAAGAGGAAGATCACGAGAACCTCCCACTGTTAGCCTGACGGCAAAGGGACTCTAACTTATGATCCCTCTAACACTGAGGATTTAACACCTCAGCACTGTGGTCGGTGCAAGCCGGATGCGGATTCATACCCGCGTTTGCCGGATGCGGATACTAACCCGCGTTTGCGTTACATAAAGAGGAATGCACGAAAACCTCCCACGGTTAGCCTTGTGACAAGGGCACTCTAACCCATGATTCGTCTGCCACTGAAGAGAGTAAATTTTAGAAAATATATGCATTTATAGAAAATTCAATTCCTGGATTTTGCTGAAGAAACTGGAACATTTAGGGTTTCATAGCTATGAAAAATTGGGTACCACTGGTTGAAGACAAGTTACAGCTGAGGTGACAAAAATTGACCGAATATCTCTTTGTTTTTATGACTCTTTTGGTTTTTTTAACCATAAATTGCTTATAGCAACTTCTGTGATGTGCAAACTGCTGATATTTGTGCTTGTCAACACAATTATTAGATAAAGTTTTATTATTGAAACTTTCTAAATCGTTTTACTTTTCTACAATTTCATTTCTTCTTACCCTTCAAATGGCATCCTTTTCAAAACAATTTTTCTTTTGCATGTTAAATCGCTATTAAAGTTGTCGTCAACAAAATGGATACGACAACTGCACTGCATTAGTATTTTTTTAACTTTTTAACCCGATAATAAATGATATTGGAAATCAAAAATAAGCTATCGCTTATTTAAAATAAGTTTGTGTGTTTTTTTCTAAAACTAATTTAAATTATATAATTTTAAAACGTGTCGAGTTTTGCTAAAAATGATATTAAAATACATGCAGAACTTGTCCCTTATTTGCAATGAAAATATAAATAAACAAATAGCGAAAGAATACAAAGGTAATTAAAATTAAACTTAAAATACTCAAAAGGTTAAACATTAACAAAATTTATGTTATAGTAACATTTAACTTTGCTTAAAATAAATTAAAATGAAAAACAGTAGCTAAGAAGGGTTTTTTTAGAATAAACCCTTATTTGCAATGATTATTAGAACTTGTCCCTTATTTGCAATGAAAATATAAATAAACAAATAGCGAAAGCATACAAAGGTAATTAAACTTAAAATACTCAAATGGCTAAACATTAACAAAATTTATGTTATAGTAACATTTAACTTTGCGTAAAATAAATTAAAATGAAAAACAGTAGCTAAGAAGGTTTTTTTTTTAGAATAAGCCCTTATTTGCAATGATTATTAGAACTTGTCCCTTATTTGCAATGAAAATATAAATAAACAAATAGAGAAAGAATACAAAGGTAATTAAAATTAAAATTAAAATACTCAAAAAGGTTAAACATAAACAAAATTTATCTTTTATTAATACTTAATTTTGCCTAAAATAAATTAAAAGGAAAAACAGCAGCTAAGAAGGTTTTTTTTAAATATACCCTTATTTGCAATGATTATTAGAACTTGTCCCTCATTTTCAATGAAAATATAAATAAACAAATAGCGAAAGAATACAAAGGTAATTAAAATTAAACTTAAAATACTCAAAAGGTTAAACATTAACAAAATTTATCTTCTATTAATACTTAATTTTGCCTGAAATAAATTGAAAGGAAAAACAGTAGCTAAGAAGGTTTTTTTTTTTAGAATAAAATATAATTCCACATGTATAAAACTTCAAACAGATAATAAAATATTTTTCTTATTTAAGTTATTGTTTTATAAGTAATGTAAACATTTAAACTGGAGAACTTTGTAATTTTGAGTAAAATTAAGTATTTAAAACAGTTACATAAAAATTTACAAGGTCACTATGTCAAAGGAATGAGATCGATGTTCTTTCCATCATCTAGAAAATATTTTGTCTTTATACTGAAAATTATGCCATTACATAAATACATTTTGTCTTAAAAATTGATCATATATATTTAAAAAAGATAGTAGTTAATTTGAAAATCGAAAGTATGTAATGTAAAAAATTCCAGATCAAATTACGATACAAAGTACCGGTACTTACTGCATAAAGTACTAGGTACATCATGCGTAAAATCCATTTTTTTTCGTAAAATGTTATACGGTAATTTTTCAGATTTTTTTTTTGTTCCATAACGTGTTCCAGAAAGTTAGATTTCACAGTAAAAAGTATCGGCATCTTGAGTGCCCGTAATTTTTACCTCAATTTGATCCGGAATTATTTACAAAGTGTCGATTAATGGTCTGACAGTGCACATTTTTAATCTACTACAGACTGCAATGTATACACAGGAAAATATCATATTAGAAAATTGTTATTACCTGATGCAAGAGTAGTCCACAATATTACTAAAAAAAACATCTCTCTCCTTTCTACAACTATTTTGAGAACCATTTTTAGTGTTTCGTATAACACAAACTAATGTGAACTTCTATGGGAAATTCATATGAGCAATCTACTTATAGCATCTCATTTAATTTGAAAAGCTTAAAATTTATATTTAAAGTAATTTAGGTCTGCTTTGCGACTGTTATTGCTTAAACATGCCAAGTTACGCGACGCGCATTTACTGTTTGCTCGTTAAAGTATGCAGCTGTCCCGAAGTCGGGATTAGGATTAAGAGAATATTCTACAGCTTGAAATCACGCGTGTTCTTACGGTTCCTGCAAAAAGATAAATATTTCCTTACTCTGCACATCGAAATTAGACTTTCATTAAGGCATTATAAAAGGTGAAACAGCTAATCTTCGCAGGGGGCTACTGGATTATAATACAATCTATTATAATCCAATTAAAATTTTGTCCGTCTGCGAGCCTCTCAAATAATTTCAAAACCGTTTGTCTTATTGTCCTGATATCAGGACTGGAAATACAATTTTAGATGCTGATCCTAAGAAACACTGGAAGATTCGTATAAACACGCTCTCGGTAGCGACGTTTGAAAAATATATTTTTCGAATTGATTTTGCATTAGTCATTGTTTTAAATTAAACTATAGATGATTCCGTTTTTTTCCCCCAAATATTTTAACGATAACATAAATCACGTTTGCTAGCTTACTGCTCTGTTTGATCAAAAAGGTATTTTATATAACAGTCTTATATTTTTTTACTAGGAGGCTTCGCCCCCTGCTCGCTGGCGCTCGCCAACCCCCGGAACTGCTTTCGCAGTTCATTTCGGATATGCTCGCTTTGCTCGCGCATTGGATACGTTCTTAACGTCTAGCTTTTGTATACTTTTTTGAACACTGAAGTTCCGAAAACTTCAACTGTAGAAAATTCTAAACCTGTGCATTTCAATATTAAATTGAAATTGCAAACAGTTCACATATTTTTCTTAATCACACTATTCTAAATTTCAGCTGTTGAGAAAAGTAACTGTTGTAAGTTTTGTTTTAAAGTCTTTCCCACCAGAGGGCTAAAACCATGTGTTGTAAAACAATATAAAATAGCACTGAAAGCCAGATGTAAAGCATATCGACTTCGATGAAGATAATTTTGTGAGAATTCTTTTGATAATTCGGTGAGAATTCACCCGATTAGACATATGATATGCTCACTACGTGCTCTTGCGCGCCGAAGCTTATCAATTAAAACGTATTAGCGTTTTATATAATATAGATCAGCCATATGATGCTCACTACGTGCTCTTGCGCGCCGAAGCCCATCAATTAAAAATGAAAACTGTTGCCAACGCGAGAAAAGAAATATCATCGGTTTTATTGATACATACGTATTAGCGTTTTATATAATATAGATTCCTTATGTCAGATAAGCTCAATGATCAACGTGAACGTGGTACTTCTATATACTGCTGTATAAAATATTTTTATGTAGCAGTATATTTTATATAGCAGGATTACTTCATCAGAAGGATAAGTAAGGAAAATGAATAAAATCGAAAGATTCTTAAAAAAACTTAATAAAAGGAATGAAAATGCGAGAAATAAAATAATTGAAAAATAAAGAATTAAATTAATATAACACAATAATATGTAGGCCAAGTGAATATCAATTATGAGAATAAACGCAATATTTCAAATAAATAATAGTACCAGTTTAATAAAGCAGCAATAAATATTATACAGAATAATTAAATGATGTTTCTGAGAAATAATGATTTGTAATTTAAATATTTATTACGTGAAAGAAGTGGTAATTGAATTCAAATCAATGCATATCAATATATTATTACAAATTATAAATTTTTTAATAATGTTGTATTAAAATAATTTGAATTAAATCATGTAGTCCATTTTCAACAAATTATAAAGAAATTAATTTAAAAAATTGCAAAATGAAAAATCAAAAAAATAATAAGGGAATATTAAAGTTAATTATAAATATAAACATTAAAATTATGTTAAAAAATATTATATATTTGGTAAACAGTACTGCAGGTCGTAAAATTAAAATTATGAAGAAATATTTGTCTAAAATTTTTATCACTTAAAAATTTTACAGTATTTTCAATAGGTCTTTTGCAAACATCACGGAATTTTTACATGTTGTAGAAATTAATATCATTTTAATTCAAACATTGTAAGGGCATTTTGAACCATTGCAGTTTTACCCAATTGTAAGTTAATAATTGTAAGCAATGTAACCCTGTAACCGAAACATTTCTGTATTTAGAAAAATAAAATTAAAAATAGATTTTGATATTCGGTTAGTCACGAAACAGAATTAATGAGTTATGCACTTGTACTGAATTAAAAAATTAGTCATTGCATTGATTGTTAAGATAAGGGTAAAAGTATTTATATTCATTTCGCATAAAATGTGATAAAAATACCATAATTGATTTAATTAACTGAGAATAGGATAAGAAATTAAATTTATAACATTAAAGAAATTCTAAATACTAGGAATAAGTAATGGCATCACAGGGGCATTCTTTTTTATTAAAAATAATCGGAAGGAAGCGTTTTATTGAAACTTTAATTTGAAATAAATTATCAAAGTCAGCCATAAAATAGTTTATAAGAATAGATAATAGCTTCTATTACTGTAAGAACTCCTTTATTACACATTTATTCCTCTGTTCATTATAACCTCCAGTTCTGCCTCATCCAAATCTAAATAAATAAAAAATTATTTAATATTTACATGTTGAAAGCGGATAAATATTTAAATCTTGGACTAATGATCCAAATCACTTGGCTAGAGTCAGTAATCCGGTTCTTAAATCGAATTGTTGTCTGATTCAATTGATACAAACACGTCAGTGTGATTCGAATCATATGATGTGACATTGTGATCATCCGTGTGACGTGACATGTGATGTGACAATGTGTTAATCCGAGTCATAAAATTCAAATAATTCAAATCATGTAATCTGTGTAAACTGCACAGACAATTTAAACATGCAAAATCCTTGTTTCTCCGTATGCTTTTAAATTATCTTTATTTTTTTTTCTTCAAAAAACTTAATCGAACCACTTACTCTTTTCGAGTTAAATTATTTCATCAAGTTTATAGTTTAGAATTGATTACAATCACTCATACTTTGTCTCATAATACCTAAAATCCAACATATGGGACAAAGTTTTGTATTTGGTAAGGTTTTCTCATTTAAAAAATAACATTATAGGATTATTTTTCGAGGTTGTATGCCTTTAAAAAGTGATTTTTTATGAAAAACTATAACTGGATTTACCCCCCTCGGTCGATAATTTTAATTGCAATAAAAAAATTATAAGAAAAGTATGAAATTCGATTCAAATAATCTTTTAGAACATTTTGTGGCATATCTTATTAATTGAGTTTAGTGGACTTCTTTTCATAACTGAAACAAAAAGAATTACAAATATTCCACAATATGAGAAAAATACTAAGAAATTAAAATCCATCATTTTTTACGCTTTTAACCTAATTTGCGCTTCTGTTTTTATTATAGTAATCTGGCAATCTTATTAGGAAAATATTTTAAATCATTCTTGAAGGCTTTCCCGTTCATGTAAGTTCATCTGAGTTCGCTACTCGCTTTTTAGATTTCGTTTTATGTTTTGTTCTGTTTTTTATTTGCATTTTATTTTCTGTTTCTTACGTGATATTTATTACTTAGTGTATTCTATTCTATTTTGCTTCAAAAAAAATTTTTAATGCTCCTCGCACTATTGTATTGATATATTTTGCTTTGGTTATATTAATACAATATTAGAAAGCACTAATTTTTGCTGATATAATCGTGTGAGCTGATGAAGAGATTTTATCTTTTTATAAAAATAACTTTTTCTTCTCTTTTTTATTATTCTGTAATTTTTTCAATGTTTTCTCTACATTTTGAACTTATATTTATACATATGTATAGATACACACACACACACACACACACACATATATATATATATATATATATATATATATATATATATATATATATATATATATATATATATATATATATATATATATATATATATATATATATATATATATATATATATATATATATATATATATATATATATATATATATATATATATATAACGAAAATAATTTCTAATTCACTTTTTTATTTTTCATTATATCGACAATGTTGTTGAAGAATAAAACAAAGAAAAATTATAGACTAATGAAAAAAAGGGGGTGGGAAATACTAAGTAAAAAAATAACAAACAACATTTTATTTAAAAAAAAAAAATGAAATGTTAATTAAAAAACCAGAAAAAAAAGATATAATCTTTTCTTCAACCCACACGATTATATATATATATATATATATATATATATATATATATATATATATATATATATATAATCCGAACTAATAAAAGATATTCTGTATAGTGCATAGTTACTAGAAAATATTTTTAAAATTATAATTTTATAATTACCAAGTTCTATTATCCCAATCATTACCAAGAAAAATATCATTGTAGTTCCGCCCTTCTGTTGCGATTTTGAAAAGCAATTTGAAAGTTCTAAAATTTTACAACTTTACATGAGCATTTAAATATCCTAAAAGCGTGAAACAGAAGGATTATGCTTGAAAGATTATACAGAAAGATACCTAAAAACAGAAAGATTATACTTGAAATCATTTGTTTGCTTTACCACAGTTCTTTCTTATCTCGTATTTTATTATGCGATTTCAAGTAGAAAGTTAAACACTTTATAAGGCTGTCCAGCTGATTTAATAAGAGGGCTAACTGCGGATTAATAACTAATACAATAAAAAAAAAATTTAGAATGAATTACGCTATAAGTAATGTCTACGAAACTTCAAAAAGAAAGAACTTTCAATTAATGTAACATTATTAAAAAAATGGTACGTGAATTCTAAAGGAAATGCAATGAATGAAATACGAAGTTCTTCGATATAAAAGTGATAAATTCCATCAAGAAAAATTTGTTTAGAGTTGAAGTCGCAATACTTCAACAATACTTCAGCAATACTTCAACGTCGCAATAAAATTCTAAATTTGATCTGCTTGGCAAACTTATATAAAATGGCCGTGCATTTAGGAACATTCAACTGAATGCAAAAAAAAACTCATGGATTATGAAATATATGCATTAATGTACTTATTAGCTTTGCCCTAATTAATACGTTAAAATAAACGCATTAATTGTATGTCAAATAATATAATATCAATCTGCTTCGCTCCTGAAAAAAAACACAATTTATGCACATTTGCATTTACTGGTAATGAAAACGCAATAAGATGATAGAATTTTAACAATCATTTGCTTAAAAAAAAGAATGAAATATGAAGTGGATTTTATTGCATAAAATATTTCTGCAATCTTATATTTAAATATGAAGTTAAAAGTCATCATCATTATCAACAGAATTTATTGATATTTTAAATTTTACACTAATTATATATTTTAAATATTTTGTTAACGTCACCGCTAGTTACGTAAAGTTAATAAATGAAATATTTATCAAACTGTATTGAAAATTTTACTGTAGTTATACATTTAAATGTAAGGCTAAAAGTCACCTTCATTCTTCATGTAAAGAAAATAAATATTAATCAAATTTTTCTTACATGAAATTCTGTTCTAATTATATATTTAAGTTTTATATCAACCAGTCTTTTTTTAATTTAACAATAATTTTAAAAAATTACGGAATTTAAAAAAATAAAACAAGCAGTTGTAAAGTCGTTATTTTTCCCTTATTTCCTAAATCTGTTACGAGTGAACGATACATTTTCTCAAAATTAACCATATTCATATAGTTTCACTAATAAGAATAACATTATATTATATTATAAATAAATTTTAGTGCATATTCATATTTATCTAGTTTTATAGTTACCATTTTTTTATAAAAATGCTAGGATCAAAAAATCAAACTAGCTTTTTTAAAAATTTTCCTTTAATTAATATTATTCCTGAAATTTCCGTAACAAGGAAATCCTTGTCTTGCAATAAAAATGGATTTCGCTAAATAAATAAACAAGGTGACCATTTTTATACACGAATTTATATATTTTTGACATCATGAACATTTCAAAAATGAAAATTTAATCAAATTTGAATTTTATCCATCACGCAAAAATTTGTTTACCATGCATTGTAGAAAATTCCGAATCAGATTTCGGTAAAAAGTACTAGCATCCTGAGAGCAGCTTCTGTAAAATACATTTTACCGTGAAATCCATTTCTAAAGTATAATTTTATTACGGACTTTTTAAAGCATTGATAACAAGTTTTCTGTAAAAATTATAAAAAATAATTTTGAAACATCAAAAGTGTTTTTACTTTCAAAAAGAAATCAGTTACTTTTTATATCGCAAAAAGTACCATTTACACCGAAGAGCCACTACATTATGACCACCCTGCTAATAACATGTAGGACCAACTTTATCCTTCAAAACTGCTAGCAACCCGCCGTGGCATTGATTCCACAAGGTGCTGATAGGTAGTCTGAGGTATCTGGTACCAAGCGTTCACCAACTAGTCCTGCAATTCCCTCACATTGCGAGGGGGTAGCGTGGCAGCACGAATTTGGTTTCAAAAGTAGGATCACAAATGCTCTATTGGATTAAGGTCAGGTGAATTTGGGGGACAAGACATGACTTGAAAGTCACTGGAATGTTCCTCGAACCAATCCCTGACGATTCGACCCTTATGACGTGGTGCATTATCCTGTTGGTAAACGCCATCCCCAGCAGGAAAAACTGTTGCCATGAATGGGTTAACCTGGTCTGCAACTATGTTCAAGTAGCTTACAGACGTCAGGGATTGTTCTATGAGGATTATGGGTCCCAATATGCCCCATGAAATCATTGTTCCTGGGCGAGAAACCATGAAAACCTGGGCGAGTCCATTGTTATAGATGGAGGGTGGTCATAATGTAATGGCTCTTCGGTGTATAGTGGCAGTCTCAATAACATATCATGACATTCTATTTGCTTAAAAGCTTTTAAAATATAGCAAATTGAGTGAAAAGTTAAATTGAAACTTCCGATCATCTAACTAAGCTATTGAGACGTTTTTTTTTTTAAATAATTTCAATCCTTTTTAAACTATTGAAATTAAAATTTAGTGTCTCAAGTATTGTCATTGTGGTGGTTACTTTGTAAAGCTTTCTCACTCTCCTTGGACTGGAATGTACAACTATGATGGTAACAGTTTCCAACTTAAAACCTGAAGATCCTTGGTTTGAATCCAACGGACATCGTTTTCACATAATTTCACTTCGACTTCATTTTTGAGACTATGCATTCTGCTCAAAAATGATTATAATATATTATTTCAATTTTCCTGTCAATAAACTCAATAATGAATACGTGGGGTTTTCAAATACAACTATAGTTGCTATTTTGACCAATTTTTTCTGAATTTTGAGGGACCCTTTTTTACATTGTTGTAACAGTTATAAATACCTGAAAAATTATCATTCTCTGTTCATATTGTAACTGTACTCAATTGATATTGTAACAGTTGCTAATACTCAAAAATTTGTCATTCTCTATTCATATCGTAGCAGTTGTAAATATTCAAAAACTAGCCGCTAAAGGCGGCCAGCTGTCCGCCACGCTAACGGTTTTCACAAATAAAGCTTTTTAAAACATAGCAGGAAATCTGAAAATTAGTGGACAATTAAAGTGTTCCTGTCCTGCAATTTCATATCCAGTTCTGTTGCAGATGTGTTATAGCTCTTGAGGATGTTTGAAGATGTAACTTTGGTATGGTAACATAAGGCCTATGGTAACCTAAGGCCTATGGTAATCTAACCTATAATATAAATATCAGGTGGAGACTTGATTTTTTTAAATTTTTTTTTAAAAAGGCCTCAGAAATTGTAAAAGCATAATACAAAAGTTGCTTTCGAAATCATCATTAGGTGAAAACCTCTTCTAATCTTTGACGTTTCTCTGATACTTCTTGGGCTCTAGAATTGCTTGTCGAAATTCGGTCATGTTCCATCCTTCTTCGACGTTCCACAGATGTTTCTTGGGCCCTTCTTCTTCTTTGAGAATCTCTTAATATCCTTTTCTTTGACAAAATACAAAGTTTTTTGGAAGGCGATTCTGCCATGTCATGTCAGTAATCGGGTTTTTAAGAAGTCAACGAATACTTTAGAACATACTATGAAAGCAAATCATGAAACTTCAGTATTAAAATCTAAGTGCTTACCTGCAAACTGAAACTTTCTGAAATAACTAATTACATTTAATAAAAACTGTTAAAATAAAGAATAGAAAAACCAAAGAGATCCAAGGTAAGTGTGATCGTTCCTTCAAAAACAATTAAATTCCTATTTTATATATTATATGGCTACAACGCTCAAGAAAAAAAACTAAAATGCTAAATACATGAAAAGAACACAAAAACGGGGGAAAATATACTTGAGGGTGCCCCTTGGCGAAATCGGCGACTTATGTTTGGCGTCTTACTTGGTTGCCAGAACTCCGTGGTAACAGGAATAGCGGCCAAAACATAGTGATATTTCAATGAAACAATTGAAAATTCAAGCAAAGCTTTTTAAAATTGCAGTGAACAGAATAGAATCAAAATTAATAAACCCACTATAATGCATTTTGAATCGAAACAAAAATTAATGGAGTAAGCACAGAAAGAAAAAGAGAAAAATAACTCACTTCTTCATTAAGCTTGAATATCTTCAGATTTTGGTGCACAGAATTCTCTAATTGCAGTTAGGTACTGTCTAAACTACGATCCCTTTCTAATAGATCTTTTTATGTTGGGAGCATTTGAACCTTTCACACGACCCATTCAAATCCATCTGATCAATCTTTACGTTCAACCAGAGACATCTTTCCCACAAACAGGACATTTATATCTATTACTAAATAAACCTTCATTCATACACCAGTCAATCACTACTTTTTTTCCTTTGTTATTCAAATCGTACAGAAACTTAAGATTTGTCTTATTGACAGTATTCATTTTTAGTACCAGAAGCAAAAGTAACCTTACCAGCCAGTATCCAAAGTAGAACTAACGGATCTCTGAAATTACATTTAAAAACAACGCTAAATTCTTAACCAATCAGAATCACGATTAAAATCTAAACCAATCAGAATAACGATTGGTTTTCAACATCGCCCAGCTTGGCGATCAACCTCGATCACAACTTGGCGGGGGCACCCTCAAATATAGTCTACCCCAAAAACGAATTAATTTTTTATGATATCAATTTCTATTTCTATATAATTTTTTATGGTATCAATTTCTATTTCTACATTGCTACAAAAATTATCGTCTTCGCTTAAGAAAAAAAAATAGAGCGTGGAAAGAAGAAGAAAAACTTATAATAACAATTATGAACATCGACAAATAAATCAAAGCAAAGCGTTCTATTTACGTATGGAATGTGTTGCCACATTTTTAATACAAAAGTTAAACTTTTCTCCACTTTGATAAATGTAAACAAATGCGAACCTTACAATTAAATTATTAATTCCTTCGTATATTATTGGTTTAAGTTGTCGAAATTTAATATTTCAATTGTAAGGCTCGCATTAGCATACATTTATAAGAGATATGCATTTTTTAATAGTTTTTTTAATATGGCTCTTATTTGAAGACGAAAAAGCATAGATTTTCTTACAAAATGACTGATAACTAAAAAACTAATCCAAATTTTTGAAAAAGAAAAAAAATACTTCTTCATTATGTCAAAACACAATTTTGTGTCAAGTTTCGTGCCTGGGCGAGGCTTCTAGGGCGATATATTGTGATTACAGACAGACACACAGCCGCTTTTATTATTATGTATAAAGTGTTCCTGTCCTGCAATTTTGTCTTCATATCCAGTTCTGCTGCAGATGTGTTATAGCTCTTGAGGATGTTTGAAATTATATAGCTACAACGCTTAAGAAATAAAAAACTAAAATGCTAAATACATGAAAAGAACACGAAAACGAATAAATTTTTTATGGTATCAATTTCTATTTCTATATAATTTTTTATGGTATCAAATTCTATTTCTATATCTGTTACGTCAAGCACTCAGGTATTATAATTTGATCTAGTTGTGCTTGTATAATTTTGATCTAGTTGCGCTTTCTACGTCATTTTGTTAACATCGTTTGGTTTGTTATTTAACATCGTTTGGTTTGTTATTTCTAAGTTAACTTTCAAAAAATTGGCTGGCATCAGCATTTTTATTCTTTAAGTTGCTTATTTTTTCTTTTGGAATTCGTTCCTTTTTAGCAAAATGTTTTTCAACCTAATCGAATTCTTTGCCGACTGTTCTCTGTATATATAAAGAAAATAAAGTAAATATTTTTAAAGTGTTGTGAAAAGAATTTTTAGTTGTACAAAGTACTACAATATCGCTACAAAAATTATCGTCTTCGCTTAAGAAAAAAAAAATAGAGAGTGGAAAGAAGAAGAAAAACTTATTATAACAATTATGAACAGCGACAAATATATCAAAGCGAAGCGTTCTATTTACGTATCGAATATGTTGCCACATTTTTAATACAAAAGTTAAACTTTTCTCCACTTTAATAAATGTAAACTAATGCGAACTTTACAATTAAATTATTAATTCCTTCGTATATCATTGGTTTAAGTTGTCGAAAATTAATATTTCAATTGTAAGGTTCGCATTAGCATGCATTTATAAGAGTGGGGAAAAGTATATGCATTTTTTAATAGTTTTTTGAATATGGCTCTTTGAAGACGAAAAAGCAGACGAAAAGCATAGACTTACAAAATGACTGATAACTAAATAACTAATCAAAATTTTTGAAAAAGAAAAAAAATACTTCTTCATTATGTCAAAACACAATTATGTGCCGAGTTTCGTGCCTTGGCGAGGCTTCTGGGGCGATATATTGTGATTACAGACAGACAGACACACACACAGCCGCTTTTATTATTATGTATAGATGAGACACAATCAAATATTTTCATAATTTCAGAAATCATTTTGTATTGAGTGAGCATTTTTATTCATCATTTACTTAAAATAATTTAGCAAGTTAGGCAAACTAATAAAAGTATTTGAAGTATTGAGATAAAAAAGGAAACTAAATCTTTCTAAAATTGAAATATTTACTAAATTTAAGTGAAATATTTGTAGAAATATTCATACAACCTATTCTCAGTTGAGAAGTATGAGGGATCAGGGAAGTAACATATTTAAGCATGATTGTAATATGCATGTTTCACTCAAAATATTTGGTCTAATTTCTTATTTTATTTTATGCAGTTCTTCAACAAATGAGTCAATTTACAAGCATGATGTATTAAAAAATATAAATAATTATTTAGTTAATTTAGAATAAATATTTCAAATATATTTGTAAAGTTCTTCATCTATTCTGAAATTTGCTTCTGATAAGTTTTTCTAATCTGATTATGGGTGATTCAAACGTCAGGCACACAAGAACAGAAAGCGCATATGTTACAATCAGCAAACCCAAGAACATGAGAACCTGTAAGAATGAGACATTTAGTTTATTGAGAGAAATACTAATATAATATAATTTGTAATAATATTACTAATATTATTATTAATATTAATATTACTAAATTTTAGTGAAGAAATAAATTTGTGCATAACATAAAGAATTAAAATTTCATCGATTTTATAATTTGGAACATTGTTTAAGAAAAATAACTGGAAATAAGAAACTGGAAAAAAACAGTAGTTAATAAAAATTTAACTGCTATAACATGACGAAGACACCGGTTCTCGTCCGATCACCAAACGCTATGTCTCACCAATACTTAGGCCAATGACTAGGGAGCGTAACCATTTTGGAACTCTGCGTGCAGTTGGCCTAATTTTCAAGCCATGAAGGCTTGAAAGTTAGTGGTTAAGGCCTGTCACTATGAAGAACTGCGGTTCGATCTTCGGTGGCGGCTTGAATCACGTACTCTTCAGATCGATGGGTGTCAGCTTGTCTGGCTAGTACATGTGGCCTGTACGCAGTGAGGGCTACTTTGCTACAATCATATCTTTAGTCTCGAATATGTGGAGCCTAAATCTCAATCACCCTCAAGGCTCACAATGGGCTGTTGCGAGAAAGCTTTACGTTTAGTCAATAAAAGGTATTTTAGTAGGTAGTAAAAATAATTCTTTAAATTACAGAATATTTAACATATAAAAATAATTTGCATAGTTGTAATTTTATGAGGATATGTCATGTTCCATGATGACCACATTAAGTGTTCTTTTCCTAATTCTCCCGAATGAAATCTGACGACATCGGGGTTCGCAAATTAATATTTAAGCAAAGGGAAAACAAAACCGCATCGAAACCTGTTGGATCACTATTGAGGAGGACAACAAACATCACGAAACATCAAAACCTGTCTCAATGCTGGTTTAAACTTGAAAGTGTTTCAAATAATTGGCTTTTAACTCCTCTTCTAGCAATCTAACAGTTTTGATTTTTTTTTTCTACACTTTTTCTCAATATCGATATAGTTTTTATCTTTTCCTGACTTAAATATTAACTTGCGACCCACATTTTAACTCGAATTCTAATTTAGTCTTTATTTTGATAAGAATTCTAAATATATATTCAGAGATAGCATTGCGGAATATCCTACACAATGTATTTCCGTAAACTATGGTCTTCCCTCGCAGCTTGATATTGCTCGCCAACTCCTACAACTGTTTTCGCAGTTACTTTTGAATCAAGAGCTCATTAACCAGATATTAAAACATATTTGTCTAGTACAGTGGTTCCCAAAAGGTACTCAGAACCCTAGTGTTCCGTGGAAGGCTTATCAAACTTTCCGAGAATTATTATTATTTTTTTTCTATATATGTTAAGATTTTCGAAATCTGTAATTAAATTTATATCCAATATCAATTATTCCTCATTTGTATAATATTTAAGTTATTTTTAGGAATTTATTTACGTTAAATACTTTAATAACTTTCTTATATTACTACATTGAATGAATGATTAAAAGAACATGCAGTGATAAAAGCTTTGTATTAGTATTTCACTTTGAACTTATAAATTTAAAATAAAATAACCAAATAAAAAATAACGAAGTACGTTTCTCATATAACCATTCTCCATGTTCGTATTCTTCTTTTATCGGTTTCATTTAAACGGAAACCTTAAATCAGATTATGCTATACAACAATATCAAACTCAAAATTAGACTAGCCGCTCCAGACTTGTGAATTCAATTGTCTTGCATAAATTCGAATTTTAAAACTAGTATTAATAAAATATCTTGATGGAAAATCTCCTTTTTTCTTCATATTTTCAAAATAATTAATATTCTCGAGTCGCTTGTATGTTCACAACTGGATGAATTTAATTCTCAACGTCTCAGGGTTTCGTTAAAAAAATGTACATCATTCAAGATACCATAGATCAGTGTTTCCCAAAGTGTGGTGCGAGAACCCCCAGGGGTGCGGGAACAGCTTAGCTGTGGTACGCGTTCTTGTGCGAAATATCTTGCAACAAACGAAAATTTCTGAAACTTTTATTTAAAAATAAAGGTAGCCGTGAAAATTTGCGATTACGTATTTTTCTATTGGCTATTTTTTGTAGAGTTAACAGTTAATAATTAGTGGTATCAACAGCCAGTTGCGATTTTTAACTTTTGTGCATTTTTTTATAGTAAAAAATACATTCATTTTTTTATTAGTGGCGTTACAAAAAATTTATAAAGGGTACACAAAAATTATAAGTTTGGGAAACACTGCCATAGATGAACAAAACAATTTGGCATTTTGCCAACACTCAGTGTTTATGTGTTTTTTGCAGACTAGACATGATTTAAATAACTTGATTTAAATCATGGTTAAAGACACGATTTAAATCAACTGTTATTTTTTTAAAAGCCATTAATTTAAACAAACAGATTTTTTTTAAGTAAGTATAAATATTTTTTGCGTAATATAGTTCATAAATATATTCTGTTGTGTGACATTTCGCAAAAGTCTGATTTCAGTGGTATTTAGGGTTTCTTTACTAATATTTACATACACATTTTTGCGTCCGAAAACACCAATGTTGGCTTATCATCAAAATATTTAAAAGCTGAACAAAAATATACTGTTAAAAATGCATGTATTTTTTTAACTGTCTAATAAGGATAATTATATTTTAATATTTAAATGTCTATGAACTGTGTTAAATCATTTAATAATATATGATTTCTGTCCTCTTCTATTCTCTCAAGCCTAATTTGAATTTGGTTTAATATTTTCTGTATACTACGTGTTGTTTTGATTTAAAAATTAATTTTATTTTAAGAATGAGTGAGGCGCATCCTAAACTAACTATTCTTATTTTAAATTGTATACTAAAAGTAACTTCACTGACTCTGCTGTGTATAATACCTTAATTTTATTAAAAATTTTACTATTTAACAACAGCAAAAAAGTGTGGCAAACTACTTTACACAAAGTAGTGTAGAGGAACATTATTGGCACTTCACCACAGTCCTCTTGGTGTTAAGGTAGTTGCCTCTGTTTTTATTGTTAAGATACACGAAAACTTTTGCAGTGTGTAAAAATGTTAGTGTGTTTTCCCACCTAAAAATGGCTGCAACTACTTTACATCACAGTAGTAAAGTGAAACATCAGAGATCATATGAGTCGCTCAGAAGCCAATGCGGTTAAGTCCAAAACACAACAATTGAGAATATTAATGTTTTTTGATACATTACTTTTTAAAATTCCTGGTTTATTAATTTAATTAGAAAAATGTATAAACTCTTTTTTCGAGGTGTAAACTCTGCAAAAAAACAAGATATGTACAGGATGTGTAAATAAAAACGTAAATATTTATTGAAATAATGACAGCATCTTAAAAATTTTAGGACTTATACTTTTTGGCAGTTGAAAAAGATAGGAAATTTATGTCTTCTAGTATAAACGAACTTCGATTTTTCTCAATCATCACTAGATACAGTGACTAATAGAAAATAAACTGTTGGATTATTTCAAAAATTGTTTTTTACTTCAAAACTAAAGTGGCACTTTTCTTTGTTTTAGGAAATGAAAAAAAAATTTTAAAAAAATAAAAATTATCACATTTTAAAAAAATACTACGAAAAATACCATACCATTTTTGGTTAAAAAAATACTACCGTAGTATTAAAAATACTACGTCTGGCAACCCTGGTTACTATGAATTTCTTGTTTTTCAGTGTTACCAACAAATATCGAAAGAAGAAGAAGAATTTAATTTTTATTTCAAAGTTTATGTAAAAAAATATTGATAAAAGGTGGACTTATTCACAATGGCTTCTGAAGTTATTATATAATATATTCAGAAGCTATTAAAAAAATTGCTGTCTATCCTAGAAAAAGTAACCAACGAGTAAATCCTCTAATAACTAAGAAGATTATTATTTATTTCATCAAAATTTCCAAAAATCAGAAAATATCAAAAAATGGACTTAACCGCATTGGCTTCTGAGCGGCTCATGTAGCCTAAAGTAAGAACTTCCTTAGGAATTTGTCTGAACCCGTGGCGTTTCTCGTGGCGAACCTCGTTGCCATAGTCACTATGGCAACGAGGTATAACTATTTCAGCTCATATATTGGTTATCATTAAAGTTTAAGTGTTGTACAAGGTAATTTTAAATGGTGACTAGGCTGTTTTCCAAAAGTGAATAGTACACTAATAGTTTTTCTAAAAAATGAGATTCCATTTTTTTTTACTCAGTTTTATTCTTAAGCGAAGAATTTTCTATGAATACATTTAAAATGTATTAAGAATTTTATCATTCATGAGATGATTCTCATATTGTTAACATTTAACAAGATACTTATCAGATACTACTAAACAAAAAAATTTATTGTCGCGTATGCATGTCGTGCATTTATGATTTGATAGATTAATGTGCTTGATTAGAGTCACATAACTGACGCAGATTTTTCCTAATACGTTGAGCACAAATAGGCTCATTTCAAATTAACATTTCATTTTCACAACGCTTTAATTTTATCTTAAACTATTTATGATAAAAATATTATCCAATCACTATTAGGGCCTTGAATTAAGAATTACAATTTGTTTCTTTTTCATTTATGTTTCACGTATTGGCTGAACTGGAAAAATAATATAGTTGCATTACAAAATTGTCATATTATTTGGATTCAGATCAAGCAACAAGGTAAATATTTGAAGAGCTTTTAATTGCTTTTTTCGCAAAAAACATGGTAAAAATAAATATAAAAAAAATTGCCATTTAATATGTTGACTTCTATCTCCATATAGCATCTTCAAATGGGTTTAGCGCAGAACCTTTCAGTAACTTTAATTTTATTAAAGAATTATTCAATTATATTAATAAAAAAAATCCATTATAATTTATACTTACAATTGTTTGATGAGTAAAGACAATAGTAGTTTTCCGCGAGAAAATATAAAGAGAAACCACAATCGCATGTATCAGATATGCGCAGTAAGTCAATCGACTCAGAGGGATGAATAACTTATAAGACAAAATTTTATCCACAACACCTGAAAGTACAATTTTATATTAAATAAGTAGGGGAGAGTGGGGTCAATTGTAACAGGGTACGATTGTAACAGAGCGAAAATTTCGAGTGTCGGGTTCTAGATTTGGTTCCTAGGTGGCGCACAAGGTGTATTTAATAAATCTACATGTACACCCCTGCTGGCAACCATTTTTATGTACTTTTAAAAGAGTTACATCACAAAAGATATTTTCACGCTACGTAGGTACTTTTATTGGCATTAGAATATTATATTGTAACAAAGAAATTTTGTTTCAACAAATAAAAATTATTAACCGAATATGTAAGTGGACACCTTAATTAACATTTCAATTAAAAAAAATTAGTTTCGTTAATTAACTAGCATTGTTTTTAACAAATGAAGCTGAAATGGCGTCTTGGGGACGATTGTAACAATAAGTAAAGAGACGATTGTAACAGCTGAAAATAAATAATCTTATGTTTACAAACCATTGCTTAACTCTTTAAGAACCACCAATAGTTTCCTATATCATTTATATTATGTTGCATGTGCATTATTTTATTTGTCACCTTTCACAACGTAAATTAAAATTTTTAACCCCTTAAAGTTAAAAGTTTAACCCTTTAGGTCTCTGCTCATTATTATTTTTACTCCTAAAATATCACTACTACTTTGATCAATAAAAAAATATATCACAACTATGATAATATGTATAATTAACTATGTTTTAGATGAATTTATGAACTGTTACAATTGACCCCGTAAGCGGGGACAATTGTAACAAGTGCACGACTGTCAAAAATTGTTAATAACTAATATAATAACATTTAAAATAAGGTAGTTATTTTTTTTCTTGTAGAGGATTGTCTACTTTACTTGTCGGTCAATTAATACTAATAATATATTGGGTTTTTTGTTAGTTAAAAAGAGTTAAGTAAAAAATGTTACAATTGACCCCACTGGATAATTTAAAGAAGTTGACTATAAATAATTTTAGAAAATTAATATTTATTTAAGAAAAAAATATAAAAGAGAAAGAAACATGAATTGCCTGTTTAGCACATAATTTTAGCCACGGATTAGCCCGAAATGGATTTTCACATGGAAAAATTGTATAAATTAACAAAGAAATTTATTAGCAAATAATTTTAACAACGGATTTGCACATGGAAAATTATATAAATTAACAAGGAAAAAAAAATTTTAGAATAAAATATATATATATATATAATTTGAGCTGAAATCATACCCCCTTGTCCTGATAAACAGACGAATATCAGCCAGCTCAAACTCAGCCCATAACCAGTCCGAATTAGGGCATTAAAAAAACTAGCAGCCACAAGATTTGGAGTTTGATGATAAAGACCGTAGACACAGTATAATCCAACTGGAATAGCCAGTAACCAACCAATGCACAAAGTAACCTAAAAATAAGTGCATAATCCATTAATTAAAATATAATAGACATCAAATGCCATTCCACGGTTTAGAATTAGAAATTTTTTTCTGATTCTCACTCACTGCTTTATTTCTAAGTTTCAATAATTGGCTGATATTCTAACTCAAAAATAAATTTTTACACCGATAAGGTGATAATTTGCTTCGGCATTATCTTGCCTTATTCTCTCTCTGTATCTTAAAAACCTTTGGGTGTAACAATTGCCATGCAAAGCGTCCCGATTTTCTTAAAAATATAACACTGGAGAACAAATTTCTTGTTGCATTTATAAAAATCTTTGATTTTGCCTACTTCGGGTGTAGGGATTTCAAAACAGAATGAATTCTGATAAAAATTACTTGATTGTTGTAAATTTTGACTATTTTGAGTTTGTCACGAGTAATAAAATGATGTTAAATGATAGTGAATAGAGTTCCTTATTTTTATAATACGAACTTCTGTATACACTTTTTACTTAATCTAATAACATGAGTTCATCAGGAACTGCAAAGAAATAGAAATAATTAAAGAATTTGGAATTATATTAAATTTTAATTACTTCGGTACACATTTTTCAGCTTTGCACATAATTTGATAGCTTGAATAACGCTCATTTGTAGATTAATGACTTTTATCAACAGTTCAAAGAACGGGTGTTCATCTAGTAGATAATAATACTCACCCTATTCACTTTAATGTCTGTAACTTTTCTTTTAAACAATATGTAGCCAAGACCAATGCCAATCAAGTATGGTGCAATTCTGGTATAAGGTTTTATGTAAATCTTATCGAAATATTCAATCCATCTAAAATAAATATAAAAATTATTAAGTAGCAAAATTTTAAAAGAATTGAATCTCATTATCCGAAAATTGGTTACCTCTCAAAATAGTTTTTTTAATTTTCGTTCGTTATTATTCAAAAGCTTTTTCGTAGACCTGGGCATAACTTAATATATTAAGAGCGCATTACTTACCATGGTACCACGAGCTGAAGTATTAATAAATATTCCACCCTAACACACATGTAAGAAATATTGTTTAAAAATAATTTTAATTCTAGTTCTCAATCATCTAAAAGCCTTTTCTCAAACATGGTATATCTTCATTTGTTATTAACTCTTTACTCAATCTATATATATATTTCTCTTACACGGCACCAAAAAAAAGCCTCATTACAACTCCCCGAATGGCAACGTTAGAAAATCGACCAATGATTGCTGCTAAAAATGTCACATAGCAAATCTAGATCAGGTGGCTCAACATATAGCGCTTTTAAAAACGGAAACAATAACCACAGTGAGCATTATCAGGTTGTTCAATTCAGATTCATGCCCTAAAAACATGATAATAATTAATTTAAACTCAATTAGGAATTAATTAATTAATTGAAGAGATAATGCTTTAAAAGGCCGCTGTTGAATTGATATTTTTCTACTGGGAGCTACCTAAACGTCTAAAAAACGATGTACTTTATCACGAATGTTAATTAATATAGAAATTGATTTCAATAATGCTGATCACCAAAAAATATTTCATTTGGCGATAAAACAAATTTCTGTGTTCTTGAAAATGAAAGACTTTTTGAGGGTTATTATCTCACAAGGAAAAGTTAGGGTTTAAAGTTTATATTTTTAAATAATAAAATTTTTTTCTAAAACTTTCAGAATTTCTAGCATTAACTAATTTATTATACACATTTAGTTGAATTTAGGTGAATAATTGCAATATTTGATAATTTATTTTGCTAATATGTTTCTCATTTAGCTAATGCTTTGATTTTTTCACCATGTACAATCTAAATAGCTAATATACTTTTTTAAAAGCCAATAAGAACATCGATAGAACTCTTCTATATAAGTACAATACTATGTCTTTGATGATAAAATACTATGTCTTTGATGATAATATACTATGTCTTTGTGCTAGAACATTGTGTTCATTGGCGAGCGAGCGCAGCGAGCCATGGTTCACGGCGTGAACCACATAGGATTGCGTAGCAATTCTCGGAGGTTGGCGAGCGTTAGTGAGCAGGGGGCGGAGCCTCCTAGTATATATATATATATATATAAATATATATATATATATATATATATATATATATATATATATATATATATATATATATATATATATATATATATATATATATATATATATATATATATATATATATATATATATATATATATAAATATATATATATATATATATATATATATATATATATATATATATATATATATATATATATATATATATATATATATATATATATATATATATATATATATATATATATATATATATATATATATATATATATATATATATATATATATATATATATATATATATATATATATATATATATATATATATATATATATATATATATATATATATATATAAATAAATAAATACAAGAAAACACTAAGAAAGTTAAGAAAAACAATAAGTAACATTTATTGCGCTTAAGCTGCAAGTAAACAGCACTCATTAGATAAGTTCAAAATGAAGAATAAAACAAAGAAAAATTATAGACATATGAAAAAAAGGGGGTGGGAAATAATAAGTAAAAAAAAAACAAAAAAAAACAACAAACATTATTTTATTTAAAAAAAAAAAAAAAGTGAAATGTTAATTAAAAAACCGGAAAAAAAAGATATAATCTTTTCTTCAGCCCACACGATTATATCCGCAAAACAGAGTGCTTTCTGATATTGTATCAATAAAGCCAAATATTAATACAATAGTGTGAGGAGCACTCAAAAATTTTTATAAAATAACTACGTAAAAATAGATCATAAAAAGTAAATATAACATGTTATATTTACTTTTTATGATCTATTTTTACGTAGTTATTTTATAAAAATTTTTGAGTGCTCCTCACACTATTGTATTAATATATTTTGCTTTGGCTTTATTGATACAATATCAGAAAGCACTCTGTTTTGCGGATATAATCGTGTGGGCTGAAGAAAAGATTATATCTTTTTTTTCCGGTTTTTTAATTAACATTTCACTTTTTTTTTTTTTTTTTTTTTTAAATAAAATAATGTTTGTTGTTTTTTTTTGTTTTTTTTACTTATTATTTCCCACCCCATTTTTCTTTGTTTTATTCTTCATTTTGAACTTATATATATATATATATATATATATATATATATATATATATATATATATATATATATATATATATATATATATATATATATATATATATATATATATATATATATATATATACTATACTGTTCGAATTAATTGGGACAAATGCAAAAAAAGTGATTTATTGAAACTTTAGTTTTTAATCATTACACACCTTAAGTCACATTGATACATGTCTGTATTAATATGAAGTATGTCCTCCTTTAACAGCTATGACTTCAAGAACACGTTTTGGCATTGATTCCACTAATGTAGCGCACATGTTCTTGACTTCATGGTCGTGGAATCATACTTGAATAGCACTTTTTATCATTTGTTCTGCTGTCGTGCAATTCATCTTGGCTAAGCGATTCTTTAGAATATGCCACAGGTTCTCAATGGGATTTAGGTTTGGTGAATTACCAGGGCAATCAAGCACTTTTATTTTGTTTTCTCGCATAAAATTCTGGAACAGTTTGGAATTGTGATAAGGGGCCAAATCATGTTGAAATGTTCCGTCGAATGTTTCCATGAATGGAACAATCCTACTATGTAATATATCGATGTATTTGGCTGAATTCATCATGCCTTTTAGAGGCACTAAGCTTCCAGTGCTATTTGTTGTGAAGAAACCCCAAAACATTTGTTTAGAAGGATGTTTTACAGTCTGTTGGATATGATCTGGTCTCAGACTTTCGCCGTCAATCGTCTAACTACACTTGATTTGTATCCCTGCACAAACAAATATGTTTCATCACTGAAAGCCACTTTCTTCCAGTCATTTACAGTCCATTTTTGGTATTTTCTGGCTCATGCTAAACGTTTTTTCATCATTTTCTGAGTTAGAAATTGTTTTTTCCTTACGTCCAACTTCTAGAAGCCTTTTTCGTACAGTTGAAGTACTCACAACAATAAATCCCTTTGGATGTCTTCGCTCGTCTTTCTTGAATTAATTTTACTATTAGACTTTTATCAGTTCTTGGAGTAGTTTTCCGTCCACATTTTCCTTTTCTTTTTGGAGAGGATGAGCCGGAATCTTGAAATGTTCTAAGAATTCTGGAAACACTAGATTTCCTTACACCAACTGCTGTAGTGATGTCTCTTACAGTAATAGAAGTGTGTTCATTGAGAGCGATAATTTTAGAGCGCTTCGTCGGACTAATATCCATCTTTTATAAGCACATAACTTGTGTTAGACTAAACTTAAAATTATAACCACCAGGTTCCACACTGAAATGCTCACAACTGAACTACAAATACACTAAAACCAGTCAGACGAGTAAATTATAGTGAAGGTTTATCCGTCACAGCAGCTCAAGGCAGATATAACTGGTTTGAAGCGGTTCGGGACATCACTGGCAATCCCATACTAACTCGAATTAAAAAATCTGGCTTGTCCCAATTAATTCGAACACTATAGTATATATATATATATATATATATATATATATATATATATATATATATATATATATATATATATATATATATATATATATATATATATATACATGCATCGGAAAAAGCCTACGATTGCAACTCAGTGAATATCCAGTTGCAGTACTTCAAATTTCGAATTCCAGCCTTCCGATGAACAGCAGTCAGCATAGGTATATTAACCAGGCGTCTGCTGAGAAGGCCAACATGCAGCATTGTTTGTTGAACCATCTCTGAGAAGACACAGTTAGTAACCTATTGGTTCATCTGAGCGATCAGTTGCTCAACTATTACACGTGTATTTTCCCGAACGCATATCTTACGCCGATCCATGGTGCACCACTTTGGTCCATGGTGTATCTATGGCCCGTGGTTAGTGTCATTTTGTCCTACATTGTATACTTTAACCACGGGGGCATGCCAAGAGTTCAAAAAATTAGCCGCAAGAGTTCAAAAAATTAGCCGCTTCAGAAATGCTTCCTCCCCAAAAACCAATGATCACGCCCTTTTCGGGCGTTAAATAAATCGCACCATTTCAACATTATGTCAACGATTGCAATATTTTCCGATTCACTCCACTGTAAATAGCCTCCACCTGCCTTCTGTGATTTGTTATTCCACGTTTCAGTCAAAAGTAGGTGGTGGTCACATTAATATGATCGAACTTTGTAAATGTCATTTGATCCCCACTGTATGTAATAACAGAATTAAAATAATTGAAAAAAGAAGCCTTCACTTACTTATTTGAGAATTTCATTACTTGCTCAATGTCGACACCATTACTCAAAGTACCAGCTATTAAATCATAATGGTAAGTTATTAAAAAACCAGAAAGCCAAGAACCCCACAAAAACAGCAACAACATTGAAAAACCCACTTTAGGCCACCTGGAAAAAAATTTAAACAATCAAACTGGAAAAAATAATGAATTAATTAATAAGTCAGTCAACTTATGAATGTATGAACATAACCGATAGAAATACATTTTTAAAAAATTTAGCCTCTAGATTATGGTCACTGACCATAATAATAAATTTATGCCCGTACAGCTATCTCGACCATAAAAATACACGTGTGTGTGAAGTTATTTTTTCTCTAGTAAAATATATACTCACAGTCCTCAGTTGGTAACCTTGACATTGTTTGAGACTTAGGCGATTTGTTTGTTGAATCAAGGCGAATCGTGGAACGAGATAAAATAGTGTAGTACTGTCATCTATACAGGAGTGGAAGTTGCATGTTCGTTATCTGTGGTCTCTAAAGTAGAGGGAGTGTGAAAATTATGTTCTTTGACACCCACTGGATTCGAACCAGGGCTTTTCTGTCCGTGGCTTGATACTGTAACATCATCAGAAAGGGTTACAGCAACGATCTGTGCTAGAAATTTTTATACAATATTCTTAAGTTCGCTACAATTCCAGATAATGAGCTTTTTTTCTCAAACGAAGAAGCTGGCTTTATAAATTAACGAGTAATTCATCAAATCTTACGGCAATTTTAGAGAGTAAGATAGTGAATACGGAGAAATTAGGGATGCGTCTTAATCATGAATTAGGGTTCCTTGGGTTATTCATCCACTTTCCCTTCGAGGTTAATATCTTCCTTACCTGTACTATGCATGATTCTTTATCGCCTTGCGAGATCATCGCCAACAAAGTCTTTTTTTTTTTCATTTTTTTGAAATGCCGGATGCTATTTAGGCAACGTATCAAATAATTGTCCTGATGAGGTTATTTTATTTTATTTATAACCGTCGTTGAACAGCCGACCCAATTTAATGGGTTTACGACTACTAATGTTCAACTCAGTAGCCTTGTAATTTTGAACCAATCCAGAAGACAAGGAAACTCCTGGATCAGTACCCCCAGAGGTATTGATTTGTTAATGGGAACATGGAGGACTTTGAGACTCGACAGATTTAACGTGCATCAGTCACCATTTACTACACGAGGAGTTTTTCGGCCGGCGAGGATCGAACCCACGACCCTCTTGGATATGGGCCCAACGCCCTACCGACCAGGCTATCCCGGCCCTGATGAGGTTATTGTGTAAATGATGTGCATGTCACTGTGAATGACCAAAATCGGTGGTTGTTGACTTTCACCCGGTGAATGTTGACAATCAAATTAGTCGCTTTGGGGAATGTCCGAAATATTTATTACATCCGATTTGATATTAATTTATTCGTAGATATAATTACATTTATTCGATATTTTTAATACTTACTGACGATAGATTAGAACAAACATCAGTGTTTGGAGTATCGGGCAAATATATACTGGGTAATGGCACTTGACTTTTTAAAAAAAATATCAGTGTAGGGTATACCGGGCAAATGTTTACCGGGCAGTGGCACTTGACCTTAAAAAAACATCAGTGTAGGGTATACCGGGCAAATGTATACCGGGCAGTGGCATTTGACTTTAAAAAAACATCAGTGTAGGGTATACCGGGCAGTGGCACTTGACCTTAAAAAAACATCAGTGTAGGGTATACCGGGCAAATGTATACCGGGGTCAGTGGCATTTGACTTTAAAAAAAACATCAGTGTAGGGGTATACCGGGCAGTGGCACTTGACCTTAAAAAAACATCATTGTAGGGTATACCGGCAAATGTTTACCGAGCAATGGGCACTTGACCTTAAAAAAAACATCAGTGTAGGATATAAGGCAAATGCAATGGCACTTAACCAGACCTAGTATGACTAGATCTTTGGTAAATGTCCGAAATATATACTAGGTCTAGTGCCACTTTTGCTACATCTTAAATATTTAAAAGAAAATTAAACAAAGCGTTTGAATCAATTTTAAACTGATAACGAAATTATTGCTTTAAAATTAAAAATATTTAAATAAATATGCATACATAAACAAGCATTCGTATTTACCTCCAGAGTGTTATAAGAAATAGTGGGCTAATGACAAAAGAATTGCATATCGTTCGCCAAATACCAAGACCAACCCATGCACTGAAAAAAATAAACTGTAATTTAATACAATGCAATAAATTAATACAATGTGTATGTTTACTCCCAGATACATAAATAAGTACACTTAATCTAAAGAAAACAAAATGTAACAATTTGAATAACTTTAGGTCAAATTATTGAATAGTTTCATAGTTTGAGAACCCACTTAAGGAATGGAAATTAATCAATTAATTTACAAAACTAGGCACCAAATACTTTGTCAAAATGAATATTGATTATTCGGAAGGATTCGTGCTCCTGAATTTCTGAAGAATATGTAGTGCCACTGACAGAAATCCTTCTGTTGCAGATGTGGCTACACCCATCTGAAGTTTCAGGAACCCTCATCAGCCGAAGAAACGTCATGTTTGGTCAGTGAAAACATGTCTTTGGAACCATTTTTAACTTTAAATATTCGACAAGGTGAAAAAATAGGCAATTTCGATGACAATTCCAATTTTTTTTTCTTTTTATTGACTATATTTGAACTTTTGCTATGTTTTTTCAGCGTGTAAGAAATTCTCGTGTAAGAAATTGTCTTAGTATTGCTTTGACAATTACTTACTTTAAAATCACTTTCAAAAAAAACGTTTGATTTCGAGAAAATCTCTTCGGGCTCATTACAATAATCAAAAGTTTCTTATCAAATCAAAAATTTCAATCAAAAGTTTCTTATAGAATTCTTTGAGACTTGTGTGTAGATTCTGTATTATATTGTTAACTATGTTTTAAACTAAAAGCTATTGTCTAAGTGGGAATTTATTATTTCTTATCAATTTTTAAATAAGAATGATTAGAATATATTATAAAAAACTCATATTGAATCAATAATTATATACGTTCTATTTTACTGTATATTTGAAATTCTTTAAAAATTTTTAGTTCTAAACATATGTAACTATATTATTGTTGTACAGCTGCTTCAAAGAAAATAACGAAAAATTTTATCGCAAATTTAATGCCTCTCACATTACAAAAATTTTTTGTTTTGATAATTTAAATATTTTCAACTTTTAAAGCAGAGGATAAAAGAATAATGATTTTCATCATTATTCTGCTATTATTTGTTGCCTTCTCTTTTAATATATTATATGAAATAATAATACGAACAGAATCATTTTGGTGTTCAATTTTTCGGCTTGCGCACTTTTCTAAAACTGAATGCATAAGTAATCAAAAATCTGAAGTAAATAATTTAGTGCGCAACCGTTTTAATTTGTCTTATTTAAATTTTTTTGATACCGATTTCACAGCCGCTGTAGTTCAGGGGATAGAGTGTTCACTTTCCAATGAGGTGAACCGGGTTCGAATTCCAGCAATGGCTGGTCGATACGAATTCCGCTACCGGCTCGCAACAACCGCAGTGCTGACGTAAGCTATCCTCAGTGGCGGACGGATCATGGGCTAGTGTCCCCTTGCCTTTATGCTAACCGTGGCAGGTTTTCGCAATTATCCACTCCTTGTAACGCAAATTCGGGTTAGTTCCTTTAAAAAAGTCCTCCATGAAGGCAAATTTCTCCCAATATTTGATCAAGGAGTTCCCTTGTCTTTTGAATTAGGTTCATAGTTGCAAAGCTAAGGAGTTGAACATTAGTAGTCGTAAACCTATAAAATTGGGTCAGCTATTCAACGAGGTTTGAAAACACCAATTTCAAGAAAAAGAAATTGAATAGCAAAAAGTGGTCGATAGCTATCTGACTACAAAACAGTGAACGATATCATTTTAATACCGCTTTTAACGCTTTTTATTGGAAATCCGATAATAGATTTTTTAAGCTATATGACTTAATAAAAAAAATACACTCTATAACAAAAAAATCGACGCACCAAGAAGCAATCATCCGATTGCTTTGAAATTCCGTATGCATGAATGTTTTGAACAGATATGGCTGGAATGATGCCGACTGGGGACGTATAGTCTTGAGCGACAAATCCCGCTTCCAACTGTGTCCTGACGATAATCGAAGACGTGTTTGGAGACGCACAGGGCAGAGGGGGGACCCCTGCCTTCACTATTGCACGCCACACCGGCCCTCAACAAGGCATTATGGTCTGGGGTGCCATTTCCTTTGACAGCCGGACCCCGTTGGTCGTCATTAGAGGTACACTTACTGCACAGCGGTACGTCGAAGACCAGTTTTGCTACCGTTCCTTTTGCAGCGCCCTGGGCTGGTTTTTCAGCAGGACAATGCCAGACCACATACGGCACGTGTTACTATGAACTGTCTACACGCTTGTCTCTCTTCCTTGGCCTGCCAGATCACCAGATCTCTCTCCCATCGAGCATGTCTGGGATATGATGGGAAGGCGATTGCATCTGGCACGGAATGTTGATGACCTCGTTCGACAATTGGATCGAATTTGGCAGGAAATACCGTAAGAGACCATCCGGGAGCTTTATCGGTCTATGCCACGCCGTGTGGCAGCTTGTATCCAGGCTAGAGGCGGGTTAGCACCTTATTGAACTTGTTACCGTAACTCTGCAATAAATTATTCAATTTTAATCATTTACTATTCTTTACATTGTCTTCCTATCCACCAATTTTCGTTTTAATCGGACAACTCCTTCTTGGTGCGTCGATTTTTTTGTTACAGAGTGTACTATGTTTTCAAATAAATAACTACACAGATAAAAATTATCTATTGACGAAAGTAAAATAATTTTTAATGTATTCCTTTTATGTAAAGATAAAAATCAAGCATAAATTAAATGTAAATAATACACAATCAATACTACCTGTTCACTTTGTTTTCGAAAGTTATTGATGTAAATTAGGTTCCACCACCATCCCTTCTGACAGTGTGGATCAACATTATTATCTTGCCAAAACGGTCCGGATCCCATTATTGGCATAACAGTTGCATAAAATGCCAGAACAATCATATACACCGGTGTTAGCCTAAGTGATAAATAAATATTATTCAAATAAAATAGTACTCAAATCTACCAAAAGAGTTATGTGCAAAAATGTAATAAATGTGCATTTGGCTGAAATAGTTCTAGTGTTGTTTTTTGAAGGTTCAGTGTTTCGGATGAAAATATACTCTTTTTTTTTTTCAAATAATATGCTGTTTTCAAAACTCTTATGAATTTGCGTCACTTACTCATGATTGCTAGGTCAAGTTTAGCCTATTAACAGTCAGTGCCCCAAATAAAATTTATTAACTCTCATAATATTGTATGTTGTCAATAATGATCGCGATATTATCGTATTTGATGTTAATTGTTGTTGTAAAAGATCAGGGGGTGGTATTGTAGTATTTGATACACTTATGAATATTATCTGTAAGCAGTAAGCAGTGAAATTTGGAGTTGCACTGTGGAACAAAAATCATTTTTCGCGGTCAAAAATAAAAAAAATGAAGTTATGAGGGAAAAAAATCTCAATATGGTTTTTTGTAGTAAAATGTCCGAGGAATATGACGGTGTATTTTTTTTTTTTTTTTTTGGTTTATTAATGGAAATAACAATTAAATGGAAACAAAGTCGAAATAAAAAATATTAAATTTTTCAGTTAAATTTTCATTAATATGATAAATCCTTATAGTAAATAAAAATATTAAAACTATGCATAATTTATACATAAATGTACTTCTAAGATATATATGAATTCATTGTTTTATATAAATACTATTAAAACCAGAGCCATTTCCCTATTTCTTCCCTGTACAATGAAATTGTAACTTTAGGGTGCTCTATTAAAAAAGCCTTACGTTGCCGAGGTAAAAAAAAAATGTGTACATTTGTTTGGTATATATACTCAAGAACTAAAAAAAAATTAGCTGCAAATATTTGCGAATTCGGCTGATATATCGATTTTTATAGTTCGTGTCATTTTTATAATAATGATTTTCTTATATCTACAACTCTGAACAATCTTGTCATTTTTTTAAATTGAAATTTAATTGAAATTTTTAAATCAAAATTGTTTATATCTAGCAAAATAGATTCATTATTTTTTTTAATTCGATAATCAAATTTGTAATTAACAATCTTAAATATTTTGATTTAATTTATTTAGTTTAAATTTGTTTTGATAAATATTTGCGATTTTACATCCATTACTTTATTTATTAAAATTATTAAACACAAATTTGTAATCAAAGATCTCAGAAACTACTAGTAAATAATTCTTATTTAATTACAATTTACATTTACATTATACAATTTACAATTTACATTATACAATACAATTTACATTATACAATTTCTTCAATAATCATCCGCCATTTTGGATCCGCCTTTTTGTTTTTTTGAAATTTTGACTTCATATTTGAAATCAGCGATCCAAAAAACCTATAGGTGATCAATTTTTAGAACATTGAAGTTAATTTTCTAATTTTGGCCGCATTTTTCTGACTGTGCCACTGTCCCACTGTGCGTTGCCCCTACATGTTGGCGTACTTGACTGCATTTTTCCAATAACCGATAAGTATTAAAAGTGGCTTACCTATAAATGACTGCATTAAGAAAAATTGCAGCCATAAATTCAAGTAATTCTCAACTTAATTAAGGTTTTCTGATAATAATGCTTAAAACTTACCTCAAGTAACGATGGACATAAAAATAAAGCCACGGAGTTTTTCCTTCTTTTTTGGCACATTCTTGGAAGTATAGATAAGACATCAAGAAACCACTGTAAAATGATAAGAAACAAATCACCGAATTGTAGTTGAATAATAAATAAATGGGAGCTAATATCATTGAACTCGAATAAATATTCATTACCAATAGGGTGTTGTGTTAAGGCCGTTCTTAATATATATTTTTTAGAATCCTTGTGAAAAATGAAGACGAAATGCTTTGATATTTGAGGTTGCAAGTAAATATTCAAACGAGAAAATAATTAAAACTATATCTAAATCTGAAAAATCAGTATAGAGTAAGGTAGATGAACGAAATTTCCAGAATCTGTCGGATAACCATTTGAAACTGAAAAGCATTTCTAAATTCTTTCTTTCTCAATTAATCTCTGCTTTCTCAGACAATCAAACAGGTTCAGATAATTTTTCAGTGTATAAAAAGAGAACTGTAAAAAATTCCGGACTTAGTTACTAGAAAAAATACCGGAACTCAGAGTACTGGTACATTTTACCGAAAAAATACAAAAATAAAATACGAAAAAATACGAAAAATACTTTTACTCAACAAAAAATCTGAAAAACCGTAATTTTTACATTGATATTTATTAAAAATCACTGATCACTGAACAAAAAATCATTGTAACTAAATAAATATTACAGCAAAATATATTGTAAAGAAATTTTACTGTGAAAATGGATTTCACGGTAGAATGAATTTTACGTATGATGCATCCAGGATGTTAATTTTTTAACCTTACTTTGATCCGAAATTTTTTACATTGAACACCTTTAATAAATTTTGATCCTAATGATCGGATTTTCACGAACTAGGACTCAATATTAATGGTTCGAGGGCCTGACAGCAAATATGCTAATTAACCAGATTCTGGCTATCCCCAATATCTTAGGGTCAGGAATCCGTCAGAAAAAAGGACATATATATTCGGAGAAAGTACGTTTTTGCGTCTGATTTCATAACTTGAACTATCTTCTGCGCTACTATTCATCATATTTCAAGTCAGGCCTTGAACCATTGAGACCGAGGCCATGTACATGAAAATCCGATCATTACATTAAAATTTATTCAGGGTGTTCCTTCTTTTACCCTTTTTTGCGCACAGCACATCCACTCTCAATAGCAGTTTTATTTGTTCCCCCTTATATTCTAACTTTCTGTGTTCAACCCTACATTATGTATACTTACGTGTATATTTCTTGAAAAGATTCTAAAAATATGCATTAAGGGTGATATTTACAGAAAACCCTGTATAATAAAAAATAATTAAATGTTGCAAACCTGCCAACTTTTCCGTGTTTTCCGGAAGATTTTATTTTCATATTTAAAGTGGTAGTAAATATATACTATTTTTTTTCTTTCATAAACTTAATTTTTAAATGATTTTGATCACCACTAATCTTTCAAAAATGAAGCACATATATTAATATGCGTTACTATCATGGTTGTCAACTTAAGATTTTTCAAATGCAACGTATTTGCTTGCTTAAAATTGAAGTTTTAATTTCATTTTAATACCACTGGGAAAAATGATAATGGAAGGGATTAAAAGTTGACAGGTATGTTGTTGACTCACCTGAGCAAGAAAAATGAATCAACCGAATACCATCCATTGAGTATGGCTTGGAAAGGGAAATTATCTATGAGTGGCAGGAGACCTTTCGTAGATCCTTTAATGTGAAACAAAAGATAGGAAAAATCCCGCTATGTAAATAATTTATTATATACATCAATTGCAATAACTTTTTAACATTATTCTGAAATTATTTAATTGCCTTTGGAAAGATTTTAATGATTTGTAGGTGAGAAATTTCCTAAATTTGCGCCAACTTTCTAAAAAAAATCAAAAATCAACTCAAATAAACTGTTATTTTGCCTGTAAGCAATACATAAAACCAATGTACATAAAAGCTGTTACTCTCACAATGTTGTTGCTTAAATCAAATTTTTATAAAAAAAAATAACCTCTAATTTTGAACAAGCGTTTTATCTGTAAATTATAAACAGTTTTTCAATTTTAATGTTAATTTATTTTTTAATACTTCTAACACTATCCTCTCCTTATCTTCACCTCGATATAACCGTAATTAATTTTTGTAAATAAAAGTACATAACATTTCTGCATTTTCATTTACTTTAATTCTAATAAAATATTGTTACTGTCTGGCAATCAAGAGATGATCTTAATAATTTTAATGATTAGAAAGGTAAACAAGAAAAGATTTTCGGAGTCGTCGAAATATGTGAGGTTTCTTTCTTAACTGTGTTGTTACCGCATGAATCGATAGATGGCGCCTCCTAAATTTTTTAACATAACATTATTATATTTTTATTTATTTTAACTCCAATAAAATATTACTACTGTCTGGCAATCAAAAGATGATTCCCTTTTCTTAGTGCCTCTGACCTCACCGAATGATAGTCTCCTGATTGTAAGAGAGTAATCATGACTTTAAACATGATAAAGTCATGGAAAAAAAACATTGTATGATATATTTTTATATATTTTTAACGTCATATACTGTGATTTTATTTAGGTGACTTGCTATCCACGATCAGACAGCGATCACCTCAATTTTTCCCTTTTCACTTACATTATATTATTATTAATTTTAAGCCTTAAGCAACTCAGACTAATCAACATTTTTTAATCGGGTAATGTATTTTTCAGTGACAGACGCTGAGATTATGAACCAATAATTTAAAGTTTATTGCAAATGAAAATTGTCTACACTAAATAATCTTAAATACCTAAAACGTAAACAAGAAAAGATTTACGGTTTATTCCCTATACGAGGACTACCTTACTTAACTGCGTAGTTATATCACGAATCGATTGACTGTTGTTATATTTTGGTAATTTGCATTAATGCATTCTGGTTAGAATAAAATTATAATTCTTCTAAATTCATTGATTCTGGAGCTTATGGTAAGCATATGTATCAAATTAATTAAAAATGAGTAATTAATTCAAAAAGAAGAAAAAAATTCTCTCATAACTTTTTGTAAAAGTAAAATAGTAAAAAAACTTTCATGATCTTTATAACGAAATTACTAAATTATTGTAAAAATCGTTTACTTTATATCCGTAAAAAAACATAAAATAAATTCAAAACAACTTAAACACGTTAATAAGTACAAAATTAAAGTTTTATACATAGATGTTATTAACAATAGTGATTGTCAGTTGTTTTTGATTAACCTCAGTTACTTATAACTATACTTTAGTCCTATTAATAACCAATATTAAAATAACTGGTTTTGTAAGGTTAATTTCAAGTTAGTTATTAGTCACTTATTACATTAGTTACTTATCAAGTTTTTGAAACAGTATATTCGGTGGAAAAGGCAATAGACAGGAATTTTAGTGCGGCGGCCTATCGATCAGTAAAGTAACTACACAGTTAAGTAAGATGGTTCGCATATTGGGCCTATAGATCCGTAAAGTAACTACACTGTTAAGTAAGGTGGTTCGCATATTGGGCCTATAGATCCGTAAAGTAACTACACAGTTAAGTAAGGTGGTTCGCATGTTGGGCCTATAGATCCGTAAAGTAACTACACAGTTAAGTAAGGTGGTTCGCATGTTGGGCCTATAGATCCGTAAAGTAACTACACAGTTAAGTAAGGTGGTTCGCATGTTGAGCCTATAGATCAGTAAAGTAACTACCCAGTTAAGTAAGGTGGTTCGCATATTGGGCCTATAGATCCGTAAAATAACTACACAGTTAAGTAAGGTGGTTCGCATATTGGGCCTATAGATCCGTAAAGTAACTACATAGTTAAGTAAGGTGGTTCGCATGTTGGGCCTATAGATCCGTAAAGTAACTACACAGTTAAGTAAGGTGGTTCGCATGTTGGGCCTATAGATCAGTAAAGTAACTACACAGTTAAGTAAGGTGGTTCGCATGTTGGGCCTATAGATCCGTAGAGTAACTACACAGTTAAGTAAGGTGGTTCGCATATTGGGACAATACCAGATTTGCTTTGAGACTCCCAATAATTTCCTTTTAAAAAAATATTCAAAATGCACTTAAATTACTTAACTTCTTTTATAATTTAAGCAAGAAATAAATTTGTAAATATTTTGTTGACTAAGAATAAAAATATGCGTTTGAATTTTACTTACGAATTTGGGCAATAGGTGACAAATACACATGGCACACAATGACCCATGTCATACTTAGAAATCGGATACCGTGAAGACACAAGAGTTGTCCCTCTGTGGAATCAGTGTTGAATAACTTAGATCCATTCGTAAAGATACAAAAGCAGTGTAAGACAGGATCACACATGTCGATGAACACTAAAGAAGGAAATGTTCAACATTTAAAAACACAAAATATAAAAATAGCTTTAAAAAACTACTACAGAAAAACAAATAAATCTATGTTTTAGGGCAATACAATAAATTTAATAGGGCCAAAAATGTTTCCACACATTAAAGCTTGCATATTTCTTTTCCTGAAAGTGTTTTAAGCATATAAGTAAAATTTCGATGAAAAAAATTCTAAAAATTTAAATTTTTCTATTTAAAAAGAAATTAATAGTTAATTATAACTAAAAAAGTTAGTTAATTTTAATTGTTGAATTTTTCTTAAAAATATATTATTGTTTTTTCTTAAAAATATTTCATTGCTTATACTTTCTTCTGAGTTCTGTACTTCAAAGTAAAAGTATAATTATCTTCCATTATTTAAAGTCTGAATTTTAAAAGATTAACAAACATTGTTATATAAAATTTATAAGTACTGGCTTTTCTTATATTCTTGAAAACAACTTAATATGATTTAAATAGTTTATTTCATAATTGAGAAAAAAATTTTAACACTGGATTATTTTACCTTTTAATTTTGTTGGTGAACCTTCATTAATTACCAATGGTTCTTCCAAACTCCTGTCGACGAAATACTCAAAAACTTTTCCCTCATTAACAGAACTTTTACATTCATCTTTCGAAGTATTTGAATGAGCGAAATATTTGAAGGCAGTAACAGAACTCCCCAAAAATACCAGAAGGAAGAATACAGACATTATACATCTGGAAGATACAATAACATCGTTATGAAAATATTTGCCATGAATAATATTATACAATGCATATACACTCAAACTTCGATCCATCGTTGCAGCATCTTTTGTTTTCCTGTATGGTCTTGTTTAAATGGTCCTGTCACAAATCCTATGCTCTTAATGTTAATAATTTCCTATACTATCGTTTTTGAAACTAGAACATTCCCGCGTTCATCGTTCAGAAATTTTATCGACATTTGAAAAGAAAATTAAAGTTACAGTAAACTCTCACTTATGCGCCAGCCTAAGGGATCAGCATGAAAGAGAGCAAAAGTGAAAGAGACACATAAGTGAAAAGCCTATTGAAAATTCCTAAACGCAACATAAATTGCAATGACAACATAAATAAAAATTAAGTACAAAATACTCACTGAAGCATAATAAATAAAGAAAATGTTTTATAAAAAAAAATACTTACAATGTCACAATTCCTCCAGTACTCAATTCTAACGATTCAGCTTTGCAAGTTAACGCAGTCACATTAAAACCGATGCCAGTTTTATTTAATGCTGGAATGAAACCTGAAAAAAAAAGTGTAAAACGCTGTCTGTTC
Organism: Parasteatoda tepidariorum; assembly: GCF_982258835.1. Taxonomy (NCBI): domain Eukaryota; kingdom Metazoa; phylum Arthropoda; class Arachnida; order Araneae; family Theridiidae; genus Parasteatoda; species Parasteatoda tepidariorum. The sequence continues at coordinate 40,544,031 of NC_141764.1, forward strand.
ATTTAACAAATACACAATAAAAACTTGGGGATAATTCTAAATCAATCCTAAATTAAAAATCTGCAATGCTCTACTAATTTAAACTTTAAAATTTTCAGTTTAAAAAAAACAAACTCGAAAACTGAACTATTTTGGCGACCTCGAGAAGAAATTAGCAAACTTCAAATGTTTACAAGATACATAAAAAATACTTACTTGAATTATTAAATATATCTACGAATTCAGATGGTTTACACGTGTCAGGTAAGCACACAGCAATTGAAATTGGGAGGTACTCCTGGAATAAAAATGCATTCATATATTATCGGGGATTTTAATTAGGTATGTCAGGTATTTTAGAATACACCGTGTGTAGGAAAGAGAAACAATATTCTACTGCCAAGGCTAGAAAAAGTAATGAAATAGACAAAGAGAAAAAGGACAATACCGGGCCGTAATAGCAGATTGATTAGCATGTTTATACTCGGTGATACACGACGGGCATTTTTCCTAAAAAAAAGAACTCACACTTTCTGGAGCATATTTATTGGCAACAAGTACAGCAATGTTTCAGCTATTTTTTAACTTAGCCACCAGCAGAATTGAGACACTTGTCGTATCTAAGAATCAAGTTTTGCATCCCTCTGACGTAGAACTTTGCCGCCTGTGAATGGAACCAGCGTGTGACAGACGTCTTCAGCTTTCCGTCGTTTCTAAAATGCTCACCAGAGGACAGGAATTTCTTGAGTTGCGAGAAAACGTGAAAATTGCTGGGAGCAAGAACAGGGCTGTGGGGTGGATGATGAACAACTTCCAAGCAAATTCCGTCAAAACAGCTGCTGTGCGTTGAGCCGTATGTGGACGAGCATTGTTATCGAGGAGCACAACATCTGCAGTAAGCATTCCACGCCTCTTGTTTTGAATGCCACATTGCAATTTCTGCAGTTCCGTTGAAGACCTCTGTCACAAGCTGGTTCCGTTCACAAGCGGCAGAGGGATACAAAAGTTGATCCCACGATACAAGTGTCTCAATTCTTGTGGTGGTTATGTTGAAAAATAGCTGACGCATTGCTGTACTTGTTGCCAATAAATATGTTCCTCAAAGTGTGAGTTCTTTTTTTAGAAAAAATAGGGAAACTTACTTTCTGGATGACCCTCGTATATACGTGCTCGTCAAATCTGAGGAAACAAAAGTCCTATGGTCATTCACCTAGCAGTACCTTAAGTATAGGAATCTAGAGAAAATTTATTTTCCGTTTATATCTCTGTCTAAATTAAGGAAGTGACCTTTAGAATGAGTGGTACTGCCATCTATCCGTGGGTTTCTGAACTAAGATGTACTCACACCCTTGCTGTGCACTCCTACCTAACGAAAGGCGCATCTTCCTGACTAATTCGTAAAAGGCCACTGGCTGGTGAACTCGGCTTGACCAAGTGCCATTAGAAACAACAGCAACAAGATTGCTGAATCGGAGCATGGATGCATGTAGTCTGATTTTTAGTTTTGAAAAATACTTTTTAAAAAAAATAATAAATAAAGTAAATAACAGATCATGTAACATGTTGATGTATATGTAACATGGCGTAATAGGCGATTACTCATTTCAAGATAACTCTTTATAATTTTGTAAATTAAACGAATTACATTTTTTAAAGGTTATTACTTCTTTTGGTAAAATTAATCAAGATGGATAGGGTTTCTTTCTCTCGCATATTTTAGTTGTCAGTTTAATCAGCCCCACTACTCTTTAAAAAAATTAAAATTAAATTAAGTTCACCCTTTATCATATAAATTAGCAAAGCAAATGAAATTTTCCATAAAATGGACATTTTGCGGAAAATGTCTGATAAATTTGTAAGAAATTCGTTTAAAAATTCGACTATTTATCTTGCATGCAATCATAAAAAAACTTTTTTAAGATAACGTCATCTATAGTTTAAGAAAGTAATTTTAATCCATACTACTTTATAAGAAAGAGAAAAAACACCGTCACATTCTTGTATTTATGAGTTTCAAATTATACTTTTCTTGTGTGTATTTTTCAAAAAAATCTTATGAAGAAAAAAAAAATTTGTGAATTTTCTTCTTAAAAAAGTAAACTACAAATTGAAAGTTTTAAAATGTGACTTTGTTTATTTATAATTTTCACATCAACCTAAACCTTGTAGCGTTTCGAAACCACTTTTAGCTATGGTCTTTGATATTTAAAGTAAAAGGAAATACTTTATCAAATGTATACTTACGTATTATCACAAAACAAGATTTTTTTGTCCCCATTTGATTTTTTTAAACAGTTCTTTTAAAATGCCAAAATAGTTTGTTCGTATTTTTCATTACAAAAATGGCTAAAATGAAGGGTTTTTTATTTTTTATTTCATAAACAAAAGATGTTATCGGGAAAAACTGTTTGCCTAATCAAAATACCTTATCGCACTAAATTTTTTTAACATGATATTTCATCCTCCGTTACTACAATGAAATAAAATATTCCTCTGATAACAAAAAATCCTAATACAAGGGGTGATCAAATGAAAAGGTACGAAATGACTCTGTAGGTACAAATGTAGACTTTATTCAAAATATACACCATAGGCCAGAGCACAACCTTCCCATAGATGAACAAGACGCAGGATTCCCTGTTCCCAGAATTCCTGTGACCGTGACGAGACCCAGTTCTTCACAGCGTCCTTGAGTACGTCGTCCGAGTTGAAGAGCTTCCCTTTCAGGTGTTTCTTCAGTGGACCAAATACGTGGAAATCGCAGGGCGACATGTCCGGACTGTAGGACGGATGTTCCAACGTCTCCCACTTGAATTTGGCCAGTTCCATGTGCGTGACTATGGAGACGTGTGGACTCGCGTTATCATGGAGCAGAACCACTCCCTCTGTGAGCAGCGACTGTCTTTTGTTCCTGATAGACCTGCGTAGGCACCAGAGTGTCTCCCAGTGCACATAGGAGTTAATGGTTTTTCTGTGCTCGAGGAAATCGGATAACACCTCGCTGCTCCTCAATCGTCGAATTTTGCAACGCAAACGCCATCTTGTCCTCATACAGATTGCCGCATCATTTGGACGCCGCTTTTGATAAGAGCCTCTGCTCTTTCCTGTGCATGCGGGCACCCGCGCATGCTCCGATCCCAGTCAGAGACTCCAATCGCTCCCGAGATGTCTCGCAACGTTCTCCCATAGCAGAATATGAAAATATTTAACTGTTACGTTTTTACGTCGTTTCGTACCTTTTCATTTGATCACTCCTTGTACTTGGGACATTTTAGATACTATAATGGAAAAAATGTGCTGCTTATTGCTACAAAAATTTGTCGCAATGCTAATTAGGAATTAAATCGTGTTTTGTTTTCGGTAAATGTGTACTAGAGTTTCGTAAAGCGGAAGAATTAAACTGAATAAGAATAATTAAGAAGAATTAAATTAAACTACAATATGGTTCAATTTTGCATCGTTTTTGTATTACGTTACTAATCGACATGTTCCTACAATTCAAATAGTGTAGAAATAATATTTTGTGTGAAATTGAAATTTCATGGAAAAATTCTGTTAAATTTGTAAATAATTCGTTTAAAAATTCAAGAACTTATCTTGTATACAAATATGAAAAATCTGTTTTAAGACAAAGGCATTTATTGCTTACAAAAACAACTTTAATCCATACTCCTTTATAAGAAAAAAAACTCCATCACATTTTCATACTTATAAGTTTGAATTTATACTTTCCTTATTTTCATACTTCCAAAAGGATTTATAAAAAAATTATTTTTAATGAATTTTCACCTTAAATGAGTAAACTACAAATTGAAATGATTATTATGTTTACTTATATTTTCTCATATTGACTTATATGTTTACTTTTTGCATCAATCTGCACCTTATTTTTTGCATCAACTTGCACCTTATTCTTTTATCAACCTGCACTTTATTTCTTGCATCAACCTGCACCTTTAAAAAGCCCTTTTAGCTAGGATCTTTGATACATTATCAAATGTGCCCTTTTAAATTATCTCTAAATCAGGTTCTTTTTTTTAATTTATTTTGTTTTATAAATTTATTTATTTATTTTGATTTGAAACGGTATTCCTTAATATAACCACAATAGGGTTTTTAAATATAGAAATCGCAAATATGAAGTTATTTTATTTACATTTTTGAAAACATATGACGTTAACGAGGAAAACTTTCTGCAAAACCTTTTTTATGAGGTTTAGTTTTTTATTCCTACCATGAAACAAAATATATTTCAGATAAAAAGAAAATCCTTACATTTGGAACATTTTAGATTATATTATCTAATAGGAAAAATGTGCTACAACGTTGAACCATATTACTGCAAAAAAATGTTGCTATCTTAATTAGGCCTTCAATTGAATTGTGTTCTCATTAAATGTTTACAAGGGTTTCATGTAGCAAATTTTAAGATGATTTAAATTTGAGTATAATACGGTTCAATTTTGCCTCGTTTTTATGGAATCGTGTTCTCGTTAAATGTGTACTAGAGTCTCGTGTAGCAAATTTTAAGAAAAGTTAAATTGAACAATAATATGGCTTAATTTTGTAATGTTTTTGTCTTATACTTCTAATCAACATGATCCTACATTTCAAACAGTGTGTATTAATTCCCATAAATTTACCGCCACTGTAACTTGCATGGTGCAGTATTGCCCATGAAATCCTCCTCTGTCATTTTTCTTCGGTGCATAGGCACTTCTACATTCATCAAAATTTCCCAACCATTTCAGATTTCCTTCTAATATTCCACTTTCTGGTTTTCCAAAGGAATCCAACACTGAAACATACACATAAAATTTATAAGACTTTCAATTGAATGAAATACAGACTTTGTTATCATTAAAGTTCAAAATGGGGTGAATGTCAACATTCTTCGGAGAGGGCCAACATTCACAAAACTGCTTTAATGACTAAAAACGTAAAAATATTTGTTACATCCGTTTTCATCTTTATTTATGTGATATATTTAACGTTTATTTGATATTAACTAGGAGGCTAAGTTCTCTCCTCGCCAGCCCCATTAGTTCCGTCTCATTCATCAATGTTTCATCTTTAAATGTCAGTATTTTCCACAAAAACACAGAAAGTTTTGTTTTCATTAGTATTGTAGTATTGAAACAATATAACATTGACGTTGATGACCTCGAAGTGACGAAATATTTTTGAATGAGTTTTATTTTTAGAAAATTTATGTTTTATTTTCGATTTCCAAACTCCGAAATAGAAAAAATATTAGGGCTTTAGTAAAAATGAATTTTTTATTTTCGCTATCTGAAAAAGATATATAACAGTCCTCTCACAAAAAGAGAGTGCTTAAATTGAAGTTCGAGTGCTTTTGTTGTTTTGTAATTTTGCTACCAGGTATGATAAATTCTCCACACATTTGTTTCTTTTTTGCTATTACTATCTGACTCATAAAACACACTTAATATTAAACGCTGCAAAAAAAAAAATTTATTAGAATAAATATTTTTTGATAGAAATAAGTTTAAGTTTGAAATAATTATTTTTAAAATTTCTATAGAATATTTACGATGCTCATTATAAATTTCTAAAATAAGACTATAAAAAACATATTAATTTTCTAATTAATATCTTATTCTTTTAAATTGCTGCACTTGGAACCATTAAATTGCAAAAACCTTCTTTCAAAACTGTACGTTGTCTGGTTAAATGATTTATTAAAATAATATTTGAAACATTTATTTTAAGGAACTCATTTATTTAATGCGGCTGATTTCTGGGATTCATTTCGAATTGAAACGTTAACACTTAATAAAAACGTTTAAATTAAAGAACAATAAAGTTAAGGAAATTAAAGAAATTATACATATTTTTGCTTGTCGACTGGAGCCTATTACTTTCTGAAAGTGTGTCTAAGGTTATTAATTAAATGTAAAATATATTATTTTTAGGTTTTAAAGGGTCAAATTACATATCACTAATTTTACGGTCCTAATTAAAACGTATTACCATAACATACTTAAACATAAAAAGAAAATTTAACATACTTACTTTTTATTGCCCAAGAATCCTGATAATTCTTGAAATCAATATTATCTTTAATGTAAGACAAATCCGCAGAACAAGTGCTGTTTGTAACATTGCTGATACTATTAATCAAGGCAGGAATAAGATTGAAAAATTTCAATAACTTAATACCATTGTGAACATTATTATTTATTAAAAATCCCTCTTTTCTTTCCAGCATTTTAGCTGACTCAATATATTTTGTCGTGTCTCTTACAAATCTATTTATATCGTAAATCGTTCTTTCCTGATTTTTTGAAAAATCATCAGAGCTATAAATAATTTCACCACCAGCGTATGCAAAAAATATAAATATTATTAAAATTATTGACTTCATAGTTCACGCATCAGAAATGACTATAGACATCAACGATTGCTAGCTAAAATGAAATGACTGATAGTTTTAAAAGTATTGTTTTTTTTTTAATTATTACACAACAACGTATCTTTCGTACGCTAACAGCAAAACCATTGTCTGATAAGATTAGCATTGCATTTTTAACCTCTTAATGTGTGACAAAGAGCATCTATTAGGTCACGAGTTCCTTTACATACTTAGGTAGAGTGAAAATTATTGCTTAAATAGTTTTTGTTCGATTTTTAGAAGTGAGGTTTCAAAACGTCATTTCCCTTTCACGTAATAAGGTGAGAGCAAAGAATGGATGATGTCATCACATTATTTATGCTTTCAAAAGTATATCATGTGTTGTCTATGAGTGCGGTCTGTTCTGTCATTGTCAATCTAATTAATAGTTTTAATTCTTTGATATTAACCTGATACGATCAAATTTTAGAATATTTATTTATTTATTTCAAATGGCAGAGGTAATTGACATGAAAAAGCAAAAACATAGGAACAAAACAAGAAAGTAAAAAGTCATTTCCTTAGGAGCGCTCTTGCTTCCCAATATCGCTCGGTAGACGACGACCCGCGGAGGGCCCTGCAGCACAGGATGTGGCTGCCATCCAAAACAGCTTGGCTCATGCATAGAGAACAATAGGGATCAGGTGCCAGCCCTAAACGAAACAGGTGCGCGGCAAGGCAGTCATGTCCGGTATGTAGTCGAAACTGAGTAACCGCTTCGCGGCGCGGCCAGTCTGGAATGGTGTTCTGTCGAAGATCTCTCCACACTTTGGTTTTTACCCTTTCTGACAATTGTTGGTGGATATCCCCATGGATTTTTGATCTAATAATCCTTTTTAAAGCTGAAAAGGGGATTGGGCTACTAAGAGCCTGGAGAATTCTTGTGCCTCTCTTTGCCAAAACATCAGCCCTCTCATTTCCTGCAATATCACAATGCCCGGGAATTTGTAGGGCTACAGTTTTGCCAAAATGGTGGAGTTTGCGTATCGCATCCTGACATTTTAGAACGTCGCAATTGGAAGGGCAATGCATAGATTCAATCGAGCAAAGCGCCGCCTTCGAGTCTGAAAGGATAACCACATTTGAAAAAGACTCAATAAAACAAAAAAGCTGTTCAAGAGCAATACGGATTGCAACAACTTCCCCGTCAAAAGCAGATCTATTGGCACCCACTGGAGCACCAAAGGAGAAGAGATTACAAGAGATACCAGCTCCAGCATTTGGTTGATCCGGATGGAAAGAGCCATCTGTAAGAAACTCTCAGCCAGAGCGGTTCCGGGTAACGGATTCCCATTGTCTCCAGCGCAAGAAGAATTTTAGAATATAATGAGATTAAAATTGAAATTTTTAATCTTTTACGTTTGGAGAGCAATTAACCACTTGGTTTTTATTTACTACTAGGTTACTTTTCGACTACTAGAATTGCATTTTTTTTTCAGTATTTTGTTTGTTTGTCTAAGTAAGTTTGTTGCTTAAGTAACTTTGTATTAATGTAATTTTAATAATCAACGATTGCTAGCAATGATTGTTTTGTCATAATTAAATAATTCTGTTTTCAAACAACTTTTTTTCTGAATAAGTTGTTAGTCAATGTAAAAAGATAAGTTTAGGATGCTGTTCTAAAAATATAAAGAAAAAAATGTATGAGTAGGAAATATAAACTATCGAAAATATAAACTTAGGACTACTTCGTCACTGTAACATAATTATTTGTATTTCTTAAATACTGTAAAGCCCTATAATATTAGATTTATTAATTTGCAAAGCAAAAACTTGAGTTTTACGTAATGGTTTATTAATTAAGTTTATCATTCTAATAAAAATCTATGAAACTAGAAAACTCAATAAAATTTCAAAAAGGATGTTCGAAATCTCACAGCTTTAACTTTCATATTTGTAAAAACAAGTTATTTCGATTAGATAATCTTTAATACCAAGTTTTTTTTCAAAGACACCTGCTTTTCATACATGAAGTTTTAGAATCCTTATCAAGATTTAAAGCAAATTTAAGTTTGCATATTAATGTTCATGAAGGTGATAAAGAATACTTTATTAAAACCTTGCCGGTCGTTAAGGAGGAAAACAAGATTAAAAAAATTAAAACCAGTTTGACCCCGTGAATATTGAAAAAGGTTTAGAGGTGATATTTAGAAACACTTTTAGTTCTATTAATCAATCTTACTAGTTTCGGTGTTTTTAATTTCTCTTTTATAATTGTGATTTGTCATATATTAAAACGATTTTCATTGGGTTTTTTTTCGGTTTTCCTTACTTAAATATTTAAATAAGAATATAATATTTACTTAATTTTTGACAAGTATTCTAAGTTGATCAAAAGTTGAAATTGATCAAAAAACAGGCGAAAAAATTTCTAAAATGGGTAAATGAATTTGTAAAGATGCGGTGCATGGGGGGGGGAATAAAAGGCATTGGCTAGCATATATTATTTTATTTCAAACAACATGACTATATATATATATGCACTTAACACATCCATAGACACAACACAAACAAAACTAAATAAGAAGAAGTAACAAAGGGGAACGTGCAGGTTTCATCGTTCGTTCAATATCACTCTCCCTCTCTCTCTCTCTCACTGTCTCTGAGTTTTTTTCTAGTTTCTCGCTAGGAGGCGTTCCTAGCTCGCTTCTCCGCAAGCTTGAATATTTGAAGAATGTAAATGTGGCAAGATGGTTGCACTGCGATAAAGGAGTTGAAAATATTTCACTTCATTTTTTGTGATATGAGCAAATATGTCTATTCGGCAGTAGTCTTTTTGCGAGTTTGTTATGGGACTAATGTTTATGAACAGCTGGTTCAAAGTAAAACAAGAATTGCCCCTTGTGGGAAGAAAGAGACAACAATTTCAAGATCAGAACTTCTTGGTGCCACAATATCAGCTCGTCTTTCCACTGAAATCCGAAAGGAGTTTAAAACCGACAATATATATTTTTGGACAGACTCCACCATAGTGTTAACTTGGTTGAAAAGAGAAGATTTGGGGTGTATTCGTACAGAACCGTGTTCAAGAAATTAGGAAACTGACACGGGTTCAAGCATGGAGACATATACCTGGATCCTTGAATCCCGCGGATCGGCCAAATAGAGATTGTTTAGCTAAGCAATTGAGCCAGTCAAAAATGGTGGGAGGGCCCTAGTTGGTTCTATCTTCCATCCCGGGAATAACCAACTAATAACACAGTGGAAGATGTCAATGAAGAAGGAGGGATTAAAGAGAAAAGAAGAACAATCGTATCTTCAATTGTAAATATTGAAGTTACAGAAATATGGTAATTTTTCCTCTTACATCATTTTTTCATCTTACAGTATAAACATCAGAGTTGTGTTATGGATTCTAGGTTTTATACATTACACTTCACATGAAAATAAGTTAAAAGGTAGCTTGAGGTAAGAAGAATTCAAAGAAGCAGAAATTCAAGTTCTCAAATCCATACAATTTGAGATGAATCTCAAATGCATTTCAAGATGGCAAGTTTCATAATAAAATGCAAGCATTTAGAGATGAAAAGGCCTCAATTGAGCTTGTTTTCTTGTCTCCCAATGTGACCAGCATCTCCAACCATTGGATCAAGGAGTTATTCAAAACGTAAAAGTGACCTATAGTTATCTCCTTCTGAAGGACTTTATCGCTACCATCGACCAAAAAAGGGAGTTTCTCGTTATTGTCTTGGATGCCATTTTCTATGTGTACAAAAATTGCAACATGGTCTCCACCACATGCATATCAAATTGTTTTCGTCATTCTGGTTTTGTGAGTTCTCTGAATATCGCGGATGACGGAACAGAAGAAGAAGACGATATTCCTCTATCTGTTATGATGGACGATCTGAAAAATCGTGGCCATGCCATTGAAGGGGAGACTGAATATGGTTTGATTGGTGAGGAAATTGCCACCACTTCTGAAGCTACAATTTCTGAAATTGTTTCACAAGTTGTGGACAGTGAGGACAATGACAGTGATCCTGAGACTGTAGCTGTAACCCAAGCGGAAGCCTTCAATGCAATAAATGTCATATGAATTTTTTTTACAAACCATGAGGGAGCTGAGGAACATTTTGAGAAGTTACAAAATCTAGAAAACATTGTTCGAAAAATGAAACCAAAAGCGAGACAGACCTGCATAAATTATTATTTTAAATAAAGTAAGATGTAATGTATGTATGTACACTTTGAGGAAATTTGTAAACAGCTTTATTTTAAATTAAAAAATCTAACTTTCTTTAATTATTTGCTAATTCTGTTAAAATTTATTGACTTAAATATTTAATTTATGGCTGATCGTTTTCGTTTGTATTACTATTTTTAAAAAATCATAATGTGTACTATTTACGTGCTTAGTTACGAAGTGCTAGTGAATCGATTAAAAGGTCACCCCGTTTATAAAGTCACTTTTGTGATGTCCCTTAGGGTGACCTTACATCGAGGTCTGATTTACCTAAAAATTTATCATTCTCTGTTCATATTGTAACAGTACTCAATTGATATTGTAACAGTTGTTAATACTCAAAAATTTGCCATTCTCCATTCATATCGCAGCAGTTGTAAATATTCAAAAATGTGTCACAATCCAATATTTTCATAATTTTAAAAATCATTTTGTATTGAGTGAAAATTTTTATTCATCATTTATTAAGAATAATAGAGCAAGTTAGGCGAACTAATAAAAGTATTTGAAGTATTGAGTTTAAAAACGAAACTAAATGCTTCTAAAATTGAAATATTTAATAAATTTAAGTAAATTATTTGTAGAAATATTCATACAACCTATTTTTCGTTTGAGAAGTATGAGTGGCCAGTGCAGTAACATATTTTAGCATTACTAAAATATGCATGTTTTCGCTCAAAATATTTGATCTAATTTTTTATTTTATTTTATGCAGTTCTTCAACAAATGAGGCAATTTACAAGCATGATGCATTAAAAAATATATATATAATTATTTAGTTAATTTAAAATTAATAAATATTTCAAATATATTTGTAAAGTTCTTCATCTATTCTGAAATTTGCTTCTAATAAGTTTTTCTAATCTGATAATGGGTGATTCAAACGTCAGTGACACAAGAACAGAAAGCGCATATGTTACAATCAGCAAACCCAAAAACATCAGGACCTGTAAAAATGTGACAATTATTGAAAGAAATACTAATATAATATAATTAATAATAATATTACTAAGTTTTAGTGAAGAAATCAATTTAATGTGCATATCATAGAGAATTAAAATTTCATCGATTTTATTGTTTGGAACATTGTTTTTAAAAAAATATTAATTGAAAGAAACTGAAAATAAAACAGTAGTTAATTTTAATACAGTAAATAATACAGTCAGCAGCCATAACATGACGAAAACACCGGATCTCGTCTGATCACCGAAGCCTATGTCTCACCAGACGCGGTCAGTACTTGGGTCAATAACTGACTTTTTTTTCAAGTAAGTATAAATATTTTTTGAGTAATATAATTTATAAATACATTCTGTAGAGTGACACTTTTTAAAAGTCTGATTTCATGGGTATCGATGGTTTTTTTTTTTTATAATTTTTTCATACATAATTTTGCTTCCGAAAACACCAATGTTGGCTAATCATCAAATTATTTACAGTCGAAGTGTGTGTTGACTTGAGTTTATTGTTGTCTCTGACACTAAACAAAAATTTACTGTTAAAAATGAATGTATTAATTAATTAATTTTGGATGCATATGTACAATATTTCTAAAATCTAGAGGGCTGTGCCCCCTGCTCGCTAACGCTCGCCAACCCCCGAAAATTTTGCTACGCAATCTTACATGGTTTGCTTCGCAAACCAAGCTCGCTTCGCTCGCGACTAACTTAGGTACATTGCAAATGCACAAAATTCTAAGAATTCAAAACAATCATTCAAATCCATATAACAACTTCTTTTTTATAAATTACATATTTTTAGTAAATACTAAGTCATTAAAATAAATTTGAATTCAAATAAATCGCATGTATATCGTTATACCTATTAGAAATGTGCTATAGTATAAAATCTTAAAGCGTAGCAGCACGATTGAGACTCATTTTTCAAAATAATATAATACACATAAATTCGTAGTATATAAATTCATGAAAAAAAGTGCTTTCGACAAAGTACTAAAATAGACATCTATCGACAAAGACTACTCACTTCTGCCTAGCTTAATAGTCTGAGATTGCCGCAGCTGACAGGGTGAATTTCGGAAGAGTTCACATTTAGTGAGAACTGGTTATTTCAGTTTTCGTTTTTAAAAGTGCTATAGATTGAGCCACCTCAGCTAGATTTGGCATGTGACATTTTTATCGGCAATCATTGCTTGATTTTCTAGCATTGCCATTCGGGAAGTTATAATGAGGCTTTTTTTGTCGCCGTATAAGAGAAATATATATATAGATTATTCTATCATATCGATAAAAAAAAATCTACTATAATTCATACTTACAATTGTTTGATGAGTAAAGACAATAGTAGTTTTTAGTGATGAAATATAAAGAAAAACCACAATCAGATGTATCAAATATGCGCAGTAAGTCAATCGACTCAGAGGGATGAATAACTTATAAGATAAAATTTTATCCACAACACCTGAAAGCAAAATTTTATTTTAAATAAGTGTTGATGCAAATGTTTAGTTCATTTTATTCTGTTCTTTCTGTTGCTTCAGTACATAAAATTTATTGACTTTTTTTTGTTTTTGTCTTTTTCTTTTTGTCCTTTTTGTACTTATTTCACTGTACAATATATGTGTGTTTTTATTATTACTCTTATCTGGCGCAGTTTTTTTTATTATTTTTTTAATTTTAAAACAATAATATCGTTATCAGTTTAAAATTAATTCAAACACTTTGTTTATTTTTTTTTAAATATTTAAGCTATAGCAAAAGTGGCACTAGACCTTGTATATATTTCGGACATTTACCAAAGATCTAGTCATACTAGGTCTGGTTAAGTGCCATTGCCCGGTACACATTTTTCCGGTTTATCCTACACTGTTTTTTTAAGGTCAAATGCCATTGCCCGGTATACCCTACACTGATGTTTTTATAAGGTTCAGTGCCACTGCCCGGTATACATTTGCCCAGTATACCATACACTGATGCTTTTTAAAAGTCAAGTGCCATTACTCGGTATATATTTGCCCGAAACTCCAAACACTGATGTTTGTTCTAATCTATCGTCAGTAAGTATCAAAATATCGAATAAATGTAATTATATCCAGGAATAAATTAATATCAAATCGGATGTAATAAATATTTCGAACATTCACCAAAGCGACTAATTTGATTGTCAACATTCACCGGTGAAAGTTAACAACCACCGATTTCGGTCATTCACAGTAACATGCACATCTTTTACATAATAACCATCAGGACGAAAATTTCATACTTTGCCTAAATAGCATCCGGCATTTCAAGAAAAAAAATAATTGGTTTTGTTGGTGATGATCTCGTAAAGCGATAAAGAATCATGCATAGTATAGGTAAGGAAGATATTAACCTCGAAGGAAAAGTGGATGAATAACCCAAGGAACCAATTGAAGTAGTTGCTTTATACAGCGCATGTGCGGGAAAAAAATTTTAAAAAATTATCCACGGGCATCTAAAAGTGGATGAATATCCCAAGACACCAATATATATATTAGGGGTGTACAGTCCGCAAAAAAAAAAACGAATCACCCTGAATAACTTTCGTTCTAATGATCGGATTTTCACGAACTAAGTGTCAATCTTAATGGTTCCTGAAGGTGACCTCAAATATGCTAATTAATTAGTGCTAACTATTAATTAAGTTACGAAATCAGACACAAAAACGTACTTTCTCTGAATAAACATGCATTTTTTTTTACATATTTGGATTTCTTATCTTCAAAATATAGGGGGTAGCCACAATCTGGGAAATGTGGTCCCCATAGTTTGGTCAGGAGAGCGATTCAAAGTTCGTACCCCTTAATGTTAATTTCGCTTTTTGCGTTTTCAGTCATATTTTCAAAACTAATGAAGCAATTCAAAAAAAATTTCACCCACTCATAAAACTCATTTACCCAAAGATAATTTCATACAAAAAATAATTTTTAATAATTATTTATTATTTTTTATTATTTAATTAAAGTGAGGATGAAAAAATATTGAATTATAAGGTATGAATTTTTTTATACCATATTAATCTACATATTTTTCAATTGAAAAATCTAAAGTTTCAACTGTTTTTATTTATTAGAAGCTGAGAAAAATTAAAATTAATTATTTTTAAAAAAATAATTTGGCGACACTGAAGAAATGATTAAATGGGGCGATTAATATTAAAATGTGATAAACTTGCGATGAACTTGACTTCGCGCGCTTAGCATAAAATTTCATTCATATTTTTTTCGCTAATAATCGTTTGCTAATCTTTTTATTTTTATTTCTTTCACACTATAAAATACGATGTTTCTTTTTTAGTCATTTAATAATTTATTTGCAATTTAGTAAAGAATTTTGAATAAAAAACACTTTATTCAACAAATGTGTAGTTTTAAAAAAGCGTGCTTCTGATAGAATACACCAGATTGTGCTTATTTAATGTGATTATTTTTTATTTTGTTTTTATTTTGTTTTTCAATAACTGATACAATTTCAATAATATACATACGTATGCATAGATTTGGAATAATATATTTATCAATTTCTTGAATATATATTTTATAAATATTAATAAAAATACGTAGTCAACATTTTTAAACATCTCTCACAACATCGCAAATTTCTCAACATCTTATAGGGTAAACTAAACAATGAAGGGACACTTAAGCTTAGCTTGCCCTTAAAAAAAATTCATAAAAATTTCAAAATTTGTAATTTTAGCTAAATGATGGTTTCGACATATTTGTTATTAAATGCAAATTATGTAAAAAAGGTTAGATAACTTACATAATATTGTTTTAAGCTTTTGGTGGTTTAAATAATAAGTAGTAAGATGACCAAGTGAAGGAACAGTTCTTACCAGTGAATAAGCACTAAATTTTCCAGAGAATGAACACTTAATTTTGATAATGTTTGATGCTCGTTTGGAATCCATAGGCCACACAAATGTCTAAAAACAAGATTTTTCTTGGAATTACGACATATAACCATAGTTAATGTGGAAAATTTTACTTTTTTTTCAGTCATGGAATGGAAAGTAAAATATGTTTGAATATATAATTTTAAAAAAATGTTTTTCATTTTTTTCTCACAGTTTAATAGTCCGTTCTAAATTATGAATGTTTATCATTGTGTAATCTGATGATGTTTTTATTATTATTATAATTCGATCATTTTTTTGTTTAATCTTTTCCTCATATTTTTCAAGCTTTTTTTTAAATCTTTTTAAGTATTTTTTTTCTCTTCGTCATGAGTAATTTATTTCTTTTTCTTTTGATTTAACCTTCCTCTTTTTTCCAAATTTTTGGCCAATGTAAATGTATCTTCGAAATTTCTTTTGATTTTCCAGTTCCATTTCAAGAATTCCTCACTGGATATTAAATGAGAAAAAGGAGTTTCGAAGTTTGAGTAAAACCCATCTCTCATTGACTTATATCTAGTAGTTACTTATGAAACCAATCGTTTTTGCAACTAACAATGCCTCAAGAGGATTTATCTCAAAATCGATTTTCAAGATACTTTCATTATTAATGTTAGTTGTTTCAGCTTCAGAGCCAAAATTTGATTATACAATTGTTCTTTTTGAAATAAATTCTTCAATATTGAGAAAATCACAGGCTATTGGATATTTGGGAGATTAAACTTTTCTGTCAATGTTCCTTTAAAAATTTGCAACATAACTTGTAAGATTTCCTTCTCAAGCTTCTGAAGAAATAGCGCATCGTTACTCTCGAAGCATGTGTTTTGTTGATAAGTTGTCTTGCTCATTAACTCTTGGTGTCTGTTTTGCATGCATTTGTTACAGTCAACGTTTTCTACATCGAATGAAAAAATATCGCATTTCATAAAAGCATTTTAACTTCATCAGTTGATGCCTCAAATCTTATTTAAAAATTGATGTAAAATTTTCTAGACATATTGTTTTACAATTCTTTTGTTTTCAAGATCTAACGAGATTTCCAAGAATTACGTAGAAAACTAAACCAGAAAATTTGTTTTGAGGAACAAAACTTGCTCAGTTTCAAATTGATGTGAGATTTATACCTATCCAGAAGAAGCAAAATTAGGAATTTGATTGCATTTTTAATTAGCCATGGGTAGAAACATTTGCAATATATTTGTAAAATGTTGCTGCGGTCATCGTTTCATTTCATGAATAGCTTTTTCCAATGAAATATGTAGCAGGGACTGATTCTGTAATATCTCTACGAATTCTTCTGTAAGGAAAAACTACCAATGGAGGTACTTTTTCTTTCCTAGGTACTTTAGAATATAAATCCTTATAATTTTTAAGGCCGCAGATTTTTCCCGTTTAAGGGCAGTATTCAACTCTTGTTTCATTCGAATTGTAAATGCAATCACTTTATAAAAGGATGCCAGGGCTACTTCCCTCCTAAAGATTCTCTGAAGTTCTTAAAACCAGTATTTCGAATATTATTCTCTAAGGGAAGTTTTGCCTTTTGAAATTATCTTCGCATTGCACTGAGTTATCGGTGGATGTCACCTTAAAAAAACTTCACCCATTTTTCACCTAGATAATTGTCTTTAAATGGATTTTTCCTACCAGTTCCCGTTAGGACATTAAAGACGGCAATAGGATAATAATTTAGCTAATTATTGGCACAAAATCCTGCAAAGATTCCATTCAAGCTTTTATTATTATATTCAGTTGTTATATTTAGTTAATAAACATAGTTTATTAAGGAGTCTAAGGTATGATGTAATAACTAATCACTACATTTATAAAGATAAATAATAAATTAATTATTATTATAATTCTTTAAATAAATTTAGAAATTAAATTTGCATATTTAAATGAAATAGTTATAGGAACTATTCATACAACATTTAACTGAATTTTAGGTGTCCTCTATATCTCAGAACTACTAAATTATCCATGTAAAATCATATTTCGCACAAACTGTTCATTCACTGGGAAATCTATTCCAAGTGAAGGAACATGCCTGTTCCTTCACTGGTTAGAAGTTATTTTTTGTATTTTTAACATAATTTTGATTTATAATATGACAAAAGGTACAAGAAAATTAACATTTTTCTTTTATTTTCATTAACTTGAAAAAATCCCAGTAAAGGAACACTTGTTTATACATTGGTTTTTCATCGTTCTGTAATCCAGTTAATAAACACCCCCTAATCTCAGTACTTGCTTATGTTATGATGCTTAAAATAAATAAAACGTAAATTCAATGACCATATTTTGAATTCTTTTTTTCACAATGAAAAGAAAAAGCATTATTATATGCAATTAATTGTAGTTTAAACGGATAACAACAAACACTGACCTTATAATTTTGTCAAAGAAACAAGGCGTTGAACAGATACTAACAAATTCAAAACTTCTTCCAGAGAAGACTCAAAGACCAGATAACTAAATGCATTGTTAAAGAACTTCCTATTGTTAGGTAGTAAGCTACTCTTACCAATCAATCTAAATTAAAACGTTTAAAATCTTATTTCTAAGAAATATCTATGAAATGCTCCTTCATTTGTTGGTTTACCCTATATCATCCTAATCTTAAAAGAAATTTCCGGAAGTGTATCGCAGAACTATTTTACCAACTATTTAATAAAATTTTAACATTTTAAAATTCTTATTCTTTTCCATTTTACGTTTATTATTTCTTCATTAATATACTAATAATTTTTTAGAACATTAATTTAGATTTTCTTTAATTTAGGTTTCCTTTTCAAATTATAGTCAAGTTTTTTTTAAAGAATTATTGTCTGCTAGCTAAGAATAAAACCTTGTTAAGAAATTAAAAACATTCAGCTGTTTAAAATTATTTAATGCAAAACAGCTGATTATTTACTTAGCATACTATTTTTTTGAAAAAAGAATATAAATTATTGATTGTCTTTTTTTTTGTTTCTTGTGACTTCAACTTAGATTATCTAAAATAGTGTTGATGTTTTATAAGTCACTACAAAGAGGATAAAGATACCGAACATAAAAAGCTGTGGAATACGTAGCCAATTTTTTTAGTGTCTTAAAATATCTCAGTATCTTAAATGTCGTCCTACTATCTTAGTTGTGAAATTAAATTTTTAATTTTCTGACCACGTATGATTCACTAATTATTTCATTATATCTTTTACTCTTTATGATACCAAGTAGATTTTTTTTTCTGATAATACACTAAACTATTTAGTTAAATTTTTTACTTTAGCATGATTTCCAAGATATTATTGTAGTATAATTTGTTATCAGGAAAATGCCTTATTTTGTTAATCAGGAAATACTAAAAATTGAAATTTGTAAGGATTCCGAAGCTGTGCACACAATACACAATTTCCGACCTTATTTTAATAAAAAAAATTTTTAAAAAAAACGTGGCAAGTAGGCTAACATACTTTTTACAGAAACTGTGAAAACTAATTTTTCCTATATTTCGTCAAAAGCGGATAAGAATGATATTGCTCCAAGAGACCTACTCAATAATTTCGCTATTTCCAGAATGAAATCTGTTTGATCGAAACATATTATTCCTTGAAAATTACACGAGGGAAAAATTAACTTTTATTATTTATCTAAGCTTATTCCATTTATTTAATGATAGCGGTATTAAGGTTAAGGATATGCATCGGAAGCTCCGTTTATTATTATACTATAAATGCATTAAATCATGTAGCTTGAATAATTTATTTTAAGTAAATTATTTAATAATTTTAAGCAAATAAGGGTGTAAAAATAAACTCGATCGAAATACTCCTAAATTATACCCTGAAATATATGTAGAATAAACTTTGGAATCGATATATAAAAAATACCTTTTCAAACAACTTCGAGTAGGACGGAAACGCTAACTTGTTTAAAAAAGTTGTCCTTGTTACTATTTAATTTCGATTCCTGGTACTAGGGGACATTCCATTTTCACATTCAACTTTTGAAATTTCAATTGTAAACGGAATTTTTTTATGACCTTAAACTAAAATGTTAAGGCTTGCAGCAAAAAAAAAAAAAAAAATTTTTTTTACTGCATTAATTTTTTTACAAAGTAGTGAATTATTATTTTTTCAATCTAAGAACCTGTGCCTATAACATATGTAAAACTTATTTTAATATCGAGTGAAA
Source organism: Parasteatoda tepidariorum (assembly GCF_982258835.1). Taxonomy (NCBI): domain Eukaryota; kingdom Metazoa; phylum Arthropoda; class Arachnida; order Araneae; family Theridiidae; genus Parasteatoda; species Parasteatoda tepidariorum. The sequence continues at coordinate 40,563,662 of NC_141764.1, forward strand.
TAATTTAATATGTTGTGTAACTAAATGGATAATCCCAAGAAACTGAATCGAAAATATAAAAACTTCATTGATTTAAAAAAATAATAGATGATAATAAAAATGTATATGTTTTGAGCGTCCAATAATAAAAGTCACAAGTTATCCAAGCCTGACAAGTCTTGAGAATGGGCGATTATATTTGAAAACTCGAAACATGTCGACTTTTACTTCCCTCTTCATATGTTTTGAAGCCAGTTGAGTTTTTATCGTCAATTATACTGTTTTACATTTGGGTCTTGATCATTATTTTGATAAGGATTTTACACTAGTTAAAGTAAACATATGCATTTAAATATTTTATCAGGATTCATATGGTCTTTAAAAATGTAAGAACATCAATATTGTAAAAGTTATATTTAACTTAAAAATTAACATTTTGACACCAGATATTTTGAGTTAATGAAATTAAATATTTTATCTCTTAAGTTTTTGTGCCCCCATTTCAGTATCTTAAGGATCTTACGAGCTCTGTTTAAAAAGAGATCATCAGATCAGAATCGATAAGAAAGCAAAAATAACCATAGTAGCAGTATTTGGTGGTAAATGTAGCTTATCGTAATTAAAGAATATGCTGTGCGACATTTTATGGTGAATTTGCGAACGTATAAGTTTCAGAATGTATCGAAACATGAGGATGCTATTTGCTAATCATCTTTATCCAAAGGAAACGATGTAACCTAAATATCTAGTAGAATGAAGCGATTTTTTAAGCAATGAATCCTACAATTTGCAACATATTATTTCAATATCTTATTCTTAAACATAACATATTTCAATCGTTTTAAAATGCCACTAAACATTCAGCAATTCCTTGAGTTATAGAAAAAAGAAATATCGTATATTATAGAAAGCCTTGTGAATGTGCATTAGAATTATTATACAATCTACATTTTATTTTTCAAGCACTTTTTTTTCCTCAAACTTTCTTGCCTAGAAGACTCGATTAAAACTGTAAAAATGATTATCCCTAAAATTTTGTATATAGCTATAATAAGTTATGTTCATTTTATTTTAGTATAAAATCCTCGAATAAATATAGTAAAAACAGTGTAATCTAAATAATATCAGATAAAAAGTTCATGTATTTAAATTCTAAAAACTATCATAAATAATTTATAAATCGATTCAAATTTACTTTTCAAAGGAGATTAAAATAATATTTTTTTTGCTTTTTGGACAGAAATCCCCTAAAAAAATTGTTTATGGCCTGGAAACTTCGAGATATTTTCTATTAACAATTAATTAAGCCCCTCCAAGCAATCACTGAACATTATTTCAATTTTTTTACTATTAGAGTTTGGTTGCGTAGCAACCTAGTAAAATTAAGCACTCCTCTTTTGAATTAGTCAATGGGTTATCTTAAAATATTTATTTGCGCAGGCGACTTTTTTTGGCGGTTTTCTGGACTATCGCCAAATATATAAACCTTTATTGCGGCCCAATTTACCTCCCAATTTTTTTTAAATTTTGTCTACCCCCACTAATTCAAGGGTCTAGATTCCAAATATGTAAAAAAAATTATATGTTTATTCAGAGAAAGTACGTTTTTGTGTCTGATTTCGTAACCTAATTAATAGTTAGCACTAATTAATTAACATATTTGAGGTCACCCCCAGGCACCATTAAGATTGACACTTAGTTCGTGAAAATCCGATCATTAGAACGAAAGTTATTCAGGGTGATTCGTTTTTTTTTTTGCGGACTGTACAACCTGTCGCCTGTGGGCCAAATGAGACCCACCGACTGTTCAAGTGTTGCCCTTGGGGTTGGGTTTTTGTTTAAACTTAAATTTCCATAAATTGAAATATTTAATTCAAATTTATATTACTCTAAAATGCTTATATAATTTGCACTTTCATTCTGTAAGCTTCTTTTTGGTTAGAATTTATATATCCCCCCCCCCCAATATTTATATGTATACGTATATATATTTGATAAAATAATTATTTTGAAAAATGGAAAAGGATTTTTTTTTTAAATTATCAGTTTTTTTTTTTAGTTTTGAATTATTTCATATAATTAAAAGTATTTAATTTTCAACAAATATGTTATCAAGTTTACTGATAAAAATATTTAGTGCTTAGGACACTAATATTTATATAAAAATTATCATATTTGCCGCTAATATTACTAATTATACGTGCGGCAATTTGTTAATCTACCTGCTATGCAAGTGGCCCTTTACTCAAAAATGTTGCGCACCCCTAATATATGCACAGATTATAGGAATTATTAGCTTATTAGCCAAATTATTAGACGCATTATAAGATTCTGAGTAAAATCTTAAATATCAGGTGATACTATACAGCTTTATTGTTTTTACTCGACTGAAACCGGTTTGCACTGGCTTACGTTCATGTATCATTTAGTTAATTTAGACGATATATAACGTAAATTCGATGATTGAAGAAATTAGACGACATGTTACATAAATATAGAATATTTATTGTATCAGGTATTATATTAGTACGCTATTATTATTAGACGCACAGTTGTTTTCTAATAATTCCATGTTTTGCACAACTTTATATGCAATACTTTTATAATTAAACATACATGTTATGGGTTTTTATTCAGGAGATTTTTCATATACTTCCTATTTGTATTTATTTTTAACGTATTGCATTACAATGTTAACCGATTGATGCACAAACGTTAAAAAGTGTAAACCGGTTTCAGCAGTGTAAATACAATAATGCTGTATAGTATCACCTAATATATAGATAGATAGATAGATGGATAGATGGATAGATAGATAGATTAGATAGATTAGATAGATTAGATAGATAGATAGATAGATAGATAGATAGATAGATAGATAGATAGATAGATAGATAGATAGATAGATAGATAGATAGATAGATAGATAGATAGATAGATAGATAGATAGATAGATAGATAGATAGATAGATAGATAGAGAGATAAATTTAACTTTCGAGAAATCATACCCCCTTGTCCTGATAAACAGACGAATATCAGCCAGCTCAAACTCAGCCCATAACCAGTACGAGTTAGTGCATTATAAAAACTAGCTGCCACAAGATTTGGAGTTTGATGATAAAGACCGTAGACACAGTATAATCCAACTGGAATAGCCAGTAACCAACCAATCCACAAAGTGACCTAAAAATAAGTACATAATCTATAAAATAAAAAATCTGTTTGATTAGAAATTAAAGTTATGTTAGTGTGGTGATTAGGTTAAATATATTAAATAAATTAATTCAATAAAAATTAACTATCAACACAGTTTAATAATAATAAAACATAAAAGAAATTATATTAAGTTACAATTAGGAAGACGAATAGGATTAGCGACAGCAGCATTTCAAAAATGGTGTAAGTTCATCAGTCAGCAAGATGGAATGAATGTTAGACAATTGACCTGTTGCCATTTCTTGAAACTAAGGTTTTAACTCAGAGATGTTGCCATCTTATAGAAAAGTCATTTCCTTGAGGGGAAAGTTTTGTACTGCCACCTGGCGAGCAAAGTTCATCGCCATCTGGTGAGAAGGTGGTTCACCACAGTACTCCCCCCCAAGTGGTGAAGGCACTGATGTCAGAGGTAACGAGGGTTAAAGCGAACATGCCTTCCAGAGCGTCTGATGGTCTGGGGTTGGATCACAGGGTCCTTGTCTTCTGGAGTAGGATCCAGAGAATCACTGATGTTTACACTAGGGGTTGCTTTTTGTCCTGTCAACACCTCGTCTGATGCTGTCGAGAAACATGGCTTAAGGCGATCAATGCCAATTGTGCATCTTTTGCCATGTATGAGCACAGTGAAGTGTTTTGGGGAGCGCTCAAGTACTTGGTAGGGTCCATCATAGGGAGGTTGAAGAGACCTTTTAATTCCACCATGACGCACTAGAACCTGACTGCAATCAGATAATGAACGATGCACAAATGTTCCTGGTTCACAGTGGGCAGAACCTGGAGTCGGAGTCAGAGTTTGCATAGCTTTTTTTAGCTGCTGTACAAAATCTTCTGGCAAGTCTTTTTTGGTAGTTGTTGATGGAGCGATAAAGTCTGCTGGAAGCGATCTTTGTAAAGCGATGTACAGGGTAGCGATCAGGAACAGTGATCGAATTTAGACGACGGTAATCGCCGCATGGTCGATAATCACCGTTTGATTTCCTTACAACATGAAGAGGACTAGCCCAAGGACTTTTCGACGGCCGAAGAATACCTTGAGAAATCAGGTATTCGAACTCTTTTCGGACAGCGTTTAAAATGTTAGGTGCCAGACGACGAGGTTTCGAGAAAACTGGCGGGCCTTTGGTCTCAATGTGATGATATGTTTTGTTTGGGAGGTCAACATTATTGTTTTGCGATGGGTTAATTAACTCTGGATACTGGCGCAAGATATCGTCGAATTTTGAATCTCCCAAAAGAATTGAAATATTGGTGAAAAGTGGAGAATCCGAAGGCAAATGTCCACGAGAAGACAATTTTGTTTCGGCATCAATCAAACAATTATTTTTAACATCAACCAATAGATTAAATTTTTTTAGAAAATCAGCACCTATAATAGGCTGATTGACGTCAGCAATGATGAACTGCCATGTAAAATTGCGGCGCAAATTTAAGTCTAATTTTAACAATTTAGTGCCAAAAGTTTTTATGACTGTGCCGTTGGCAGCAAACAAGGTCAATGTTTCGCGAGTAGTAGGAAGGGTTGTTTTGCTTTTTGGCAAAACGCTGACGTCTGCACCAGTATCGATGAGAAATTTAAATTTAGAAGAAGGATCGGCGAAGAGAATTCGATTTATGAGGCGGTCGCCTGTGTGGCCATCACACGATCGCCTAACTAGTTTGCTGAAAAATTACATGGCTGAGTACACTTTTTGGCATTTTTGCCAAAGTTAGTGTGATAAAAGCATTTGCCATTAGCAGGATCCTTAAATTTTTTAAAACGGGTTCTAGAGCTGCTACGTTGGCGAAAATGATTTGGAGCTGGGCTACGCGATCTTTTGACAAAAGCAGTTAACTCATTAACTTGCTGTGTCAATTGAGCAACTTGTTGTTCTAATCGAGAGGTGTGGGAATTAGAAGTAGCGGCGACAGAATTAACTCCCTGATGAATAGAGAGATCATTAATCTTGTCTGCCACAGTGGCTAACTGATCTAAATCTTCGCTGAGAGCGGCCAAAATTGTTTGTGTCCCATTAGGTAGCCGACCAAGCCACAATGATTTTAAAAGAGTATCGCCTACGTTGTCACCTGCGAGTGAACGCATTCTCGTTAAAAGCTGGGATGGTCGTTGGTCCCCTAACTCTAAACCTTGGAGTAAAGTTCTTATTTTAGATGCTTCGCTTTCAGAGTGTAACTCTACTAAACGTTTTTTAAGTGCTTCATATTTATCATTCTCCGGGGGCTTTAACACTAAGTCACTAACGGAATTTAAAATGTCCGATTCAACAGCAGAAAGCACATGGTTAAATTTGGTTATATCAGCTGTTATTTTAGCCAAATCGAATTGCGCCTCCAAACGGACGAACCATAGCGCTGGATTATTTTTCCAAAAGGGTGGCGCCTTGACGGCAACATGAGCGACTGACTGATTTTCAAGTTCAGTCATAGCGTATTAAAAATCTAATCACTTATTAAAAAAATAGAATTACTATTTAAAATGAAATTGAAGTTAAATGAATACAATGATTTACAATCACTCAATTAAGGAATTACGTTTGAAAAATGCATAAGTGCGCATGCGCAAAGAAAAATTCAAAATTAAATTCAGAATACATTAATACGGAAAAGAAATTTTGAAATATGACACATCGTAAGATCAATAAATAAAGCTAAAAAAAACAACATACCATGTTACCCCGTGACAACTCAGGTTGAACTTTGACAAGAAAAAAAAAGTTAATGTCTTATTTTAGTTAAGCATTTTAAGTTTTAAAATATTTAAGCTTACGGCATAAGATGATTGCCGATGTTGTAAGATTTAGAAGGTTGCATTATTTTAAGGTCACCAATCTGTGGTGATTAGGTTAAATATATTAAATAAATTAATTCAATAAAAATTAACTATCAACACAGTTTAATAATAATAAAACATAAAAGAAATTATATTAAGTTACAAGTAGAAAGACGAATAGGATTAGCGACAGCAGCATTTCAAAAATGGTGTAAGTTCATCAGTCAGCAAGATGGAATGAATGCTAGACAATTGACCTGTTGCCATTTCTTGAAACTAAGGCTTTAACTCAGAGATGTTGCCATCTTATAGAAAAGTCATTTCCTTGAGGGGAAAGTTTTGTACTGCCACCTGGCGAGCAAAGTTCATCGCCATCTGGTGAGAAGGTGGTTCACCACATTAGTTTAAAAATTCTTGTTGTATATTTTTTTTTTTGCTTGATTTCTGTTTCTAACTTTCTAAATTGCATAAATAAGACAAATTTAGTTTTAGCTACTTTTAGAGTTTTTCCATTTTGACTTATTATTTTAAGTGCTATTTTCTTAATTTGCCTTTTTCTAAACTTGCTTAAATCAGTTTCATTCTTTTATTGGTTATGTAAACTTACACATTTCTTCAAAAACTAGAATGTCCTTTTTAAAAACTGTAGCTTGGAGAGAAAAACCGATAGATTTGAAATTAACGACGTGAAAATATCAAAGATCTGTTTTTAAAAAAAACTCATATAACCGAAAACAAAAGAAATTATTTTCCCAGTTTAATCAATATCCGTACAGCTCGTTAGTTAAAACAAGTTAAAAAATTAAACTTTCTTATTAATTCAGTTAACAGTTTTAATTTTGTAATTTCTTCCATTCGTTACTCGTTTTCTCTTTAATATTTTTTGTTATTTAATTTTCAAAAATTACTAGAAACCAAAATCAGAATTTTTAAAATAAATTCAGGCAACAAGTAGAGGGAATGTCAACCGTCTCTCCTAAAAATCATTGAGAAATTAAATTAGGTAGTGAGGGCTAGAATTAGACTTTTAAAAAATCAAGTTTTCTCATTTTTGGTTTAGCATTAACCTTTGTTATGAACTAAACTGCAGAAGACTTTTTTTTTAAGTTTTTTTTTTACCGTTTGGGAACATGGGTGTAGTTCTGGGTGTTTCATGTTCACACGCTTTTCGCCTGTTAACTACCTTAATACCTTAATTACAAATAAAGACTTGTCAGAATCGAATCATAAGAAATCAGGCTAACAAAAGCATTAATAAAGAGTAGTACAACAAGCTCAATAAAAAAACAGCCGATAATTTTGGAACTTCTTGAAGTTGATTATTTTCCAGACAGTCTTTTTTTTAATTCCACCAGCGTGCGTTTTTGAAGTTTTTATTATTTATTACTTTTAAAGTATTTATGTGTTTTTATGTGATTAACTTATTGAAGTTATACTTCTTGTGCGACTACTAACAAGGTTGCGTTAAACGTTTAACGCTACATTTTTATTGGCCGGGAAATCACGTGGTAGGATCCAGTTTTCCCTCATTCATTTCCATATCGTTTTGGTTCTCACTAGCATAAAAATAATAAAAGTCATAAAAGTGTTGTTTTTCTATAAATATTTTTTTAGTTTGTTTTGATACACATATAATTTAATAGGGTAGTATTTTTTATTTTCAAATTTAGTGGATAACAATTGTAAAAAATGAGTGAAAACAATCCCACGGACAATGCGACGGATTTAAGGTTATGTCAAGGTACGTCTCTTGTGAATATCAATTGATTGTTTCTTTTGAAATTACATTATAACGCATTCACATACATTATACAAATACATTTTCCAGGGCGAGACGATGAGGCAACCACAAGCACTTCCACTGGTTCAAGAGGTCCAGGAGGGAAAAATGCACAATATTACCGTGATTACAGAGCACGGAAGCGAGCGGAGCAGGAAAAAGAGTCGTTGAATAGAACTAGTGATCTTTCTACGACTGCTGATTCTTCTACAATTAACGTCGCAGGATGCGAAGTTTAACTTCTTCCGCGCGGAGGGACTCCACGCACTATTTTTTTTACAATTACTGTCTGGGTGGTGATTTCAATATAAACATGATCACTGAAGAAAGGCGAGAATTTTTGTGGCTTCCTTAAGAAACGTATATTGGCTGAAATGGAAAACCAATCCTGCCCTATTGATGACGGGAGGGCAAGCATCAATTGACGCAGTTTTTGAAACCCACGGCTAGAAGTGTTGTGATGTTTATGAAAGTCTATCCAGGAAAGAAACATTCTACCAATGGGTAACCAGTGATCACGATAATGTCATCAAAATGTTGTCTTTTTTTTTCTTAAATATTTCTTCGAAACCGATAAGTAATATTCATTCTACATTACGAACATCTAATTTTTATAAACTATTTCATAGAAATACAGAAAAATGTTTTATAATGCAACCAGGAGAACAGTAATTATTTTTAGACAACAGTATCATTTAAAGGATAATAACAGTGATTTTTGCAAGATTGTATCTTTATTCGATCTAAAAAAAGAGTTCATTTTTCAATGTTAAGTTTTTTTTTCTCATTTGATAAGACAAGTGCTTCATGATAAATGTGGATGACGTGTGAGCGTTACGCAGTTACGTCATTAAATTAGGAATTCTAAAATTATGTGACAGCACGTGTTAAAGTTATGTCTTTGAAAAATGTTTCTATCAAACTAAATAATTAAAAAAAATTGTATTTCAAATAAATAAGTTATGTACTAAAACTCTAAATTAATGAATAGGTTCGTTTTGAAAAACTGCAAAAAATCGCCTAACTATTATGGATACGAATGATGTGAATTAGTTTTTGAAAGTTAGTACTACAGGTATTATGATAATACGTGCTGTTTTAATAAATTTATATATATATATATATATATATATATATATATATATATATATATATATATATATATATATATATCGTAATAGAGTTTATGGGACCTCAGAAAAGGAGGAATTCTGAAAAACATTACTTGATTGTTGTAAATTTTAACTATTGTGAGTTTGTCACGAGTAATAGAGTGATGCCAAATAATAGTAAATAGAGTTCTTTATTTGATTATACGAACTTCTGCATACACTTTTTACATAATCTAATAACGTCTAATCTAATCTAATCTAATCTAATAACCAGGAACTGTAAGAAATAAAAATAATTGAAGAATTTGGAATTATATTAAATTTTAATTTCTCCGGTACATATTTATCAGATTTGCACGAAATTTGATAGCTTGAATAACGCTGATTTGTAGATTAATGACTTTTATCTACAGTTCTGAGAACGGGTATTCATCTAGTAGATAATAATACTCACCCTATTTACTTTAGCGTCTGTAACTTTTCTTTTAAACAAAATGTAGCCAAGACCAATACCAATCAAGTATGGTGCAATTCTGGTATATGGTTTGACATAAATTTTGTTCATATAATCCGTCCATCTAAAATAAATATAAAACTTATTAATTCGCAAGAGTATAAAAGAATTAAATCTCATTATCTGAAAATTGGTTACCTCTCAAAATAGTTTTTTTAATTTTCGTTCGTTATTATTCAAAAGCTTTTTCTTAGAGCTGGACACAACTTAATATATTAAGAGCGCATTACTTACCAGGGTACCACGAGATGAAGTATTAATAAATATTCCACCCTACCACACGTGTAGGAAATATTGTTGAAAAATAATTTTTAATTCTAGTTCTCAATCATCTACAAGCTTTTTCTCAAACATATATACATAATGTCGATAATAATAATAATAATAATAATAATAATAATATATATATATATATATATATATATATATATATATATATATATATATATATATATATATATATATATATATATATATATATATATATATATATATATATATATATATATATATATATATATATATATATGTTACGGTGAGATGCCGAAATCTGGAAAATGTCGACATTCACCGGTGAATGTCAACATTCACGTAGTCGCTTGGTGTATGTCCGAAATATTTGCTATATCCAATTTTATATTAATTTATTCCTTAATATTATTATATTTATTTGATATATTTATATTTATTCTATATTTTAATAATTTCTGACGATAGATTAGAAGAAACATCAGTGTTTGGAGTATCGGGCAAATATATACCGGGCAATGGCACTTGGCCTTAAAAAAACATCAGTGTAGGGTACACCGGGCAGTGGCCAATTAACCTTAAAAAACACCAGTGTAGTGTATACCGGGCAAATGTATACCGGGCAGTGGCACTTAACCTTAAAAAAACATCTGTGTAGGGTACACCGGGCAAATGTATACCGAGCAGTGGCACTTAAACCTTAAAAAAACATCAGTGTAGGGTTAAAATATCGAATAAATGTAATTATATCCACGAATAAATTCATATCAAATCGAATGTAATAAATATTTCAGACATTCACCAAAGCATATCTGTGATTGTCGACATACACCAATGATCGTCCGAATGTACAAGAATGTAATGAAATATTCGATCTTCCACCGACGTATTTGGTGTTTGTCGACATTCACCGGTGAAAGTCAACAACCACCGATTTCGGTCTTTCGCCGTGAAATGTATTTACATTTATCGAAGAAACCCACCTATTGCAACTCGGTGGATCTACGGTTGAAGAACTGGCTTTTCAAGTTCAAATTCCAGCCTTCCTTTGAACAGCATAGGTATATTAACCTTAACCAGGGGTGTGCTGAGTAAGCTTATATGCAGCATTGTTCGCTGAATCATCGTTGAAAAGACACAGTTAGTAGCCCCTTGGTTGATCTGAGAGATCAGTTGCTCTACGATTACCCGTGTATTTTTCCGAAAGCATATCTTATGCCAATCCATGGTGCACCACATTGACCCATGGTTCTCCACATTTGGTTAGGTGGTGGTCACATTAGGTGGTGGTCGCATTAATATGATCGGACTGTGTAAATCTCCCCTCTGTATGTTATTATAGAATGAAAATGAATAAAAAACGAAGCCTTCACTTACCTAAGTGTGAATGTCGCTGCTTGATCAATGTCCGCAACATAACTCAATGTACCAGCTATTAAATCATAATGGTAAGTTATTAAAAAACCAGAAAGCCAAGAACCCCACAAAAACAGCAACAACATTGAATAACCCACTTTAGGCCACCTGGAAGAAAATTTAAACAATCAAAACTGGAAAAAAAGGAATTAATTTAAAAATTAGTCAACTTATGAATGCTTGAACGTAATTAATAGAAATAATTCTGAAATTTACTCTAAAAAACTTTAACCTCTAGGTTATGGTCATTGACTGACAAAAAGTATTCTAGTCACTGACCATAATAATAAATTTATGCCCGTAAAGCTATCTTGACCATAAAAATATAAGTGTGTATGAAGTTTTTCCTCTCTCGTAAAATTATATCCACTGTCCATATATACCCACTGTCCTCGGTTGGTGCCTTGGCATTGTTTGAGACCCACGCGATTTGTTTGTCGAATCAAGGCGAATAATGGGACGAGACAAAGCAGTGCAGTACTGCCATCTATGGAGGAGTGGGATAGTTATTTTTGTTGTCTAAAGTAGAAGGAAGTGTGAGAGTGATGTTCTTTGACACCGACTGGATTTGAACCCAGAGATTGCGCGTACGTGGCTTGATACTGGGAACATCATCGAAAAGGGGTACAGAAACGAATTGAGCTAGAAAGCTTTACACAATAACTGAATAAATTAACCGTTAATTCTATTTATATTGCCTGAAGTTCATTAAATTACGAATAATGAGCTTTTTTTCTCAAGAGAAGAAACTGGCTATATAAATTAACAAGTAATGCATGAAGTCTTACAGCAATTTCTTACAATGTAATACGGAGAAATTAGGGATGTGTCTAGATATAAATTGCGACCATTATGAGGGCACTAAAGGAAAGCAATCTTTTCCTATTTAGACTATTAAGCAGCACTATTTATAATAATATTTAAAAATTTCAATATGCTAACCATGATTCACTTATTTTCTTTTCGTTATAAATCGATATTGCTTTAAAGGATTAGTCCTACAAAAAAAATTAAATTTATGTATCTAAACATTAAGCATGAAGAATTTTTAAAAAAATAAATATACATGCATAAACAAGCATTCATATTTACCTCCAGAGTGTTATAAGAAATAGTGGGCTAATAGCAAAGAATTGCATATCGTTCGCCAAATACCAAGACCAACCCATACACTGAAAAAAATAAACTGTAATTGAATACAATGCAATAAATAAATGCAACGTGTATGTTTACTCCCAAATACATAAATATGTAATATTAATCGAAACAAAATAAAACGTTACAATTTGAATAACCTTTGGTCAAATGATCGAATAGTTTCACAGTTTGAGAGCCCACTTAAGGAATGCAAATTAATCAATTAATTCACAAAACTAGGCACCAAATACTTTGTCAAAATAAATATTGATTATTCGGAAGGATTCGTGCTCCCGAATTTCTGAAGAATATGAAAATTATGAAGTGCCATCTGAAGTTTCAGGAACCCTCATCAGCCGAAGAAACGTTATGTTTGGTCAGTGAAAACATGTTTTGGAACCAATTTTCAAGCTTAAAATACTCGCAGGGTGAAAAAATAGGCAATTTCTATTAAACAATACGATAGGCAATTTCTGTATACGATAGGCAATTAAACAATACGATAAACAAATAGGCAATTCCTATTAACCCCTGCTCGCTAAGGCTTGCCAACCCCTTGCCTTTGCAAAACATATTTCAGCAAAAATATGTTTTTGAAATCAATTTTCAAACTTAAAATTCTCGGCTGGATGAAAAAATAGACAATATCCACAAAATTCCGATTTTTTTCCTTATTATTGTCTGTATTTTAACTTTTGTTAAGTTATGTTTGGTCCATAAAACTGTGCTTTTTAAACCAATATTCAAACTTAAAGTATTCGACTGAATGAAAAAATAGGCACTTTTGACGAAAGTTTCTTGTTCTTTTTATTGCTAATCTTTGAACTTTTGATTATTAGCTTTCTAAATGTCTTTAAATTGAAAATGTGCGTTATGATTTCTAATTATTTTATTCGCGTGAAAGAAATTGTTTTCGTATTGTTTGGCAATTAAATGCTTTAAAATCACTTTCAGAAAACATTTTTTCGAGAAATTCTCTTTACGTTAATGCGCATTACAAAAAAAAAGCTTATTACAGAATTCTTTGAGACTTTGTGCGTAGATTTTGCAGAATGTTAGCTATGTTAGAAACTAAAAGATATTGCCCAGGTGTGAAATTATTATTTTTTATTAATTTTTAAAGAAGAATGATTAAAAAATTTTCTAAAAAAAATCTATATTCAATCAATTATTATGCAAGTACTATTTTATTGTATATTTGAAATTTCTTAAAAACTCACAGTTCTAAACATATGTGATTATATTATTGTTGTACAGCTGTTTCAAACAAAATTATGAAAAATTTAATCACTAATTTAATGCCTCTCCCATTAATAAAATTTTTTTTTTGCTAATTTAAATGCTTTCAACCTTTTTTTATAACTTATAAAGCAGGCGATAAAAAAAAATAATGATTTTCATTATTATTCTGAAATTGTTTATTGCTTTTTTTTTTAAATATATTATATGAAATAATAATACGAACAAAATCATTATGGTGTTCCATTTTCTGGTATACGCACTATTCTAAAACTGAATGTAAAAGTAATCGAAAATCCGATGAAAATAATTTAGTGCGCAGCCTTTTTAATTTGTTTTATTTTAATTCTTTTAATACCGATTTCACAGCAGTTGTGTCTCAGGTCATAGAACGTTCCTTTTCCAATGAGTTGAACCGGGTTCGCATCCCAACAATGGCTGGTTGATACGAATTCATCACCCGACTTGCACCAACCACAGTGCTGACGTAAAATATCCTCAGTGGTAGACGGATCACGAGTTAAAGTCCCCTTGCCGTCATGCTAACCGTGGCATGTTTTCGTAGTTCTCCTTTCCTTATAACGCAAATGCCGGTTAGTTCCATTAAAAATGATCTCCAGGAAGTCGAATTTCCCAATACTTGATCCAGGAGTTCCCTTATCTTCTGAATTGGGTTGAAAATTACAAAGCTACGGAGTTGAACATTAATAATCGTAAACCCAAAATTTTGTCGGTTGTTCAACGAAGGTTAGGAAATACCCATTTCAAGAAAGAGAAATTGAACAGTAAAAAGTGGCCAATCGTTATTTGACTACAAAACAGTGAGCAATATAATTTTAATAACGCTTTTAACGCTTTTCATTGGAATCCGATAATATATTTTTAATATTTTTTAAAGTTGTATGGCTAAATATAAATAATACCATATATGCAAAGAAAAAACTACATAGTTTAAAAATCATCTATGGACGAAATTGAAATATTTTTTAATACATTCCTTTTATGTAAAGATAGAAATCAATTATAAATTAAAAGTAAATAATACACAGTCAATACTACCTGTTCACTTTGATTTTGAAAGTTATTGATGTAAATTAAGTTCCACCACCATTTCTTCTGGCAGTTTGGATCAACATTATTATCTTGCCAAAACGGTCCGGATCCCATTATTGGCATGACAGTTGCATAAAATGCCAGGACAATCATATACACCGGTGTTAATCTAAGTGATAAATAAATATTATTCAAATAAAATAGTACACTGAGCTTTTATAGAAGTTATGTTCAGATATGTAATAAATTTGTTTTTAACTGAAATAGTTTAAGGTTATTTTTCGAAAGTTCTGTTTTTTGCATGAAATCATACTTTTTTGTCGAATAATATACTTATTTAATAATAGTTGTGAATTTGTAACACTTACTCATGATTGTTAGGTCAAGTTTAGCCTGTCATCAGCCAGTGCCCCGAATAAAATTGATCAGCTCTCATAATATTGCATGTTGTCTGTAATGATTGCGATATTATCGTATTTGATGCTTATTGTTGTTGTTGAAGATCGCGATATTGTAGTATTTGATACACTTATGAATATTATCGGTAACCGGTAGGCAGTGAAATCTGGAGTTGCACCTACATATTGGCGTACTTGACTACATTCTCCCAATAACCGATAAGTATTTACAGTTTTTTTTATTTCCAATGAGCTGCTCAATAAGTCTTCCCGATGAGCAGACCTAGTGCGTTCTCCAGAAGTGGTATACACTCTTTCAGGACCACCACAATAGGTGAGATACCTTCGGCCATGTTAATTTGGACGTCTAGTTTCTGCCACACTAGATGGCAGCACCGAGACTCTATTTGGATGCTAAAGTGCACTAGGAATTTAATTTTTCCGGAAATGCCAAGAGTATTTAAAGTGGCTTCCTATAAATGACTACATTAAGAAATATTGCATCATTAAAAAATAATTTATTCATAAATTCAAGTAACTCTCAACTTAATTAGCTTTTTCTGATAATAATGCTTAAAACTTACCTCAAGTAACGATGGACATAAAAATAAAGCCACGGAGTTTTTCCTTGTTTTTTGGCACATTCTTGAAAGTATAGATAAGACATCAAAAAACCACTGTAAAATAATAAGAAACAAATCACCGAATTGTAGTTGAATAATAAATAAATAGGAGCAAAAATCAATGAACTCGAATGAATATTCATTACCAATAGGGTGTTGCGTGAGGGCCGTTCTTAATATTTATTTTTAGAAACCATGCGAAAAATGAAGAAAAAGTACTTCGACATTTGAGATTGCAAGTAAATATTCAACAGAGGAAAAAATTAAAACGGTATCAAAGTCTGAAAAATCACTATTGAGTAATGTAGGTAAAGGAAATATTCAGAATCTGTTAGATTACCATTTGAAACTTAAAAGCATTTCCAATTTCTTTCTTTCTCAATTAATCTCTATTTTCTCCGACAGTCAAACAGATTTTGATATTTGGTACAGTGCACAGTAAAAAGAACTGTAAAAATTCAGGACCAAATTACTATAAACGAAATACCGGCGCTCAGAGTACTGGTACATTTTACCGTAAAATCCATTTCTGCCCTAAACTTTTACTCAACAAAAAATCTGAAAAACCGCAATTTTTACATTGATATTTATTGAAAAGTCACTAAATCATTGTAACTAAAAAAATATTACCGTAAAATATATAGTAAAAAAATTTTAACTGTAAAAATAGATTTTACAGTTAAATGAATTTTACATATGATGCACCCAGGATGCTAAATCTTTTAACCGTAGTTTGATCCGGAATTTTCTACAGTGAACACCTTGAATAATTTTTGATCTAAGGATTGAATTTTCAAGTACTAGGACTCAATATTAATGGTTCGAGGGGCATCAAATTTGCCAATTAACTAGTACAGACAACATTTTAAATTACAAAATCAGACACAAAAACGTGCTTTCTCTGAATAAACATACTTATTTCGCGACAGATTTGGATTCTTAACCCTCAAAATATTGTCCCAACAGTTTAGTCAGGAGAGCGACTAAATTATTTTAACTATACTCTTTTTGAATTTCAATTATTAAGAACTGTTCGAAAAAATTTAATTCAAATTTAGTATTTTTCTCAATTTGAAATTGCCTTTCTTGAATTGATGTTAAAAAAATATTTATATCTTACAATACAAAATATTTCAACCATTGTTAAATAAAATAATAAATAATTATTGTAATTAATATATTATAATAATTATTATTGTAATTATTATAATAATTATTTTAATTATTTTAATTATTATAATATTATTATAATTATTATAATTATAATTATTATAATAATTATTATAATTATTATAATAATTATAATTATTATAATATTATTATAATTATTATAATAATTATAATTATTATAATATTATTATAATTATTATAATTATAATTATTATGATAATTATAATAATTATTATAATTATTATAATAATTATAATAATTATTATAATAATTATAATAATTATAATAATTATTATTATGATAATTATAATAATAATTATTATGATAATTATAATAATAATTATTATAATTATTATAATAATTATTATAATTATTATAATTATTATAATAATTATTATAATTATTATAATAATTATAATAATTATTATAATAATTATAATAATAATTATTATGATAATTATAATAATTATTATAATTATTATAATAATTATTATAAGACGAAATATGCAAAAAGTAAAATTAACAACTTTTAAACATTCTACGGTCTCCTCATCAAACTATTGGAGAGGAGAGCCGTCAAACCAGATTCCAGCCATTCCCAATATTTTAAGGTCAAGAATCCGTCGGGAAAAAAAAGCATATTTATTCAGGGAAAGTACGTTTTTGTGTCTGATTTCATAACTTAAAATATCTTCAGCGCTACTAATTATCATATCTCAAGTCAGCCCTTGAACCATTGAAATTGAGTCCATGTGCATGAAAATCCGATCATTCAATCAAAATTTATTCAGGGTGTTCCTTTTTTTCCTCTTTTTTGAGCACTGTACATCCACGATTATATTTTTTCCCACTTATATACTAACTTTTTGTGTTCAACCCCACATTATGTATACTTATGTGTATATTTTATATAAAGATTCTAAAAATATATATTGAGGGTGATATTTACAGAACACCCAGTATATTAAAAATAAATTCAATTTCTGACTCACCTGAGCACGAAAAATGAATCAACCGAATACCATCCATTGAGTATGGCTTGGAAAGGCAAATTATCAATGAGTGGCAGGAGACTTTTCATAGATCCTTTTATGTAAAACAAAACATTAGAAAAATTCCGGTACATAAATAATTTATTACGTAGAACAAAAATTTCAATAATTTTTTAACATTATTTTGAAATTAATTAATTGCTTTGGGAAAGATTTCAATGATTTGTGGGTGGAAAATTTCGTAAATTTTCGTCAACTTTACGGAAAAATCATCTCACTCAAATAAACTATTATTTTGCCTGCAAGCAATACATAAGACAGATGTACATAAAAGCTGTTGCTCTCACAATGTTGTTGTTTCCATCAAATCTTTATAAGAATAACCTCTAATTTTGAGCAAGCACTTTATCTGTAAATTATGAACAGTTTTTTAATTTTCATTTATTTTTTAATGCTTCTGACACTAGCCTCTCTTTATTTTCACCTCTATATAAACGCTATTAATTTTTGTAAATAAATGCACATAATATTTTTGCATTTACTTTAATTCTAATAAAATGTTGTTACTGTCTGGCAATCAAGAGATGATCTTAATAATCTTAAGGATTAGAAAGGTAAAGAAGAAAAGATTTTCGGTGCCGTCGAAATATGTGAGGTATCTTTCTTAAATGTGTCGTTACCGCATGAATCGATAGATGGCGCCTCCTAAAATTTTTAACATAACATTATTACATTTTTATTTATTTTAACTCTAATAAAATATTACTACTGTCTAGCAATCAAAAGATGATCCCCCGTTCTTAGTGCCTTTGACCTCACCGAATGATAATCTCTTGATTGTAAGAAAGTAATCATGACTTTAAACATGATAAAGTCATGAAAAAAAACATTGTTTGATGTATTTTTATATATTTTTAACGTCATATACCGTGACTTTATTTAGGTGACTTGGTCTCCACGATCAGACAGAGCTCACCTCAATTTTTCCCTTTTCACTTACATTATATTATTATTAATTTCAAGCCTTAATTAACTAAGACTAATTAACACTTTTTAATGAGGTAATGTATTTTTCAGTGACAGACACTGAGGTTACGAACCATTAATTTAAAGTTTATTGCAACTGAAAATTGTTCAAACTAAACAATCTTAAATATTTAAAAAGTAAACAAGAAAAGATTTACGGTTTTGTCCCAATGCAATATATTCTATGGAAAAGGCAATAGACTGGAATTTTAGTGGTGCGACCTATCGAGCAGTAAAGTAACTTCACAGTTAAGTAAGGTGGTTTGCATATTAGGACAATAACAGATTTACTTTGAGACCCTCGATAGTTTCTTTTTAAGAAAATATTCAAAATACACTTGAATTATTTAACTTCTTTTATAATTTGAGCAGGAAATAAATTTATAAGTATTTTGTTGACTCAAAATTAAAATATGTGTTTGAATTATGCTTACGGATTTGAGCAATAGGTGACATATACACATGGCACACAATGACCCATGTCATACTTAGAAATCGAATACCGTGAAGGCACAAGAGTTGTCCCTCTGTGGAATCAGTGTTGAACAACTTAGATCCATTCGTAAAGACGCAAAAGCAGTTTAAGACAGGATCACACATGTCGATGAACACTAAAGAATGAAATATTCAACATTTAAAGACACAAAACATAAAAATAGCTTTAAAAAACTACTACAAAAAAGCTAATAAATCTGTGTTTTAGGGCAATACAATAAATTTAATAAGTCCAAAAATGTTTACACTCATTAAAGTCTGCATAATTCTTTTTTCCTGAAAGCGTTTTAAAATATATAAGTAAAATTTCGATGAAAAAAATGCTAAAAATTTAAATGTTTTCCATTAAAAAAATTAATAATTAATTATAATTAAAAAAGTTAGATAATTTTAATTGTTGAATTTTTTTAAAAAATATACTATTATACAAGGTTATTAATAAATCCCTCCGGGGTTTCGAAGCGTTATAGTAAAAAATTGAAGACGAATATGGCAAAAAAGAACATATGGATTTATTCCGAAAGTATTCAAGTTTTAATTTAAGCAGTTGCCGGTAGATGGCAGTAACATGTACCATTGAAGCCAGTTATAGTAAAGGAAAAGGGTGTTTACAGGCAGAAGAAATTATGAATAACCTTGTATTTTCTTAACACTAGATTGCCCAAGGAAGTCATTTTAACTGCTTTTTAACTGCTTTTTCATTTGCAAAAAATGTACAAATAAATGCATAAATAATTTTCTTCCCAAGTGAAGTAAATTTTTTTATTGTTAATATCTACTAATAACTTGTTATATAACTGTAAATAATATAAAGAATATTAAAAATTAATTTAAGAAATTTCTTTACACATTAGTTATTCTTTCACAATGCAGTCATTTTTGACTGCTTTTGTGCAATATGGGTATATATTAAGCTTCAGTCTTTCTAGTGTTAAAAATATTTCATTGCTTTAATGGGTATACTTTCTTCTGACTTCAATACTTCTAAGTAAAAGTATAATTCCCTTCCATTATTTAACACTAGAAAGACTGAAACTTAGTATATACCTATATTGCCCAAAAGCAGTCAAAATGACTGCATTGTGAAAGAATAACTAAACGTGCATAGAAATTTGTTTAATTAATTTTTAATATTTTTATATTATTTACAGTTATATAATAAGTTATTAGTAAATATTAGCAATAAAAAAATTTGCTTCACTTGGAAAGAAAAGATTAATTTATGCATTATTTTTTGTAAATGAAAAAGCAGTAAAAAAGCAGTCAAAAGGACTTCCTTTAGGCTATCTAGTGCTAAGACCTGGATTTTAAAAGATTAACAAACACTGTTACATAAAATTTATAGATATTGGCTTTCCTTATATTCTTGAAAACTACTTAATATGATTCAAATAGTTTTTTTTATATACAATTGAGAAAAAATTGTTACAATGGAATATTTAACCTTTTAATTTTGTTGGTGAACCTTCATTAATTACCAATGGCTCTTCCAAACTCCTGTCTACGAAATACTCAGAAACTTTTCCCTCAGGACTTTTACATTCATCTTTCGAAGTATTTGAATGGGCGAAATATTTGAAGGCAGTAACAGAACTCCCCAAGAATACCAGAAGGAAGAATACAGACATTATACATCTGGAAGATACAATAATATCGCTATGAAAATATTTGCCATGAATAATATTATACAATGCATATACAGTCAAACCTCGATCCATCGTTGCAGCATCTTTTGTGTTCCCGTATGGTCTTGTTTGAATGGTCCTGTCACAAATGCTATGCTCTTAATGTTGATAATTCTCATTAAGATCGTTTTTGAAACTAGAACATTCCCGCGTCCATCGTTCGGAAATTTTACCGACATTTGAAAGAAAAAAATTAAAGTAGCAAACTCTCACTTATGCGCCAGCCTAAGGGATTAACATGAAAAAGCGCATAAGTGAAAAGCCTATTGAAAATTCAAAAACGCAACATAAATTGCAATGATAACATGAATAAAAATTAAGTACAAAATCCAAATTAAAGCATTAAAAAAAAAGAATATATTTTATTAAAAAAAAATACTTACAATGTCACAATTCCTCCAGTACTCAATTCCAATGATTTAGCTTTGCAAGTTAAGGCAGTCACATTAAAACCGATGCCAGTTTTGTTTAATGCTGGAATGAAGCCTGAAAAAGAGTAGAAAACACTGTTTATTCATTTAACTAATCTGCAATAAAAACTGGGGGATAATTCTCAATCAATCCTAAATGACAAATCTGTAATGTTCTACTAATTTAAAATTTACCATTTTTTTTTTTTTTTTTTAAAAAACTGTAAAACTGAACTATTTTAGCAAACTCGAGAAGAAATTAGTAAACTTCAAATGTTTACAAGATACATTAAAAATACTTACTTGAATTATTAAATATATCTACAAATTCAGATGGTTTACACGTGTCAGGTAAACACACAGCAATTGAAATTGGGAGATACTCCTGGAATAAAAATGTATGCACATATTATCTGGAATTTAGGTATGTCAGGAATTTTAGAATACACCGTGTGTAGGAAAGAGAAACATTATTCTATCGTCGAGGATAGAAAAAGCAATGAAATAGTTGTTGATTTACGTCGCACTAGAGCTGTACAATTGGCTATTGGCGCCAATGAAATAGATACAGAGAAAAAGGTCACTACCGGACAGTGATAGCCAATGGATTAGCTCATATATAATCAGTGACATATACATCAATAAGCCATTACATTATGACCACCCTGAAAATAACTTGTAGGACCACCTTTAGCCCTCAAAACTGCTAGCACCCGCTGTGGCATTGATTCCACAAGGTGCTGATAGGTAGTCTGAGGAATCTGGTACCAAGCGCTCACCAACTGATCCTGCAATTCCCTCACATTGCGAGGGGGTAGCGTGGCAGCATGAATTTGGTTTTTAAAGTAGGACCACAAATGCTCTACTGGATTAAAGTCAGGTAAATTTGGGGGCCAAGACATGACTTGAAAGTCACTGGAATGTTCTTCGAACCAATCCATGATGATTCGACCCTTATGACATGGTGCATTATCCTGTTGGTAAACACCATCCCCCGCAGGAAAAACTGTTGCCATGAATAAGTGAACCTGGTCTGCAACTATGTTCAAGCTGCTTACAGACGTCTGTGGTTGTTTTAATGAGGATTATGGATCCTAATGTGCCCCATGAAAACATTGTTCCTGAGCGAGAAACCATGAAACCTGGGTGAGACTATTGTTATAGATGGAGGGGGGTCATAATGTAATAGCTCTTCGGTGTACGTGCTCATAAAATCTGTGGAAACAAGAGTCCAATGGTCATTTGCTGAGCAGAAATCAAGAGAAAATTTATTTCCCATTTATATCTACGTCTAAATTAAGGAAGTGACCTCTGGAATGAGTGGTTCTGCCATCTGTCCATGGGTTTCTGAGCTAAGATGTACTTACATCCTTGCGGAGCACTCCTACCTAACGAAAGACGCATCTTCGTGACTAATTTTTAAAAGGCCACTCGCTGGTGAGTTCGGCTTGACCAAGTGTCATTAGAAACAACAGCAATAAGGTTGCTGAGTCGGAGCATGGATGCATGTTGTCTGATTTTTAGTTTTGAAAAATACTTTTAAAAAAATAAATAAAGTAAATAACAGGTCATGTAACATGTTGATGTACATGTAACACGACGTAATAGGCGATTACTTATTTCAAGATGGTTCTTTATAGTTTTATAAATTAATAGAATTACATTTTATTTTCTATTTTACAACCGTCGTTGAACAACCGACCCAATTTTATGGGATTACGACTACTAATGTTCAAATCCGTAGCCTTGTAATTTTGAATCTTATTCAGAAGACAAAAGTACTCCTGGATCGAGTATTGGTAGAAATTTACCTTCGTGGAGAACTTTTTGATGGAGCTAACCCGCATTTACGTTACATGGAGACGAAGACCACGAGAACCTCCAACGGTTAGCCTGACAGCAAGGGGACTCTAATCCATGATCCGTCTGCTTTTGAGGATATTTCACGTTGGCACTGTGGTCGGTGCAAGTCGGATGCAGAATTCGTATCGACTGGGATTGGAACCCGGTTCGCCTCATTGAAAGGCGAAGCCATCGCACCCTAAATAGAATTACATTTCCTAAAGGTTATTACTCCTTCTGGTAAAGTTAATCAAGATCGCTAGGCTTTTTTCTCTCGCATATTTTAGATGTCAGTTTTACGAGCCCTACGACTGTTTAAAAAAAAATTAAAATTAAATTGAGTTTATCATTTATCATTTAAATTTAAAAAGCAAGTAAAATTTTACGTAATGTGGAAATTTTACGAAAAATTTTGGATCAATTTGTAAAAAATTAGTTTAAAAATTCAAGAACTTATTTTGTATGCAAACATAAAAAAAAACTGCTTTAAGATAACCGCATTTATAGTTTAGGAAAAGAACTTTATACCATGCTACTCTATAAGAAAAAGAAAAATCACCGTCACATTCTTATACTATTTATGAGTTTCAATTTATACTTCCCTTATGCGTAATCTTCCAACAAGTTTTATGAAAGAAAAGCATTAAAAATTTTTAATGAATTTTCTTCTTAGAAAAGCAAATTCTAAAGTGAAAGCTTCAAAATGTAAGTTTGTTTACTTATAAGTTTACTTTTTGCATCAACATAAACCTTACAGCGTTTAGAAAACAGTTTTAGCTATGGTCGTTGATATTAAAAGTAAAATGAAATGCATAATCAAATATACTCATTATCTCAAAGCAAGATTTTTGTTCCTTGTTTGATTTTTTTTAAACTGTACTTTTCAAATGCCAAAATAGTTCGTTCGATTTTTTTTTTCATTACAAATTTTTTTTCAGAACTGAAAGGTGTTATCGAGGAGAACTGTCTGCCTAATCGAAATACCTTATCTTACGAAACTTTTTTTATGAATTTTCATCTTCTGTTACTACAATGAAACAAAATATTTCTCAGATAACAAAAAATCCGTACACTTTGGTCATTTTAGATACTACAATAGGAAAAATGAGCTACATCGTTGAACCGTATTGCTACAAAAATTTGTTGCAATATTAATTAAGAATTAAACTGTGAATTATGCTTTGGTTAATTTGTTGCAATATTAATTAAGAATTAAACTGTGAATTATGCTTTGGTTAATTTGTTGCAATATTAATTAAGAATTAAACTGTGAATTATGCTTTGGTTAATTTGTTGCAATATTAATTAAGAATTAAACTGTGAATTATGCTTCGGTTAATTTGTTGCAATATTAATTAAGAATTAAACTGTGAATTATGCTTTGGTTAATTTGTTGCAATATTAATTAAGAATTAAACTGTGAATTATGCTTTGGTTAATTTGTTGCAATATTAATTAAGAATTAAACTGTGAATTATGCTTCGGTTAATTTGTTGCAATATTAATTAAGAATTAAACTGTGAATTATGCTTTGGTTAATTTATTGCAATATTAATTAAGAATTAAACTGTGAATTATGCTTTGGTTAATTTGTTGCAATATTAATTAAGAATTAAACTGTGAATTATGCTTTGGTTAAATGCATATTAAAGTTTCTAGTAGCAGATGAATTATTAGAATAATTAAGAGCAGTTAAGAAGAATTAAATTAAACTATAATATGTTCAATTTTTCATCGTTTTTGCATCATATTACTAATTAACATGTTCCTACATTTCAAATAGAGTAGAAGTAAAATTTTCTGTGAAACTGAAATTTCGCGAAAAATTTCAGTTAAATTTGTAAATAATTTTTTTTTAAAATTCACGAACTTTTCTTGTACACAAGCATAAAAAATCTGTTTTAAGACAAAGGCATGTATTTCTTAAGAAAACTACTTTAATCCATAATCCTTTATACTAAAATCTCCGTCACATTTTCATACTTATGAGTTTCAATTTATACTTTCCTTATATGCAGACTTCCAAAAGGTCTTTTTTCAAAATTTATGAAATATTTTTTGTGAATTTTCGCCTTAAGATATTAAACAGCAAATTGAGAGGGCTAAAATATAAGTTTTTCATGATTACTTGTTTGTTTATTTTCTGCATCAACCTGCACCTTATAGCATTTAAAAAGCCCTTTTAGATAGGATCTTTGATACACTATCAATGCATTATCTCTGAACAATGTTCTTTTTTAAAATTTATTTTGATTTAAAACGGTATTCTCTAATATAACCCAAATAGTTTTTTTAAATACAGAAATCGCAAATATGAAGTTTTTTTTTACTCTTTTGAAAACAGGCATAATGGAATGATATTAACGAGAAAAACTTTCTGCAAAACTGTTACAGAACTTTTTTATAAATTTTTTTTTATTTCAACAATGAAACAAAATATCCTTCAAATAATAAAATTCGTATACTTGGGACATTTTAGATACTATAACAAAAAATGTGCTACAACGTTGAGCCATATAGCTACAAAAAAAATGTAGCAATCTTAATTAGGCCTTAAATTGAATCGTGTTCTCGTTAACTGTTTGCAAGTGTTTCGTTTAACAAATGTTAAGACAATTTAAATTTAACAATAATATGGTTCAATTTTGCTTCGTTTTTATGGAATTGTGTTCTCGTTAAATATGTACTAGAGTTTCGTGTAACAAATTTTAAGAACAATTAAATTGAATAATAATATGGTTTAATTTTGTATCATTTTTGTCTTATACTTCTAATCAACATGATCCTACATTTCAAACAGTGTAAATTAATTCCCATAAATTTACCGCCACTGTAACTTGCATGGTGCAGTATTGCCCATGAAATCCTCCTCTGTCATTTTCCTTCTGCGCATATACACTTCTACATTCATCAAAATTTCCCAGCCATTTCAGATTTCCTTCCAATATTCCACTTTCTGGTTTTCCAAAGGAATCCAACACTGAAACATACATATAAGATTTATAAGGCTTTCAATTGGATGAAATATAGACTTTGTTATCATTAAATCCAAAATGGGGAGAATGTCAACATTCTTCGGTGAGGACCAACATTCACAAAACTGCTTTAATGACTAAAAAAGTAAAAATATTTGTTGCATCCGTTTTCATCTTTATTTATGTGATATTTTTAATGTTTATTTAAAATTAACTAGGAGACTACGCTCTCTGCTCGCCAGCCCATTTGTTTCGTCTCATTCATCAGTGTTTTATCTTTAAATGTCATTCATTATTTTCCACAAAAACACAGAACGTTTTGTTTTCAAAATATGCTATTATTGTAGTTTGATGTAAGAATATTTTGTTAATATGCTAATAGTAGCGAAATAGCCTATATTCAATTACCTAGATATGAAAAATAATCGTCTGCAATTGAAAAAAAGTAAACAAATTAACCTAAGTATATACAGATTATTTGACTCAATAAGAAGTAATGAATGAATAGTAATTTTACACGTCGATGAGACTCATAACAAATCAAATAGGAAATGGTTTTATCTCTTTTTATTAAGTTTTGTAATTTCTTAAAATTTCAGTATAAATATTAAGTTTTACATCTGGTGACCTTGTAGTCTCTCTCTTTTTTTGCTGCTTTTGATTGATATGTACTCGAGCATGAGCTTACAAAATAAAGAAATAAAAATATCCTGAAAGAAAAATAAATTTTTCCGCCCAATGGATAAATAATCAATACTTAAAGCAAACAAA
The DNA here is from genome assembly GCF_982258835.1 of Parasteatoda tepidariorum. Classification (NCBI taxonomy): domain Eukaryota; kingdom Metazoa; phylum Arthropoda; class Arachnida; order Araneae; family Theridiidae; genus Parasteatoda; species Parasteatoda tepidariorum. Next base: position 40,590,512 of record NC_141764.1, read on the forward strand.
CTGAACAAAAAATTCACAAAAATGTATCTAAATTTGCAACAACTTTCAAACGAATTGAAATCTCAAAACAAAATTCGAGTTAAGTTTACAAATAGAAATGGCTCTTTTCAGTACGCGGAATTTCAAGTCCCTTTACAATGTGTTTCAGTTGTCTAAGCATGGTATTTTTTTCCTATAAATTTAAAATTTAATAATTCTCAAACTAATTGTCGAATGTAGTTATTTTTTATTCGGTCTTAATCCCTATATATATTTCTACAATCCATCGTTATTTCAAATTTGCACAGCAAAGCAAAATGTAACGTAAAAGAAAGGGAGAAAAAATTCATGAAAAACGCACTTAAAATTCAAAATTTTTCAACTTAAAAATTTTCGAACAAATTGAAGTTCCGAAAAAAAACTATGTGTTAAGTTCATAATTAAATGTAGCCCTTACAGCTGTCCAAATTTCAACTGTGTGGTTGCATTTCTGTGGCCTGCAGAGTGACCTTTATGATATTTATGCTAAGTTTAACAATTAAAAATTCTATCAATAATTATCGAATATTAATTTTTTCCCCCTCAATCAACTTTTTCGGATCAGATTTAATTAGGTACCTGCAAGAGACGTCACGCGTGGGTGATCAAAAACAATTTGTGACGTGACAACGCGTGGGTGACGATTGTTGTCACCGGCAAAAAACAATATCAGTCCATTTTCTGAGGTTATGTTAGAGATCTGTAGACATAGACACTGACAACAATATAACACTGACGTTGACGACCTCGAAGCGACGAAATATTTTGGAATTCGTTTTATTATTATAAAAAGAAAAAAAGAAATGTTTTATTTTCGATTTCCAAACTCCGAAATTGAAATAAGAGTAGCGCTTCAGTAAAAATGAATTTCTTATCTTTCGCTATCTGCAAAGGATATATAACAATCCTCTCACAGATAGAGGGCGCTTAAATTGAAGTTCGAGTGCTTTTGTTGTTTTGTAATTTTGCCACCAGGTATGATAAATTTTCCACACATTTTGTTTCTTTTGTGCTATTATTATCTGACTCATAAAATACGCTCTATAATAAACGTAGCAAAAACTTTATTTTTTTTATCAGAATAAATTTTTTTTGATAGAAATAAGTTTAAGATTGAACTAGTTATTTTTAAAATTTCCATAGAATATTTTCGATGCTCATTATAATTTATTAAAATAAGGCAATAAAAAACATATTGATTTTCCAATTAATATCTTATTCTTTTAATTTGCTGCACTTGGAATCATTAAATCGCAAAAACCTTCCTTGAAAGTTGTACGTTGTCTGGCTAAACGATTTATTGAAATAATCTTTTGAACATTTATTTTAAGCGACTAATTAATGGGATTCATTTTGAATAAAAATGTTAACTCTTAATGAAAACGTTTAAATTAAAGTGCAATAAAACTAAGGAAGTTATACATATTTTTGCTTGTCGACTGGAGCCTATTTTTTCTGAAAGTGTGTCTAAGTTTATTAATTAAATTTAAAATATATTATTTATGTTTGAAAGTGTCAAATTGCATATTATTGCATATTGCATATTTTACGGTCCTAATCAAAACGTATTACTATAACATACTTAAATATAAAAAGAAAACTGAACATACTTACTTTTTATTGCCCAAGAATCCTGATAGTTTTTGAAATCGACATTATCTTTAATGTAAGACAAATCCGCAGAACAAGTGCTGTTTGTAACATTGCTGATACTATTAATCAAGGCAGGAATAAGATTGAAAAAGTTTAATAACTTAATATCGTTGTGAACATTATTATTTATAAAAAATTCTTTTTTTCCTTCCAGCATTTTAGCTGACGCAATACATTTTGTCGTGTCTCTTACAAATCGATTTACATCGTAAATCGTTCTTTCCTGATTTTTTGAAAAATCATCAGAGCTATAAATAATTTCACCACCAACGTATGTAAAGAATATAAATATTATTAAAATTATTGACTTCATAGCTCACGAATCAGAAATTACTATAGACATCAACGATTGCTAGCGAAAATGAAGTGATTGATAGTTTCAAAAGTACTGTTTTTTTTTTAATTATTACACAACAACATATCTTTCGTACGCTAACAGCAACACCATTGTCTGATAAAATTATCATTGCATTTTTAACCTTTTAATGTGTGACAAAGAACATCTATTTGGTCACGAGTTCCTTTACATATTTAGGTAGAGTGGAAATTATTGTTTAAATAGTTTTTGTTCGTTTTTTAGAAATCACGTTTCAAAAAGTCATTTCCTTTTCACGTAATAAGGTGAGAATAAAAAATGGATGATGTCATCACATTATTTATGTTTTCAAAAATATATCATGTGTTAGAACTATGAGTGCTGTCTGTTCTGTAACATTCAATCTTATTTATAGTTTTAATTCTTTAATATTGACATGATAAGATCAAATTTTAGAATATAATGAGATTAAAATTTAAATATTTAATTTGATATCTCTAGAGTGCAATTAATTACTTTGTTTTTATATACTACTAGGTTTTCAAATACTTTTAGGCTACTAGAATTTTCTTTTTCAGTATTTTGTCTGCTTGTCTAAGTACGTTTGTTACTTGAGTAACTTTGCTTTAAAGTAATTTTAATAATCGCGTAATTTTGTTATAATTAAGAAATTCTGCTTTCAAGCAAACTTTTTTTCAGTTTGAATTGTTAATTAACGTAAAAAGATAAGTTTAGGATGCTTCTGTAAAAATAGAAAAATATTTTTTTTATGAACAGGAAATATAAACTATCGAAAATGTAAACTTAGGACTACTTCATCACTTTACCATGATTATTTTTATTTTTTAAATACTGTTAAAGCCCTATAATATTGAACTTATAAATTTGCAAAGTTGGGGTCTACGTAATGGACGGCATTAATTAATCATTGTAAAAAAAAATCTATGAAACTAGAAAACTCAATAAAATTTCAAAAAGGATGTTCGAAAACTCACAGCATTTACTTTCATATTTGTGAAAACAAATTATTTCGATTAGAGAATCTTTGCTACCGATATTTTTTCCAGGACACCTGCTCTTCATACGTCAATTTTTAGAATCCTTATCAAACATTAAGGCGAATTTAAGGTTGCATATTAATGTTTATTCAGGTGATAAAGAATACTTTGTTAAAACCTTTGCGAATCGTTAAGGAGGAAAACTAGCATTACATTAAACATTAAAACGAGTTTGATGCCCCATGAAAATTGACGGAGGCTTAGAGGTGATATTTAAAAAAACTTTCTGTTTTATTAATCTCACTGGTTTCGCTGTTTTTAACGGCGCTTTTAAAATACTTATTTTTTTTTCGTTTTTCCTTACTTAAATATTAAAATAAGAATGTAATATTTACTTAATTATTGACAAATATTCTAAAAAATATATATTAATTGTGGTGATGAGGGAATACTCTGTATATCCAACGAGATTAATCAAGCACTCTTAGCATTTATGTGCAGTTTTAAGTTAGAGAACTTAAAAAAGTTGATCTACTTAAAACAGCTTTCGGGAATCGAGTAAGCAAATTCTACAAAATGAAATATTTCCTTTTTCTTTAGTCATAAAATATTAATTGCATCTGTTTTGAAGAATTTTGAAAAAGGAAAACCATTAGAAAAAAGTCTTCTTCTTTTAAATGGCAACCAATTTGTTTTGATGATAGTTTTAACGCAGGAATAAAAAGAGAAATAAAAAATCATGTATAAAGCAGCTAAATGCTACAATTCCGAAGGAAAGTTGAGTAATGCAGTAGAAATTCCGTATGAAAATTGACACCAATCAAACATTTTAAAGAAGAAAACAATGAAAATAATGAAAGATATAAAAATGACGGTTCCTTGGGGTATTCATCCACTTTTCCTTCGAGGTTAATATCTTCCTTACCTGTACTATGCATGATTCTTTATCGCCTGACGAGATCATCGCCAACAAAACCAATTATTATTTTTTTTTTTTTTTTTTTGAAATGCCGGATGCTATTTAGGCGAAGTATGAAATAATCGTCCTGATGAGGTTATTATGTAAATGTTGTGCATGTTACTGTGAATGATCGAAATCGGTGGTTGTTGACTTTCACCGGTGAATGTTGACAATCAAATTAGTCGCTTTGGTGAATGTCCGAAATATTTATTACATCCGATTTGATATTAATTTATTCGTGGATATAATTACATTTATTCGATATTTTAATACTTACTGACGATAGATTAGAACAAACATCAGTGTTTGGAGTATCGGGCAAATGTATACCGGGCAATGGCACTTGACTTTAAAAAAACATCAGTGTCGGGTATACCGGGCAAATGTATACCGGGCAGTGGCACTTGACCTTAAAAAAACATCAGTGTAGGGTATACCGGGTAAATGTATACTAGGCATTGGCACTGAACCTTAAAAAAACATCAGTGTAGGGTATACCGGGCAAATTTATACCGGGCAATGGCACTTAACCAGACTTAGTATAACTAGACCTGTGGTAAATGTCCGAAATATATACTAGGTCTAGTGTCACTTTTGCTATAGCTTAAATATTTAAAAAAAATTAAACAAAGCGTTTGAATCAATTTTAAACTGATAACGAAATTATTGCTTTAAAATTAAAAAAATAATAATAAAAACTGCGCTAGATAAGAGTAATTGAAGTAGTTGCTTTATGCAGCGCATGTGCGGAAAAAAAATTTTTAAAAAATTATCCAGGTGCATCTAAAATTGGATGAATATCCCAAGACACCAATTTTTCTGGGATATCATCAGTAATATAATTTTTATCACCACAAACATATGCCACAAGTAAAAATGTTCCCAAAACAGTTAACTTCATAGTTTTCAAATTAAAAATTACGTTCATTGACGATTGATAGAGGCAAGTGTTCTAACAAAAATCAAAGTGATGGATAACTTTAAAAGTGTCATATTAATCACAACAAAACCACGTGTTTTTTTTTTCTTTTTTTCTGCCTTTAAAGCAATACTATTGTCTACTAGAGTTATCAAACTACTGGCTACCTCTTTATGCGTAACAAAGGATATTACTCTAATCACGAGTCTATTTACAGATTACCATAAAGTAAGATTTTATAGACAAAGATTTTGTTTGTTTCTCAAAATACATGTTTAGAGAGTTGGTTTTAGGGTCTGTTAAATAATAGGTGATAGCACGATATTATTTTCGCGTACTATAAAAACAGAAGGGTGAGATTTTTATTTTCGCTTATCAAATTTAACAGCTTCTTAGAAGTTGTAGCAATTTTGAATTTGTGATACTTTTATCTGCGTGTCAGTGATGCGCACCCATAAATAGAGTTAGATAAAATGAAAAACTTTCTGCAAACACGAACTCGCAGTTGAAAAACTTTTCTCGCGCATTGATTAACTCTTGTAACTAGCTTATTAACTTTCAACCCTTTCGTCGCCATCTCATTTTTGAGATTTGTTTGAAAACCATGGATTTTTTTATATACTCTATAATGCTTTGCGCCACAGGAGTAAATTTGGTTAAAAATCAAATAAAAATTTAAATAGAAATCCAAAAATGTTATCTGCAAAAACACTTTTTAAATAATTGAAAAAAATACCTGAAATTTGAGCAAGAGAAAGAATTTATTCACAGAATTTTATAAGTGTTTTTATAAAAATAACGATGAGAGATTTTATTGATTTATTTTTGGATGAATATACACCGAAGAAGCATTACATTATGACCACCCAACTAATAACATGTAGGACCACCTTTAGCCCTCAAAACTACTAGCACCGCCGTGGCATTGATTCCACCAGGTGCTGATAGGTAGTCTGAGGTATCTGGTACCCAGCGCTCACCAACAGGTCCTGTAATTCCCTCACATTGCGAGGGGGTAGCGTGGCAGCACGAATTTGGTTTTCCAAGTAGGACCACAAATGCTCTATTGGATTAAGGTCAGGTGAATTTCGGGGCCAAGACATAACTTGAAAACATTGTTCCTGGGAGAGAAACCATAAAAACCTGGGCGAGCCCATTATTTTAGATGGAGGGTGGTCATAATGTAATGGCTCTTCGGTGTATATACGTTAGTCTTTTTATATTCTGGCCATTTTTCTGAGGTTAATGCAAACGGTAATTTATTTGTTTTTCTTATGACTTGATCTTCCTCTTTTGACGGTTAGCCAAAAATTCTGGTTCTAACTATAGTTCTTATTACTACACATTTAGTCAAAAATACAAAACTGAAAGGAAATTTAATAGGATAAATGATTTTTTTCTGACATGCTCTAAAGTATCATGTTAAAATTACCAAATTTTATCGCGTATTTTAAAAACATATTTTACTGCCAATTTGACCAAAATTATTATCAAAGCGCTTTGGTAAAAACTATCGAGCTCTTTGGTGTTCCCATAGAGCCAAAATCACGGTAACTTCTACCATATTCTGGCTGTTTTGACCATACTTTTCTCAGTATGGTATTCTAAACATAATTATATACAATTTTTTAATTATTATTTTTGCTTTTTATTAAGTATCTAATGAAGACTAATTTAAAAAATATGAAAAAATGCATTTATTTTTAGCAAAACCTAACTATATTCTAAATATTTCATTATCAACTTATATGGCACTTATTTTTATATTATACATCAACCACGGATACAATCCTGGAACGAATAAGTATAAACCAACTGGAACAGCAAAGAATCAACCAATCCACAATATCTTCTGAAAAGAGAAACATTATAATAAATAAAAATACAAATAAGAAAACTCTAGAAGCCACTAAATTTGAAGTTTGGTGATAAATACCGAAAACACAGTATGAACCAACTGGAACAGCAGGGAATCAGCCAATCTACAATATCTTCTGAAAAGAGAAACATGATAATAAATAAAAAATACAAATAAAAAAATTGCAAAAGATAGAAAATTGTGACTGTATTATTGCCATCTGGTTGCAAGTTAGTCTAATGTTTTTTTCTTTCTTTTACCTTTATTTTGATAGATTTTTATGCACGCCATAATTCTATTCGGGTTGCAAAAACTGCATAAATTGATGTTTGTCTTCTTGTTCAGTAAGTTGGATTGATTTTTTCCCGCCAATAAACGTTTGTTAAGACGTCACAAAAAAACATTTCTGTAACCAATATTTATGATTATATTAAAATAGCCACATAAGACAGTAATTATGAGTAAATTAATCCTAAAAAAGACATAAAAAATACTTTAAATTTATGTTATGTAAAACAAATAAAAAGAAAAAAATTAGTCTGGAAAACAATCAACTCCAAAAAAGTACTAAAATTATCGTAATATTTTTTTTATTTGATCTTCATGTGCTGCTTTTTTCAATGCTTACGTTAGCCAGATTTATGACTAAAACAGCTCTTTATGTGTGATTATAGTGTTGAAGTTCATAAAGTAGATCTGGTCAAACTGTGTGATGATATGAAAAACCTTAAACAACACCAATTTTCCCAATAGGTTAAAAGCCAAAACAAAATGTAAACAGTACATATGTGCATTTAAGCAGTATTTTAATTTTAAATTCAACTTTCAACTGCAATAAACCTATGAATATTACGGGTTATTCTAATATTAAACTATTTCATTTAGTTATGTGATGCATTAGAGCTGTTTATTTTTAATTTTTTTTCACCATTTACATTTTAATATGGTTAACCCAAACTTAATGAATTTATATGTAATTTTCTTTTACAACATGTTTTGTTTAATTTATTTGTAAGATTAAAATATTAAAAAATTATTAATTAAATTACTTTATCCATTCAGTGATTACTTTGCATTTTCAGACACATGATTTTTCTCAAAATTCCCGTTATATATAATTATAAGTCTTACTCCCTTAATATTTATCCATTTTTCTCAAATATTCACTCAATTTTGTCATTGGGTATAATAATTGCTGGATTTTTTTATATAATCTGATCTTAAATAATGAAATTAATTCAATTTTAAATGGGGGGGGGGGTTTCTCTTGATTTTTAGAAAGTTTTGTGACACTAAAAAAAAGTCTCGTTTTTGAAAAAAAACATTCCATATTAAAAAATCGTGAAGTCAATTTACTTGTACTTACTCGGCAGGCATCGATGTTGGCTAGTTTTCTTTTAAAAAAAATTTAACCCAGACCAATTCCTATTAAGTTGGGAGCAATCCTGGTGTATGGTTTGAAATAAACTTCGTCCATGTATTCTGTCCATCTAAAACAACTCTAAAGAATAAACTTCGTCCATGTATTCTGTCCATCTAAAACAACTCTAAAGAATAAACTTCGTCCATGTAGTCTGTCCATCTAAAACAACTCTAAAGAATAAACTTCGTCCATGTATTCTGTCCATCTAAAACAACTCTAAAGAATAAACTTCGTCCATGTATTCTGTCCATCTAAAACAACTCTAAAGAATAAACTTCGTCCATGTATTCTGTCCATCTAAAACAACTCTAAAGTATCATGATAAAATTATCAAATTTTATCACATATTTTAAAATCATATTTTATTGATAGTTTTGATAAAATCACTACCGAAGCGTTTGGTCAAAATTACTGAGTTTTTTGGTATTCCCATAGAGCCAGAAACACGGTAAAATTTACCATATTCAGGTAGTTTTAACCATACTTTTTTCTCAGTCTAGGTAACACATGATTCTTCAGCGGCAAATATGAAACTAAAACTCATTAGAAAAAGCTATAAAAAAGCGTACAAAAAACAGCTTTTAAAATCTGTAAATTAGTTTCAAACTGGATTGCTGTATGCAGAGAAAAACATTTTACCATTTAGTGCTTCCTCTGCTAAATTATAGAGTAAACATTCAACTTTGTTATAGGTTAGCTGCAAGTATACGATTTCGTGATTTTATACTGTTATGCACTGTAAAATATTCCAGATCAAATTAAGGAAAAATAGGACTGGCACTTAGGCTACTGTATTTTTCACCGTAAAATCCTTTTCCATCTTAAAATTTCTGCAGAACAAAACATTTGATGTACCTTAATTTTTATACAGTAGAATTTACTGTAAAATCACTGAAATCACTTTAAGTAAATATTACTGTACAAAATTAGCATATAAAATTTTACGATAAAAACGGGTTTTACAACGGCTAGACTCAGAGAGCTAGTACTTTTTACCTTAAATTGATCCAGAATTGTGTGAATTTTATTATTACTACGGTAAAACGTAATCGCAATGTAAATCACTAGTAAAGATACAAAGCACTTTATTGCACTCAATAAATGTGATTGCGAAACTATAACATTATTGCATGTTTTGTAGAACATTATCTCATTCTAAATCTGCTATCTAATTCAGAATCTGCTGCCTAATCCTAAATTTGCTATATAATTCTGAATCTGAAAACAATAAAGAAACATCAGTCACCTTGGCTGCTTTGAATTAAATTTCTTCTTTTTTAAAAATATATATCATGCGTCACAATTATGTCGTAATAAAATATTCTTACTTAATATGAAAATCTTGTAGTAAATGATTATTTTTTTAATTATCACTTTAAATTGTATCATTTGCATAGATTATTAATATTTTTTCACATGTTTCCTTATAAATAGTTTTTTTTTAATTGATAACCATCAATATCAATTAGAATTCGCAAGCAACAAATAAGAATTCGTTAGTAAAAATATATCCGGTATAAGGGTAATCTTCAAAAAAAAAAAGACATTTTTAAATCCTCAGTGCACTTTATGTTTACTTTTATAACCTATGCATATTTTTTACTACGATAAGTGTCTTTCATACTGGGTTTCAACAAAATAATAAATTAATTTTTTCATGTTACTGTGTGTCATTCCCTCACATCACCCCACTGCTGAATTAAAATAAGATAAACACATTTCCAAAAAAAAAGCCATTAGTTTATAGATTCCTTGTTGATGTTGTTGTTGTTAATTTACGTCGCACTAGAGCTGCACAATGGGCTATTGGCGACGGTCTGGGAAACATCCCGGAGGCTGATCCGAAGACATGCCATCACAATTTTGATCCTCTGCGGAGGGGATGGCACCCCCGCTTCGGTAGCCCGACGACCTGCACGCGAAGTCGAGCACTTTACGGTAGCACAGTTTAACGAGGACCAATACCGCGCACCCTCGGTCCCTACGCAGACTGATCCAAGTGGTCACCCACCCGCACACTGACCGTAGCCAGTGAATGAGCTTGATGAGCTTGTGAATTTGATGAACGGATACCACTAGTTGATTCATTGCTGTTTTGTGAGAAACCGGGAGAGCCGTATTAAGATCACCGTACTTTTTGAGCACTGATAGTGAGAGCTATGTTAAGTTCACGGTAGTGGTCGCTCCTAAGTTGCCCTTAGCAGTCGAGTGTATACATTGTACGTTGTGTGTGATCGAGACTGAGCAGCAACAGCGCGATGAGGACAATGTCGCAGTCGCAAGTAGGAAGTCAACTTTTCAATGTGGACCATCCATCGAAGTAGGCGTGTTCAAATCGTAGTGGGCGTTTCTGTCAAGGCAGGCATGTTCACATCACGTCCGAAGGTCACCAATGAGGGTTGTCATAGACAATGTCAACCTTCATCTATGGAAAGGTACCCCAACATGGACTCGAGTTAACATGTCTTATATACTAGTGAATTAGAATTGTATTTTTGTAATGGTAGATACACTACAAAAGTATGATGCAATAAATACCCCAGAACATATAAATTAAGTTGAATAAATATAAAACTATAATTTCATAAATCAATTATAGAAATGCTTACTTAAAAAATCAATTTTATTTATATGCTAGAAATAAGAAGCCAATTTTTAACAACAAAAACAATTGAAAATTTCACAGTTCTTCTAATTTTGCATTTTATTTACATTTCAAGATTTTCAATAAGTGTTCATTGATGTAATTGATCTTTATTAAAATAAAAAAAACTTCAAATAATTGCAGTTAGACTGTCTGTTTTACTATCAGACGACTAATCAAAATATTTATTTCACAGATTATACAGTAAATTTGTGTATTTTTATGCATTTTTAGTGTTATTATTTAAATAATCAAGCACTTGAATAGTCTGTACATCCTATTTAAAACTAAAGAATTTGTTCATTTTATGATTATTTCCTTCACATTATGCTTACAAATAAATATCAGTTATTTAAATCTAATCAAACACGACTTAAAAACCATTTGAGTTAGCTTGAATAAAGTTGTACAGTTTATGATTGTTTTCATCTTGAGTTGAACTTGTTCTTTATCAGTTATTTAAATCTAATCAAACACGACTTAAAAACCATTTGAGTTAGCTTGAATAAAGTTGTACAGTTTATGATTGTTTTCATCTTGAGTTGAATTTGTTCTTTATCAGTTATTTAAATCTTATCAAACACGACTTAAAAACCATTTGAGTTAGCTTGTATAAAGTTGTACAGTTTATGATTGTTTTCATCTTGAGTTGAATTTGTTCTTTATCAGTTATTTAAATCTTATCAAACACGACCTAAGAACCATTTGAGTTAGCTTGAATAAAGTTGTACAGTTTATGATTGTTTTCATCGTGAGTTGAATTTGTTCCTTATCAGTTATTTAAATCTAATCAAACACGACCCAAAAGTCATTTGAGTTAGCTTGAATAAATTTGTACAGTTTATGATTGTTTTCATCTTGAGTTGAACTTGTACATCATCAGATTTTAAAGTCTGAGCGAAAGAAAATCAGATAACAGTTTTAATTGTCTCTTCATCATAATTAAGATGAAAGATAATGCATAACTTAGGAACATTTGTATCGTGATTGAAACTTATTATTCAGCATTTTTTCCATTCTAATCACCGGTGATTCAAATATCAGTGATACTAATATTGAGGAAGTAAAAATCAGCATAATCAATCCCAAAAACAACAAAACCTGTAAAAAAAAAATGAAGCCAATAAATATATAGCTAACAAGGGAGACTAGGGAAGTGTGACTCGACAATTTTGAAATAAATTAGTGGGATGTATACCTTATGAGGAATAATTTTAGGGGGCAACATTCGTTTCGGCCCATAGAAGGTCCTATGAGAGATAAGAAATAATTCAATATATAGAAAAATCGGTATTTTATTACTTCAATGCAGACTATTAATTACTGTAATTATCTCATACTCCAATCAATTTTGTGGTACTTTCACGTACTATATAATGCATATTTATTGTCAAAATGGATTTCGAAAATTTTATATATCTGTAGTTTTTCAGAAAAACCTGTTAGGTTAATTTTAAAAGAAATTGGCATCAAATTTTTTAATTTTTTTTTTCAAAAAATTTTCCAAATTAATTGGAGTATGTAATTGCAAATTAATTAATTAATTAACCAATTAATTTCTAATTAATTGGAGAATGAGATAATTACAATAATTAATAGTCTGCATTGAAGTAATAAAATACTGATTTTTCTATACATTGAATTATTTTTTATCTCTCATAGGATCTCTCATATGGGCCGAAACGAATGTTGCCCCCTAAAATTATTCCTCATAAGGCATACGTCCCACAAGTTTATTTCAAAATTGGCGAGTCACATTTCCCTAGTTTCTTTTGTAAGGCATAAAAAAAAATAAAGAAACTTCAATTAAAAAAAAAACGTCACACATTAAAAAAAGCTCCATAAGTTGGTGTTTATCACTTTTGTGGAGGAGAATAAGAGAGATGTTTGTTGGCTGTCAGCAGGATTCGAACGATGGACCTTTGGGGTTATATTCGGATGATCTAACCCAGTGTTTCCCAAAGTGTGGTGCGCGTACCCCCAGGGTACGGGAACAGTTTAGCGGGGGTACGCGCTCTTATGCAAAATATCTTGCAACAAACGAAAATTTCAAAAATTTTTATTTAAAAACACAACTTGCCATGAAAATTTACGATTACGTATTTTTCTATTGGCTATCTCAGTGTTACGAAAAATTTAGAAAGGGTGCACAAAAGTCATAAGTTTGGCAAACACTGATCTAAGCACTTAGGAAACTCAGTCCAGAGTGAATTGGGAAGTTTTATATATTGGACGCCACAAACTCCCCCTCCATAAAAGCAAAAAGTCTGACTCGTTGATAGTCGTGAGCATTTCATGACACTGAGAGGCCGTAAGTGAAGTCGCCATTCTAGTGCAGTTTGGGCCTTGACGCTGTAGACTTAGACGAATTAATTGTCGAATCAAGGCAAACCGTGGAACGAGGTGAAGTAGTGTAGCGCTGCCGATGAGGAAGATGTTGCATTGCGTATTCAAGTGTTCGTAATCACGAATGTGGAGGAAAACAGGAGAGAGAGATGCTTGTCGGCTGCCGGCAGGGTTCGAACCAAGGACCTCTGAGGCCGTAGGCGTAGACGGATGCTCTATACTAGGAAAAATATTTATACACCGAAATTTTCACCCGGATTGAAAAGCGTGTACGCCGAAGTCCTGGGTGAGTTACGAAGCTTTATATTGTGGTAGCCGCACTTTCCTTGTCAGTCAATACAGAGGCCGCCGCACACTGGCAACTTCAATTGTTCATGTACAAAACGCATTAAAACTGAAAAAAACTTACAAGTTATAGGTAAAAGGATGTTTGAGAAGGTAGACGAAAAAAATATAATTATTCACGACTTCTAATAAACCTCACGAAGGACTTTCATAAGCTACTAGTATTATTTATCAACCAACTCTGTGTATTGGGAAGCGAGAGTGGGTTAAAATGGCCACTATTGCTTAAGTGTATTCTTTGTACCATTACAACAACGCAAACGCACAAAACAGTTCCTACAGAAACTATTTTTATTTCCATTTCATTACTTTTTTGTATTTTTGGCTTTTATATGATAAATCGCCAATTATTAGTTAAATAATAAAAATAACAATTAGTATTACAATTAATTGCTGTTCTGATGTTTGATTTTATTGATTTAATATCGCTTTTGCTTTAAACTGGGTTAGATGCTGGATCAAATTTTTATTATTGTAATGAGAAAGTGATCGCACAGAGTTGCTGTTCATACCTGCTTAAAATAAAAGGCAATAAAATAGGAATTTATTATTATTAAAAATATTGGAGCAATGTAAAAATAAACATATTTTTTCCAAGTGTGACATTTCCACATCAGATAATCCCTTGATATTATTTCCAGATAGATTCTTTACAATTTTTTTTTAAAATTTCCACTAGATATTAGACTAATATGCGAAAACATCTCATTGAATTAAAGCACTTCCACAAAAGCTGGCTGTCAGTCAAATAAACAATTGACTTCACAATTTCAAGACAATGGCATGGTGGTGACAATATGTTCAGGAATACAAATTGGCCACCTTAGCTTTCCAGCTTGGCCGATATTCATCTAAAACTGGGTGAACTTTAAACCAGCATCAGTGATAGAATCTTTCCTAATGGCAGCTCAATGATTTTACTACTGCATACAGTGGCTACATTACATGTTATTGCTCACATTGAAATTGTTATGTTTTAAAATAACACTCTCCTGAACAATTGATACTAATATGCGAATGTTAGTCAATCAGATATTAGACTAATATGAGAAAGCATCTCATTAAAGTAAAACATCCCGCAAAGCCAGCTGTCAGTCGATGAACAATTGAAATTTATGGTTTCACAATTTCAAGACAATGGTATGCTGGTCACAATAGGTTCAGGAATACAAACTGGCCACCTTAGCTTTCCAGCTTGGCTGATATCTCTCTAAAACTGGGTGAACTTTGAACCGACATCAGTGATAGAATCTTTCCTAATGGCAACTCAATGATTTTACCACTGTACAGTGGCTACTTAATATCTCATTGCTCACATTTAAATTGTTATGTTTTAAAATAACACTCTCCTGAACAATTGATACTAATATGCGAATGTTAGTCAATCAGATATTAGACTAATATGAGAAAGCATCTCATTAAAGTAAAACATCCCGCAAGGCCAGCTGTCAGTCGATGAACAATTGAAATTTATGGTTTCACAATTTCAAGACAATGGTATGCTGGTCACAATAGGTTCAGGAATACAAACTGGCCACCTTAGCTTTCCAGCTTGGCTGATATCTCTCTAAAACTGGGTGAACTTTGAACCGACATCAGTGATAGAATCTTTCCTAATGGCAACTCAATGATTTTACCACTGTACAGTGGCTACTTAATATCTCATTGCTCACATTTAAATTGTTATGTTTTAAAATAACACTCTCCTGAACAATTTAGACTAATATGCGAATGTTAGTCAATCAGATATTAGACTAATATGCGAATGTTAGTCAATCAGATATTAGACTAATATGCGAATGTTAGTCAATCAGATATTAGACTAATATGCGAAAGCATCTCATTAAAATAAAACATCCCGCAAAGCAAGCTGTCAGTCGGTGAAGAATTGAAGTTTAAGATTTCACAATTTCAAGACAATGGCATGCTGGTCACAATAGGTTCAGGAATACAAACTGGCCACCTTAGCTTTCCAGCTTGGCTGATATCTATCTAAAACTGGGTGAACTTTGAACCGGCATCAGTGATAGAATCTTTCCTAATGGCAACTCAATGATTTTACCACTGTACAGTGGCTACTTAATATCTTATTGCTCACATTTAATTCGCGTGCAGGTCGTCGGGCTACCGAAGCGGGGGTGCCATCCCCTCTGCAGAGGATCAAAATTGCGATGGCATGTCTTCGGATCATCCTCAGGGATGCTTCCCAGACCGTCGCCAATAGCCCATTGTGCAGCTCTAGTGCGACGTAAATGAACAACAACAACAACAGCTCACATTTAAATTGTTGCGCTTTTTACAACAACAAAAACAAAAAAAACGTTCTTCTGAGCAATTTGAAAATGTGACTTATCGTTATATCACTTAAATTAAGCCTTCAATTGGTATTTTAAAATGCATTGGTTACATTGAAAGATAATGCGTCGGAATATAATTCCATCTCCCATCAATATAACAATTTTATAAAATAAATATTTTCAAACTATGTTGTTGTTGCTGCTGACGTATACCATTAAGGCAGAGGGGGTGCGATTGTTCTTGTTTTCCAGTGGAGCCATCTATGGCCAAGAATTCGACTTCCGCTACACCATACGTCGCACCCGTTTATAGGGTAGCCCATTCATACATACATTCATTCTTCCACAGATCGTAATTTTGACCTGAATCAGAGAACGATCAATCTTCAATTCAGTACCCCCAGAGGTATTGATTTGTTATGGGAATATGGAGGACTTTGAGACTCGACAGATTTAACGTGCATCAGTCACCATTTACTACATGGGGAGTCTTCGGCCGACAGGGATCAAATCCATGACCACTTGGATATGGGCCCAGTGCCCTACCAACCAGGCTATCCCGGCCCTCAAATTATGTTAGTAAATGTATATGGAAACACTCACCATTGTTGGGTGCGAAAAAGCTAGAGGAGTTCGTAAAGTAAACATATAAGAACCAATAAAAAGTGGATGGATGAGATATGCACAAAAAGTTATCCGACTCAAAGGGATGAAAATTCTACAAGACAGAATCTTATCTACAACTCCTAAAAAAGATAAACAAACAAATTTATCTACTACTTTTAATGTACATTTATCAATAAAATTATTAGACAAACCAAAATATTTATGTTTAAATGTGTTTTGTAATCACTGTACTTAATATTTTGTTCCAATGCCCAACTAGAGAATGACCTTTCCTCATACAGGTATCTGAAGGGCAGATTTTTCGGCCACCCTTTCAGGGGCACCATATTAGGTGATCCAACGTTGCTCCCATAGTAAGGACAGAGAGTACAGAGAAGGAAAGGACATCCATGCCTTGCCCGGGATTCGAACTCAGAACCTTTCTGATACGAGACCAGTTCCCTGACCCCTACACAGGCAGTTCGGCAGATGTCCTTAATATATACATTCTGAAAATTAACTTCACAAATCAATATTAAAGTATGAAATATAAGAATGTTTTCCAAATATTGCGAATTATGATAGCGATGAATCACAGAAAATTTGCAATTAAAATTATATAAACTAGTTTACCTATCAAATAAAACTAAAAATCGTTAGGAATAACGTCTGTTTGTTATAATAATGACATGCAGTTAAGACGAGGATCGCGAAACACAAAAAGAAATTAGCAGTCATACTGCACACCTTAAAATTTGATGTACTTATCTCTTCAATATTTTTTAAAATATAATGATTTGTCTAAATATATCTCAAACTATTTTTTTCATTTTCTTTCTGCCTAATTATTGAGAAAAACTGTTGAATGACTATAGAACGATATTCATTCCATTAGATAGCCTGTTATAAATACACCGAAGAGCCATTACATTATGACCACCCTGATAATAACATGTAGAACCACCTTTAGCCCTCAAAACTGCTAGCACCAGCCGTGGCATTGATTCCACGAGGTGCTGATAGGTAGTCTGAGGTATCTGCTACCAAGCGCTCACCAACTGATCCTGCAATACCCTCACATTGCAAGGAGGTAGCGTGGCAGCACGAATTTGGTTTTCCAAGTAGGACCACAAATGCTCTATTGGATTAAGGTCAGGTGAATTTGGGGGCCAAGACATGACTTGAAAGTCACTGGAATGTTCCTCGGCGATTCGACCCTTATGACATGGTGCATTATCCTGTTGGTAAACACCATCCTCCGCAGGAAGAACTGTTGCCATGAATGGGTGAACCTTGTCTGCAACCATGTTCAAGTAGCTTACAGGCGTCAGGGATTGTTCTATGAGGATTATGGGTCCTAATGTGTTCCTTGAAAACATTGTTCCTGGGCGAGAAACCATGAAAACCTGGGCTAGCCTATTGTTATAGATGGAGGGTGGTCATAATGTAATGGCTCTTCGGTGTACAAACAACTAAATCAAGTTTTAAAGATCAAAGAATAGGGATTTTTGACTGATAATTTCCTCAAAAAGAAAAGTTAAGGTGGAGACGCGGGTAAAGGGCATATTTCTGCATATTAAAAATAGATGCTCTGTGAAAAACAAAATTAAAATTGCCAATTAAATAGAAAAAACCAGAATATTTGTTCTTATTTAGATGTGAATATACATTTATATTATATATTATGTATAATATGTTTAAGGTATCCGTACACGTTAAAAAAGTGAATTTTAGCCTAAAATGACAATTTTTTTTTATTTTATATTACGAATCTCCGTTTATTCTAGTTTTCAAAACAGTTTAAATTTTAACTGTGCGTCAATTAGAACAAAAGTTATGATTAAAAGAATATTAGTCGATGACTAAAAAATTAAACCAGAAATAGCATTCCGAAACCGGAAGTGGGACAAAAACAGTTATATTTATCTTTATTTTAGGATAATTATCTTTCTTTGACTTAAATAATTATTATTTTAATGTTGCTAGAAATGAACCTCTCAGTTTATCATTTATATTAGTAGCTTTAATGGCATTATTTGGAAATTTGTCCCTAAGGAGGTGTTCGTTGAATTGCAAACATTACAATTTGGTGTGTATTTGGCTGTTATTCAGTTTAATAATGGTTTTCTGGGACTGAAAAGCATACTCGACATAGTTGGAGTCAGCCGTGGCAATAAAACTGTAAAAGGTTTTAGAGAACTTGATTTTGAGCGTGTGTATGAGTCTCAACGCCATTCATTAACTAATGTAAAAATTGTCAGAAAAAAATAGGTTTGCAAAAAAACAAAAAATTTGTAAAATTGAGAAAAAGGAAGGTATTACATACAAATCGGGAGAATTTTAGAAGTATTGAAGCATTTTTAAAATAGAAATGATATAATTTATACTTTAAATGCCTTTTTCTCAGAATGTAATTTCACGCAAAAATAGTAACTTTCAAAATTCATTATTAAAAAAGTTGTTGATATATTTCAATAAAAATTTTTATGTGTATTATGTATAATATTTTCTAGTGCTTGTGCTACAATTGATTAAAAATACTTAATAGTTTTTTATTATTGGTCTAAAATGTGAAATACGACGTAAAAAATTTGACAAAAATCTCATAAAAAGTTTTCAATTCTCTATAAAAAATTTAATTTTCCAAATATTTTTATGATTGTAGTCAAATCACTAGACAAAATTCAGCTCTTTATTTTGATAATAACACTTTTTTGATACAATAATTTTGGTGAAGTATATCCTTTCACAAGTTTTATGAAAAGTTTTTGTTATTTAGCTTTTAAAAACAAAATATAATATAAATGTCTAATTTCTCTTATTTAATATTAGTTTTTACATATAATAAATATAAAAACATAATTAAAGTGTTCTGAAACTTAATATTTTTAAAAAAATCCTCCGAACGTGTTCGGATACCTTAGTAACATATTAATACTTTAATTTATTGGGTTATCAAATAATATAAAATGTTAGAAGATGTTACAAATTGGAAATAATTAAGAAAATAAAGAATTTTTTAAAATGAAGGTAGCAGAAAATCTATAGAAACATTAAAAATAAGTTTTTAGTTTTGATGTTTATAACAGTAAAGAAAAAGGCAATTTCTTATCTGGTTTATCTGTTTGTCTTTTATTCCACCGATTTGCACTTTAAGTGTGCAATGTCGCATTTTTTTCAATCCACTTTACGATATAAATCAATGTCAGAGTGTTTATGTCTTTTGTTTTGCACTTTAAATGCATAGTCATTTTTTAATACATTGTATGGGGTTAATCAGTAATGAGGGGTAAAGCGGCGAGTCCGTGAGGAAGAACCAGCACTGTAAAAGGATTTCGCAAAATTGAGCAAAAATGTAACCAAATAACCCCAAAACAAATTTGAATTTGAAAACCCCATTACTATTTTCAATAATGAGCACATGTATTTTCATATTTGACTACATTTGTTTCAGAGCTATTTTGACACTTTTTTTACTCAATTTAAAAAAACAAAATTTAACAGTGCCAAACGCGATTCAAACTTTCCGTTTAACAGCAGTATTTCATTTACCACAAACTATTAGACTTTAACTAATTTAATTAACTTAAATATACTGTTTTGAATTTTAAAATTATTCTAGCATTTTCTTATGAAAGCCTGATTGTCTCATAAACTGTCTTTTTAAATTTTATAATTTTCGATTCATTAGTTTTTTATTTCTATTTCCCCACGTTATTCGCGAAAATCAAGTTCTAAGATATACAATGAATGTAATATAACTTTGTGAAAGCTGTTATAAATTATACTTACCATAAATTATTTCAATTTGTCTATTTGTAGTATATATAGAGTTTTACGTATATTCACTTGTCTTATTGGTAGTAGTATTCTAACATTCAAACGATGTTTACAATGTAATGTTTAATCAATGTTCAATTCAATGTTTTCCGTTTTCGATAACCTTCTTTATCATATTTTTATAAAGATCCTTAGCTAATTTGTAACTTATGTTTAATATAATAAATTTGTCGGATGCACAATTTTAAAACTTTAGATTTTTAACTTTACAAAATTTTTCAGCATGATGTAAAATCAATACAGACCTCCTCTTCCAGATAAGCATGCAAAAATCACCCAAGCCACACTTAAAGCCCAAGCTGTTCGGCTTAAAGCGTTATAGAAACTTGCTCCTACTATTCCTAAAGTTTGTCCATATAAGCCATAAACGCAGAATAATGCAACTAGAACTGCAATTAACCAACCAAGCCATAAATAAATCTGAAAGGTAATAAGCGAAAGTTGAAGTATGTAGAATATCAGTCAATAAATTCTAAAATTTTCCTTGGTGTACATATAGGGCATTCTACAATAACTGTCCTTAATATTTATTTTTAAGGATCGCAAATTATTATGTAAAGAAGAGAAAAATCAAATCAATCGAAATCAAAGGAGTTACAGTTGAGGAGGGTGGATGTAAAAAACATTGCAACCTGTTTGATTGCTTAAGAATAAAGAAAGGAGTTGAATGGTGATGGTTAGAAACACCTCCTCTTCAAATATCATCAGACAATGAAACAGGTTTTTATGTATTTACACCGATCTTCCTTAATTGTGAGATTCTAATAGCTTTTTTGATTTTCATTAGTTAAATATTAATTTGTGATCCTTAATGTAAAGTATTGTTATACCATTTTAACTTCGTTTTTAACAAGAATTCTAAATGTTGCCCAGTAGGAAAAGGGGTGAAGTCCTAAGTTTTTAATGTCCATACACTTCTCGACACGATCCACTTCAACAGTAGAATTACAAATAAAGAGTTGTAAGAGTCATAAAAAAACAGGCTATCATAAGCATTAATTAAAAAAAGCAGCATAAGATCAATGAAAAACAAAAAACAGACGATAATTTTGAAACTTCTTGAAGTTGATTGTTTTCCAGACAGAGTTTTTTCTTTTTATTTCCACCAGCGTGCATTTTTAATGCTTTTATAAAATATTAGTTTAAAGAATTTATTTAGTTTTTTATGATGAACTTATTAACCATTACTGTCTTGGTGGTGATTTCTGCATAAATATGAATTTCGAAGAAAGAAGGAAATTTTGTGGCATCTTCAAGAGACGTATATTGCCTGAAATTGAAAACCAATCCAGCCCTACTGACGACAGGAGAACAAATATCAATTGATGTGGTTTTTGTAATCCATGACTTGAAATAGGGAGGTGCTTATGAAAGTCTATCCAGAAACAAAGAATAAAAAATTAATAAACATTTGAGCAATAAATAACCAGTGATTGCATTAATGCGATGACAATTTTCTCTGTTTTGTAATTAATCGTCATATTATATTCCCTTTTTTTCATTTATTGGGAATTTTCATTACAACACATCTTGTATATGAACCAATACATACTTCCACTATTGTCAAAAAGACTATTAGGCAATTTTTTAGTTGTGAAAAAGAAAAGTTTTATAAATGCAATACTCTGAAAGCTGTAACTCGTTGAAAACATGCATTTGAAGCTAAAGGATATTATTATATTGAAACCAAAGTTATTGTGCGAAATTATTGGTTTATCGTAAAAGTTTTATAAATGCAGTACTTTGAAAGTTGTAACTTGTTGAAAACATGCATTTGAAGCTAAAGGATTTTGTTATATTGAAACCAAAGTTATTGAGCGAAATTATTGGTTTATCATAAAAGTTTTGTAAATGCAGTACTTTGAAAGTTGTAACTCGTTGATAACATGCATTTAAAGCTAGAGGATATTATTATATTGAAACCAAAGTTACTGTGCGAAATTATTGGTTTATCGTAAAAGTTTTATAAATGCAGTACTTTGAAAGTTGTAACTCGTTGAAAACATGCATTTGAAGCTAAAGGATTTTATGATATTGAAGCCAAAGTTATTGAGCGAAATTATTGGTTTATCGTAAAAGTTTTATAAATGCAGTACTTTGAAAGTTATAACTCGTTGAAAACATGCATTTGAAGCTAAAGGATTTTATTATACTGAAACCAAAGTTATTGTGCGAAATTATTGGTTTATTACATAGCACTGAAAAATATTATACGAGCTTTTTCAGATGCATGATAAATCGGCGGAAAATTGAATGATAATGTACATATACATATATAAATACGATAAACGTTACTGTCATCTACACTAAATCAAAATAGGGACACGTTATTTTTCTTGGTATATTTCATTTAATATTTACATAAATAGTTAATTGAGAGTTAAGTAAAACAATACAACCATTTTTTTTCAATAATCTACCACGTGAACAAAATAACAATTAATTAATTTTATTTAGTTTTTTTTTGACAAAAAAAAGTAAATAGAAAAATTACAAATGAAGCACTTACTCTGTTGATTTTAAAACTTGCATTTCTTCTCTTAAACATGATATGACCAAGACCTATTCCGATGATGTATGGTGCAATCCTTATGTATGGCTTTATGTAAATTTTATCCATGAATGTTTTCCAGCTGGAGAAGTATGAATACAATATATCAAAATTTTTTAATTCATTTAGGGTATCTCGTAATTGTTACCCTTAACATACATTTTTGCAGTTATTTAAAAAATGAAATAAAAATATTTTAATTATAATTAGAGATCTCAAATGTATTAAAGGTTCCAAATGTTGTTAAGGTCGGAAAAAATTAAGCAGCAATAAAAATCAAATGCAAGTTGCTACTGTTGTTTTTCTTTTTGTTTTTCCTTTTTTTTTAAATTTAACTCGATTGCATTCGCCCTCTAGCCTGGTTATAACAAAGCAGTCTCGTAACAGTACCACAATTTCGAGACCAATGGTATGAGAATAGTGGTGTGGTCAGTCTTGCGTATAAGCAGCCTTTTTTTCCCCCATAGTAACTTGTACTTATGGATCTGGAACAAGATGGGCATAGCACCGCCACTGGGGATTAAATCAGCTGAAAACCTTATTGTTTGTATGGAAATCATGGTATTTTACGGAAAAAATCGCTCTTCTGAACATGTGATTATATAGATTGTAATAATTATAGATAGATAGGTTGTAGATAGTTTTACCACCTTCTTTTTTTTCATTGAATTCATAGTTTAGAAACATTTGTGTACGTTCTCATTTAAATATTAATTAGTAAACTTAAAATGTGCCTATTTTAGGTTAAATGTATAGGTATAATAAATCTGATAAGTTTGAAAATCCTAGGTTTTACCGATAAAACCTTGCATTTACCTACGTGGCTGGAACACTTTAATATGTTTCCATTTTGGCCCTTTTGAGAAGCCTTTGCAGTAACACCTAGATATTAACGCAACAGTAAATAGGTTAAACCCCATAAGCTTGGTAAAAGGCCGAAATGAAATATCTAACAAGGGAAACTAGGGAAGTGTGACTCGCCAATTTTTAAATAAACTAGCAGGATGTATGCCCTATGAAGAATCATTTTATGGGGAAACATTCGTTTCGGCCCATAGAGGGTCCTATAAGAGATAAAAAATAATTAAGTATGTAGAAAAATCGGTATTTCATTACTTCAATGCAGACTATTAGTTATTGTAATTATCTCATACTCCAATTAATTTTGTGCTACTTTCACGTACTATATAATGCATATTTATTGTCAAAATGGATTTCGAAAATTTTATATATCAGAAGTTTTTCAGAAAAAAAAATTTAAAAAAATTGGCATTTTTAAAAACAACAAAAATTCGGCATCAAATTTTTTAATTTTTTTTTTTAAATTTTCCATTATTGAAACTAATAAACAGTAATAAATTTCATTTATATGAGAGTCGAAATATAATACGCATTTTCCCAAACTGATGGAATTTTTTGTGAGTATAGCTTATGTAACATCCAAAATTGTGATTTACAAAAAAAACAATTTTTTTTCATATTGTTAGATCTTGCAAAAAAATCTGAAATAATTTATGTGATTGCATAATATTAAATTGCAATTATAAAAATGTTTTCAAATTTGTTTGGCGGGAAATTTGAACTTAAAAAATGTTTAATATTTCAATTCGATTTTTTTCAGAAAAGATCAACTGTACTGTATACACAAAATTTGAAGTGATATGTCACTTTAAGTGGAAAATCCGTTGATATCTATGTCCTGTGAATTGTTCAATATTTTGTCAAAACATTGCTATCTTTATAATATTATTTTTATATTTGATATCCTAGCTAATTTTTGAAATATTTAACTTTAAAAGTTGGCATTAGCTAGGATATCAGGTATAAAGATAATTGCATGAATAATATTTCAAAAATAGCAATGTTTTGCCAAAATATTGAACAATTCACAGGACAATTTTTTTTAATAATTTGCTAATTTTTCGGCAAAAAATTGAAATTTTTTGAAACTTATTTTTTTTCCATTTTTTTATCAGTTGTGCAATAAAAAAAATTAAGAAAAAAAATTTGTCTATTAAAGCGACAAATACTTACAAATTTTGCTTATATAGTACGGTTGACCTTTCAAGAAAAAAAGAAAATCATTGAAAACTGAAATATTTTTTTAAGTTCAAATTTCCCGCCAAACAAATTTGAAAACATTTTTATAAATGAAATTTAATTTTATGCAATCACATAAATTATTTCAGATTTTTTTGCAAGATCTAACAATATGAAAAAAAAAAAAATTTTATGAATCACATTTTTGGATACACATTAAATATGAAAAAATTCCATCAGTTTGGGAAAATGCGTATTATATTTCGACTCTCATATAAATGAAATTTATTACTGTTTACTAGCTTTAATATTGGAAAATTTTTTGAAAAAAAAAATTTAAAAAATTTTATGCCAATTTTTTTTTTTAAAAAATGCCAAAATTTTTTTTTCTGAAAAACTACAGATATATAAAATTTTCGAAATCAATTTTGACAATAAATATGCCTTATATAGTGCGTGAAAGTACCATAAAATTAATTGGAGTATAAGATAATTACAATAACTAATACTCAACTGCATTGAAGTAATGAAATACCGATTTTTCTACATACTTAATTATTTTTTATCTCTCACAGAACCTTCTATGGGCCGAAACGAATGTTTCCCCCCAAAATTATTCCTCATAAGGCATACATCCCACTAGTTTATTTCAAAATTGGCGAGTCACACTTCCCTAGTTTCCCTTGTAAGCATACTTCGCATATTTACCAAGCCACTTTGGTGAATCTTTGTTTTACCGGTAAAACAAAGGATTTACCGGATTTTGGCTTTTACGGCGTATATTGAGAAAGGAAGAGGTTACGAAGTAGAACATTGGCAGTCGCAAACTCAAAATTGTGACGGCTGTTCAACGACGGTTATAAAGTAAAAGTAATAAAATCTATGCCTAAGAGCCGTGGTGTCTCAGGGACAGAGCGTTCGTCTTCCAATGAGGTGAACCACGTTCGAATCCCAACAATGACTGATCGACGCGAATGTCGCACCTGGGTCGCACTGACCATTGTACTGACGTAAAATATCCTCAATGATAGACAAATCATGGGTTAGAGTCTCCTTGCCATCAGGCTAACCTTGGGAGGTTTTCGGGGTTTTCCTCTTCATGTAACGCAAATGCTGGTTAGTTCCAACAAATAGTCCTCCACAATGTCAAATTTCTCCCAATTCTTGATCCAGGAGTACCCTTGTCTTCTGGATCGGGTTCAAAATTACAAGGGTACGGCGTGAAGCATTGGTTGTCGTGAACTCAAAATATGATCAGCAGTTCTGCGCCGGTCAGAAAATAAAAAAAATTAATCTAAACCTAGACTTGATGTTTGAACAACAGGTGCAAAGAAAACTTTTTAGCATCGATCATAAATGTCGTCGAAATAGTTTATTAAGAAAAGTCGGAAGAAACTTTTGCAAAAGGATTTTTTTTCTCATCGGTTTAACATTAGTTAATATAAAATTATAGTTAGGTATTAAACTTTAGACGATTCTTTTTCTTAAAAATATTTAAAAGATTACATTAATGATGTTTGCATTTTTTTTTATTCCTTTCCTACAAACAAACATTCATGCAGGGTGTTTCGAAACTTATAGGGGGATGGAAAGCATCTAAACAAGGAATTTTCACCATAGAATACATAGACGGAGAGCAAGCGTTGTACCACTAGAACGCTTATTAATGTGTATTGACTAAACATGGTTTCCCAAAGCGCTGTTGCTAACAAAAATAAAAGAGCCACAGTTTATGTGCCTTACACTTAAAGCAAAACGATGATTTTAAACTATACATATCAAATAATTGCCTTGAAGAATTATCTGAGCGCTTTAGGACTGATAATTAACTTAAATATTTCAAAAATTATTAAACTTATGTAAAAATCGCCATTTTAGCGACATTTTTCAGAGTGATGAGAAATTCAAAACTACGTAGATGAAAATTTTCAAAATCACTGCCTTTTTCTCAGTTTTTGTACATTTTTATGAGCCCACATTATCCAGCATTGGAGTTATCTTTTAAATATTAAACAATTAGGCCACAAATGCGTTTCATTTCATTAAAACTTTGACTTTTCACCGCATTGATGTTTAGCGCCATTTTCAGAAAAAGCAGACTAAGCCTATTTTTAGAACTACCTTAAATGACGCGTACAATTCATTACGTCACTGGCTTAAAGCCTGCATTACAGCTCTTCCGAGCAGTTTTTATAATTTTGCTTCACACGTTGTCAATAAAATTGATTTAGTACCTCCTCTATCCATTTGGTTTTTTGGTTTTTTCACGTGACAGTAACTGACACTCCCCAGTGGTTCATCGCTTGCTCTCGTTAAGTTATTGGACTCACTTATAAACATATCCAGCAGGATCTTTTGCTATGTCTTTGGGATTGCTAATGGAACCAGCGGTTAATCCATAATAGTAAGTAATCACGAACCCTGATATCCAGGAACCGCATAAAGATAGAGCTAAAACTGAATAACCCGTTTTTGGCCACCTAAAGATAATAAAACATTTGTTAAAAGTAAGTCGGAAATTTTTAGTATCTTTTATCCTAATTTTTAGAAGAAAAAAATTACAATTTAAATAGAAAATGACTTCTTTTTTTGTCGTATGCTTGTTTTAGGCAGTGGAGGTGCGATTGTTCCTGTTTTTCAGTGGCGCCATCTATGGCCAGGAATTCGACTTCTGCCACGCCATTCACGCAACCACAACCCGTTTATAGGGCGGGTCACATTCACGCACAAAGGAGAAAGGACATAGAACACACAGAGAGAGAAAGAAACATCCATGGCTTGCCCGGAATTCGAACCCAGGACCTTTCTGATGCTAGGACAGTTCCCTGCCCCCTACACAGGCCGGTCGGCGTGGAAAATTATTATTATTTCAATGGCTTTGTTTTAATGAGTGACACCTTCAAAATCTGCTCATAACCTAAAATACAGTCTAACCTCGAATTATCGTACTCGCATTTTTCGTTTTCTTGTAAGTAACGTCCTGAACATGAAGTTTCTGGAGTTCGGGCCAAGACGTTCGGAGACTGCCGTTCGAAAACAGGCAAAAAATTTTAGTCAGGTTTTATCTATAGATAAGCTGTAGTAGTAGTAGTAGTGGCAGTAATAGTAGTAAGTAGGTAGGTAGTAGTGGTGGTAGTAGTAGTAGTGGCAGTAATAGTAGTAAGTAGGTAGGTAGTAGTGGTGGTAGTAGTAGTAGTGGTAGTACTTTATTTACATCGCATTAGAGATTCATAATAGGCTGTTGGCGATGGTCTGGGAAATATCCCTAAGTATGATCCGAAGATATGCCTTTGCAATTTTGATCCGCAGTAGAGAGGATGGCTATCCCGCTTTGATGACCCGACAAGCTTCGCGCGATGTCAAGCACTTTGCTGTAGAAAAGTTAAACGAAAACCGATCTAGCGCACCCTCTGAGCCTTCACAGGTTGATCACTGACCACTTCCAGTGATAGGGGACTTTGGTGATCTACTCGGAACCGTGTTTAACTATAAATCCACTGTGCGACCTTATGAGAAAAGTGAAGATATTCCATCCTTCTCTTTTTGTTATAAACACGTGATTTTGTGATGAATTAATATGTTTTGAAAACAAACTTTCATTTTAATGCACAATTTTTCTAACGCTGCACCAATTGTATTGCAATTTCTTTATCATGTTAAAAAAAAATTTGGGAAATATTCTCTTAGATATTATTGGAATTTGACTGGTGCATTTTTAGCAGGAATGATCAAACAAGATTCAGTAAGAACGACGCTTAAGTTTCTAAAAGCCATGGATTGCATTTCATTATTCTTTAAAATTTCAACTTTTTTACTATGGTTTGTTTTTCTAGCACAATTATTTAAAATATTGATAAAAGAAGCATATTTAAATAAAGAGTTATCGGGGTAACCGGTGGAGGTTCTCATGGTAATTCCACCGGTTGGCGGAAGTTCTCATCGGAGTTCTCCGCTAATCGATGGAATTACCATGTTATCGGAACCTCAGTTATCGGAGGTTCTCATGGTATTACATGGCTCCTCTCCATGTAACGCAAATGCGGGTTAATTCCAGCAAAAAGTCCTCCACGAAGGCAAATTTTTCCCAATTTTTGATCCAGGAGTTCCCTTGTCTTCTTCATTGCGTTCAAAATTACAAGGCTACGGAGTTAAACATTAGTAGTGGTAAACTCAAAAAATTGTATCAGCTGTTCAACGACGGTTATAAAATAAAATATAAAATGTAGAAATTTTATAGTTTAAGTTCGGAAGAAAAAAGTGCTCTTCCCAAATTTTCCAAATATTTTAAATAAATAAATGTGT